>NC_089276.1:36321345-36936595 GCF_963678975.1 Dysidea avara
GCAATGTATATCGCTGTGGTGGTTAGTCTGTAAGCTATACTACCAGTTGATTGTTGAAAATATGTGATGAACTGTATACATGTTAACAGAAAGTCCTGTTTTACTAACTTGCTATCAACTTTTGAAGAGTGAACTTCTGCTTTGGATCAAGGATTTGGCATTGCACCCATTCCTGGATTGATGAATTACACTTGATGGGCGTGGACAAGGCTGTGGTATTGTCAGGTGATTGGATTAATGTTGCAATTATCAATGTTAGCCAATATAATATTGAACAAGTAGTTCAAACAAAATTTCAAGATGTTGGGTATGGGTTGACGATGAGTTGTTAGATTGTTGAAAGTGCTTTCACTCAAGTTATACATGACAGCAACAGAAATCACTGGGTGACAATTAGTAACCTTGCTAGTAGTCAATCTGTGTTGGTTTTTGATAGTATGTTTTCTTACGGCAGCTAACACAAGTGGCCTGTTTACTGCACACCAGCAAATCAGAATTTAACTTGAACTTTGTAGATGTTCATAAACAGACTGGATCTAATGATTGTGGTTTGTTCAGCATTGCATATGCAGTTGCTACTGTGTTTAGGTGAAAACCCTGTTGCACTAGTATTTGACCAACCTAAGATGTGTAGCCATCTCTCATCTTTTATTGAACAGCAATGTTTTTCTATGTTATCAATCAGAGGAAAAAGAAGAAAAATCTGAATGTTAAATATACCAAAGGTTTACTGGATGCCTGGCATGCCACATCAACCTCCAATGACATGTTGTTCAGAGTGTTCAGAATGGTACCATGGGGATGTATGCATTTCTCCAGTTTCTATTGAAGCGCCTTAGGCAAAGAATGTACACTGGAGTTGTCAAAGCTGTGTTGAAACTAGTTAGTGTTTAGTAGCTGTTGCAGTGTAGTCTATCGCTGTACCATTAATTATTTGCTGTACTGCTTTTAATTTAATTGTGTTAATTTACTGTATATGCTGTTACTTTGTCACTTATTTTACTCGATAATGTTGGTGTTATAAACATAATTATTTTATTCAATTTTTGCTGCTAACTGTATTCTTGCTTCCTATAAGATTTTTTTTACTGTGCTATATATAGCAAGGTTAAATCAGACACGCTATATAGCTACCTACATAGTTGAGACTTAGGGACTGGTCCAAGTTGAGAGACACTGAATTTTAAGTTTATTAGTAGCTAATAAATCAGACAAAGCCACTATAGATGATAGCTATAAAGCTGAATGTAGTGTATAGAACTTCCCTTTATAGATTTAGCCGTTCTAGGACGCCCATGGCCACCAAATAATATACTAGTTGATGCGCTGGGGCATGGCTGGGGGTAACGTGTATCTGCTCTGTTCCGTTCCGGAGAATAATGTCACGGAATATGCCATTCCGTTCCGTGCCGTTCCGTGGAATAGCTAATGGTAACCGAAAAAGGATGACAAAATTACTGCTCCGAAACTTCGGGACCTGTTACTATCATCGTGGCCAGACTTACGTCTACGTGGAATATCACTCTCCACAATAAAACGAACCCGGAAGGACATGGGATGGGTATGTACCAGGCCCCACTATTGCCAGATTATTCGCCAAGTAAGTTTCTTGCTTTTTATATCACATGTGTTTTTAAAAGAGCTGTTCACATAGCTAACCTGTAACCCCATTATACCAAAATTGCTAAAGATATAGCTATTATAGTACATTTTTATTATAGCCTTTTCTTTAAACTCTGTAACTTAACAAGAAAAAGAGAATGCTGTGGTGCCAGCAACAATTGCGCCGCAGAGAAGATTTCCAGAACGTTATTTTCACTGATGAAAGTAGCAAAAAAAAAAAATAAAAATTGTTTTGATGTGGCGGCTTACTTTTTTGCTCTTCGTTTCGTTCGAGACTTTCTCCTAAACCGGACACTATTTCATCCCTCTCGTACTCATAAGAACACCAGAGGGTGTACCAGTCGCTTGGTGCTACCAACGGGGTTAAACCGAGGACCTGCGATTTGACCTTTCGTGGGAGAACCCCCAATCAACCAACCAAGCTGACCAAGTTGTGGTACCGTGGCTTTCAAACACTAACGGTACCTTGAAAGGCGAGCTCTGTATCGTACCGAATGTTTTGTTTGTGCGTACCTTACAAGGTGCCATCTGCCCCAGCTGACCTCTGAGCTGACGATGTCAACTAGCCAAGAATCTACTACTATGATGCTTCAACGAACTCCGAGATGGACTCAAGTGTTCCCCTAAAACGGCCTTTGCCACAGGACTCACCTCGTTCAACAAAGCAGCCAAAGAACAAGAAAACAAAGACTGGTGAGTGTATTTGTCCAATATGTATGGATCCCATTGTTGATGCCACTGAAACCAGAGAAGGCCAAGATTCTATATTTTGTAAAGGCCAATGTTCAGCTTGGATACATAGACGGTGTGCTGGCCTATCCAAACCAATATTCAACACAATGACACAGTCAGAAACACCATTTCAATGCCCCCATTGTACCTTACAAAGCCATACCTTTGAAATAGCCAAGTTAAAAGAAGTCATTGAATCCCTCACCAAGAGCATCACTCAATTACAGGTAACCCCTGACAAACCAGCTACAAAAAGTGACAACAAAACTACACTGATGGCTACTGCCTCACAACCAGCTGTGGAGCCCCAAACAACAGCATCTGAATCCACAAAACGAATATCACCTGACCAAAAATTTAACATTGTAATGTACGGAGTTAAGGAGTCTCCTCCAAATACAAACAGACCAACTAGACTAGACCAGGATTTGACTAACATTACTCAAGCATTTTCCCAAACAGATTTACCACTTGAACGAAGTTCTATCAGGGATTGTCACAGGCTTGGAAAATTCAATGAAGCAGCAACCAAACCAAGACCTATCTTAATAACTTTTCTCCGATCAGGCGATGCTTCTTTGGCTTTATCCAAGATAAGCTCATTCAAAGGTCCAGTTCGCATTAAACCTGATCTCTCACCAGAAGAAAGAACTCGGGAAGCAGTACTCATGAAACAGCGTTGGTCCTTAATTCAAAGAGGAGCTGAGAGAAGACGCATCAAGATACGAAATGGAGCTTTATTTGTCGACAACCAATTGTACGGACATCTTAGCGGTTCAGATTTTTGCCGAACTAATTACAACCCCCCACTTCATGTTAATACCTCTACTATCCAAAATTGACTAGATTCATGTAACGTTACTGATATACAAACTAACTATTCTGATCCAGAACAGCAAATCATAATTCCAAATCCTGATTACTTGCCTGCTAATGGTACACTAAATGATTCTCAAGAAGCTAGCAACAAACCTATTCCAGTTCATAAAGAAGGTGCAACCGGTGAAAAACATAACAGTACTAGTGTTGAATTAACCAAGAAATCTGACCTCACATTTTTAAGTTTAAACTGCTGTAGTTTGAGAAGTAACTCTAAAAGAGCAAGATTTTTGGCACTTATTGAAAAATGCAATCCTGACATAGTTTGTGGGTGTGAGTCTCATCTTGACCAATCATATCACACACCCGAAGTATTTCCTGACCATTATAATGTCTTTAGAAAAGACCGCACTGTGGGTGGTGGCGGAGTTTTTGTCTGTGTAAAAAAGAATTTGGTTGCATCAGAAGAACCAATCCTTGAGGTGGAAGCTGAACTACTTTGGATTAAGTTATCTTTATCAAATCAACCTGCCATCCACATAGGTTCATTCTACCGCCCTCCTAATCCTGACTCATATCCCATAGAACAGCTCAGTGTTTCACTAACCAGGTTAAACAATTCAAATACTCCACCAAATATTGTGTTAATGGGGGATTTCAATTTTCCAAGTATCACATGGCACAATGGTTATGGTAACATTGCTACCACCCCCACTTATGGAAATGCTCTAAATAACATGTTTTTGGATGTAATAAACGATAACAGTCTCGAACAATTTGTGCACTTGCCAACCCGCTTAGAGAATACATTAGATCTTGTTTTCTGTACTTATCCAAAAATTGTTAACATTTCTACTGTTCCTGGTATCTCAGATCATGATACGTTAACATTCCATCTTGATATAAATAAGCATGCAACTCCAAGTACAAAGCAACACAAAATTGCTTTGTATCACAAAGGAAACATCGACCTAATTAAAAGAGATCTAGCAACTTTTGCAAATACATTCTTATCAAGTGACCCACATTCCAGACCAGTTGAACAACTTTGGCAAGAATTCAAACAAGCAATCCATGAAGCTGTCTCTAACCATGTTCCTCACAAAGTGAAACGTTCACGCAACAGTTTACCTTGGATTAATAGGCAAATAAAGAAAGATATGAAAGCACACAAAAAACTATACAACAAGGCTAAGAGAAGCAAATTAGAGTCTGATTGGAAAGCTTATTGTGATGCCAGGAACCTAGTCAACTGCAGATTGAAAGAGGCACACAACAATTATTATGCCAGACTATTTGATAGTTCATTCAGTGGGAATCGCTGCCAATTTTGGAAGTATGTAAGGGCCAAACGACAGGATAAACATGATATTCCCACCCTACTTGTTGATGGAAAACCTGTTAATAGTTCAAAAGACAAAGCAAAAGCTCTGAATAATCATTTCCAGTCTGTATTCACAAAAGAAAACCTATCAACAATACCTACAATAAGTAATACTATTAATGCTATACCTGACATGCCTACTCTCTCCATCTCACAGTCTGGGATACAACAACTACTTTCAACACTTGACGAACAAAAGTCTAGTGGACCTGACCTTATTTCACCATACATACTAAAACATTGTGCTAATGAAATTGCTCCAATTTTACAAGTGATCTTTACCCAGTCTTTGTCTACCAGCTCATTATCGAGTGATTGGCTATCAGCTAACATTTGTCCTGTGTATAAAAAGGGTAACCGCAGTAGTGCCATCAATTATCGACCTATATCGTTAACATCCATTTGTGCTAAGACTATGGAACACATTATTTACCACTCCATTATGAACCATCTTAACCAACACAACGTTTTAATTGAAAATCAACATGGCTTTCGATCACAGCACTCCTGTGTCACTCAACTCATCACTTTGACTGAAGACATATCCTACGCTCTTGACCATCAAAAGCAAACTGATATAATCCTTCTAGACTTTTCTAAAGCATTTGATACAGTTCCACATCAACGACTTCTGACTAAATTAAGGCATTATGGAATTAGCAACAGTACTCTTGCATGGATTGAATCCTGGCTTACTAGACGTTCACAATGTGTAGTTTTGGACGGTGAAACCTCAAACCCTGTACCTGTTTTGTCAGGAGTCCCTCAAGGAACTGTCCTGGGTCCCCTGATGTTTTTACTGTATATAAACGACATAGCAAATGATATTGATTCTCCTCTTCGGATGTTCGCAGATGATTGTTTACTTTACAGAATAATCAATAGCAGAGAAGACACCATCCAGCTCCAACAAGATCTGAATAAGTTATCTGAATGGGCTAACACCTGGCAACTGAACTTTAATGTCATCAAATGTGCTGTAGTGCAATGCACAAGGAATACTTCACCCATCACACATAATTACATACTGAAAGGCCATATATTAGAAACATCTGAGCAACACTCTTATCTGGGCATCTTAATTAACAAGTCACTATCCTGGTCTTCACACATATCTACCATAGCAGCCAAGGCGACAAAAACCCTCAACTTTTTGAAACGTAATCTTAGTAGTTGCTCACAAAGAGTTAAGAAATCTGCATACATCACAATGGTGAGGCCACAAATGGAATATGCATCAGCTGTGTGGGATCCATACTACAATTCACAAATTCAGCAATTAGAGAAGGTACAACACCGTGCAGCCAGATGGATTTATAATGACTATAGTAGATTTAGCTCAGTTTCAGCAATGTTAAACGAATTATCCCAGCCATCTCTTGAGACTCGTCGCAAGATATCTAGATTACAAGTCCTGCACAAGGCACTCCATCACCAGCTTGCCATCTGCATATTACTTACCATCAACGAGAGAAACTAGATCATACCATCCATTGCATCTCATAATTCCATCATCATCCACCAGATCATATCAGAGTAGCTACTTCTCAAGAACTGTTAAAGAATGGAACACCTTGCCTGTTAGCATCATTGAAACGTCTGATCCAGATTCGTTCACATCACTTTTACAATCATATTACCACACTAGTACTAGCTTGTAATTAGTTGAACAATTGGTTTACTGTATGTTAAGTTAGAACTGTTTTTTTTTGTTGTTTTTTTTTTCCTGAGCATACCAGCAGGGCTGACTGCTCAGTACAAATAAATAAAATAGCATTCAACTAGAGACACATGCAAAGCTATGTTTTCGAAAACGTAAACAACCAAGGAAGCTGAAGCCAAGAGCTAAACATCCTGTTAAGCTACATATTTGGGGTGGCATTTCTTGTCGCGGTGCCACAAAATTATTATGTTTTCAGGCATCATGAATGCTGAGAGACTTGGCCAGATTCTTGAAGCTGGCCTATTGCCATTTATTAGAGATAAATTTCCTGATGGTCATCGTCTATATCACAATAATGACCCTAAACATGCCAGTGGTCATATTGAGAAGTTTTTCTCCAGAAATCATGTAAAATGGTGGCCTATGCCACCTGAATCCCCAGACCGCAACCCAATACAGCTGATCTGGAGATCACTTAAACAGTATTTGCGTCAATCTTACAAGCATTACTGAATTAAAGAATGGCATACGGATGTTTTGGAACACTTTGCCACCTGACATATGTCGAATAGGCACCGGCCTATTATGCCCAACATTTTACCTATTATGCATTTGAGCATTGCCCAAAAATTAAGCCTATTATGCTCAAAATTATGCTTTCAATATCAAGATTGTGCTCTAGAACTGACTGTTTTATTAGAGTATATCAGCCTTTCCTGACTGCTCTATTAGAGTAAGTGACTGCTCTATTAGAGTATCTCGATCTTATTTCTGCAGTGTGAATAACCAACAAAGAAACGGATTAATAAGTTATATTACATGTTTTTAAATATGAAATGCACTAATAATACTATTGGTAGTGAATATTTGCCTTCTTTCAGGCGCGCGTATTGCGCATTTAATTAATTTTTCAAACATCGTCCGCTTGATGCTTTTGGTCACCTCTTATGCTTTAAATTATGCTGGCATAATCGGCCAGTGCCTAATGTCAAAAATACATACAGCACCTGAAGAAGGTGATCCCCAAGATTGTCGCAGTAAATGGACAATCTACTGCGACAATCTTGGGGATTAATTACTGCGACAATCTTGGGGATCACCACCTTTCTGTCTCCATCTGAGCCATGGTACTGAAAAAGTTTTCCACCCTATAAATGCCACCCTTAGTGGATCTAAGGCCGGCTTTTTTTCTCCGTCAACAGTTGATCCGTTAACATTGGAATTAATGAGAGTGTCTTCATCAAATAGTTTAATGCGACCTCCCGAGCGAATGACCAACTGTTTTGAGTTTTAATGAATACTGTGAGCAATTCATCTGTGCTAAGGTATTTCTCTGTTCTCTCAATTTCAGTATCATGCTAGAATTGATTTAATGATTACATGTAACCGCTGTAATATAGTATATCTCACTTCATCATTGTTGGTTGCTTCCTCATTCGTTGTGCTTGTGTTAACAACACTGTCACTGGCTGTAGTAGTAGTGACTGTAATAACACTGCCAGGAGCAGTGATAACATCATCAGGGGCTGTAGCAGTACTAGTGGTGATGTCAAAGGCTGCAGTAAATACAAAACAACTGAAAATGCTTTAGCTACCTAGGAAGAGACACTTACAATCTGTCACATTTTGATACAAATGTGTGGAATTCACATGGCTTCCAGGTGTAGCATTTGTAGCACCTGATGGAACCATGATGGTGTGCAGTTGCTTTGCCATTTGGGTTGAAATGTCTTTAAATTGCCCCGCCATCCAAGTTTTCTGTAATGTATTCTAGTGAAATACATACCATGAACAAATCACTGTTCTTTACCTGCTCTTCGAGCTTTGCCACAATTGTAGCCTTTAAGTCTTCTTGCTGTAAGGACATTCAACAATAGGTCAACATCATACATGGATAAAAGACTAAAACAGACAGTGTTATTTGTTTTGGATTAAAAGTTACAAGATCAAAAGCTCATGGAACGTAAAAGAAAGTGTAAACATATTAATAGCTTGAAATTACTAAGCTACAGTGTATAAACATTTTTTGTCTTTCTGATACGAAGCTTTGAATAGATTCCGATTACATTTATGTACTGGGTTTACAATTACTCTACTGTAACAAAAGTATATTTGGATTGATAGTGTAAGTGGCCAATTGAATTGGTATGCAAATTATTGGTTTGTAAGTTTTGTACAGAGACTACAGAGATATTAACATTTGAAATGAATGCAACACATTAGAAACCTCTTTTGTAGTCACTCTGTGTTGTCACCTGTATTTACAACCAAGTAAAAGACCTCACGTTGATTGAAGATTTAGAAAATATTGTGGCCAGTTTAGTGTCTTTCTGGTCCAAATATTAAAGGCAACTTGTGTTAGTACAGTCATACAGATCTGGTATATTTTAGCACTTGTAGCTACTAAATTAACATGAAACAGTGGGAAAGCCATTGAAATTTTATAACTTACACTGTACACAACACACTGTAGTTCAAGGATGCAGACCCTAAAAGCTACACACGAGTTCAGATTGCAATTGAAGGGGTCAAGCATCCTCCACTCACAGCTACAAGCTCATAAAGTGGGACTGTAATGTCACCAATTATACACTGTATGAGCCTCCAAATATATACACTAGGGGTCAATTTATTATGAGGGAAGCAAGCACTTACCAAGCTGTAAATGCAACACTGAGTGATAGTATGGGTTTTTGTTTATGTCCCAGTAATCAAGAAGACATAACACATGAATTGTTAATTTTATGGGGTAACAAAGTAAAAACATGGCCACTATGATATGGCTGAAAGCTGTTTCTTTACACTTGGACCAGTATGCATGTAAGTACTTAGAGTTTGTGTTTCTATACTCAAAGGCTGCTTACAAGACAAGTTTTAAAAAACACAACCACTCAAAGATCATCATCCTGTTAGCTGGATTTTATGCATACCTAACCACTAACACAAGTAACCATACATATTATCTCTTCACGTTCTTATTCACACATAAGTATAAATAATGGCTAAAACAACAGGTACACCCTAATTTTGTAGACAAGGGCTGGAAGTTTGGCTGATACAAAGACAGCAATCACAGTGTAAGTGATCAGTAAAATAGCCCATGAGGTCATGATGATGCTTGCTTGATTCAATGTTTCATAGTTGCTTTTTTGCTATAATTATACACATGTTTGCTACAATATAATCTATATGCAGTAAGACATAATTCCTATAGTTTTGTGAAATTACTTTTAGTTCTACAGTATTCTTAGTTTAAGTGTTAAGACAAATTCAGTTATGGAAATAATGTCGGCTATTGATTTGATACTATAATATTAATCGGACCATCACACACCTCATTTGGAAACTGGTGAATGATTTTTGCATCACGTCTTGGTGGCTAATCATCTATGATCACATGGATAGGTTTTTTAACAACCTAAACTTGTAAATTGTACATTACACACAATGCAATCATGGATTATGCAATTCATACTTCTTCATTTTCTTCTTCCTCAAATTCACAACTCTCATCACTATTACTACAGTCCTCAACCTGCAAGAGGCAGTGAATTATGTATTAAGAGTTCATAATATTTGTGTGGGGGAGAGTGTCTAATGGGAAGGTACAGTACAAACATTGTACTGGAATACTAAACTGGACTGGTGTTTTTTTGATTTTTGATTGCATTATTCACCACTTTTATTAGGCATATTGGCTACTACATTTTCTTCCACTAGTCATAAGTGAGTGTGACACGTCCCAAGGTTATTTCATTAGTTTAGTGTATTAGTTCCCTATTGAAAATTCATGCAATTATTATAGAAATGTCTCCTTGGTGCCTTCTCTACCAAATAATTCTATAAGAATTATGCACGTGTATAATGATACTAATTAAGCCAACATGTGCATAAACAAGGTAGTGGCATGGCACACATACATACTATACAACTCACCACTTATATGATTATAACAATGTAGCAGCTACTTGTACAGGTGCAATTACAGTAGTTGATATACACTGTATTTCATTTCAACATACACCCTGTATAGTTCCTTCAAAACTTTTACACTGTGTCTTCAAAGATGAGAATTAAAACATTTGCAACATATACACATTCAGCTTTGAAACAGGCACTCTGCAATAGCCTGGGTGCTTTGGTGGAGAATGTACCAAATTGGCATTAACTGAGGGAAAAGACAACACAACCCTGTACCCTGGATTGTAAAAATGCAATCAAAAACCAAAAATATCAGTCCAGTAGTCCAGTCCAGTACTTGTATCTTCCCATGTCTAACTGGAGTTATCACTTGACCTCCTCAGCACATCATCACCACCTACAGTATCATCGCTTATCCACAACTCTCTATCATCAATAAAAGCATTGTAGAGGTGTACTTGAGCAAAAGTAAACTTGTATATAGCAGTGACTTTATACGGGCTATACAGGGAGTTAGACACTCTCCTCTGTAAATAATATTTAAGAACTCTAAGTATGCATAAACAAGTTATACTGTTGTACATCTAAAAACCAGATATCTAGCGATTGGGGAAATTATAATTCGGTGATTCACCAATTCATAACTTTTTTTTTTTTTTGCTAAAATTTGTTGATACGTATATACGGTTTACAGGTACAGAGAAAATCCCTTTTTGTGCTATGAACAGATGGTTCAAACATGCCAATACAAGGATTTCCCAACAAAACTATGAATGTACTAGTTTCCATCTTGTTTCACTACTTTCTATCATGGAAACCCTATACTTCATTTCTACAAGTTAACTGTTACAGTAGTGGCACAAATATGTATAGTTATCTCACACATACTAGCGTTAATTCAGTGACTGATACTTCAGCTGAAGGTGGAGAATTTCCAATGTACAGTTCAAAATCATGCTGAAACAAGAATACTCATTCAATTAGCGACAGATTATTGAGCAACAAAATGATCTAAAAAGACTTTTCCACTTCATCATTATATGTGACCAGATTTTACAGAACCGATCCAAATCGCACATCAGGCAAAATCAAACTAACACCACCAGTGGATAGCTACACTATCGCACTACAAGTTTTGACCCTCAGCACTACTCAAACTACACGAGGCTGGTTTTTACACACGTCTTTTCTGGGTGGTGTGGAGTACTCAAATGGCGGTTTCAGGCCTTGTGAAGGACCTGGTTTGGAAAGAGTCGGTGGTTTACTGGTGGACAGCCTTGTAATGTTGGCCAGACGTGTTCTCTGTTGATTTTGCTACATATCAGCCACTAAGGAGCCAGCACAGCCCTGTAATCTCGTGTCTGGACTCCAATCGTGGTATGCCTCCATTTTGAGGTCTATCTCTATCTCTTGCCCTCCCCGCCACCCCCCAGCCTCCACCCCTTTGTGAGCACTCGTGATACTACTTCGCTCGTCCAACTGCTCAGATTTTCTATCTTATTTGGCGGGAAACTGTACAAGCAGCTACAAGTACTGGAAGTGGCTTGAAAGGTAACAGATTGATGCATCTTTTGTGTAAATTTCATACATGTGCTTGCTATCCTTGGAGAGTTATGCTGGCTTCAATTCTTTAAAACCATTTATCTCGGAACTTCTAATGTGCGATTTGGATCGTTTTTCCAAAACCCAGTCACATAATTATGTCAAAACATTTTTTCTGTTTCATTACAAGCAAACAGTACCAAATGTTGGTCAAAGTCAGTGAGACTTTTTAAAGATAATTTATTGACCACAGTAATATGAGTGTGGCCTGTATCTGAAAATTACAGCTGTGGCACTGTGAACAACACTCTGAAACAATTCATCACCATCACAATCCGTGTAGGTAACTGTACAGTATCTTCAAACTGTTTTACCTGGTGAGACACTTGGTCTTCACACTGCTATAGCACTTTTCTACTTTCCCATGAGTTAGAGAATAGCATTGTAAATAGGAATACCTTTCACTGGGATATACAGTTACAGTAGCATTTGTAACTTATGACTGTTTAATTAGGTGCCTGTAGCCCTGTATATAATATATAGTTTCATTTTTCGTATTGTTCCTGTAAAAATCAATTATTCTATTTCACCATTTTGTAGCATTGCAAAAGTTTTTGGCTTCTACTGTATAACTAAAATTTACTCTTTTTGGCTATTGAGACTTGGAGACAAGAAAAAATGGAATTTGAAAAATGCAATAACACATTCAGATCCCATCACGTATGTAATTACCTCTACAAGCATTGCCATAAGTGTTATATGAGAAAACACCACAAGGATACGATAAAAGGCACAAGGTAGTTTAATGCCAAGTTGGAATACCAATTCAAGATAGCACACAAGTGTTGTATCAATACTGAATCTTCCTGTAAAGTTAGCAATGTGTAGTTGATTTACAGGTAAAATTACAAAGTGCAAACAGCAAGGTAAGCTTATTATATATAAATGTTACTAATGGTTTTTAAGCAACAGAGTCAGGAAGTGATTAAGTTTGTGAATCTGTCAAAATTTATCCAGTAAATTTAGCTTGTTGATCACAATGTCAGATTATTGGGTGAACAAGCAAATCCACTAAAAAGCAGTGATGGTGACCATTGAGTTATACAGAGATTCATAGAATATGGGTAGGACAGGTGACCACATAATTATACAGACCACAATGCATACATTTGTATGGGAAAATATTTGGGCCCTCATGATAATGATTATACAAAGGTGACTACAGGTAGTGGTTTATCGTTGATGGTATAGTAGGATAACCAATTTTTTAATACCAGCAAGTTTATACACCTATCATTTAATACAAAATTCCCTACATCATACTTCATAGACGACACTATAATCGAAACTAGTAGTACTCACCGTGACCTCGGTGTCATTTTATCAACTGATTTATCTTGGAAAAATCATTATAACCATATATCAGCTAAAGCCTATAGAACCCTTGGACTACTGAGACGTACCTTCAGCCACTCAGTTGACATTCCAACCAAGAAAACTTTGTATTTAGCATTAGTTCGATCACAATTACTTTACTGTTCTCCTTTATGGCACCCCTACCTTATTTGCGACATCTCTGCTTTAGAAAGAATCCAACGCCGGGCAACCAAATTTATTCTAAATGACTATGTAACCGATTACAAAACACGTCTTATCAAACTTAACATACTACCACTGATGTACACCTATGATCTTTATGACATACTTTTCTTCGTAAAATCAATCCAGCATCCATCTAATCATTTCAATATCAGTAACTATGTCAACTTTTGCCGCAATCCTACCAGATCCTCCACCAGTAACAAGCTTCAACACAATTTTACATCATCCAACAAACAAAGTAACTTCTACTTTAACAGATTACCAAGAACCTACAACAGTCTACCAGTACTTGACTTAAATCAACCTTTTTCCACCATTAAATCACAGTTATTCAAGATCTTTTGGCAGCATTTTACAAACAATTTTAACTCTGACAATCCTCACAGTATGCACTTTGTTTGCCCTTGTAGTACCTGCTCCAAGTCTCCTCGCCCACCAAACTTCAGCAGTAATTAATTTTTTTTTTCTTCTCGCTCTCTCTTAAAATAAGTACTTAGCTATATAAGTAAGTTTATTATTAAATACACATGTAAGTTAAAATTATAGGATAGTTCAACTATATACCAAATGTAAATGTATGTAATAACCTTAGCCAGCTAACTTAATTTCATTGTAATTTTATACATTCAATTGTAAAATTAATGTAAGTTGTACATATACTTTTTCTGGCTGTGGGCACCAGTTGCCCACAGACCATTAATGCAGGTCTTGCCTGCATTAAAAAGCAGTTAAAATTAAAAAAAAATAAAAATAAAAATAAATGATTTGGACAAGTGATCAAGAAGGATGTTTGGTTCAATAGACAGTGGCCTCATTAAACAGGTGGCTATACATTAGGCGGCAGAGTGGATTATAACGGTTAGCCATCGGACATTTACCGACCAACTGGCTCGAAGACCACCCAATTATGTACTGAACCGGTCAAGGATGGCCGACCGATTTCTGCTAGAAAAGATCGATATACTCTAATAGAACAGTCAGCGACTCTAATAGAGCAGTCAAACAGCTTTTAAAAAGGTGTACTTAAAAGGTTTTTAAAAGCGAAAAAAAAAAGTTGTCTGACTTAGGGAACTGAACCTGCACCTTTCAATGAAGTACAATCTGCACCATTCTACCACATGCGCACACATTATTTTAGTGGCTTCTAAAGGGGTTTTAAATGTCCTGCAGTTAAAACATCACATTGGATAATTTCATATCAAATCATCGTAATCAGATTTATTATGTATGTGGTTTAACAATGTAACAGTTCATGGCTGCTGAAGAAGTTTTGGGTATCAAAATACTCACATCCAAGCTTTAATTTTTTTCAGGGGTATGCCCCACTTGGCATGCTTACGCATACTGCTAAGCATTGCCATACAATGTCAGATCATGTCAGATCAACTTGGACTTTGATTTGACATAATGTCAGATCAACAAAGACTAGTTATAATCCTCTCTGTTAGGTGGGTCACTGTACACACACACAAATGACATATTTAGGGATTTTACTGTAGTTGAACAGGTAACCTTCATTTATCAAATACTATAAACAGATTCAACTTACGCTTTCCTTATTCTTGCCAGGTTTTTTCTCATTCTGTCTGCAGCATTCTATACCAAAGAGTATGCAAACACACAGTGACTTTATTACAAATTCAAAAGTGAAAGAGTCATGACTATATATGGAAATGACACATTAGGGAATTTAAATTTGGCACCAAGTGAAGTTCCACAGAAAACGTCATACGTCCATATGTAGCTGGGGAGCAATTGGGATTGGGCCATCTGTCAATCAATATACACCATGTACCATTTCTGTTGCTTCCTGTTTTGTCTTTCTTTTCCACTTCTTTTCAGCAGTCTATATCACAAAGTAAATTAAGCAAGTCCTTTCAAACACACACACACACACACACACACACATACATGCATACATATATTTATGCATCAACCCAGAATATTACTACATTATAGTGGCTCATGAATCAAATAATTTTTTGTGTTGTAGAAACAAAAAACGTCTTAAAGTAGCAAACACCTACGCTACCATTTCATTGCCAATATAATGACTTTCATACCCACATACTCCAAATACAAATGTACAAACCCTAACAATTCTGCAAATGTAACTGAACATTTCAACTTCTACAATAAACACAACTACACAAATAAATATGGAATTTTCAACTAGAGTAGGGACCATAGCACATCGATAAAAAGTACTGAAATGATAAAAAGTGTTTTAACCCTACTGGGCTCAAGGAAGAGCACAGTGACACTTCTTATGGTTTTAATATCATGCACTACTCCTGCAGCTACTTTTTATCGATGTGTTCTGGTCCCAACTCTAGTTGAAAATTCCATATATTTTTTAGAGTACTTAGCTTGTTTGTTAACTTTTTTGTAAAATAAAATTATTATGACTGATGAACGTACGCATACCACATCAAAAGAAAGAAACAGTGCTGCACACTCCAGTTACCAATTATTGATTGAAAAGTGAAGTATCTATTACGCTTTGTTGTCAGTTATGTTCAACCCTTTACACAGCATTACGGATAAAGGGAAGCACCCTTGTACAGGTCTGCCTTTTGGTGAAACCCTGTCTTTTTGACAAATCAGATAAGTAATCAAGAACTGTTCAAAAAGCACCACTGCAATCAACAATACCACTATGAAAAATATGGGCGATTTCCATTACAAAGAGAAGCCATCATGTGCTACTGTCAAATCAACACCTTTCACTGTTAGCCAAGTTGAATGGGTCACAAAGGAGGACACTGGTAATTCCATGAAGAATGCATTGTACGTACTGCGGTATGCCAAAACGCATGTGTCTGACTGAAGCGATGTCAAACAGTGAAAAAATCAAGCCCATAGCCTTAGCCGTTATCGAGTTTGTCTGAAGGCATCAGTTACTCAGTCAGTCATTTAGTAGAAAACTTCCAATTATATATTTAATATTCCTTAGCAACTTGTTGAAAGCATTTCAGGTTGATCTGAAAGCCTTGTTTGGGCTTAGTTTTACCTAACCAATACTGATTCATCGTCAGGGGAAATTGAGGCTGGTTTTTGGGTGAATTTTTTTGTGGGCCATGTCCACTCCTTGGTGGTCCCTACTATACAGTATGATACCGTATGATACATGGAGACAACATATTGATACAATATTGTTTATATGTGTATCAAGTATCAATTGTTAAATCCTTACTTCTGCTGCACTTTTCTTGGAACCCGTGGTCTTCTTGCTGATAGAGCTGTACCGATAATCGGATCGGCCAAAATATCGGCCACTGATATGGCAATTTTTACCAATTTGGCATTGGTGACAGAACAGTACGAGGACCGATATCGCTACCGATATTTATACAGCAATAGTTTGTACATAAACGGATTATAATATTGGTTTTCTACGTTATCCATGTGGCTGTTCAGTAGCAGTGACTTATTGTCCACTGGACAGCAAGCGCTACGCTACGAGAAGCTATATAATACACACGATTCTAGTGTCTGTTGCTAGAAAGCTTATCAGTCTTAAATAAATGAAGCAGTTATATATAGTACCTTTGTAATAAAAGAACAGTCACAAGAAAACCTACTGTACCAGCCTTCACACAAGCCAATAACAGTCACAAGAAAACCTACTGTACCAGCCTTCACACAAGCCAATAAAATGCGGAGTAGTGCAGAAATATCCGTTTAAGGCTCTATGGGAGTATGCATAAAAATGTTTGTGGGTGCCTAATTGTGTGGATTGCACAATAGAAACCCAAGCCACTAGTATCACCATAGGCATAGAGTTAGCAATGAATATATCCACATGTTGTTGTAGAGTAGGTAACTGTACACTTTAGCATAGATTAACTATGACTTTTGTTTGTAATGCAAATATCAGATCGACTATCGGTTATCGGCTTCTTTTGGTGGTATCCATATTGGACATCGGTACATGCTAAAATCCCATATCGGTACAGCTCTACTTGCTGACAGTCTACAGAACAATAGGCATAAAATACAACCAGACAGATGTTGTCAACATGCATGGGGCGAGCGTGAGTTTATGAATTATGTAATAAATTAATATGAATGATGTAAAGATCATTATTGATTTGTATTGTAGTGAATGTGTCTTTATGTAGGGAATGATCAAGGGAAGCCATCATGTGCTACTGCTAAATCAACACCTTTTGCTGTCAGCCAAGATGAATGGAACACAAAGGAGGACACTGATAAATCCATGAAGAATGCATTGTATGTACTGCGGTATGCCAAAAGGCATGTGTCGGACTGAAGCATTGAACAGTGAAAACATCAAGCCTGTAGCCTTAGCTGTTATCAAGTTATGCTTGTCTGAAGGCATCAACTTCTAGTCAGTCAGTCAGTTATCAGAAAATTAATTTAAAAAAATATTCCATAGCAACTTGCTGAAAGCGTTTTGAGTCAATCTGAAGGCTTGTTTGGACCTAATAAATATAATGCTTCATCATCATCAGGGAAAAGTAAGTCTGAATCTTTAATGTTGTTTTGTGGACCATGCCCATTCCTTTGTGGTCCTCACTATACACTACTATCATACTATCATACACAAAGACAACATATTGATACACTAAAATACTATATCTTGACGATTCCAAAGAATTCCAAAGGCTCTTACCACATTACCTACGGTTTGCTCTGAGTCAGGCAACAAATTCATAAATTCTGAAGAGTTTGACATCCATTCTCTTAGATTCATAGATGCTTTATGAAAAATTCTCTTTGATTCTAAATTAATCTTGTGTGCCTGTTCAACTGAATTAGCACCTAACATCACGTTATCAACATAAATGTTGTCATTGATCAATTGAGCAACCAAACCTCCAAACTGTTTAAGATAGAACTTAATTGTTCCTGCTAATAAGAAAGGACTGCAAACAATTCCAAATGGCACACGACAAAATCTGTACACGTCAAGGCTACCATCACTTACCGAAGTATCACTTAGCTCCTTAAACCAAAGAAATCTTGTAACATCACAGTCTAATTCTTGAATGCCAACTTGCAAGAATGCTTTCTCAATATCCGCAAGCATCACTATCGGATAAAGTCTCAGCCGAAACAGGATACCACATAAATCCGATAAAAGTACTGGTCCACGATAAAGACATTCATTGAGACTCTTAAACCCCTTCTTAGCTTTCGCTGATGCATCGTATACAACTCGCAATCTTGTTGTGTTCTTTGTAGGGGTCAGAATTGGATGATGAGGTAAATAGTACTTCAAAGTATTGTTATTGGATTTAACAACTTTCTCTATTACACCCATTCTCACTTGATTCTGAATAACATCATTATACTTCAGTAACAAATCCTTGTCTTGATCAAAACGTCTTGCCAAACATCGCAATCTATTGACAGCAATATGGAAATTCTCTGGAAGCTCTGGATCCTCACATTTCCAAGGCCAGGCAATTTGGTATCTCTCATCTGTAAAACGAATAGATTCATTAAACTGTTTCAAAGCCTTATCATCATTGGTAAGGTCCAAAGGATCTCTTATACCAAGGGTCTCCAACTTCCAAAAATCTTCAATTTTAGGGTTAAGTGTCACTGAATCATCAGAGGGTATTGACCAATTCAATGCTAGCACAGCACAATTAACCTGAGTCATAACCAGAAAAGAAGAAGTTTGCTGTCGATCATATGTACCATCTCTAGTTGGATATGAGTAACTCCCAGTCAAAATATAGCCAATTTTTGAAGACACTAGAAATAATCCTGATGGTAATGTAGTTTTCTCTGTACCTATAATTGACCAAAAATAATCAGATCCAATTAACAAATCCACAGTGCTGGGTTCCATATTCCCTGGGATTGTGTCTGTTAGCTTGTCTGGTGATATAGATAACAAAATATCCATGTCTGATAACTGCAAAGGGCCTCTTTGAATAGTGCCAGTTATTTGTTCAACAACATTGGCATGAAGTTGTAAACAACATCTGTCTTTTGTCACTAGATTAAACTTGACAACATAGCTATTGACATCTTGTGGCTTCCTGGCAGCAAACCTGTCAGTCATGAATGTACGATGACTAGCATCGGCTTCAAACAAAGAAAACATCTTACTTGACTAAACAGCTGTTGTTTACGATCATTTAACTCTTTGTACTGGTCACATTCATCATTAAAATGTTCACCTTTGCAGAACACACAAGGATTCAAACAATTAGATGTACCCTTACCTCTTCCTCTGACAGTTGTAGCAAAAGCTTCAACGGTGATCCAGATGTGAGTCTACTATCCTTGTTGTCATTCCAATATTTATGAGGATTCTGATGGCTGTCACTATATCTTGCAGTCTTTGATTCCACATACCCTTTAACATTAGCAAAACGTCTCTGAGCACTTTCTTGCACTTGTACATATTGGTTTAACAACCTTCGCAACTCCTTAACTGTCCAAGCTCTTCCATACTCTTTAATATCCTCAAGTTTTAACATAGCTTCAAGTGGGAATTTTGAAAGAATCTGATGTACTAAAATTTTCCACATTTTCACCTTGAGCTTCTAGTTGACGAAGAATTCTTTCAATATTTTCATGAACTCTCTTGATATCACTAAATTTGTTTGGAACAGTCGACAGATGCTGAAGCTTTGCACAAAGTGCCTCGACAATAGATTCTGGTTTCCCAAATTTCTCCTTTAAAAGAGCAACTGCCATGTCATAATTATTGTTAGAAGTGTAATTCCAGAAATGGCAACAAGTGCTGCTCCACGTAAAACACTTCTCAAATAACTGAATTTCGACACTTTAGAGATATTCTGTTTATCCACAGATGATTCAAAAACATCCCAGAACTCTGGCCATTTTAAGATGTTACCATCAAAATTAGGCAAATGTAGCTTAGGAAGGCGCATTTGACTATCAGCTGATAACTCCAAGCTGGGACCATCTGAAGGTCAAGGTCTTGTTATTGACAAACTTTCTTGTATGGCTGCTTGAATAACAGACTGGGAAGAGGCAGACAAACGGTTGGCTGCATCACGTTTTCGAGTGATAATTGTTATTCTTGCTTGCAGCCTGGAAACAATCTCATTCCCATTAAAAAGGGCTTCAATAAACCCTTCACCACCATCAGCAGCTCGTGAATATTTTCGCTCTTCAGCAGCCTTCGCCCTTTGTATTGTTCAGTACTCCAGTCCAGTCCTTGTTACACTTCTCCAGCATCGAAACATGTCTCGAAAGCCTGTGGATAAGAGTTTCTACCTCCATCTCGTCTTTGTCGAAGTTGTCTTCTTCTGGTAAAGTTTCCAGTAGTGCTTGTGCTTCCTCAATGGTTCGCTGTACACGGGACTTCGCTGCTCCAATAAGGCCACTCCAAATAAATTCTCTGTTTCCCGTCCACCGCCCGCATCTGATTACTGTCAGCTCTGAATACTCCATTATTCCATATTCTTCCAGTTATTCTTGCATTCTTTACAGGCTCAATAAGAGCTATCTTGTAAGAGCGTCAGCTCTCGTGACAACGGTGCTATCAAGTTGTTTTTTTTTTGTTTTTTTTTTACAAATTAATGACATAAGATAAAACAGTACATAATAAACAAAAATAAATTATCTTACATATGGGCCTCAGCGACCTGCACAGCAATCGGTGCCTCAGCAATGGGACAGCGCAAACTGGACCTGGCACCGCGAATGCACATAGTTGCAGACCTCAACAAAGAGAAGCTCAATTTACATCTCAGCCATCCCATCACTATTCCATAGGAAAGACTGTGCTTTGCACTCAAAAGGTTGACCAATCTCTTATAAAACTGAGTAGCAGCATCACCCATTCCACCAGTAGTAGTAAACTCTCTCGCCATGAGGCATTCTCTACTTCATGGACCCGTTGTTGGTATTCACATCTCTAGTGTAGGGGTTGATTTGAGGGTGCACTAGGGTTAAAAATTCTGACATCAAAGTATGACCTCTCAAATCGTCCTCCCCAAAAACCATTAGCTGCAATGTCAAGCCTTGCGTTATCATCACGATTAGCTGTTTTGTATTGAAGGGTCTCACCAGAAAGAGGCTGAAGGTGGGGTTCAGTGACAACATTGTTACAGACCTCAGAAAGTAAATTGGCAGTTAGATCACGCACTTCATTATGTCTCAGAGAAGGAAACCCGCCCTTTGGGCAAGACAGAGCATGTTCTATGGTAAAAGAGTGACCACAGGCACAGGAAGTAGGGCAGGCAGATGGTAGCCAATGATAGCGAAGCGCAACTGCATCACGAAAAGCAGTTTTATGAAGCACAAAATTATGCGACTTCAATGGAAGACAAGAGAGCCAATTCGATGCACCCTTCTCCTGAGCCAACATGACTGAGGAATGCATGCTAGGAGGAAGTTCATCGAACAAATGATTGGCAGATTGAAGTTGCTCTTGATGGCTCCTAGAGTGAAACTTGGATCGCAACTGAACCTGTGCATCAAGACAGTCACCTAGTTGATGTACCTGAGAGATAATCAAGCCAACGAGACCAGCATTTACTTCTACAGAGCAGGAACGCTGCTGTGACACAACAATTGAAGGATCAAACACACCAAGGCCTCCTAGCCGCACAGGCAAGGCAAATAGCTTTCTCTCAACATCACCAGGGACAGTTCGACCCAATAGACTAGGAAGGAAAACAGATTTAACAAAATGTTCAAGAGGAAGGAAAAGGTCTGAGAAGAAACACGAAAAAAATAGTTCCATCGGAAAGAGAGACCATGACAAAAAGCAGCATAGGAAGCATGCGGTTGTGTTTCGGCAAAGAGGCTTAAGGTCTTAAGATCATCAATCCAGCCATCCACTTGAGATCATCAATCCAGCCATCCACTTAAGATGTTTCGGCAAAGAGGCTTAAGGTCTTAAGATCATCAATCCAGCCATCCACTTAAGATCATCAATCCAGCCATCCACTTAAGATCATCAATCCAGCCATCCACGGTGCTATCAAGTCGGCACAAATTCAGGTTAGTGTTATTTTAGCAACATAAAGCTTAAGCATGCTTTTATGCAGCTTTTTATGGTTGTGCCAGGCAAATAATGGTTTGAAAATCTGTCAATTTTATAATGAAATAATGGAAATGGACCGCCCGCCCGCATGCAAATATGCCTGAGTTCAGGACGGGAAACAGAGAATTTATTTGGAGTGGCCTAAGCTTTCGTATTCCTGACATCTCGAATAGTTATCAACGACCTTGCTCGCAGCGCCACTTTGTCACGAAGGACAAGACGAAAGTTCACTGTTCATAGACTGATATCTTTATGTCAGGACAAAATTAATATCAATGTACAGCCTTTTAATTCACGTGAGCATTATAATTACGTAAATAAAATACAATGACGTAATCAAAATACAAGTCCAGCTTGAATATTATCATGTCAATTAAAAATGGTTGATAATCACTTCAATATTGTTGGGCAATGTGCAAATCTTGGTTATAAGTAAGAGCTGGTGAATAAACTTCATTCAGTAGGCTTCATTACTTTGTTGCAGCTAGGCATTACTCAGTGGATTACTAACGAGATTAGTAACTTCGTTACTTGTAGTAATAACATTATGTAATATTAGACTCATTGCAGTAACTATATTAGACTCATTACAGTAACTATATTGCTTAGGTAACGCATTACATTTGTAAGTAAAGTAACTTGAGTTATATTACCTGTTTTTATAGCAAATTTCGTTATATTACTTAGTTACCACAAAAGTAATGATTATTACATAATGTGTTACATAAGTAATGCGTTACCCCCAACACTGCAAGTCGATTTAGTTTTAGCAATAGTTGCGATTATGAAGCACACTGTCTTTAAACTTGCTTTATAAATGCATTTCCTGGTATACAATGCGTTTCCATTTATAAATACTATTCCCGGTATTAGGTCCTTTTTTCAGCCATTGGAAGATGCTATCCATTTGTGGCTTCTCCCTCACCCTGCAAGTTCCACTACTGAACGTACCTTGTTGTCTCCTCAGTAATGGAATCATTAATGTTTCAGATTACTCTACATTTAATCAATCAGCAATTCATAATTAATGTAACAATTTGCCTGCACACCTGACTCCTCGGTAACACTTCAGCACGATGATCGTCACAAGTGCCTCTTTCATATCATAACAGAATTGAAGAATGTCAGAATGTTTGTGTTTTCATAGATATATGGTGTGACTAGTGACCTAGAAGTAACAATATTTGATGGCATGATTCAAGCACGTAAAATACACTGATTCAGAAATTCAATCTCAGATGATTATTTTAAAAGAACTTTCCTGGGGGATGAGGGAGGGGGCATGCCCCAGACCTCCTTAATTAGCATGCTTCGTACGCTCAGCTCACATATTATCCTTGGCCTCCCTAACCATGATGTCCTTCCTACGCCTATGAAATGGTCAGTCTTTCCTTTGTTCATAGCACTGCCATATACAGGAAAGGCGGCCAAACTCAAACTATTTATTGCTATCAGAGAATCTGTACATATCGCTTTATTGAGAATCAAATTTGTGGGGCATTTATGAAGATGCTCACACACTTAAAAACTATAGCAACATCACATAGTTCTCATTAACATTTTAACAATAATATTGTAATATCTCAGGGGGGGGGGGGGCTTTGGGGGCTGAAGCCCCCCCCCCCCTTCATATTTAGGCTTTACTTGATCAATATGCTGAGTATTATAATGAAATTTTGTCTTAGCATAATTATATGATCACTAATAGTACAAATACTCATAAAACCACCTTATAAACATCTTTCCAAGGTATTATCAGTGGATTTATGCTAAAGTTTGTGTAACAAGGACCTGGATCAGCATTGGAGGTGTACAAGATCGAGATACTCTAATAGAGCAGTCAGCTAACTACTCTAATAGAACATTCACTGGAAACATGTATTTGGTTGTTATGGAATTTTTCCAAATCTACCTGCACCTATACATACAATGAAGTGCATTGGTCTGTTTAAAGGGCTTCATTCATCTACTTGTGTAATTAATATGCTTAATTCAAGTACGCAATTTCCATTGAAAATGCTCTCAGATTCAATCTTGTATTGTTCAAATTTCAAAATTTTCCACTTTCAACATTATTATTCTAACATGCACCTATTCAGTGTTGTGCAATTGTGAGAGGGGTGCATCATGTACTTGGTTGTCTGTACCTACCCAAACATTTCCATTAACAAAATGCTTCAGAGAGCCATACCTATAATCTAAAGGTAGTATATAAAATATCTACAGGCAGAAAATATTATGAATTTTATGTGGAAATGTCTCCAAATTGCAGTATTTTAGCATCTATTTTTCAAAATTTTCCTGGGGGGCATGCCCCCAGACCCCCTAGTTCCAGCATGCTTCGTATGCTAGGAAGTATGCTTTGCACACCTCTACCCAAGAGATTAGTACCTTGAGTTAGCCCCCCCCTTTTATAAATCCTATAGATCTGCCCCTGTATCTGATTAGCTAATATTAATTTTACAACTTACACACCTCGCACATGGCCACATTATGATATATAGGCGGCGAAAAGGGGGGGGGGCTAGGGGCCTAAAGCCCCCCCTCGGTCTGCTGAAGAGGGACTTAGCCCCCCTCAGAATGATACCATGCCGAAGTTATCCTTCTTGGAGTGGGGCTGAAACCGCGTTAAAGATCGAGGTACTCTAATAGAGCAGTCACTCTAATAAAGCAGTTACAGTATTAGAGCAGTGTGTAGCAAGCTATGTAAGGATTTTTATGTAGTTTATCAGCTATGAATGCGTAGTTGGTGAGGTGGGCATGCAGCTATTATCAGCTGGTTGCGACCTTTTTTTTTTTTTTTTGGTCTCACCATACCAAACCAGAGACTAAGTCTGGGTCAGCCCAGCCCCCCTCATATCAACTACTTCCTCCGCCCCTGTTATGATATCACTACTTTTTGTCACAGTTAACTCTGCTTTACTTGGACACGCACTATTTATACAGCTACAAGCTGTTTTTGGATGGGATTTAATATACTAAAGTGCACCTAGGACCAGTTCATCATGTTAGATTCTACTACATCAACAACACAGTCTGGCAGCACTTGCCAGTCACTTTCAGTATAATTTTTATGTGCTGAAAAAATGGGTAACTGCATGTAGTGTCAATTTTTGTGTTGTTGATGTAGTATAATCCAAAGTGCCAGTGACTCACTACTTAAACAAAATTAATTATTATATTAGTCACCATAGTACTTCATTATATTGACGCTGTTGAACAGTGGCAGCAAGGACAAAGGTAATGGAAACTATGAGCATTAGATCCCACATGAAATTATATGGTTTGTGTTTGTAGATAGAGATAGATAGATCCTTTTTAGGTAATGAGTTTTAAATGCATGGTAAACGATGGAAGTAAAAGTTCTGAGCTATGTTGGAGGAACATCTGTGATGGACCATTTTTTTAAGATGAGTAAAAATGAGTATTAGAAATAGTAAACTGGACATACTCAGTAATGTTGAAATGTGATGACCGTTACTTGTAAGACTTAGTAAAGAAAATAATATCATCAATTTCATAAATGTACTATTAATGGTAGATCTAGAGTCACCAGATGATATGATGATTGGTAATTGTTCAAAATCCACTATTTAGCTTGCCTTTGTATTCTTTCTACATATTAATGTTTTTAACACCATAAAGACCTTGCCTTGTGCTAACATCGTGATGACCACACAACTGAAGTCACTGCCAAGGCTAACTGGGTACTTCATATGATTAAAAGGTCATTTCAACATTTGGCTCTTCTATGGTACAAAGTTATTTACAACATTGATTAGATCCACACTAGAATACAGTAATACCATTTGGAGAACCTACTTTGTGTTTGACCAAAGAAAGGTTGAAAAACTTTAACATAGAGCTGCTCAACTATCAGGTTTGACAAAACCAGGTTTCCACACACATCTGATACTTTGACCTTAACCCAACTGTAACTTGACCACTCAGTATGCTATTGACCTGCAATTTTCACACACTTCTTTCAGTGCATTATAAAATAAAAGGTCAAAGTTGGAAAGTTTTCCTCCATTGCGTTATGGTCCTTTAAAGTCACAAAAATCTGGATGTGTGTGGAAGCTAAGAATGGTTTTGTCAAATCCAGTCACATTTATCTATGTATTTTAAATGCTTTTTTAACAAGTATAGCCTGCACTAATGGCCTGTGGGCAACATGTACCCAAAGCCAGGGAAAATATACATACCCACAAATTCTAATCCCAATACTTATTACAATTACATATATTATTACAGCTATACTAACAGTTGATTGAAGTTGGTCATCATCTACGTATCTGTGACCAAATTTTGGAAAATCATACCTTATGGGTGCATGCATTCGACACATTAAATATTTAGCTCCATAGCACAGCTTTATAAGTTTAATTCTACCCATTTGAGGATAGAATAAACCATAGATACCTTGAATTACAAGAAAAATTTTAGAAATATTTGAAAAGTGTTTTCTGCTATTAACAGCACCATGCTAGTTTCAAAAATTCCAGGTACAACAATAAGGGTGATTTTCCAAAATTCGGTCACAGATTATATTCATGTTGCATGCAGTGCTGACATTCGATAATAATATTCATAATAGTGATCCTATGATTTAGCTATCTTTGTACTTGAACAATCACTGGTGAAGTACACATATACCACATCAAAGGAACTCACAAAGGAAAGAATGGTGCTAGTCAGACAACCAGACTTAACGTGTACCCTGAATAACAATTACTAAAAAGCATTGTTGTTGTTTCCAGCATTAATTTGTTCCACCCATCATACAGCATCTGATCTGTTGAACTGTAAGGAAGCAAATAACTAAGACAATTAATTTGAAATCTAAACAGAAATTGAAATTATGAAGCTGCAAATATTGGAACCCAACCAAGGAACTCTATAAGGGGTTAAGACTTGTCCTACAATTGAAGAATTGCATGTCTAAATCTGATGGTTCGTCTACATCTTCATTTTCAGATATGGTTTATGATCTAGTGTCTTCACTTGTGAAGACAATTTTATTCTAGCAACTCATACTGATCAAACCATTGACCCATTGGTTATTACCCTACAGTTGTAAGCTAACAAACTCAGAAAGTGGTGAGTCTTCCAGTCCTAATAGTTGGCCAACTAAATTAATCAAAAGGACAGCAGAATTAATCTGTCTTCCTCTGCCTCTTTTATATAATAAATCTTTCATCAGAGGTGTTTACCTAAAAACTAGGAAAAAACATATGTAACACTTTTACATAAAAAGGACCTTGTAATCTTGTTGCAAATCATCAGCCCATTAGCCTTACTTTGTTATAGTCAAGACAATGGTGTGTATTATTAAAGATAACATTTTACATCACATTTTAGATAATGATCTCATTTCTCCTTTTCAATATAGGTTCCTTTCAGGAGGCCTACTTTATTCCACGGACTGGACTGGACTCTTGACTGGACTGGACTGGACTAGTGGACTGAGCTGAAAACAGCGTTTAAACAATAATCCAGGAATTATCCATCTCTTGCAACACTGGAGACACCACTATCAAGCTACAACTGTGCTGCTGCTGGCTCTTGACACTAGCGCATGCACTAGTTAATTAGAATACACTTACAATACATGTGTACTA
The DNA here is from genome assembly GCF_963678975.1 of Dysidea avara. NCBI lineage: Eukaryota > Metazoa > Porifera > Demospongiae > Dictyoceratida > Dysideidae > Dysidea > Dysidea avara. The sequence goes on from NC_089276.1 coordinate 36,349,260, forward strand.
GCAGTGATACAGTGTGATAGAGGCTATTCTTGTACCGTAGATGTTTTCCTTTGTTGCTTTAGCACTAGTGTTACAGCTGTAGAGATGCATGAGCCAGTAATTATTCTTAGCAGGTAGTTAGGTGGCACCACCATGCAGGCAAGGTGATGGGGCTGTGTAAATAATCTGGCTTATCACTACAACCCTAATGCTAGTGTTAAGTACTGAAGCAACAAAGGGAAACATGTATGCTACAACAATAGCCCCAGTCACACCAGTAAGGGAAAGTAAACTACATGTTAAGCTGTAAATATGGACCAATTCTACTCAATAGTGAACTGACATGTTCACATTCGCCATCAGTACCATTACATCACCCTTGTCAGTCCCAGGAAAAGCAAGAAATAAATAAATAAAAGAAGCTGAGATATGCACAGTTTAGCTAAAATGTACAGTTTTAACGGCAGAGGAATTTTGATGCCTTACACATGAAAATGAAAGGACCTATTCTGCCCAATGGTGAACTGACATGTCCACACTCACCATGGGTACCAATGGATAACCCTTGTAAGTCCCAGGAAAAGTAAAAAGAAAAAAAAAGAAGCCAAGATGTACACAGTTTAACTAAAATGTAGAGTTTTAACAGCAGGGGAATTTTGAGGCCTTACACATGAAAATGAAAGGACCTATTCTGCCCAGTAGTGAACTGACATGTCCACACTCACCATGGGTACCAATGGATAACCCTTGTCAGTCCCAGGAAAAGTAAGAAGAAAAAAAAAAAGAAGCTGAGATATGCACAGTTTAGCTAAAATGTAGAGTTTTAACGCAGGGGAATTTTGACGCCTTACACATGAAAATCAAAGGACCTACTCTGCCCAATAGTGAACTGACATATCCACACTCACCATGGGTACTGTTGGTTAATCCCTTACTCTTTGTTATTCACAGAGAAAATTATACTCCCAATACCAGAAATTTGAGGTCATGGGCCTAGCTACTGATTAAAAATTAAACTGACATACAGTGTTGGATTGGCAATACATCTCAAATAGCGGTGTACAATGTCCGCTCTGTAGTGAAGGTAATGAAATATGTATAAATAGAGGCTAAATGACCCATTTGGTAGGATTGAAGTCCGTCTACATGTGGCAATACAGACTATGGTTCAGTAGGCCCAAATGTATGGGTTTAACATACAATAAACTCACTCACCCTACGAAGTCAGTTGAATCTGTATGTAACCAATCATTTTCACCTTAGGCCCCTATTCGGTGATTATTAGTTTCTCATCCAGCCTTTCTAATTATTATGATGCGGGCGGGAGGGTATTACCATTATACCATTATTTTATAATATTAACACACTGATGTACAGACCTTGTCCAAATTGTCTTTTTTTCTTACTACAAACATTTCCTTCACCAGCTGATTCTACTTTTCGTGATCGCCAACTGTTTTTCGACAGTCAACTGAAAGCCTGCTTTGATGAAGTTGATAGAGCACGATTGCAACTGGCACTGCAGCAATTTGCTAAGGAAAACAACAGTTCTCCTGGTGATATATAGCGCATTGTAGCGTTCATCAACAAAAATTATAACAGTTTGGTATCACGTGTTCTTCTGAGCATGCGCAGAGTAAATAATGGCTTACCATGCGGTAGCTTAAGAAGGATGCGGGCGGTGGATGAGAAACTAATAATCACCAAATAGGGGCCTTATTACTAACGCGTAGGCTAAAACCTTCGCTAAATACAGCCATCTATACTTGTGGTTCCAGGCCGTCCATAAATGTCCAGCGGTGCTCCAACAAATTAGAAACTGCTTCAGTCTTGGTGGGGTCTATTCTACGGAACGGAACGGAACGGAACGGAATGATGTACTAAACTGCGGAACGGAATGCTTTCTCAGATTGAAGCTTGCAGCTTACCATTGCTGTACAAGTTATCAGTGGCACTTCCAGCAGGTAATCAAACGTACCCCAAGAAAGATAAAACGAATTTAAGCATCGATTGTGGGTTCTTGTTGGTTGTCATTAGTAACGAAGTACTAATTGTGGGAATAGCTGACTCAGTGTGTTCATCTTCGGATATATCAAGTAGGGAACTTAATGCATGACTTGTTTTTACTAGTATGTGAGTTATTTTTACTTACTCAGTTGACTTTAGAATGTACAGTCTGATGCCCAGCCTTTCTAATCAGCATAAATCAGTATGTGTATAGCTACACTACAAAGGAAACAAGTATGATGACAAGCTGAATCAACTCAATCTAAGCAGAATCTAAAGGAATTTTGTGCAGTGTGTGAGGAGCAAACATTCAGATACCTCAAGGAGGCTATATTGTGTGAACATCAATGATTCATTCACAGAGTAATGGACTATTGTCAGATATCTCAGCCTGAATACTGAGTTGAATTCTGGATGGGGTCTATTTTACAGAATGGAATGCTTTCTGAATCAACTTGCAGCTTGGCTAGCTGCTATCATTGCTGAAATTGCATTTTATCAGTGGAACCTCCAGGAAAATGGAATAGGATAATTATAAAACATTAATTAAGTGATTGTTTAGGTAATCATGACTTTATTCAGTCTAATGAACAGAATATATGGTTGATTGAGTGAGGTATCACTTTCAGAATGTTCAGATGACCAGTGATGAGATGCATGGATTCATCGAATTTTTGTTGTGGTTGGAGACATTAAATATCCAAAAGCAAACTGACTGTATAATATTAATTCACTTTCTTTATATTTTCTCAATTTTGAGCCTGTATACAAATAATTGAATTTTCCTTGTCAATAGAAATCCTAGAATAAGATGGGAGAGAAACTTATCTTTGTTTACCTATGCTGTACAACCAAGAGTTCGTAATACTGATTTGTATGGGGGAGAGTGTCTAACTCTCAGTATGGCCTGTACAAACACCCTGCGTAAAGTTCACCTTTCATCAAATCAACACCCTTACTGTGGGGTAGAAAACTGTTGATTAGTGTTGCTGAAGAAGGTAAAGCCTTTGTTCTGAAATAAGGCCGAGGTGTTACTTTAAGCAGGGTGTTTGGTGAATGCATTCAAGTTAGACACTCTCCACCTTATTATGAACCCTTGGTACAACTTCAAAGGAAAATGAAGAAAACATACAGATGAATCAATAAAATCACTACAGTAAGGTGAATTACAGACTAGTGAGATCTTGGTTAATTAATGACAGTGGTTGGAGATTAAGTGTGGTAGCTTCTTGTTCTTGAATATGTTGCAAAGTGGAAGTACAAATCAAAATGGGATATCAATTTCATTATGAAAAATTTGTATACATAAATAATCTAGCATTACTATTTCATTTGTCCTCCACTTAAACATGCTACAACAATACTAGTGTCAGTACATTGGCAGTGAGTCTACCTTGAAATTTCAACTCTAGAGTAGATCCAACACAGGACAGCCCGCACTGTAACAAATACATGTGATCCCATTGTAATTTCATGGACCAGCTGGACTGGGAATCACTTGAAAATAGACGAACAAATTTAACTTGTTTTGTTTGAAGTGAAGCATGTGAAATGTTACACCTAGGATTCTTAGGTGGTATGTAATTAATGTGTGTTCCTTTTCAGGTCTGACTAGATACATTGAAATTACACACACATCCTGGTCCAAATCACGTTTGCCTGGTGGCTACGGGCATGGTTTCACATGCAGCTTATAATAGAGATTTGGCTGATCTTGGAGTTTTGGCGTTTAGCCTGATTCAAGGCTAGCAGTCAGACACATCCTTGAATTGTGCAACAGATAAAATCAGCTCACTATTGAATACGGCATTAGTCCACTGCACCAGCTGTTAATATATAAATAACTCCATGCATACACTTCAGTGATGTTTGCAGAATATACCCTCCTTGCGGTCTGCCAAAATATTTGCTCCTCACACACTGCACAAAATTCTTCAAGTTTTAATTCAGCTGGCTCTTTCCTGTTACCAGTATCTTCCTGCTTGCTTTATTTATACACTGACTTATGACTTGAAAGACCGGCCCAAACTGTTTTCTAAAGTCTAAAACAGCTCACATAAAGTTCCCTTCCGTATGGATGAACATCACTGATACAGCTTATCCCACAATAATACTTCGTTACTAATGACAACCAACAAAAACCCACAATCGATCCGTTAATTCTTTTTGTCTTATGTTTAATGACCCACTGGAGATGCCACTGCTAACTTATAAGGGAAGTTTCAGCAATGGTAAGTTGCAAGCTTCAATTTGAGAAAGCGTTCCGTTCCGTGGTTTAGTCCATCATTCCGTTCCGTTCCGTAGAATAGTCCCCACCTTCAGTCTTTGACGTATTGCCTACGTCATTCGTCATTAATAGGCAAATCCAGCACTGACCTTACTTAGAAAGCTCAATCCAACTAATTATAGGTGTTCTGTTTTCTCCAGCAAGTAAACTACGAAAGTAGTAGCTAGCTGAAACTGGCGCCAAATGAGATAGTCTACTTTTCAGGGTATATATATTAAAATCACGTAAATCGAACTAGAAAATGCTTGTAATAAAATCAGCAGACTATGATGGGTGTTGTTTTAAAGTAAGGAGTTTTGAGCATATATGCACGTAAACAGTGCAAAACCTAGAGCATGCTTTTAGCATGCTCTCGTCTATGGGGGGGTCTGGGGGCATGCCCCCACAGAAGATTTTTTGAGAATTTACCAATCTAAGGTTAAATCTGGTGTAAATTTGGACCAAAAATTGCTCGACTAGTTATGCTAGCGATAATAACAAAGCAAAACGACTGAAGTATGATGTGATAGACCAGCTTCCTCCAGGACAAGACACTTATGGCGTACACGTTGTGATACAGACTACATTATAGTCAATCAACTCAATTAATTTAAAAATGCAATAACATGCACACATGCATGCACATTAGAAACAATCATCAGTTTAGTCGGTGACTTGTGGCTTCCGGGTGAATGGTTTTGTATAGACGAGCTGCAGGCTATAAAGGAACATGTACTTGTAAATTACAACAGAAATTGAAAAAAAATAAGAAACAAACAGTTTATATCTCACACAATGTTCCTTAACTGAGAAAGTTAAAGCACACAAACAGTTATTTCGAGTATCCCTTTGATGTGGTTAACACTCTAATTTATGAGGTATAAATGTGCCATGATTAAACCATGCAGACACAAACACACACTACATACACAGTATGGCTTTGAAGTGTACTAAGTGGAAGCAAATTTTGAGATTAGTGCAAGATAATATCATGGTTAGGGACTAAATGGCTTCACACCCTTTGGAATGTGTTGGTTTCAATCATTAGACATTTATTCCAACATATGCATAGCTTTAAAAACATCGCATTCAAAAGTGATTGTATTATATGAATATTTGTGACTGGGCCTGCGAAAACAGGGCATGTGGGCACAAACTACAACCCGTCACTCTACAGGTCATATCTCAGTGCTGGAATACAATATCTGCATTCTGTAACTTGCATCATAAAGCCAATTAAATGTTAACCAAGAACTGAAAATTGCACTGCAATAGCATAATGGTATAAAAAGTTATGAGTGATGGAAGGTTGAAAAAGTAGGCAAAAATCATGTGCCCACATGCCCTATTTTCGCAGGCCCAGTCACATTTTACACAGGTTGTCTACACTAATGCACACGACCAAAAAATGTACTAAATTTCTGGTAATGAGTAAGGGAAAGTAAACTACATGTTAAGCTGTAAATAAGGACCAACTCTACTCAATAGTGAACTGACATGTTCACATTCGCCATCAGTACCATTACCTCACCTTTGTCAGTCCCAGGAAAAGTAAGAAATAAATAAATAAAAGAAGCTGAGATATGCACAGTTTAGCTAAAATGTAGAGTTTTAACGGCAGGGGGGATTATTTCGACGCCTTACACATGAAAATGAAAGGACCTATTCTGCCCAATAGTGAACTGACAGGTCCACACTCACCATGGATACCAATGGATAACCCTTGTCAGTCCCAGGAAAAGTTAAAAAAGAAAAGAAGAAGCTGAGATATGCACAGTTTAGCTAAAATGTAGAGTTTTAACAGCAGGGGGATTATTTCGATGCCTTACACATGAAAATGAAAGGACCTATTCTGCCCAATAGTGAACTGACATGTTCAGACTAACCATGGGTACTGTTGGTTAATCCCTTACTCTTTGTTATTCACAGAGAAAAATTATACTCCGGGCTTTCAGGAAGGTCTTAGTTGTTGAGTATTATGAACTATTTTACTAAAGCACTGGCATGGGTGGTGGCAATTGTGTGGATAGATTTCCAGAAGGCATTTGACTCTGTGCCCCATAAGGTTTTATTATGTAAATCCTCATTAAAGGAGTTCAAATTAATATAAACTTTTGAAGTGGATTGAAAAGTTTCTCACCAACAGGTAACAGCAAGCGGTGCTTAATGGTCACTTATCTCATATTTCCTCTGTTATTAGAGTGGTCCCACAAGGACCTGTTTCAAGTTATTAGGTCCTTTACTGTTTGTTATGTTCATAAATGATTAACCATCAGTTGTGTCTAGTATTTTTATGTTTTCTGATGATGCTAAACTATTCCAAGTTATTAAGAGTGAGGGTGATCATATAGCTCTGCAAAGCAATTTGGACACCCTTCATGCTTGATCTGTTACTTGGAAGCTAAATTTTAGCATCCTGAAATGTAACTCCTCCATCTTGTACCCTTTCACCACCATGGTCCATATATTTTTTTTTTCAAATAGAATTCAGATTGAACAAACTAGTCAGCATAAAGATCTGGGTATTTTATCTGATGATCATTTAAAATTTTACTTTCACACATCCACAGCTGCCAGTAAAGGCAACCACATGTTGGGTATAATTGCTAAATCCTTTGAGTTTCTTGAACCAGAGATGGTTGGAGAATTTAAAGCACTGGAATGACCAACACTTGAGTATTGTAATCCAATTTGGGGACCTCCTTTTATATTAGATCAACAAAATTGAAAATGTGCAATGTACCACCCATCTAAATCAGAGATAATACATATCTAATCCAAAACAACCAAGCTGTAAAAAAAGTGTGCGGCCCTCAGAAAGGCTATGGTGAAAAAAGATGTGAAATCCAAGGTGGCGGCCAAGAAATGGCTGTGATGGTAGGTTAATGGTATAATGACAATTCAGGTAAATTTTGTGAAGCGGCACAAAAATTCACCTGAATTGTCGTTATTAAAATTTTTACCATTAACCTACCATCACAGCCATTTCTTGGCCGCCACCTTGGATTTCACATCTTTTTTCACCATAGCCTTTCTGAGGGCCGCACACTTTTTTTACAGCTTGGCTGTTTTGGATTAGATTTCATTTCTTTTTGTATTTGTATACCCCAAAGCCGGCCCATAGGCCAGCTTTGGGACTTTTTTAACCTATGTTTTTTTTTCTTTACTACAGGAAGAAGAAAACATGAAGTAGATCAGTGGCGGATCCAGGATGGGGCATTTGGGGCAAATGCCCCCCCCCCCCCCCCCCCCTTCAAGAAATTGCATACAAGATCGAGATACTCTAATAGAGCAGTCAATCACTCTAATAAAGCAGTCACAATGTTCATGAGGCAGTGTAGCTTACCTATGAAGCTATAAATAGGATTTTATTTTACATAACAGACGTGATATAGTTGGTAAGTATAACTAGCTATTATTGTCGTGACCTTTTTTTTTTTTTTTTTTTGGTCTTCAACTGGTTTTCAGCAAGTTTTTTTGGTCTTCAACTGTTTTTCAGAAAGGTGCCCCCCCTCTTTCCAAACTCTGGATCCGCCCCTGTAGATGTACTTTAAATATTTTATCAGTAAATGTACAAATTATATATATAATACATATGTGACCGGATTTGCGAAAAGGGGCCTTCCACACACATCCAATTTGCCAACTTTGACAATTGATAACTTCAGATTGGAAAGAGCTATTGCCTTGAAATTTGGGCAGTGGTGATTTCTTTGCAGCTGAATTCTCTACATGATGGTTTCTTTGTAACTGAACTCTCTACAAGGTAATTTCTTCTAGCTGATCTCTCTACAGGGTGATTTGTTTGTAGCTGAACTATTTACAAGGTAACTTCTTCTAGCTGATCTTTCTACAGGGTGATTTGTTTGTAGCTGAATTCTGTACAGGTGATTTTTTTGCAGCTGAGCTCTTTACAGAATGGTTTCTTTGTAGCTGAACTCTCTACAAGATAACTTTTCTAGCTGATGTCTCTACAAGGTGACTAGTTTGTAGCTGAACTCTCTACATGGTGGTTTCTTTGTAACTGAACTTTCTACAAGGTGACTTCTTCTAGCTGATCTTTCAATAGGGTGATTTGTTTGTAGCTTCACTCTCTACAAGGTAACTTCTTCTAACTGATCTCTCTACAGGGAGATTTTTTTGTAGCTGAACTCTCTACAGGTGATTTGTTTGAAGCTGAACTTTCTAAATGATGGTTTCTTTGTAGCTGAACTCTCTACAAGTTAACTTCTTCTAGCTGATCTCTCTACAGGGTGATTTGTTTGTAGCTGAATTCTGTACAGATGATTTGTTTGCAGCTGAGCTCTTTACAGAATGGTTTCTTTGTAGCTGAACTCTCTACAAGATAAATTTTCTAGCTGATGTCTCTACAAGGTGACTAGTTTGTAGCTGAACTCTCTACATGGTGGTTTCTTTGTAACTGAACTTTCTACAAGGTGACTTCTTCTAGCTGATCTTTCAATAGGGTGATTTGTTTGTAGCTTCACTCTCTACAAGGTAACTTCTTCTAACTGATCTCTCTACAGGGAGATTTGTTTGTAGCTGAACTCTCTACAGGTGATTTGTTGGAGGCTGAACTTTCTAAATGATGGTTTCTTTGTAGCTGAACTCTCTACAAGTTAACTTCTTCTAGCTGATCTCTCTACAGGGTGATTTGTTTGTAGCTGAATTCTGTACAGATGATTTGTTTGCAGCTGAGCTCTTTACAGAATGGTTTCTTTGTAGCTGAACTCTCTAAAAGGTAACTTCTTCTAACTGATCTTTCTACAGGGCAATTTGTTTGTGGCTGAATTTTCTACAGGGTGATTTCTTTGCAGCTGAACTCTCTACTTGGTGGTTTCTTTGTAGCTGAACTATGTACAAGGTAATTTCTTCTAGCTGACCTCTCTACAGGGTGATTTGTTTGTAACTGAATTCTGTACAGGTGATTTGTTTGCAGCTGAGCTCTCAACAGAATGATTTCTTTGTAGTTGAACTCTCTACAAGGTAACTTTTCTAGCTGATGTCTCTACAAGGTGACTAGTTTGTAGCTGAACTCTCTACATGGTGGTTTCTTTGTAACTGAACTTTCTACAAGGTGACTTCTTCTAGCTGATCTTTCTACAGGGTGATTTGTTTGTAGCTGAACTCTCTACAAGGTAACTTCTTCTAACTGATCTCTCTACAGGGAGATTTGTTTGTAGCTGAACTCTCTACAGGTGACTTGTTTGAAGCTGAACTTTCTAAATGATGGTTTCTTTGTAGCTGAACTCTCTACAAGTTAACTTCTTCTAGCTGATCTCTCTACAGGGTGATTTGTTTGTAGCTGAATTCTGTACAGATGATTTGTTTGCAGCTGAGCTCTTTACAGAATGGTTTCTTTGTAGCTGAACTCTCTAAAAGGTAACTTCTTCTAACTGATCTTTCTACAGGGCAATTTGTTTGTGGCTGAATTTTCTACAGGGTGATTTCTTTGCAGCTGAACTCTCTACTTGGTGGTTTCTTTGTAGCTGAACTATGTACAAGGTAATTTCTTCTAGCTGATCTCTCTACAGGGTGATTTGTTTGTAACTGAATTCTGTACAGGTGATTTGTTTGCAGCTGAGCTCTAAACAGAATGGTTTCTTTGTAGCTGAACTCTCTACAAGGTAACTTTTCTAGCTGATGTCTCTACAAGGTGACTAGTTTGTAGCTGAACTCTCTACATGGTGGTTTCTTTGTAACTGAACTTTCTACAAGGTGACTTCTTCTAGCTGATCTTTCTACAGGGTGATTTGTTTGTAGCTGAACTCTCTACAAGGTAACTTCTTCTAGCTAATCTCTCTACAGGGAGATTTGTTTGTAGCTGAACTCTCTACAGGTGATTTGTTTGAAGCTGAACTCTCTACATGATGGTTTCTTTGTAGCTGAACTCTCTACAAGTTAACGTCTTCTAGCTGATCTCTCTACAGGGTGATTTGCTTGTAGCTGAACTATCTACAAGATAACTTCTTCTAGCTGATCTCTCTACATGGTGATTTGTTTGTAGCTGAATTCTGTATAGGTGATTTGTTTGCAGCTGAGCTCTTTAAATAATGGTTTCTTTGTAGCTGAACTCTCTCAAGGTAACTTCTTCTAGCTGATGTCTTTACAGGGTCACTAGTTTGTAGCTGAATTCTCTACATGATGGTTTCTTTGTAACTGAACTCTCTACAAGGTAACTTTTTCTAGCTCATCTTTCTACAGGGTGATTTATTTGTAGCTGAATTCTGTACAGGTGATTTGTTTGCAGCTGAGCTCTTTAAAGAATGGTTTCTTTGTAGCTGAACTCTCTACAAGGTAACTTCTTCTAGCTGATGTCTCTACAAGGTGACTAGTTTGTAGCTGAGCTCTCTACATGGTGGTTTCTTTGTAACTGAACTCTCTACAAGGTGACCTCTTCTAGCTGATCTTTCTACAGTGTGATTTGTTTGAAGCTGAACTCTCTACAAGGTAACTTCTTCTAGCTGATCTCTCTACAGGGAGATTTGTTTGTAGCTGAACTCTCTACATGATGGTTTCTTTGTAGCTGAACTCTCTACAAGGTAACTTCTTCTAGCTAATCTCTCTACAGGGAGATTTGTTTGTAGCTGAACTCTCTACATGATGGTTTCTTTGTAGCTGAACTCTCTGCAAGGTAACTTCTTCTATTGATCTCTCCACAGGGCGATTTGTTTGTAGCTGAACTCTCTACATGGTGGTTTCTTTGTAGCTGAACTCTACAAGGTGATTCTTTCTAGCTGAACTATCTCTTTCCATAGTTGCATGAACTCCCTACAAGGTAACTTCTTCTAGCTGATCTCTCTACAGGGTGACTTGTGTGTAGCTGATCTCTCTACAGGGTGACTTGTGTGTAGCTGATCTCTATACAGGTTTCTTATTTCTAGCTGATCTCTTGAATTCTCTTCAGGGTCACTGCTCTATTAGGATGACTGCTCTATTAGAGTATCTCGATCTCGCACTTGCTGCACCAAGTTGGATTTCGTGTTATAACTCCGTGACTTTAAGTCTGATTCTTCTACACCATTGATAAGCCTTTCTAAGATGATTACTCCATCTGTATAACGATTTTCAAAGCATTACCCCAAGCGGTTTATCTGGTAGGCGTGGCAAGCAGTCGTTTTTTATTAGCTAATCTCGATTGCGTAATTGTTACACACTGTTGGTTTTTTCGTTGTATCTTCCTGTTTTTTAAATCAATTTCTTTCAAACCACAAAAGGTTTGAGGTTCAATAGTTAACCTATTCACCCACCGATTTTCAGCTTCTTCCCATACGCGGTTTACCCTGTAGGCGTGACAATAGTCTCGCGTGCCAGACGGTTTGTGTGGGGGCGGCAAATAAACCGTCTGGTCACTGTTGCACACTTTCCGTGAACTCACTTGAATGCAATTAGATTGCATCACGGCATTGTTTTGCGCCAAGGATGATGTAATAATCGTTCCAATCATCTCTGTGAGCAGACTAAGACGATAATTGTACTGGTATTGTCCTGGTGACGTATTCGAAACATTGCTGAACGTCTTACTCTACAATTCCGCCGTTTCACAAATCCGTAGTGAACCATAATCGTTCTTATACCAACGCTTTTAAGAGCCCTGTACTAGGGAAACAAAGATCCTAAGCCCATGGCGTCGTTAAACTTTCGAAAAAGTAATCTGTAGCCGAGATTCAGTTCTTTATTACACTAAGAATTTGAATTATTACTGTTTGTTTCGTCACAGAGTCCGCGAAGCGATCTGATTGGCTCTGCCAACATTCCGGCAGTGGTCCCGGAATGTGTGCAACAGTGACCAGACGGTTTATTTACCGCCCCCACACAAACCGTCTGGCACGCGAGACTAGCGTGACAACACATTGGTGTTATTTTTCGTGAATAATCGCTCATAACTATTTGCCTGTTTATCGTATTCCAGCCAAAGTTGGTACCGAGATGCGCCTTTATATCCCCCTTCTGTGAGCCAAATGTCAAGGCAATCGGATATGGCGTTCGAGTTTTATAGCAGTTTTTGTAAGTGTGCGACAAGAAAAAGAAAAATAAGAAGAAAAAAACGAAGAAACTGAGCCAATTTTTTAAGTCGCATATCTCGGGAACGCGAGAAGCGATTTCGCTCAAATTTGGAATGTAGAGTGCTGCAGTTGGAGGGCATGTCCACAGCAAAAATCGTCTTGTTTCATCAAGGAAGCACAGAGCTACGGAGGTGCGAAAATTGCGTTTTCTTTCTTCCTGTCAATATACTCACGGGTGTTACGCGCCGGCTTCTTGGGCCGCACGACACACTACCGTGTGTCTTATTATTATAATAATTGCAGGACTCTGAAAGAGTATACGTGCAATATAGTATGTAGTTAAGTTAAGTAGTTAATTAAGTATAAAAAAATTATAAATTATAATTTGTTTAAAAAATCAGTAGCAGATCTACTGTGACGGAATGCCTCAAAGGAATCCAAATTAACAACTGAGTCAGGTGAACTATTCCACAATCTGACAGTAGCTGGGAAGAAACTGAATTTGTGTATATCAATTCTTGAAAAAGGTGTTTGATATCTTCTATTGTGCCCTCTAGTAACAGTGGCGATGAGAGATATCTCATAGGGTAGTTCTAGTGCGACAGAACCTTGCAATATCTTATAAAACATCATCAGTCTACTTACTTGTCTTCTAACCTCCAAGCTACACCATTTAAGCTCATTCAGGATACTGGTAACACTACTTGAAAAATCATAATCAGACACCACAAATCTGGCAGCACGTCGCTGAACACTTTCAAGCTTCTCAATGTTAGTCTTAGTATATGGTGCCCAAACTATTGATGCGTATTCTAGTATTGGTCTCACATACAAGAAATAGGCTTGGCTTCGTATTTGAGAATTACAATTATATAGATTATGCTTAAGAAGCGCCAATACACTATTAGCTTTTCTGCAAATAGTGGTAATATGTTTGTTAAAGTTCATCTTAGAGTCCAATATCACACCAAGGTATTTTGCGTGACTTTATTTATTTATTTATTGTTAATCAGCAGGACCCTCCAGGGGTATAATGCTGATGTGCAATTACATGTGTACAATTTCCATTAGTTACTTAACTATATAAGTATGTACAATTACGACAAGTTACTTAATTATATACATATGTACAATTACAATAATAAACTATAAAAATATATACAATTACGATAAGTTACTTAACTATACACATAGAAGGGGCTAATTTTTGCTTAAATTCTTCAACACAGTCAGTCTCAATAATCTCATCATCTAATCTATTGGGAGGAAGGAATATTTATATACATCAATTCTTGGTTGGTAAGGTACTAGTTTAAAATTGTGTGAGTGACTAACCATTCTTAGTTGATTATTGTACAGGAAATAGCTTGTGGGTTTTGGATTACTTAAAGTAACTTGTAATACTTCACATTTATCTGTGTTAAATGTCATCATCCACTTATTAGCCCACTCTTCAATTCGTAACAAATCCTCCTGTAAGAAACGACTATCATCTGTAGTATGTATTGGTCTATAGAGCAGACAATCATCAGCAAACAAGCCACAAGAAGATGATACACAATCAGGTAAGTCATTAATGTAAACTAAGAATAATAAGGGTCCGAGGACAGTGCCCTGGGGCACTCCACTAATAACATCGATGGGTGATGATTGAGAACCATTACAAATAACATATTGAGTGCGGCTGCTCAAAAAGGATGAAGTCCATTCTAAGATCTCATGACGTATTCCATAATGCTGCAACTTATGTAGGAGATAACGATGTAACACCTTATCAAATGCCTTAGATAGGTCAAGTAAGATGGCATCAGTTTGAGTTTTCTGGTTAAGGTTTGACACTAAGTCATGAACTGTGTGTAACAATTGTAGCTCAGTAGAGTGTTTGGCACGAAAACCGTATTGACACTTTGAGAGTATATTCAAACTATTCAGATGTTCCATAATATTAGTGTGTACTATTCGTTCCAGAGTTTTGCAACACACAGATGTTAATGAAACTGGCCTATAGTTTGTAGGGTTACTACGATTGCCCTTCTTAGATATAGGGGCCACAGAGGCTATTTTCCAGTCGTGTGGAATCCCTCCTTGTTTCAATGATGAATTAAACAGCAATGCTAAACTAGGAGATAATTCAAATGCCATCTCTTTCAATAGCTTGGGAGGGATACCATCTGGACCTGTAGCCTTGAAAGGATCGACTTGTGTCAATAGGGTATATACTTCTTCAATAGATGTTTCAAATAATGGAAGATCAGTCTTGATCACGGGTGTTACGCGCCGGCTTCTTGGGCCGCACGACACACTACCGTGTGTCTTGATTCTGAAATACTAGCCATTCTGGACTTACCTTCTATGAATTATGAGATTTGATATTACCAATTACTTTTAAAATTAGTTCTAATTCAATTACATATTCTAGGACTGGGGCCATCCCTTCAATCATCATACAATTCAGATTACAAATTCATTCAAATTTCTATTCAGGACCATAAATGATTGGAACCGTTTACCTTCACACATCTAAATGCTAGATCTACTAATTGTTTCATATCTTTGTTTGACAGTTTTCCTAAATTTATTGTTGTATATAGGTTGTGGACAGAGTATACAGGCTGCATGAGTCTCTACCCTGAATTTTAATCATAATCGTAAATTAATTCTGGTGGACATCATGACAGCTAAAATTGCTACAGCTTCTGGGGGATGGGGAGGTGCACCCCCAGACCTACTGCTTCCAGAGATTCTGTACTTTGATCAACCCCTCTCACATCAACTACTTTTGTCACTGATGGTATAATATTCATTTATCCTGTGGTAAGTATATGTGCTAATAATCGTCATTGGTCCAAATCAAAATGTCTGACATGGCTTTAGAAATACAGAGTTTCATATACATGTTTATAGTCATATCCAAATTAATGTGAGCCTATATAATACTACATGAGTCACTATCAGTGTCAGCTAACTGACACAAATTCCATCAGTCAATTATATAAAGGGTAGCTCTAAGAACTGAACTGTTATTGAGAACTATACATTTGATGATAAAAGTCTTCACTCAAAAGCATCTTGTTTTTTAATTCTCAGAAATATTTTAAAATGTGGTAAAGGATCAATTTCACGTTGTTGATATAACACTTCCTATTTCCTGGAACTGTGGAAGCTTTCAACAAAAGCTGCACGGTATAGTTTAGACGAATCCTTGAAAATTCACTATAGTCTGCCATGTTTACACATAAATTCCAATCATTGTAAGTTAACTCATACATAATACTGAATTGCTACTTATTTTATAGACAGTTTACCTATTTATAAAGCTAATTTTATAAGTAATTGTGTTTGTTTGTCCTGATCATGATCACAAGCTGTTTGTGTCATTTGCCAAAAGTTCAATGTACTATAAATAGTCAAACATCCAGTCAGCAGGTGCTACAATGGCCTTGCATAGAGGGAATGCACCACTATATACATTGATTGAGCACTTAAAATTAAAGGTGTTTACGACTTATCATAGCTACATGTGCTGTGTTAGTTGTATAACATTTCACCAGAGCATCCTTATTGTTTGCTACCTCCAGGAAGTGAGCATGTGCTAAAACCTTTCAATGAATAGGAAGCCCATAACTACATACTGTATGTAGTACATGCAACAATATACATTATAAACAAATTAATACTGTTACAGGGGAACTTATAATATACATTGTATACAATTTAATACTGTTACAGGGGGACTTATAATATACATTGTATACAAATTAATACTGTTACAGGGGGACATTGTAAGAATTTTTACACTTGCTCACTACCTAGCTTACCAATTCCTTAATTTCACACTAATGAGCTGTAAAAGGATCGCACACTGTCATCTTAAAATGGTTTCTTTGTAATAGCACTGGCTAATTGCTTTAATTTGAAAAGCATTCAAGATAACATATGTGAGAGTTTCATCCTATACAAGTCACCATGTGTAGTAGGCAAGACTATGTTGTGTAGGAATATAAGTGTAGAAATCACAGCCTAATCAACGTATGCTTATATGCACACTTGACATGACAGCCCACGTACACTGTATACAAATTCAGCAGTAAGAAGATTAATGATGGTAACACCGGTCCATGTAGTTTCCCACCATCTCGATTCTTAATAACTGAAAGGTAATAGGCGTTTCGTGTGCAGTAGCGTCTATTACCTTTTAGTTTTGGTTATTAAGAATCAAGATGGCAGGAAACTACATGGACCCATGCCAATTGTGCTCACCCAAAGTGCAAAAGTGATGATACAATGATTAGTTTACACTATACACTCATTGTAAATCTTTACTAGATGGTTTGTTAAAGTAATAAAATATCTTTACTTTGTTGTACTCACTGTACTAGTTTCATGTACACCTCTGAGATGGATCATGGATCACAATATGGCACATACCTTGTTTTGAGTTTTGATGTGGTAGTCTTGCTCTCAATAACTAGTCTTCCATGCAACTCAAAAGATAGCATGATGCAACCAGGAACACTGTGTTTCAAGTTAACTCACCCATCTCACCTTCTATCCGGTGTGTTACATAGTCTAAATAGAATCAATCTTTAAATCACAATCACTTCTATATTAGCTTATATTAGCTACCTGAACTAATATATATTTGTGCAATATTACTGAGCGGTTAATTCTTTAACAATAGTACATAAAGCTTGTACTTTTAGCCAATCAATGAGCTATTCATAAATGTGGCCCAGTTTGACAAAACCAGTATATATAGCCTTTCCAAGTTTGACAACCCATAACTTTCCATACTTTTCACTAGATCTATTTGAAAATTTCTCACAGCCTAGTGCTATACAACTTACAGATTCAAGCTAGTAAAGTTCTGAAGTGTTACCTTATTCACAAGATATGTAAATTATGATTGTGTCAGTTGAAAAGGCTATAAGACAAGTTTGTCAGACTGGGTCACAAATTAAGAATCATTGATACCTTTGTTATGGAATTCAGTCACATAATAATAAATTTTTGTGTCTCTAGCTCACCTTTACTGAACCATTGTACTTACTAAGTTTAATTTCCCTACCAAGAACCTTGAAGCATAATTTTCAATTTGAAAGTTTAACTCTCCCATTAATAATTAATTTTTACTAGCCTAATGTAGTTGATTTGTTGGGGTTAAGTTAACTGCTTTAATTATTGCCCAAGTATAATTATATTCAGTGGTGTAACTAAACCCAGGCCTACCCGGGCCTGGGCCCGGGTGTCAGCAATCAAGTCACACCCACGGAATTAGCAATAGAGTAGTAGAAAAAGACAACTTCGCCAAATAATCGATCTAGACCTTGACAACAGCACACATTTTTGGCAGCGAAACAGCTATATTACCTTTTGTTATTGTGAAATTGCTTCAAACTGACAGGTTAGTTGAATAAGCGCCTCTATAAATAATTATCGTTTCGATAATGCAGCCACTTTAATAGTGTTACTTGTGAATGCAACTTCAACTTATTGCACTGGGCCCTGGTGTCGGTGCAAGTCTAGTTACGCCACTGATTATATTTACCATGAGACAATGGACACATACTGGGTGTGCCATACATACACTAACTAGGTTAAATTATGACATCATGCAATTCATTATTCACACCAGTCTCTTGATCACATATCCATAACTATTTTTGTTTGCTTTAGTCAAGTTTTTGATATACAGTAAAAAATAAGTAGTGAATACTGTGCACGTGGCAAATAGTGGACGTCACTGCAAATTTGTAGTGACAGTCACTTACCACAGTATACATTACTCATGAGTAATGTATACTGTGGTAAGTGACTGTCACTACAAATTTGCAGTGACATATCATAAACAGTAAAACATGATACTGTCACTATACCTTCCTAATTAATCACATAACTGTCTTAACTATACATGCATAGATACCTCGACTATGCAGATACACAGAACTTGACAGTCAATGCATTCAGGTGTACAAGTATTCCTACATAACAGCACACTTCATAGCTATGGCTTTACAGATGTTCAACAACTATAGTATAAAATAGCTGGAGTAACACCACAGATACAAACTAACAACGAGTGTAAAGTACGTTGCTTGCATCCTGCTGGACAGTGTACAATGGAGGTGTTGAAGAGAGCAAGCTTAGTACCTGAGATGCCAGACCAATATGCCAGAAATCCCAGTATCACTAGTTTGGCTGGATTTCAATCATTTTATCCAGAAGATGATGATGATGCAATGAACGAACTTGCTGAAAGGCTTCTAACTGATGGGACCAAGGTGTGTAGAACCTACCTTACAGAAAAGACACGTGTAAACTCTGTAGCTACACTTTGTCTTTTTTTTTGTCTATAATAGCTGTAGCTAGTTTGCTTGGTACAGGAGGTTGCACAATGCTAAAAGCCTTAACAAAGTGTAGCTACAGAGTTCTATTAGCCTAACAAGTATGAACATATAATTGTTATGCATATCAACAAAAGACTATAATATTATACTTGAACACTAGTATATATACTGCTGTCTTTGAGCCTGCCAAACACTTAGGAAGTCAAACCTACTTTCCACTAAGACACCTTGTGCTGTTATCATAGTAATTGATATAAGCCTGTTAGCTACATCCATAAATAAAATCATATATAGCTACTTATTTAATTAGTATAGCTATACAAACTCTTACTCAGTAGTGTATGTCCAGCAGCATTTTGAATACATTTACTGAGGCCGGGGGATAAGCCCGCATAATCCAGAAAACTGTCTTTTTTCTTCTTCCCGGGAAATAATCCAGAAAACTGAATTTGATATAAAAACGAATTGAAAACGCACAATACTTTTGCCAATTTACATAGCTAGGTGGTTACAAACAGGCATACCTCATGAAGCCGGCGTCTCGGCCGGCGTTCATCCGATTGCTTAGAAAAACAGATTTTATTAATTGGCAAAGAGTAAAGCACCTAACTGTGTATAAACTTTCAACATGCAACAAGGAACTCACCCACTACGATGCGCTGAATCATTTTGTGTCCTTTCGTCTTCGTGCTTGTCAGACAATGACTTAATCACGTGATATCTATATATCAAACTGAATCACAATCACGTGAGGAGCAACGTGATCAAGACACACGATAGTGTGTCGTGCGGCCCAAGAAGCTGGCGCGCCACACCGTGGGTATATTGACAGGAAGAAAGAAAACGTCATTTTCACACCTTTGTATCTCGGCGATCCCTTATCCGATTGGAACCAAATTTGCTACAGAGTTGCCCGCCAGTCAGGGGAATCCACATTCCAAATTTGAAGGAAATCGCTCCAGCCATTTCCGAGATACGAGCTGCCAAACTTTCGAATTTTTTTTTCTTTCTTCTTCGTGTTTTCGCACACTTGCAAAAATTGCTATAAAACGAAAACGCGTATTCTGATAGCCTTGCAATTTGGCACAGAGAAAGGGAGTCTAAAGGCGTATTCTAGTATCAAATTTGGTGCAGATCCGATGAATGGTCCAGGATTTATGACCAACTATTTGCGTAAAACAAGATCGATTTGTTGTCACGCCTACAGGGTAAACCGCTTCATGGAATGAGTTGAAAATTGCTATGTAGATGGAGTAACCATAGTAGGAGTGCCTTTTGGTGGTTTGAAATGAATCGAGATAAAGACCATGGAGATATGATACAAAACCCAACCTGTGTTACAATTACGCGATCGATTTTCATGAATAAAAAAGTATTAGTTTTTACGCCTAATAGGCAAACCGCTTAGAGCAATGAGCTGAAAATCGGTATATAGCTGGAATAATCTTCATAGAAAGTCCTTGCAGTAGTACAGAAGAATCGGATTACAAACCACTGTGGAAAGCCAACTCCGTGTAGCAAATTCGACATCGAGATACTCTAATAGAACAGTCACCCTAATAGAGCATTTAGCCTCGCATTTAGCTAATTTATTTACTCCATTATAGAATTCTATTACATTGCAAGTTATTCTGTAGGGAGTTCAGCTGCAAACAGTTAATCTTATAGACAGTTCAGCAAGAAGCACGTCACCCTATAGAGAGTTCAGCTACAAATATATCACTGTAGTGATTCAGAACATTACAGGTCACACTGAAGAGAGTTCAGCTATAAACAAGTCATGCACCCTGTAGAGAGTTCGGCTACACTCTCTAGAGAATTCAGCTACAAACAAGTCACTGTGGAGAGAGTTCAGCTACAAAGAAACTACCCTGTAGAGAGTTCATCTATGCAAACAAGTTACCCTATAGAGATCAGCCTGCAAACAAGTAACCCTGTAGAGAGTTCAGCTACAGACAAGTCACTTTATAGTTTATACAATGTTCAGCTACAAGTAAGTCACTCTGAAGAGAATTCAGCCACAAGCAAGTCACTCTGTAGAGAATTTTGCTACAAACTACAAACAAGTCACTGTGTAGAGAGTTCAGCAACCAAAAAAACCACAGTTCAGCTATACAAAAAAGTTACTCTGTATAGAGAGATCAGCTAGAAACAATAGAGAGCTCAGCTAGAAGTCACCCTGTAGAAATCTCAGCTGCAAAGAAACCCTGTAGAGAGACCAACTACAAACAAATCACCCTGCACTGCCTGCAGAGCATTCAGCCATAAACAAACCACCCTGTAGAAAGTTCAGGTACAAACAAATCACCCTATATAGAGTTCAGCTACAAAAAAGAATCACTCTGTAGAGAGTTCAGCTACAAAGAAACCATCCTGTAGAGTTTAGCTACAAACAAGTTACCCTACAGTGAGATCAGTTTGAAACAAGAGATTTCAGCTACAAACTAATCACCCTGTAGAGAGTTCAGCTATGAACAGATCACCCTGTAGAGAGTTCAGCTATACAAGTCACCCTGTAGAGAGATCAGCTAGAAGCATGTCACTTTGTAGAGAGTTCAGTTACAAAGAAACCATCCTGTGGAGAGTTCAGCTACAAACAAATCACTCTGCATAGAGTTCAGCAGCAAATAAATTACCCTGTAGAGAGTTCAGCTACAAAAAAATCACTCTGTAGAGAGTTCAGCTAGATAAAAGTCACCCTACAGAGAGATCAGGTCACCCTATAGAGAGATCAGCTAGAAGAAGTCATGCACCTTGTAGAGAGTTCAGCTACAAAGAACCCACTCTGTAGAGAGTTCAGCCAGAAACAAGTTACCCTATAGAGAGATCAGCTAGAAACATGTCACCCTGTAGAGATTTCAGCTACAAACAGATCATCCTGTAGATAGTTCAGCTAGATACAAGTCACCCTGTAGAGAGATCAGCTAGAGGAAGTCACCTTGTAGAGAGATCAGCTAGAAAAAAGTTGCCTTGTAGAAAGTTCAGTAACAAAGAAACCATCCTGTAGAGAGTTCAGCTACAAACAAATCACCCTGTAGAGAGTTCAGCTGCAAACAAATCACCCTGTAGAGAGTTCAGCTGCAAACAAATCAACCTGTAGAGAGATCAGCTCGAGGAAGTCACCTTGTAGAGGGATCAGCTAGAAACAAGTCACCTTGTAGAGAGTTCAGCTACAAAGAAACCACCATGTAGAGAGTTCAACTGCAAACAAATCATGTAGAGGTTTCAGTTACAAATAAATCACCCACTGTAGAGAGATCAGCTACAACCAAATCACCCTGTAGAGAGATCAGCTACAAATAAACCACCCTGTAGAGAGATCAGCTACAAACAAAACACCTTGTAGAGACTTCAGCTACAAACAAATCAACCTGTAGAGGTTTCAGTTACAAACAAATCACCCACTGTAGAGAGATCAGCTACAAACAAATCACCCTGTAGAGAGTTCAGCTACAAAAAAAATCACCCTGTAGAGAGATCAGCTAGAAACACATCACCCTGTAGAGAGTTCAGCTACAAACAAATCACCTTGTAGAGAGTTAAGCTACAAACAAATTACCCTGTAGAGAAATCAGCTACAAACAAATCACCTTGTAGAGAGTTCACTTACAAACAAATCTACCAGTAGAGATATCAGTTACAATCACCCTGTAGAGAGATCAGATCATCCTGTAGAGAGTTCAGCTACAAACAAGCCACCCTGTAGAAAGTTCAGGTATTAAAAAAATCATCCTGTAGATAGTTTTGATACAAACAAATCACCCTGTAGAGAGTTCAGCAAGATAAAAGTCACCCTCCAGAGAGATCAGGTCACCCTATAGAGAGATCAGCTAGAAGAAGTCACCTTGTAGAGAGTTCACCTACAAATAACCCACTCTGTAGAGAGTTCAGCTAGAAACAAGTCATCCTGTAGAGAATTCAGCTACAAAAATCACCCTGTAGAGATTTCAGCTACAAACAGATCTTCCTGTAAATAGTTCAGCTATAGATACAAGTCACCCTGTAGTAGGAGAAGTCACCTTGTAGAGAGATCAGCTAGAAACAAGTCACCTTTTAGAGACCAGCTACAAAGAAACCATCCTGTAGAGAGTTCAGCTACAAACAAATCACCCTGTAGAGAGTTCAGCTACAAGCAAATCACCCTGTAGAGAGTTCAACTACAAAAAAATCACACTGTAGAGAGACCAGCAGAAACAAATCACCCTGTAGAGAGTTCAGCTACAAACAAATCACCCTGTAAAGAGATCAGCTAGAAACAATTCATCCTCTAGAGAGAATCCTGTGTAGAGTTAAACTACAAGCAAATCACCCTGTAGAGAGTTCAGCTACATTTCAAGTCCCTTAGTAGAGAGATCAGCTGCGAACAAGTTATCCAGTAGGGATGAATAGACATGTAATAAATGTATGTATATAATTTGTATAATTACAAAAACAGTTAAAATATTAAAAATCTGCTTTGTCTTTTTATTCTTCCTGTGGTAAAGAAAAAGGTTAGGTTAAAAAAGCCCCAAAGCCGGCCTATGGCTGGCTTTGGGGTATACAAATACAAAAAGAAGTGATATCTAATCAAAAACAGCCAAGCTGTAAAAAAAGGTGCTGCCCCTAAAAGGCCATGGTGAAAAAAGATGTGAAATCCAAGGTGGCGGCCAAGAAATGGCTGTGATGGTAGGTTAACAGTAAAAATTTTAATAACAACAATTCAGGTGAATTTGGTGCTGAAACACAAATTCACATGAAGTGTTGTTATTAAAATTTTTACCATTAACCTACCACCACAGCCATATGCATTTCTTGGCCGCCACCTTGGATTTCACATCTTTTTTCACCATGGCCTTTTAGGAGCTGCACCTTTTTTTACAGCTTGGCTATTTTTGATTAGATACCAACAAGAAGTCGATACAATGAAGTACAGCTGAGTTATGGCAGTTTGTACATCGTTATGTGAAGAAGGAAGATGGAAGGATTGTTCTTTTGCTCTTTCAAGTGAAGTGGGAAGCTCTGGGTTAGATGAATGCAACAAAGTATGGGACCATTTAAGCCAAAATTTAATGTAATGGTGTTTATTGTTTTTAGATAGCTTTAGTGGTTTCTGTGTTATGGACTTTAGTTTTACAAGGAATGCATGCGATCCAGTTTACTGGATTATGCATTTTCAGTGCTTGCCAGTTGGGCAACAAATTAACACTATTGTACTACTAGTTTTGACTTTCAGTATACTACTCAAACTACTCGAGGCTGGTTTTAACAGATGTACATGTCTTTTGAATGGCAGTTTCAGGCCTTGTGAAGGGCTTGGCTTGGCAAGATCAGTGGTTTACTGTGGATGGTCTGATAATGTTTGCCAAACAATTTTCTGTGGAGTTTGCTCCATATCAGCCACTAAGAAGCCAGCACAGCCCTGTAATCTCGTGTCTGGATTTCAATCATGGTCTGCCTCATCATTTTTGAAGTCTATCTCTTGCCCAACCCTGGTAGTCTGGCACCACCAGCCCTTTGCAAAAAGTAAGGGTCTGGTGAAATACAGATTATAGTACAATTGACTGTTCTATTAGAGAGTAGTGATCTAAGGAGCTTGGTACAATACATTTGCAGCTTGACGTGGAAAAAAAACACTATAGAAAAACTATAAAACAGTTAAGAAGATACTTCTGTGTGTAATAAGTTGTTGAAAGTGGTTTGTTCGAAATGTGCTTCCTTAGCAATATAAATAGAGAATTACAAAATAATTCACCAATTACAAAATCCGAAATTAGAATAACTTCATTATTACAAAACAGAAGCCTTATTTAAAATATATTTCCAGCTATGCAACTAGTCCCTGGCTTTTAGAAGTACCACAACATCTACTTGTTCATGATTTAGGGTTTTGATTCATTATTATCAAATATTTATGGATTCTTAACTGCTTATTAATTGACATGGAATTCAAATGTTGTCATGGAAACATGAGTTTTTCCCATGTGAATTAGTGAAAACTACGAACCAAAAATCAGACCAATGAAGAGCCATGAGAACTTACTAACAATTCTAAGGTTTGAAGAACATCACTTGTGAGGGACTGACAAGAGGATTTATGAATAATATGTCTAGTTGCTGAAATATGGTTCCTTGTTCTAAAGACCTGTTCAATAAATAAAGAATATTGATATTTTATTGACAGCAATATCAGTAATTAGAAGTAACAAAAAATAGTCAATTTAGTCCAATCTTCTGCTAGCTGTTGTATCTTCAGCCTGGCTGTACTGAGCCCTATCCTCTATTCTGCAACAACAACAAAAGCCTTTTACTCAAAGAACTATTCAAACAACACTCTTACCACTGGCTATAGACAGACTGAATTCCTGTTAAAAAGGTCCTTTTATCCTATCTGTTGACCTGTCATATGACATCACTTTTGTAGATTCTAGGTCATTTATAAGGTTTCATCTACACATGTTGATGACTCAGTTTCTGTAAACAATTTAATGTTACCCTTTTCTTCAGCTACAATATGACCTAAAACAAGATATTGTGGTCACAACATTAATTTTTAAATTCATACTACAAGCACTAGAGGCATTATATTATTTCTTACAAATCGCTCAGTCAGGACCTAGACAGTTTGATTGTGCCAGTTGCTAAGTGTGTTATTTCTATGTTATCTTGTACTGCTATATGTGTTTTCTGTATCTGTCCAATCAGCACACTATTATTCGCCCGACAATATCTATGCCTGTTACCAGCTGATGCACAACAACACCAAGCCCACCTTAATTGCATAGTAAAATGACAGTCGCTCACTATCCCGCAACCTTAATATGAATGCAGCAAGTATCCCTTGAATGTTAACTGGCTCTACACTTAACATCTTTTAGTATAATGCATTTGATGACAATTATTTATAAGTAGCTACTAGCCACTATATAACAACTATGCAATACCATCCTGTATGTAGGCTGCAATTCGCGGAAAACTCCAGAAAATTAAAGAAATTGTAGCGGAACTCATAAAGCACTCCTGTGCTTTCCTGATCGATTTAACCACTGAAGATGACGGCTACAACTTGCTTCATTTTGCTGTCTACTACAAACATCCAGAAATTGTTGAATATCTTATTGAAAGTGGGGCTGGTAAGTATTGTGTTTTATGGCTTTTCTCACATGTTTTACACATGACTCACAATGTAATCAAGGTAGACGGTATAATGTTATTAAGATAAATGATGTATATAGCAGCAATCTGAAAAATACATCACGTGTATGCAGTACATACATATTGTACAGTATGGTAACGGCTACGGTATTTACAAGTTGAGCTGAATTCTGACAGAACAGTTAAAAGAGAAAAGTTCAAGAGAAATAACATTTCAGCCAACCATTACAATTAGTGGTGACAGTAAGGTGTCAAGAGCATACATGTGTGGTTTGGCTCCAATACAATTCTGAAAAGAAGCTTAACAGATAGTATACTTTATGAAATGTATGGTGAAAATATTGATTGGTCATAATATTGTGCCAGACATTTAAATGAAAAGATTTTGAAATGTTTTTAGCAAGTCAAGCACAAACTACAAATGAGCCAAAATTTCAAGAACTTGTGTACTTCCATCCATGAGCTATTAATTTTTCTTGTGGGTTCAGCTCAATGTGTACATACTATAACAGCATTTCTTCCTACACATCTGTTCTTTTATCTATTGTTAAACCAACTTTTTTTTCAGAAAACATTTAAAGAGATCTCAGTGCTCTCAAGTAAAACAGCATGCATGTTTAATGTTTTTGACACTACAAAACACATCATCAATTTTCCAGTTAGGAACAGAGGAATGACTATGCCCATGTCAACTATAATCATAGTAGACTGATGAAGCATTGAGCACAATTCTACATAGCATAAGTACCATATTACAGATTTGGAAATTGGAATTGTGAAGACAGTAACTTTGTACAACATGCATATGCATCCAAGATGCTACAATAGAACAGATATCTATAAGTCTTTAGTGGTGGTCCTGACACATGCCCAGTGCTACACTCCCTTCAAAAAAGTACATACAAAAGATCAATGTACCTTAACAGAGCAGTCAAATACTCTAATACAGCAGTCACCACACATATTAAGAAATATCCTCCACAGCTATTGCTGAGGATGAAAATTGCATCTCTGCAACACCAACCCATGAGCACACTTTGCTATATATGTGACCAGGCCTGCGAAAGTAGGGCATGTGGGCACATAAAAATTGCCTACTTTTTGAAACTTTGATGCGTAATAACTTCGTATTCCATTATTGCTTGACCATGCAATTTTCAACACTTATCCAACCTTTAATTGGTGTTAAAATACAAGTCACAGAATGGAAATATTCTATCCCAATACTGAGATATGAGATGTTAAGTGGTGGGGTGTAGTTTGTACCCACATACCCTATTTTCGCAGGCCCGGTCACATATCCTGCTAGGATTTTTTGCACTTTTAATGCAAATGTCATTCTTTACTTTAAGCTCATAACTGAACTCATGATTGTCACTATTCCGTACATGTGGCTCTTGATCAATACAGACCACTTAGAAAGCATTAATGATGAATTTTGTGCATAAAACAACTCTATATACTGGCATCAAATTTTTCAGTCCTAAAACACATGAGATAACTTTAGGGTCTGGGGCAGAACCCCCTGACCCTCTGCTTTATATAGCTGATTATGGTGCACCCCCTTGTCAACCATGGATCTGCTCCTGACTATGCTAATAAAATGAATCATTGCATGCTCCCTTGGGTTAAGCTTTCTATTTAAGCTTGGTCGGGTGCACCTAAATTTAAAGTTATTTTTTCAGATATTGAATGCATAACTAAAGATGATGAAAGGGATACCCCACTGATGTTGGCAATACGACACTATGATTCCCCTACTGATAAGAATACTGGGATACTCAAAAGAGAGGAAAAAAGCACTCAAATACTTAGCTGTCTATTAGACAAAGCAGATGTCAATGCACGTAATGCATCAGAAACTACTCCACTTTCATTAGCTGTACAAAAACAGAATGAAAATCTTGTTAAACTGCTTTTAGATAGTCCAAATGTCGAAGTCAGCCAAACAAATCAGCAAAGCTATACACCCCTTCACTATGCTTGCGCTGGAAATAATACAGAAATCATAACAATGCTGCTGGACAAAGGTGCAGACTTATTCAGCAAAACTGACAAGGGATACATTCCAATTCATATTGCCTGTCAGAGAGGGTCCGGTGAAGTCTTGGAGCACTTGATCACAAAATGTCCAAGTCAAAGACAGCAGCAGATGCTTGAAGCAAAAGACAACAATGGCAACACTCCTCTTCTGCTAGCAAAAGAGGCTCCAACTCAAGCAGCATTTAACCTTCTTCAAACTATCTACAAATGTGATAGCAATGCTAAAACAAATGGTGGTGACACTGTGCTACATAAATTTGCTAAAAATGATGATGGGATGTTGAATGCACAGCTACTGGAAGACACACGATATTTGACGATGATGGATGAGGGCAACTCAGCAAAGGATACACCACTTCACATTGCCTGCCAGGGTGGTCATTGGAAAACTGTAGTTGTATTAATTGAAAAGTAAGTTAATTAAGTGATGCATTAAATAGTACATATTGTAAATCTAAAAAGTCATTGCAATACTGTACAGGAATTTTGAAAAGAAGTTTTCACTGCAGTTAAGTGACTGTTCTATTAGAATAGTTAGTATTATCTGACAGTTGTATTAGAGTACATATCTTGATTTGTCACTCAAATTATAGCTCAGAATAATACTTTCTCAAATTTTTAATATTTTTATCTTCCAAAAATTTGCAGCCTCAATTTGGGAATTAACGCACATGTTCTCTATTGTGTAAGAAGCAATTGCTCCAGGATTTATAATGTCCTATTTCATGGTTGATCCTTGATTTTAGAAACTTGGAAACCTCACTAGGTACATCCTTGTAAGTACAGTAATTATTGTACATAATATAGAATCAATCAATTTACCTTGAAATTTTTAATCAATACTTCATATTTCTAACCAACTAACAGCTGTGTTCTCTGACCTTACATGTTAACATGTTAACATGTAAACAATTATATGTTATCAGAAATGCTGATTTTGAGCTGAAGAATGCGATTGGATACACACCACTAATGGTAGCCATTGTTGGTGGAAAGGGAGAAGTCGTGCTTCACATGCTGCAAGCTATTAAAAGAGTAAAAAGTATGAAATCACACCGAGAAATTTTAAACTTACCAGCAAAGAACAACAAAACAATTTTGCAATGGGCAATTGAGTCTGATTACACTGTTCTTGTTGAGGTAAGTAAAACAAACTGGTCTCTCAATATTATCCATATTACCAAGAGTGATATTACTTGTAGGCAACACTTCAGATTGACTTGCACCTTGCAACAGAGAGTGATCCAGACACTGGAAAAACACTCCTACACATTGCTGCAGCTTCTGGAGCACTGGGAACAACTACGGTACATGCATAGATATATATATATATTATATTAATGCATGTTCACTATATACTATGTGGGCACACAATAGGACTACATGATAAGTTTTACATGCAACCCAGCCATGAAATGTATAGAATGTCAAAAGATTTTATGGCCGCGAAATTAAGGATCACACTGTCTAGTCTATTAAATGTTGTTCTTCATTATTGTGAGCTGATGATCAGGGCTAATAGTAGTGTTGAGTGAATTATGTAACTGTATTAGTAGCTTTATAGATATGCACAGCTAGCATATACTATGCTTAGTATATTGTTCCTTGACTCCTTCTTATGATTTTACAAATCCTTTCTAAAATTAAATTTAAGATTTTATATACAACCTTGTAAGAATTCTGTATCAGTTACAAAGGATTCTCATGTATACTGATTTGAATTTTACCTAACAGATTCTCCTAAAAAGCAAATTTGGTTGTGACCTGATGCAGTCAGCTGACAATGACGGAAAGACACCTTTCATGCTTGCTGCTCAAAATGGACATATAGAGTAAGAAAGGTTTTTACCACAATCATTAGTAGTATAAAGTGATGATATAATCTACATGTATTGTGTGTATCCACTTTTGCATCATACAAAACAACCATTTGAGGACAAAAGTACACCTATCCTTTTTACCAACATTTTTTCTTGGCTGCATAGTCTATAACCACATATATGTACTGTATAACCCACGCAGTTATGGATCAGAACAACTACACTAAATATAGCGGTCTATCACAATTATGTATGCCTTGTATGTAAAGGCTTCTGAATAGCCTACACACTATAGTATGACTACACAAAATATATACCACAGTATTAAATTTTGATTTGGCACTACTGCAGTTGTGTAAAGATCTTACAAGATCCAGTGGGGAATTTGATGCTTTGCAATGATGACATTGATGATCTTGATCCTGGTTTAAACGTAATGGACAAAGAAGGTCATGCAGCCCTTCACCTAGCTTGCCTCAATGGACACGAGGCAGTGGTGAAGTACTTATGTGCCTGTAATGCTGATTTGGAAGCATGGTAGGCTCTATTATAAAACATTAAATAGGACATGTAGTTACTTACATGATCATTAACAGTGAAGGTGATGGTGGTACACCATTGTCATGTGCTGCAAGTGAAGGACAAAAGAAGGTAATAAACTACTTACTGGGACAAGATGTGGATGTTAATGGTGGATATAATAAGAGCAAGGTATTTTAATAAGTGCAAAATTCTTACATGAGCATTCAAAACATTCCAGACAACGCCACTGATATTGGCTTCCCAGAATGGGCATGAAATCTGTGTTCAAATATTACTGACAAATCCTCATATTGATGTCACCCTCAGGAACAAAGATGGGCATAATTGCTTGGCATTGGCAGCCCTTAGCAGACAGCAGTAAGTGATACTGTATATTTTTTAGCTTTAGGAATTTTTTCATGCAATCACACGAAGGCGATAGGGAGGTACTAGTACTAGTCCTTGGTGTAAAATAATTTGACCCCTAGAAACCCATTTAAATTGACAGCTGTATAAAACAAAAGTATATAAAGATGTTACCATTAGTAGTAGATCAATAACTGTGTATGCCTATTTAGGGAGGCAGCTCTGGCTATTGTTAATAGTCCCCACTGGCAGAAAGCACTAAAAGGATGTGATCAAAATGATGTGACACCATTGAGACTGCTAATTAAACTTCTACCAGGTACAATTACAGTATGCTCCAATGTCCATGTAAGATATTAACATTTAATGTTTGAAGATGTTGCTGAAGTTGTGTTGTACCGATGTGTCCAACAAATACAAAATGAGAAGGGAGAAGTCACTGCAATTGAAATGTCTTTTGATTGTCTGGATGATTTTCAAGACCCTCCTGGAGGAACATTCTACAAATGTTACCAGACATTGTGTGGAGGTGGTAGTGATCAAATTGGATTTACTGAACTATCTACACTACCTCAAACATCTTCAAATGACAATTTACAGCCTGTTGAATTCAACAAAGATAATCATGTGCTCCAATGGATGGTAAGCACAGACACATACCATAGCAGCTTGCAGTATTGACACTTTTATTCTTTAGGTGAAGTACAAACGTACCACTTTACTTCAACACCCAGTTACCAGAGAGCTACTCTCTTACAAATGGAGAGCATATGCCATGCCTGGTTTTATCATCAACCTGGGTATCTTTTTGTTGTTTCTAGCTACTCTGACATCATATGCAGTTGTATTGCCCCTGCCAAATGATGATGTGTGCCAAAATGACTCATGTGAAGGTAGGCGACTAAATAGACATCTGCAGTATTTTGAATCTTTGCTTTAACGTTACAATTACAATTAATATTGTTCATTGACAGGTTCTGACAGTGATCAAGCCTTTCTCAGATTTGCAGCTGTAGTCCTGTTGGGGTTCTGTATTGTACGCATTATACTGGAAACACTTCAGTTGATCAATCGCAAACTGCAATATTTAACAGAACCTGAAAATTACATGGAAATCTTATTAATTGGTTGTACTACTATATTTGCTCTTGCAGGACATATTGAAAGCTGCTTTTGCGTACCCAACTTTGTTTGGCAGATTGGTGCTCTGGCTTTGTTCCTTGGATGGATTGATTTGGTACTGTTCCTAAAGAAATTGCCTTTAACAGGGATACCAATAAACATGTTACAAAATGTTGTATACACTTTCTTGAAATTGATCTATCTGCCAACAATCCTAATCATATCATTTGCACTGCCTTTTTACATGTTGTTTGCCAGAGTAAGTATAACATGTAGCTACGTATGCCTGCTGAAAAGTACAACATATCTGTGTTCAATATAGCAAGAAGTTACTACCACATATGGTACACCAGCCTATTCATTGATGAGATCTTTAGTGATGACTACTGGAGAGTTGGATTATTCTGATTCCTTTCAGTTTGGGGATGATGGAGAAGAGATCCATTATGACTTCATGTCTTACTTCTTGTGGGTACTGTTTATTGTACTAATGCCAATACTATTTGCTAACCTTCTGGTGAGTGATGTTCCTGCCGTTCACTAACATTATTTGCTCTTCTGTACATACAGATTGGTCTTGCTGTAGGAGACACACAGAAAGTAGAAGAGAATGCTACCTTGACTTATTTAGGTCTTCAGGTACAGACAATATTATACCACAAGCCTATATCTAAATTATATAACAGCTATGGTGCAAAATTCCAATAGGAAAACATACTGTGTTGTATATTGAGTTTTGTGTACAGCAGACACCAGTAACAGATTAAATAGTTTCATTTTTATATAGTATACCATTCAATACATTTGTATCAGTTCCATAGAGTTTCTGTGATCAACATTCTCATTTAAAATTTGCATTATAGCACAATTCCTATCTTACTGACATTGCAAATGCATGTTGCACTAGTAGCTACAGTGTACAGCAAGTAGCATTTTAATTTATTTAAATTGTCACTTACATACACACAGGTTGATTTAGCTATACATACAGAACAGAAGTTACCCTGGGTCAGACGAAAACTTAAGAAAACTTCACTCAGAGTTGAAAAGAATCCTACTCTGCCATTCTGCTTGTCATGGTACTACAAAGTTTATGAGAAACTTTCAGGAAATTCCTTTAAGCAGTTGGAAAAGAAAGTCACTCAACTGGAATCTCAAGAGAAACTACAAAACCTGTTGCAAGGGATAGGGGTATGTATAGTTTTGAACAACACAGTTGTCTCATAAGGGTGACTGTTTAGCCACTGAGTACTTACATAACTCTTACAACTCTTTATGCTCTCATTAGTCACTATACCTTACCATTTCTAACCAGGCATCTTCCACATACATTCAATTTACTAACTTGATGGTAACTATGTATTATTAACTGGGAAAAGCTATAGACTTGAAATTTGGTCGGTGGTGATCACCAACATAGTTTTAATGAATGCAGTGAGTTTCAGAAGTATACTTGAACACTAAGTTATGGTCCTCAAACTTATAGAATTGGATGTGTATGGATGACCCCTTTTTGCAAATACGATCACATTCTATTACTAACTACAAGTTATCAGATGATGACAATTATCAGTTATAATCACATGTGGCCATGGTGAGCAGCAGTCACCATAATTATAGTGAAGCAGAAAAAAGAGCTTAGTGTATTACTCAACATATCCGCCACTGTGTATAGTACATACACTCCATTCTTACTTCACCCAAAAGTGATTGCTCAGAGAATCCAATTGTGTATAGAGAAATAAGCACAAGTAATCTTGAATTAAATGAGTGATGTCAATAATGGCACTGATTTGAGCATGGTATCCAATTTATGAGAAATCTCTTGGATACATTTCATGGATACACCAGCTTTTAATCAAGCATATGTATGAAATATAATTTAGCTCTATATGGCATGCATTATATTAAATACAACTTCTTGTTGCAGGTATTAGAACCAATTGATGAGGTTAAGGCTCACATCCAAAGGAATTCAGATGCTATGACTATCCTACAAAACACCATTGACCAAATGAAGGTGGAGTTTGAACGTGCTACATCACAAGATGATAAGATACTGGCAGCCATTAAAGAACTCAAACAAGATATGAATAAAAAAGGCTCTTCATTGTCTTCTGCTCGTTCTCGAGCTAAGAAGTTATTTAAGAATGTAATGAAAAAAGCAAAAAAGTAACTAAATGCCATTCATAAAGAACTGCTCATGTTTATAGTAGTAGTAGTATGCTTGCACTGTTTAGATATATACACACACTCATTTATAGCAGTGTTACATTCCATGTATCAATTATTCCCCCTGTACAAACATATTTGAATTTAAAAATTGCTATCTTTAAAATAACAGAGGCTTTACGGTGATACGATTATTACCTACAACATATTATATGGTCATCTAAATGTGAAAGAAGCTACCTTTTATATACAAAAGCATGGACAGCAGTTAGAGAGCACTCTTTTAAACAATTTGCTTTTGACAGAAATATATTTTATGTCAGTAGTGAACAGCTGATTGCTGTAGGTTGGTATTATTTGAAAAAATTATGCTAGAAACAAAAAGCACTGGAACTGTAGCCCATAACAGTACATTTTCATTACCAGAGATAGAAGTATGCCATGAAAGTCTGTGGTCTTTTCATAAAGTTATTTGCCATGATAACCAAATCATGGCCATTCAAAGACATTTCATGCCAATTTTTTTAAGGCCAAGCTCATAAAAATTTAGAAGTTTTGTAATACTGTACACTTTTCAGGTCTATAACCATACAGGAAATGGTTTAGATGAATCTCCTGCTGTTATGGCTCTTCACTGTAGTAACATCGATTAACAAAAGTAGGCTCAGACAGAACCTTAATTGCTCTCAATTTCATTTCACTTATGTAGCTATATAGTACTATTAGTTTTGCAGAAGAAGTTACATATGATTGCAAGAAGATTTAGTGAACACCTTATAAACTGATTAGTTATCTATTTATCTATGATACCTGTAGCTACCAGTGGTAAGTTACAGTATTGGCATGTTGAAGTTGACAATGAACCCTTTACCATGTTGTCCATAACAATTCACGATTACTATACAGCTAGTGATGTTACTAGATTCACAGCTATATTCAGGGGCAGATCTAGGATTTTTTGATGAGGGGGGGTAAGGACATATAGGTAACTAGCCAGACATTAGAAGATACCAAGCCTTCTCACAAAACCCTAGTGGTAAGATTCCATGGTCAAATTAGCTGTTTGGAATAATGACTACATAAGTGTGCAAAGTACACTAGCAACCTAGGGGGATCTGGGGACATGCCCTCCAGGGTCTCTAGGATATGTCCATTCATCATAACAGAACATACTAGCTGCTGACCCATAATTGAAAATTTTAGGTATGCATATCAAACAGTACAGTAGTGTACTGTTTAAGTAGGGATTCCCGTAAAAATGACATGTGCTGCCTAAAATGTGCTGCCTAAAATGCCACCTTTAAAAATCATCCTAGAGACATCTTACACCATGAAAATCACTTTTACAGAATAATATTAGTCCATCTAACATGAAATACAGCATTAAAAACAAGAAAACATTTATCAGTGACCAGTGATTTTAAAATCTCCAAAACTTGAAATTTCATCACACTTACTCACTCACTCACTGACCACAGTTGCAAGCCTAGACCCAAACAAAGCAGTGCACGGTCACCATTTTACACCACAATAACAAACTCACTGGTGGGATGTGCCTTTTGGGGTTCCGATGAGTGTATGCCCTGTGTGCCTTGTCTTTCCTTTTATCTTCAATCAGGTTGATTGTCTTCTTCTTCAGGCATCAAAACCATACCGAGGCATTAATTTTCCACATCAATAGTTTTCTGTAGACACCCAAAATTATTTCAGAAAGCACTTATGCTGTTGAAAGAGCAGAGTGCTTATAAATTCAAGTGTTTCACATGAAACATTAAGGCTGCTGAGTTGTCACTTTGACTTTTGCCAATGCCTGGACTGCAATTGACAAATAGATTTGTTACTTAATAGATGGACTGATACTTGACGGTTTGTTCCTCTGAACACACTAACTCGGCCACTCAATGCTGGATGGTGAGATTAGTGAGTGATTGGATAGCACTTGAGTGGAAATTGTACTGATTACTTCATCCTGTTAGTAGAGACTAAGCTCCAGACAACTGAAAGGGCCTGTTTGCTTGAATAACGTCTGGCCTGGGTAAATAGAATGCGGACCATCATACTGAGACAGGTCATAGATCTGAGCACCACTGCTACTACAATCAAAGGTAAGCTATGCATGCTACTACGGGCCTATGTGCTTCCAATTTTGGCGCAGTACGTACTTTAATACAGGAACTAGCTGTGCTACAGCAAAAAACTAAACAAACTAGTATTTTAAATATTATTAATTTAAAAAATGAAGTAAGGGATCTATGCAATAAAAAGTAGTGAAACAAGAGATGAATGATGGTATCACAACATAGCTCGATGGGAAAGTCCCTGCTTTGGTATATTAGCTATAATTTTCTCAATGCAAAAGTAGGGACTTGCCCATTGAGCTATGCTGTAATACCATCATTCATTTCTTGTTTCACTACTTTTTATTACATAGATCCCTACTTCATCTTTTTTATTAACAATTTTAAAAAAAATACTATATATAATTAGGCTTGAGTCTATTATGGTCCAAAAATTTGCCTATTATGCTTTTTGGTATTTCCCAAATTTTTGCCTATTATGCTTGTTTTTACGCTTTTTAGAAATGTATTATACTTTTATTTTGTGTGATTTTTCTTTGTGCAGAGAAGTTCTTCATATAATAGAATGTAAATGGAGAAGTGTCATTTCAACTGCAGCATACAAATAATAGCAATAGCTTGAAATTGGGATTTACTAAAGAGTTGGTAGGCATATTAGAGCAGGGGTGCATATCTATAATCCCTCAAAAGCTATAAGGATTTTCTTGTGTAAGTTTGTATGCAAATAATTATGTAGAAAATATTATCTAATCCAAAACAGCCAAGCTGTAAAAAAAGAGTGCGGCCCTGAGAAAGGCTATGGTGAAAAAAGATGTGAAATCCAAGGTGGCGGCCAAGAAATGGCTGTGATGGTAGGTTAATGGTAAAAATTTTAACAACGACAATTCAAGTGAATTTTGTGCCAAGACCAAGCGGCACCAAATTCACTGAATTGTTGTTATTAAAATTTTTACCATTAACCTACCATCACAGCCATTTCTTGGCCGCCACCTTGGATTTCACATCTTTTTTCACCATAGCCTTTCTCAGGGCCGCACTCTTTTTTTACAGCTTGGCTGTTTTGGATTAGATTTCACTTCTTTTTGTATTTGTATACCCCAAAGCCGGCCTATGGCCGGCTTTAGGGCTTTTTAACCTGTCATTTTTTTCTTTACTACAGGAAGAAGAAAAGATGAAGCAGGGTGATTTCTTTGTAGCTGACCTCTCTGCAAGGTGATCCTTCTAGCTGATCCCTCTACTGGATGACTTGTTTGTAGCTGAACTCTCTCCAGGGTGATTTGTTTGTAGCTGAACTCTCTACAAGGTAACTTCTTCTAGCTGATCTTTCTACAGGGTGATTTGTTTGTAGCTGAATTCTCTACAGGGCGATTTGTTTGCAGCTAAACTGCTGAACTCTCTACAATGTAACTTCTTCTAGCTAAACTCTCTACGGGTGGCTTGTTTCTAGCTGATCTCTCTACAGGGTGACTTGTTTGTAGCTTAACTCTCTACAAGGTGATTTGTTTGTAGCTGAACTCTCTACAAGGTAACTTCTTCTAGCTGATCTTTCTACAGGATGACTTGTTTCTAGCTGATCTCTCTACAAAGTGACTTGTTTGTAGCTGAACTCTCTACATGGTAGTTTCTTTGTAGCTGAACTCTCTACAATGTAACTTCTTCTAGCTGAACTCTCTACAGGGTGACTTGTTTCTAGCTGAACTCTCTACAGGGTGATTTGTTTGTAGCTGAACTCTCTACAAGGTAACTTCTTCTAGCTGATCTACTTTTCTACAGGGTGATTTGTTTGTAGCTGAATTCTCTACAGGGCGATTTATTTGCAGCTGAACTCTCTACATGGTAGTTTCTTTGTAGCTGAACTCTGTACAACGTAACTTCTTCTAGCTGAACTCTCTACAGGATGACTTTTTTGTAGCTGAACTTTCTACAGGGTGATTTGTTTGTAGCTGAACTCTCTACAAGGTAACTTCTTCTAGCTGATCTTTCTACAGGGTGATTTGTTTGTAGTTGAATTCTCTACAGGTGATTTGTTTGCAGCTGAACTCTTTTACATGGTGGTTTCTTTGTAGCTGAACTCTCTACAAAGTGACTTCTTCTAGCTGATCTATCTACAGGATGACTTGTTTCTAACTGAACTCTCTACAGTGTGATCTGTTAATAGCGGAACTTTCTACTGGGTGATTTGTTTGCAGCTAAACTCTTTGCATGATTGTTTCTTTGTAACTGAACTCTCTACAAGGTGATTTCTTCTAGCTGATCTCTCTACAGGATGACTTGTTTCTAACTGAACTCTCTACAGTGTGATCTGTTCATAGCGGAACTTTTTACTGGGTGATTTGTTTGTAGCTAAACTCTTTGCATGATTGTTTCTTTGTAACTGAACTCTCTACAAGGTGATTTCTTCTACTGATCTCTCTACAGGATGACTTGTTTCTAACTGAACTCTCTACAGTGTGATCTGTTCATAGCGGAACTTTTTACTGGGTGATTTGTTTGTAGCTAAACTCTTTGCATGATTGTTTCTTTGTAACTGAACTCTCTACAAGGTGATTTCTTCTACTGATCTCTCTACAGGATGACTTGTTTCTAACTGAACTCTCTACAGTGTGATCTGTTCATAGCGGAACTTTTTACTGGGTGATTTGTTTGTAGCTAAACTCTTTGCATGATTGTTTCTTTGTAACTGAACTCTCTACAAGGTAACTTCTTCTAGCTGATCTCTCTACAGGGCAATTTGTTTGTAGCTGAATTCTCTACAGGGTGATTTATTTGAGCTGAACTCTCTACATTATGGCTTATTTGTAGCTGAACTCTCTATTAGGTACCTTCTTCTAGCTGATCTGACTACAGGGTGACTTGTTTGTAGCTGAATTCCCTACAGAATAACTTACAATGTAATATAACTGAGTAAATTATAAATGCAGCTGAATGCTTTATTAGGGTGACTGTTCTATTAGAGTATCTCGATCTCGCATTTGCTGCACCTAGTTGACTTTCGAATCATAACTCAGTGATTTGTAATCTGATTCTTCTGTACTACTGCAAGGACTTTCTATGATGATTATTCCAGCTACATACTGATTTTCAGCTCGTTGCTCTAAGCGGTTTGCCTGGTAGACACGAAAACTAATAGTTTTTTTATTCATAAAAATCGACCGCGTAATTTTGACACAGGTTGGGTTTCGTGTCATATCTCCGTGGTCTTTATCCCGATTCGTTTCAAACCACAAAAAGGCACTCCTACGATGGTTGCTCCATCTACATATCGATTTTCAACTGATTCCTTCAAGGCGTTTACCCTGTAGGCGTGACAGACCTTCGACCTTGTTTTACGCAAATAATCGGTCATAACTCCGTGAATGTTCATCGGATTCCTACCAAAGTTGGTACGGAGATCCGCCTTAATGAGCCCTTTAAGTGTGCCAAATTTCAGCCAAATCCGAGCACGCATTCGTGTTTTATGGCGAATTTTGCGAAGTGTGCGAAATGAAGAAGATGAAGAAGAAGAAAAAAACGAAGAAATTAAAACGAAATTTTGTTCGCTCGTATCTCGGAAATGGCTGGAGCGATTTTCTTCAAATTTGGTATGTAGTCTACCCTAACTGGGCGGCACGTCTCCAGCAAATTTGGTTCCAATCGGATAAGGGATCACAGAGCTACATAGGTGTGAAAATTGCGTTTTCTTTCTTCCTGTTAATATACTCACGGTGTGGCGCGCCGGCTTCTTGGGCCGCACGACACACTATCGTGTGTCTTGATGCATGGTTTCTGATTGATCTTCCGATTTGTAGCAATTAGTATTCAAATAACTGCTCAGTATAATATGTGACTTGCATAATAGGTTGCATTTGCAGCACCATGCCAAGTACATATTAGCCTCCTGGGGACAAACATTTAATTGGTTCTCGTTCTCTCTGTTGCATGCGATGACTGTTCTATTAGAGTGTTTGACTGACTGTTCTATTAGAGAATCTCGATCATTCTGAAACATTTTCTTGGTTTGGTATTTACATGTCTCACTGCAGACCTGCAGAGACTTCACTATTTTCAATGTCCAGACATTCACTAGCTACACTGACTCACCACTAACTTTACTATCATCAGAGCTTCTAGCTATTGTATTGTCTCCAATCGAGCTTCCAATTATGATTATGATTATGATTACTGAAAACACAGTTACAAACTGATATGTTCAGGTAAGGAAAACCATTACAAATCACATAGATAAGAGTCAGTTATAATTTATCTAAAAATACTTGTAGAGATTGGGATTCTATTGTGTCAGTTGGTAAATTGTTCCAATCGCGGATAGATTTGGGGTAATAGCTGAATTTATAATGATCTGTTCTAGCAAACGGAATCTCAAAATGGAGGGGTGGTGGTGGCGGGTGGGATATGTGGTGTTAGTGAAATAATTTGGGGCTGTTAAGACTGATGAGGAGTAAACAATGTTGTAGAAGACTTTTAATCTAGTCACATATCGTCGGTGTTGAAGTGATGGCCATTGTAGATCTGCTAACATAGATGTAACACTACTGTTATATCGGTAGTCTGACTTGACCCAACGAGCAGCACGTCGTTGTACCATTTCTATACTTTGTATCTCCTTCTGCAAGTAGGGGTCCCATACTGCCGATCCATACTCCAACAGTGGTCTCACTATACTGGTGTAGGCTAAACATTTAGTTTCTGCAGAACATCTATAAAGGTTACGTTTAACAAAGTTTAGCATCCTTGTTCCAATAATCATCATATCACATTTTATTCAAAATCAGACGATGAAACGTTCTACACACAATTACTGAAGTTCACCTAAGGCCACTCCAATTGGTAATCATCTTTCTGGTCCACCGCCCGCGTCCTTTTTGGACTTCAATGTGAAATTTCAGAAATACATGGGTAGCTAAGGCGCATCAGCTTTTAAAAGCCTGGATTTCAGAACAAAATTTGGGCTGCAACAAGTATGCTAAATCTAACTATCTAAGTGCCATAATTTGTAATTTATTGAAAACCTGCAAGAAATGGGCAGCTTGTATAGTACGATCGATATACTCTATCAGTATAAAATTACGAAAAAAAAAACTCTAATTGAGCAGTCACTTCATTGTTGCTTTGTTACTGAATTTCGCCCGCCCGCACCTAAAACTGATTTTCAAAGGACCAGAAACATAATTACAATTGTAGTGGCCTAAACTGCTTTGCCATGCCTGGTACTAGTTGGCACATGAGTACATGTGTCCTATAAAACTCAAACCCACAATGAAAAGTACTTATTCCGTCAAGTGCAAATTTGTACATGTAGTAGCTACGACTGTGGTGCATTTTTCTACTCGTCATCAATAATCATTTCACCATCCAAAACAGGTTAGCCATTGAATTTTGACTGTTATAGCATAATTATCGTGGCGGAAATTTGCCCACTATGCCAGCATTATGCTTTATGCTTTTCATCCCCTATTATGCCGGCATAATCGACGCAAGCTTATATATAATACATCCAGTGGCTGCACTCATATTGGCTTGGGTGATTGACCGCCCTGTACAGACTATCAGCCTGATAAGTGTAAAGTGTTACATATTAGCTGACGGAATTCAGGCTTTGCCTGATATGTATACCTGCGGCCCTCAGGCAGTCAGGCATACATATCAGGAAAAGTTCTCATACCCGTGTTACAACTATAAAAGGTTGTTTTTTTTATATGACAAACTTAGAGGAAAATTTATTATAGACTGAGGTATGGTAGATCATACATTTGGTAGGCAAATGTCACAGCTCGGTATAGGCTGAAATTTCTTGTCAGTGATCAATAGTAGGTGGTGTTCTCTAGGTGGCAGAAAGGAAGCTGCTTGGCGGTGCTGTTTTATATTGGTTATTCCAGTAACCTTTTCCAGTCTATATGCTAGGCTTTAATTGTACTGCAAACCTTAGAATAACATACAGTTAGCTATTGTCGTGCAGTTAATAATGTGTGTGCGCGTGTGTGTGTACCACTTTCACACCTCAGATCAAAGGAAAGCCAGTGCATATATATCACATATTGCACTGGCTCAAAATGTTAACGAGATATAGGCACTGCAGCCAGTGCGTATATCTCATTAAGCAGGCATTGCATATATCACGTTAACCCTTTCCAAGAAATCCTCACATTTCTTTGATGTCCTTAGGAAAAAATATGAAGTTCACTAAAGGCCCAGATAGGTAAGCTCGCTTGTATTCCATTCCATTCTATTCTATTCCATGCTTTGTGATTGGGACATCTCCATATTCAAAAACTTGTGGAGACAATCAGTGAATAAGCTATAGTACTCATTCTCACCTTAACCCAACATTTTTAAAACTTGTAGGTTGATGAGAATAACAAAATGCTCTCCATCTGAGTGGTTTTCATGGCAAAATCAGTCATGCATCCTGATCACATGAGTATTAATCAATTCCCACAATCGATTTCGGCATCAACGTCTATATAATCACTTCCCAGTTGTAGCCTGGCTACATTTTGCTACATTTCGTATGTATCCCAGCTAGCTAGGATACATACAAAGTGTAGCTCAGGCAGTGGATCCTTTGATCTGAGGTGTGAAAGTGTTACATATATATATATATATAATATATATATTATTGTATAGCTAGTCAACAATCAACATAACCCACTAAATCATAGGCACCATAAAAGGGAGGGGACTCTCAGTTGATCAGGGAATGAAATGTGTAGGTGAGTGAACTTCAACTAGCAGATGCTGTTTATTAAGATCCTTTTGAAGTCACTGATTTTATCTGATTTACACTATGTCCTGGGCACCAGGGGTGCATTCAATATATTCAATGGCTGTAGAATTATGCATTTGACTAAGATTCAATCTCCATAAATTTGACCATCATATGCTTACCTTCAGTGGATGAAATTCTCCCATCTTGTTGAATTCCACTGCATCTGTGCTATGTACAGTCAGTACATCTCTGTTAGAGGTATTCGATTTGTCCCTTCTATGATATTTTTGAAGTCATGTCACCTATGATATCAGAACTCCAGTGTATTTTGTGAATTCCACCCATTTTTACTCAAATTTGTTCAGACATAAAGCCATTAATTCATATGTGGAATTCTCTGCCATCAGAGCTAAAGGAAATTAGCACATATAACAATTTCTACATTGGTGCTAGAACGTTTGTGCTATCCAATCCACAAACTTAATTTCTGTTTTTTTTGCTCTTGTTTTGTTTCTTCAGAATTTTGTGTTGTCCTGCTTATTTAATTGTCCTTGTAACTGTATGTGTGTTTACATGTCTTTTTGTTACTCCAACAAGGAAGAACAGCTTTGCTGATTGCTTCCAGAGAACTGATCAATTAATCAATCATTCAATAAATTGACATCAATCAATCAGGTGTATGTAGGCAGGATAGTGTGTGTTTGTCAGAATTAAAGTGGAATTAAATTTCTGGGAGGGGTACTAAAAAACCAATAAAAATAATATACTGCAATAAATATTTTACTAGATCTAAAGAAGAAAATAAACATGCACACATCATTATTATGTATACTACCACTAGGCATCTAGCTAACAAACTCCATTTTGGCTGAAATGCTTTAATTGAACTGACAACACTGGTGAACTTTCAGATATCAATAATACGGCTACTGAAGGTTCATGCCCTGCTGCTAGAGATTCTCTACCTTAGTCTTTAGAGATTCTCTCTGACATTTGGCTGCTAAAGTATTAAGGAAATGGCCAGAAAATTTTAAAAAATGAGGCAAGCCTGACTGCTCTATTAGAGTTAAGGAAGGTGACTGATCTATTAGAATATCTCAATCTTTTTGTGGTATTCCATTCTAACTCAGTTTCCTCCTAAGGCAACTGCCTTGGTTGTCTCAATGGTAGCTATACTAATGGTATTGTATTGTGTGCAACAAACTGTTTGGAACAATCTGAATGACAAAACAAGTGCCACTACTTTTTGTGGCTCTGGTCAGCAGATATTAAGACGTGAGGGCCACTGAATCACTTTACAATGTATTGAGGCTGAAATATGCACACAAGTTTGTTGAAATAAAAGTCAGAACTTTGCTCTGCTGTATTGTAAAATGAAGCTTTTGTTATTTACATCACGGTATTAGAACCAGTCGATGAGATTAAGGTTCAAGTCCAAAGGAACACAGATACTA
This sequence comes from Dysidea avara, assembly GCF_963678975.1. Classification (NCBI taxonomy): domain Eukaryota; kingdom Metazoa; phylum Porifera; class Demospongiae; order Dictyoceratida; family Dysideidae; genus Dysidea; species Dysidea avara. Next base: position 36,393,279 of record NC_089276.1, read on the forward strand.
TGTCTATCCTACAAAACACCATTGACCAAATGAATGTGACTATTAACCAACTGAAGATGGAGCTTGCACATGCTACAACTCAAGATGATAACATATTGCAAGCCATTACAGAACTCAAGGAAGATATTAACAAGAAAAGTCCATCATTATCTTCTGCTACTCTTGAGCGAAGACATTCTTTATGCAAAGAATCAGAAAAATGTAACTACTTACAATAGCCTGTGTACATTGTATCAGCATATTAGAGTAGATGTAGTACACACACAACGCACACATACGCATGCACATTGTGACATTGCACTATGCACATATCACTATAGTATGTACACGTTGAGCTGGATCCTCAAAAGCATTAATAACTCATGGATGCAATTACACATGATCTTGAAATTTGGCTCATTTGTGGTACTGCTTGACCCGCTAAGACCATTTCAAAATCTTTTTGTTTTACAATCAATCAAAATTTTCACCATACACTTTCTATGGGGAAGCCATAATAGTACAGTGTCAATTTCAATTCTTTCCCAAACTTGTAGTGGAGCCAAACCGTACATGTCTGCTGTTGACACCTTTGCTGTTATATACCACTAATCATCTTGTTGGCTGAAATGTTAACTCTTTTGAGAAAAATCCACTTTTAATTTTTAGCTGTTTTTCAGGAGCCATAAATATGCACTGGCTTTCTATACTTAAAAATTATGTTCCTTAGCCTACATGTACTTTATTATAAGCACCAATGAATTAATTTGTGTGTAATCCACAGAGTGGTACAAGCTGTTAAATATTCTTGCAATTAACATTTTTACTTTGGAGCCAATTATGCAGTGGCGGATCCAGGATGGGGCATTTGGGGCAAATGCCCCCCCCCCCCCTTCAAGAAATTGCATACAAGATCGATATACTCTAATAGAGCAGTCAATTACTCTAATAAAGCAGTCACAATGTTCATGAGGCAGTGTAGCTTACCTATGAAGCTACAAATAGGATTTTATTTTACATAACAGACGTGATATAGTAGGTAAGGATAACTAGCTATTATTGTTGTGACCTTTTTTTTTTTTTTTTTTTTTTTTGGTCTTCAACTGGTTTTCAGCAAGTTTTTTTGGTCTTCAACTGTTTTTCAGAAAGGTGCCCCCCCTCTTTCGAAACTCTGGATCCGCCCCTGTTATGGTATGTACAAGTTGAGCTGGAAAGGCTAGCTAAATTAATGGCACATCTTCAGATGACTCACAATCTTGTATGCCTTTTATAAAGCAAGAGATGAGTAAATCAAACTTATTCCATAGCTGTCTACCTTCACTATTAAACCATGGATCAGTAAAAGTCCTTGTGATTCTTGTGACAGTTAAACCTTAATGTTTTAAGTATTGCACAATCATTTTGCACTACTCCACATAATTATTGCTTTATATTAGTGTTGCACCGATAATCGGTTGAATTATCGGTAACAACCGATATTAGCTAATTTTACAAGTATCGGTATCGGCTACGAAGCGGAAATAACTTGCCGGTTAACCGAAACCCACAATCAATCGTTAAGTTGACGACAATGAACAGGTGAAAGTAAAGGTGGTGAATGTAGTAGTAAGTGGTTTGTTGTAACTGTTTTGTAACTATTTGAGTTTGTTTGTTTGCACAAGTGTGGTTGCAAGGCTATAGTAGGCTGTGTATATTTATCGACCGCCCACGCAATTAGTTGATCACTTCACAAAGGGTCTGTAGTCCCACTAAAACACTGTTTGATTAGCTGTTTTATAACTACTTGGCTTCCTTTTCCATGAAAGGAGATAGTAGCAAAACTGTGTAAAACATTGTAAAAGTCGGCCGCCCACGTAATTAATTACATTGATTACATTATCATTACAAATGCAGTTTATACACATAAACTTTAGGTGATTTTCTGCTCCTCCTCCTCTGTTCTGAAGAATTGAAGAATATCGGCATATCGGTTACAGGAATAGGCAAATAATCGGTATCGGCAAATGTGAAAAAATGCATATCGGTGCAACTCTACTTTATATCTCCTATATGCATTCTTGATGAAATTTTCAAGACTAGTTCTCTGCTGTTCAGTGACCAATTGAGAACATTGGTGTGACCATAGAACAACCCACTTAGGATTGTGATAGATTTAAATGTAAAAAATGTTTTCAATAATTTACAAAAAGTAACAGTGGAACCTCAGTTATCTGGACCCCACTTATCCAGGTTCTCGGTTAACCAAACTACAGAAATATAACTGCTCTATTAGAGTAGTGACTGATTTATTGGCATAGTTGAAAGTACTGAAATTTTAAAATGTTCTTTATGCTATTTTAAGGCTATTAATACAAAGTTTCAGAGATATCAATTTTTCAGACTTATGGACCACCCCTGGTCCCAAGGAGTTCAGGTTCCACTGTATTTAGGGACCCGCCGATTATGCTCATAATTTTACCTATTATGCTATGCTGCACTGCTCAAAAATTCACCTATTATGCTTAAATTAATGCTCAATATTTACCTATTATGCTCTATTATGTTCAATGTTCATGCCTTAGTTCATATGCTTTGCTACTAGTTTAACACTATATAGAAAGAAAAAAATGAGCGGCTGGAACACAAAATAAATTCTTGCTGCATGCCTGCATGTAAGAGACAAGATCGATATACTCTAATAGTAGAACAGTCAGTTTGATGAGTGTTCTATTAGAGTTACTGACTGCTCTATTAGAGTATATCGATCTTATTTTGCAATTGTCATTTTTCCAGCAAGAGTTTACACTATCGTACAAATATTTAACCTATTATGCTGGCATTATGCTCAATGCTTTTAGATACCTATTATGTTCAAAATTATGCTAGCATAATCGGCGGGTCCCTAACTGTATTGGAATTTTTTGGTGTTTCATTGGATAGCCACATCATTCAGCTCCAAGCGGAAAAAAAATTTGAAGCAGAAAAGGTAATTCATTGGTGTAATCTTATGACAGAAATAAGATTATTCATTGGTGCATGAAAGAATAGGAATATAAATGGAATTGTTGTCTTGTATCAACAAGATCCTTATATAGAAAGGTATATTTCTGGCTTTTGTAAGAAATTACTGATGGGAGGTTTAGGCAAAATCCAGCTACAAAAAAATATTTCAATTAGATGTATGGGAAATAGATGAAGGGTTAGAAGTTTTCTTCACAGCAATTAATCACAACAGCAACATTAATGACAGTAGAAGTTACTGTCTTGTGGTATCATCATTCCATAACATACAAACACAACCAGTATGAGTGACACTAAAATAGTAAGGCAATACAGACTGACTAATATATCTTCATCATGCAGAATATATCTCACTGACTTTCTTAACAACACATAAAGCACAGAAGGTGGGCTGCATGCATGCTCATGCCAAAGTACATAATGATAAGAAATATGGCTATTACATGATTGTACAAGTAAAGACATGTTTAACTTGTCATTATACGATGTGATTGCTGTAATACCTTCTATCAGTAGCTGTATCAGATCATGAGTAGTGTAGCAATCACTACAAAAAAAGAATTGATTTCCTTACCTTTAAGAGACTGTGGAAAAGTATGGAAATGTCAGATTTCCACAATATTATCTTACCTTTCCTTTCATCAGGAATGATCACATTTCCACAACTTTTCTGAAAAGATTCAGCCGTCTTTTTGATCTTTCCTTACCACTTAAAGGCTAGGAAAGGTCGTTTTTCCAAACAGTAAATGTGAGGAAATGTCACACTTTTTAACCCTCGTCCCACCCCTATATTCTGTATTAATTGGTTTAAATACTTCCAATTTTAAATCAACAAAAGGTCATCCATCCATACACAAAAATGCAACATAGTCAAAGCACAAAAAATGTTCTGTCTTGGGTGTTCATCAATGGTAGACTCCTTGCTCAAACGTTTTCTGCATACTCCAAATGGAAAATAATAGATGTGATGCCAAAAAAATGTACAGTACGATTAAATACCTGTCAGTATTTTATCTTTTTCCAAACAATGTTCCACCTCTTAAAGTTGCATCCTTTTACTAGTCATATCTAACAAAAATATATTACTCTACTATAGAATTATCATTCAAGAAACTCACCAGGAAATAATCGATCTAGATGCCAAAACAGCTTGTCTTGGGCAGGGATCAATACCTGAACAATCATGCTGAATGATCCAATGCAGAGAATGCTATTGAAAAGAAGATACGCATGTGAACTACTGCTGGTAATAGAAAAATACATCACAATACCAGTACAAAATATTTTACAGTTGTATGAAGTGGTGAATTAGGAGTCCTTTTGTATTTTGATAGCATGTTGTTATAGCAATACCTCGCTGCCATAATCAACCTAGTAAATGCGACCATCTTCATGAAAATCTACCTACTTCGTAAAATTCTTGTGGTTTTCTTGGGATTGAAAATTTTAATAAAACATAAACTGAGTATGAATACATAAGCATAGAACTGCATACAGTAGTACTATACAAAGGCAGCCTAAATTATCTGCCTCTTTAACACTGGACCACAGTAGCGCTACGTTTTTGTGTAGGCTAATGGCAACAGGGATACACTTATCTGATGTGTAGTAAACAATAGGGCTGAGCAATAGTATCGATAGTGCGATATATCGCAATAGTAAATCACTATCGTTATCGCGATAGTAGGGATATCACTATCGTGATAGTTGTGATAAGCTCAGATCTGCATTAAAATGGTATTAACAACCCTTCTATACTGTTTACAGTTGGTATTACCAGCTTTCTTACAAAGGAGTGGCCTGTAAAAGCTATACCAAAAGTCCATATTCATAGGCCGCCCACGCAGTTAATTAACAAATGTCCTGTGCATGCAAAATAACTTTCTATATGACTGCAAATCATAGCTATACAACTAAGACTTTGTTAAGAGCAAAACGTTTCATAAACTATCGGGATAGTATTCACTATCGTGATATTTAATGAGTAACTATTGTGATAGTAAAATTTTTACTATCGCTCAGCACTAGTAAACTATGATGTGCATGCAAAGGCTCAGATTTTGAAGCCACCTTGCGAATATTTTGTTGAATTATAGTACAGATAGCTGCTATTTTCATATCATTGTACCCACAAGCAATCAAGCCACATGTTACAGCATGGTGAATACTATGCAAAACTATACATCAGCATCAGAAATGTCAAACAATTATGCTGTCCTAAACTTCTAATAATGCCAAGGTCAAGCAGAACAAATACACTATATATCTTTTAAAATACTCTGGTTGGTCGTAAGGACCTCATACAAGCTCTACCTTCTGTGATCACCCTCCTAACCATTAAAGTTGATAATACACTTGAGCCATGGGTATGTGTCATTACATGTATTATTACATGGGTATGTGTTATTACAGATTTTTGATCAAGAATTGGATTACAGGATACAGATCCACAAAGTACCATATCATTTACACTTAGAGGAGACACACATTCCACACCAGTGTTGGGAGTAACGCGTTACTTATGTAACGCGTTACATAATATTATTACTTTCGTGGTAACAAAGTAATATAACGAAATACGCTATGAAAGCAGGTAATATAACGCAAGATACTTTACTTACAAACGTAACGCGTTATCTAAGTAATATAATTACTGTAACGAGTCTAATATGACGTAATATTATTACTAAAAGTAACGAAGTTACTAATCTCGTTATAGTAATCCTCTGAGTAACGCCTAACCACAACGAAGTAACGAGGCCTACTGAATGAAGCTTATTCACTAGCTTCTTACTTATAACCAAGATTTGCACATTGTCCAACACCGCAATCATGTCACGTGATAAGGTGGTAGTTTCACACGTGACAGCTTAAGGCTGTGGACACAAAGTAATATAATATGTAATATTATTACAGTTACTTTATTTTATCGGTAATATATAACTGTAACTATAAATAGTTTTGTTGCAAGTAATATGTAATATGTAACTAGTTACTTTTACAAAGTAACTTGCCCAACACTGTTCCACACTAACATCCAATACAGGTTTTTGGATCAAGAATTGGATTAGAGGATACAGATACACAAAGTTACACTTAAGAGGAGACACACTTCTTTACATACAGTCCACGCTAACAACCAATAATCACATTAATCCGCATAACCACTAACCTGAAACTTTAAAAGTTCTCATGTGGTTAGCTCATTCTTTATCTCATCAGTCCCTAAAAGAAATGCAAAGGAGTACGTGCAATCTCATACACACAACTTACCTCAAACATAACCCTCATTCATTCGCTAAAACTGCAGTTAACTATAGTTCAAAAGTCTCGCGATCTGTGTTGCTCAAGGTGTTGCTACAGTAAAATCAACCAACAAACAAACGCAAATTACTGCTTGCCTCTATTGTACTTGGGTGTCAAAAGGCGGCACAGCGGTACTGAAACCGGCTCAGGAAACAGAGGTGACAGCGGCGCCACAATAGTCAGGCTGAAGGCCACGGCAGGATTTCGGGTCCGAGCTCGGGTCGGCAAGCTGCAATCTTTCTCTTCCATTCGTGCGCGCCGCCATCACGCTACTTCAGCATTAAACCTGAGCGTTTACTGCTCTAGCTGTAGACATAGACTACCGCTGTCACTTACAATTCCTCCATACTACCTACCAACATCACGATCCACGAGACAGTACCATCCACTGCACTACATCTTACCACATGTATCTACCACAGCACACCAAAATAGTTATTTTTCAAGAACAATTAATGATTGGAACTCCTTACCAGTAGATCTTGTTGAAGTTGCAGATGCTGACATTTTTAGAACTGGACTACAATCATTATTGTAATTGTGTTACATGTATTCGGGCAAATCTGAGCACACCAGCAGGGCTGACTGCTCAGTAATAATAATAATCATAATAATAGTAGTCACCGTCATCCACTTCTTCTTTGCCAATTTTTACAACTTCCGTAAACTATAATAAACGAATATTTCCTAGATTATTATTATTATTTTTTTATTTAGTTACAATACAAATTACTCTACAACTAAACTACAAACACAATTAATTACAACAGGGGTTTGGGGAAAGGAAAATCAGAATCCTCGCACTGCAAAGCCCAGTACCGTAAAATCATACGGGCATTGTTCGTCCATAAAGAAACTGAAAGTTGTTGTAACAAATGTTTACGAGCCTGTTTGGTTGATGCATCACTTCTGGCTGTGGTGCGTTCAGCGATGGTATGAAGGGTCTGAAGCGCAAATGGTGACCAAAAACCAAAAGTTTCTACAACAAGTGGGACAGTCACACCCTGCCTCCTCTACAGCATCTTGATGTCTCTGGTCCTTGGCTAACTCACCTGCTGCAGCAGCTACCCCAGCACAAGAAGAAGAAAAAGAAATGTGAGAAGGCTGGGTAGTGCTACGAACAGACACATCAAAATAAGCTGGACGACCATGCTGAAAGTCAGGGTGGTACACATCACCTGGGCGAGAATTATCTTCATAAGAAACATGTTGTTCCTTCAAAACTCCTGAGTGACTCTGGGACAAAGCATGACAAACAATGCCAACTAGAGCATCGTGGCGACGAATTCTCATAGGACCATGAGAACATTCTAGAAGATGGTCACCAAATTGGTCAATGGAAGTAAGACACACACATAATGGGGAAAGTGGAAATAGAGGGATTCCGAGCCACAAACAAAGGTCAACAACAAACTCAGGACCAGGAATAGCCAGAGCAAGGGAGACTTGAGGAATAGCTTTGAGCCATCCACTGCTAGTACCAGATGAGTGAGAGAGAGCAGTAAGTCGAGCACGGTTTCAGATGTTGAAAGAAGCAAATAGTTAGTCATACTGATTTTGATCTAACAGAGCCTGTAAGTCCTGCTGGGTAGCAGAGGGAATAAAGATATCAGATGTAAACCTTTCAAAGGTAGCAACAGCATGTTCTTCATTTGGAAACACTAGATCATGAAAGTCCTGGGATAGAAGATGAGAAGCCAGGAGACGAACACTACACTGTTAAAATGAAGAGTAACCACAACTCTCAAGGAGTTCCCAGTGTAGGGAGGATTTAACATGCACCCCTGGAGAGTAACCATTACTCTAAAGGAGTAACTAGGGAGTAACACATGCTCTGAAGGTGGTGTCCCTTACTCTTCAGAGTAATGGTTATTCTCTTCAGAGTGTTGGCTACTCTCCATGGGATGTTAAATCCTCCCTACACTGGGAACTCTCAGCTGCAGAGTGGTGGTTACTCTTTATTTTTAACAGTGTATATTACATGAACCCAAAAAGGCCGCAGCAGTGGAAGAAAAGGATGAGCGCAAGCCCAGACCCCCCAAGCGAAATGGTAAAGTGGCTTGGCACCAAGAATCATTAGGAAGACTACATTGTATTATGCAACTTAGGCAAGATTTAAGATTAGAATCAAACTGTTCTAAAAAGGAGTGCAATATACAGAATGGCACTGTGCGCAAAAGATGAATGATCTTGCAGCTTCCAAGGCAGCTGCGTAGTAAATGAAACTCGACTTGAGGGTCTTCTAAAATTGCAATGCTGTTTTGAGCAGCTGTAACCTTGGCTAAACGAGAGAACAAGAACTGATCGAAAAAGTTGTCAAGATGTATTAGCGCAATAATGCGCTATTGCGAATGCGGATATTATAAAGTTACTCTGCCACATACAAGGGGGTGTCACTCAGGCTCTTGCTGTAGGTAGATCTGCGACCGCAGTCAAACTCTAAGTCAACGGTCAAGGCCACTAAATAGCTCTTACAGTGGGTCAAGGGTCAAGACGATGCGGAAGGTTCGAAACCCACAATCGAAAACTATACGTAGCTATTATCAAGTTTACGGGATTATACGTAACTCACAAGAAGTAAGGATCTCTAAGATGTTTTAAAGCTCCAACAGGCATCTCGCCGTAATTATAATGACTTTTCTCTTCCAGCTGCTGGTAGCACGCACTAAGAAAGTATTATACTAGGTTACAAGCGCAGGTGGGTATAGGAAAATAGAGAAATAAGTGTAGGTCAAATGTTCGACAAGAAACGCTCAAGTCACAGGTCAAAGACGATAAACGCTGCATGTCAAGGGTCAAGGTGAAATTTTCCCCGGTCAAAAGTTTGACCGCGGTCGCAATCTACTTACAGCGTGAGCCGACATGACACCCCCTTGCACATACTCTGTGATAGCGACAACGACTTCAACTAGACAACCTGGTGATAACAGCCAAATAGGTAGACTAGATCTAAGTCACAGTGGCCATGCAGAGCGTCCTGTTCGGCTGCTCTAGTAATCGCTGGCATGGCAGCAAGTTGACGTCTAGCAGTCTAGTTCGCGAGTTGTATCCATAGTCAGCCTCACTCAGTGGTGCACACATTCACCAGTATTAATAAATTCTTAGCTAAATAACTTCCATTGGGCCATACCTATTTGAAAAATTGTTGCTCGGATTTTTTAAGGAAAATTTAGGGTCGGTAGGTCGGGAAAAAAACGGTCATATTTTTAAAAACCCATTCCAAACGTGTCATTCCATTGTTGATGACGAATTGTACGAGCAACAGCTCCTTTCTTCGCTATAACAGATAACCACGCATTAGCCGCCATTTCGGCTACAAGTCCGCCAACATCACGTGATTGGTAATCACGTGAGTTTTTTTGGGGGTCTTTTATAAAAAGAGGGTCGGTCGGGTCCGAGCAACAACTTTTCAAATAGGTATGGCCTTGCATACATTTAAAAACTTAACAGCTTTAATTATGTTTACTGTGCAATGTAAATATATGGAAAGTTAGAGGGCTTTGAAAGACCGTCTTTCCATGACTTTCCTGAAACAAGGAAATATATGTAAATCCGATCCATTTTTGTAGTGAATGTCGTTGGCTTTTCCGTAAAGTGATCCAAGAAAACATTCCTTTTGTACAAATGATGAATATATAGGATTCATGCAGCTTTATACATTTGTAGTATATTAGTTTCCTGGTTGAGGTGTACATGGACGATACATGCCAACTGTGGCTCCTTCTTGAAGGTATAGCTAGTGGTTCCAAACCTTCAACTGTAATAGGAATTATGTTTGCTCATTCATCAAAACAACTTATGTATAAAACTTCCTAATATATCCAACTTGCTTTAAGGTTAGTCCAAATACTTGTGCTTTAAGATTGGGTGTAACTGACAATCATAGCCAGAATTATGTGGTTCAAGATGGAAACAAATTTAAAAGTACGTATGAAATATTCATTTCATGATGTGTCACAATAAAACAGTGAAAATGTGTCAATCATGGCACACGAGTGATTCTATAATGACTGACTTCAGCTACACAAAAATTTTATATTAATTTTGTGTAATAAGTCCTTACTAGTAGTAAAGATGCTTAACTGTGTTACTATATACATACAATGTCTTCTGTGCTCCTTGTTTTATAACAGCTAGTATATACTCTTACTACATATAGGCATAGCATCAAAATTAACAATATATGTGACAGAATTATGGAAAATCACCCACATGGCTGCATGTGAAAAAATTAGAATCTTCAAGTTTAGCGGGTTGCTAATAAGAGCAGGGCACAGTTTTAAAAATATTAAGAATTTTCTTATAATTTAAGGTATTGCGAATGGCTTAAAACCATCAAAAAGTAGATTTGCACTATAAAGTTGATCATTAGGTGTCAATGCACCCATATGACTGATTTTCCAAAATTCAGTCACATGTAAAACTCACGCTTGAGAAGCAACCATAGTGGTTAATTTCATTATAGCTAAATAGGAAACCACGCATGCATTAAACTGAGATGCTATAAAATGAATCTCATTGTGTGCACAATTATTTCCACACTCTGAATTCAAAACTATCATACAACCCATACACCCGTAAAAGGGACTGTGAAATGTGTCAATAAATTTTCCTAAGGTTTATAGCAATCCTGAAAAACAGCTAAAAATTAAAAGTGAATTTTTTCTCAACAGAGTTAACATTTCTGCCAACCAGATGATTATTGGAACAGCAAAAGTGTCAACAACAGACAAGTACGGTTTGGCTCCATTACAAGTTCGGGAAAGGGCTCTAATGGACATTGTACTTATATGGCTTCTCCATATGAAATGTATTGTGAAAATTTTGATTGGCCTTAAATATTATGTCAAACATTTGAACAATAAAATTTTGAAATATTTTTAGCAGATCAAGCAGTACTGCAAATGAGCCAAATTTCAAGATTGTGTATAATTGCATCCATGAGTTATTAAATGTTTTTGAGGATTCAGCTCAACTCGAACATACTATAGAGGATCTATACTCTCTTTCCTCTCTTAGAATAATCGGAAACTTTGCAACTATCCATTCTCTCACAAATACAATGCATACCACCATGCCTGCAAATGCTTACATTAACCTTAAAAGAGATAAAAATTGTGATAAGTATAGTATAAAGTAAAAATAAATTTCTTGTTAGCCTTTCCTGCAACATGAGACTATGTATAACAGACTCTAGTATAGATGCTGAACAAGATCACATAGTTGCTACACACGTACAGTGTATAATATGTGTAATTCATACTATTGGAAACTCTATTTGCTACTAAGCTGTAAGCTGATATTACATGACTTCTAACTAGCACTTCCTTCTCAATTATACCAGTCAGAATGAAGTCTCAGTTATACTATATATGTTATCTATACAAGCATGATTGCACAAAGCTTACGTACTTGCTAAGTCACGATCAGCCCAAATGCTTTCTGCTTCAATACTTTTCTTTTTCTATACTCTATAGCTCTTTCTCATCATAATTATAAACAGCAAATAAGTCGGTTATTTAATTAATGAGCTTTACTGCATTATGAACTGTTCAAGTGGTTGTTTTATCATAATCCTGGCATTGCCAACATACATGATAAACATCAGTCCTCCATGTCTGTCACAATGAATTTAAGTTATGTTCACTTTACAGGATTAAAGTGTGTAGAAGCCATACTGTAACACTTTCCTCACCTTATGTACATATGTAAATCCCCATGGAAACAAGATGGATGATGTCATTTCATTTCACACACAAATTAAGTGAACTTTGTTGTGTGAAATTGTGTCTTGTGTTTGGCATACATGCATGGTACTCAGAAACAAGGCAATAAAACAAAATGTTTCAATCCAACTTACTTATACTAGTATCCTAATCATGTACAGTAGTGTATCTAGTACAGATAGTTATTGGATACCATAATTTATCTAATTTTCACACTATTAACAGCAACCATTCATTATTTTCTTTACAATACTCTCTGGATTACAGTAGTGTATTCTTCTTCAAGGTTTTACCTGAGATTTTACAGTAGCTACGAGTCTTGTTAATCACATAGCAACTATCCTATATTCTGCTAAGTATGCAATATAAGTGTTCAAGCCATAGCAATGCAAGTTTATATGGCTTTATGGTGGATATAAATGCTAACAATGAGAATACAAAACAAAATTTACAAAAGTTTGTTAGAAATACATTACTAGATACTACACAGCTAAACCATGGAGAAGTTAAGGATGCTTAGGACTGGTTCAGTTTCTCAGATGCCAGAAAAGTATGCAGCAAGGCACCAAAGTATCACTAGCTTGAAAGGATTTCATATCTCACCTTCATTTTATTCAGAAGATGATGACATCATAAATGAACTTGCTGAAAGGGTCCTAACAGATGGAACAAAGGTACAAATCTACATACATAAAATTAATAGCAAATATCTAAATATCTAGCTGGATTTATTATCTAGCTGTATATATAGAATAAGTAGCAAGTTGTCACAAAACCATAACTCTTGAAGTTTATATCATGGGTATAATAGTTTTGAGTGATGTGAACTTTAACCACTGCATATTATAAAACTGTAGTTGTTTATGACTTTGTTCCCATGACACTTACACACACTCTAACTGTTCTAACTAGAAAATGCAATCCATGACCACGTGCCCTCCAGTAAGGAATGATAGTGTAACCAGGTACTAATTACACACATGGTCATTAATGGTCAAACATGAAACACATTTACTTGCTCTACATCAATTTCTCTTCTAACTAATCTCTCCTGATAAGATCAGGTATTACTGATTATGTTTCAGATCAACATCACTGCCTAAATGTGGTCATCTACTTCCAAAATCTCCATGCTTAAAGATGGTATAGGAATCAAGTATCAAACTAGCTAAGAAGCTGATTGCCAGGATAGCTAATTCCCTCCCCCACAAGTCTAGGGTTGGGCGATATTGAAAATTTCCTCCCACAGTTATTGTGGAGCTTATTATCATAGGCGGCGGAAGGGGGGGGGGGGGGGCTAGGGGGCTAAAGCCCCCCCTCAGAATGATATCACGCCGAAATTATCTTTCTTGGAGTGGGGCTGAAAACCGTGATAAAGATCGAGATACTCTAATAGAGCAGTCACTCTAATAAAGTAGTCAGTGTGTAGCGAGCTATGTAAGGATTTTTATGTAGTTTATCAGCTAGAAATGGTAGCTGGTGAGGTGGAAAGCTCTCGTCAGTTGGTTGTGACCTTTTTTTTTTTGGTCTCACCTTACCAAACTATAGAAATAAGTCTGGGTCAGCTCAGCGGAGCCCCCCCTCATATCAACTACTTCCTCCGCCGCTGTTATCACGATTATTGCAAATATCACGGTATTGAAATGAAAACTGTTTACACAGTATATTTGTATGGGTGAACTTTGTTTACCAGCTACCACAACTGCAAGGAGTTTGGAAAAACCAGCCTAACTTATAGAGCATGGAGTGCATATAAATTTTGAAGGAGACATAGCTAGTTTCTATGTATATAGCTAGCAGATAATTTACTAAGACTTACTATTGTGAAGCCAGAACTTTTATCCCGCAATCACAGTAGTGCTCTATCCGGTACACGTGCCTTGGCTCGCGTGTATTCTAATAATTAGTGCGTCGCTTCGTGTAGTAGTACATGGGTTAGGCTTGTTTGCTAGTACAAGGAGACTGAAATTAGCTATAAAGTTCAACAGGAATGCCGTAAAGTTTACAATGATTATATTGAAGGGCTAGTTGATTCAAATGGTTCTGTGTCAAAAAAGCTTTGGACTTACATCAAGAGTCAAAAGAAAGACCACTGTGGTGTGGCACCATTAAAGGTTAATGATGTTGTAATCAATGATAGCTTAGTTAAAGCACAAACACTCAATGAGTACTTTACATCAGTATTTACTCCAATTACAACAGAGACTCCTCCAGAGTTACATGTCCAATCTGCACCGGACATAAACCCTATCATAGTTGACACTAATGAGCTGCTGCAATCTTTGGATATCCATAAAGCTTGTGGACCTGATGGAATACCAGCCCATCTACTGAAAGAAACTAGAGAAATTATTTCTCCCTCCTTAGCCTTCATTTTTCAAGCCTCATTACAACAATGTTCGCTACCTTTAGATTGGAAAAGGGCAAATATTGTACCACTCTTTAAAAAGGGTGATCGTTCTCTTCCTAGCAATTATATATAGGCCTGTTTCATTAACATGTATCTGTTCAAAACTGTTAGAGCACATCGTTTATTCACATATTTACTCCCATTTTGCTAAATATAATCTTCTGTGTGATCAACAACATGGGTTTAGACAAGGTCGCTCATGTGAAACTCAGCTACTATTGACAATCAATGACTTTGCCGAAAGTTTAAATAACAATGATCAAACCGATGTCGTACTACTAGATTTTTCAAAGGCATTCGACAAAGTGTCCCGTCAACACCTGTTCCATAAACTCCACCATTACGGTATCCGAGGTAATTTACTTGACTGGATTAAAGACTTTGTACTGCAGAGATCTCAGCGTGTGGTGGTTGAAGGTCAACAGAGCCACTTAACAGCAGTTACCTCTGGTGTTCCTCAAGGTACTGTCCTTGCTCCACTTTTGTTTCTCTGTTTCATAAATGATTTACCAAATAACATATCATCCAAAATCAAGTTATACGCTAACGATGTATTACTTTATGCCACCATTCGCACAGAACAGGACTGCAATCAGTTGCAGAAGGATTTAGATGTACTGGGAAAATGGGTAGACAATTGGAAAATGGTGTTTAACCCACAAAAATGCGAATTTCTTAGGATAGCTAACAAGAAACACACAATACTAGCTCAGTATAATGTTCAAAATAAACCAATCAAGGAAGTCAACCATGCCAAATACTTGGGTGTAACAATAAGCCAAAATCTATCCTGGTCAGAACACATAAAACAAATAACTTCCAAGGCTAACAGAACTAAAGGTTTTCTTCAGCGTAACCTCCACAACTGTACACCAACAATTAAGGACATGCAGGTTGTACAAAGCAATGATTAAGCCAATTATAGAGTATGCAGCTGTTGTCTGGGCACCTCATACTAAGAGGGATATTGATATGATTGAGAGAACACAACGACAAGCAGCTAGATTTGTGACCAGCAACTACTCCCGTTACGCTAGTGTCACGCAAATGCTTACAGACCTTAATTGGCCTACACTTGCACAATGCAGAGATGAACTGAAAGCCATAATGATGTTTAAAATAATTAACCACCTTGTTGACACCCCAGTAAATCCGTTTCTGACATCCATATCCACTGTACATAGTACCAGAGGTCATAATATGAGATTTATGCAACCAATGACACGGATTGATTCTTATATGTACTCCTTTTTCCCTTCGGAAATCAAAATCTGGAATGATCTACCCCAAAATGTGATTGACTCCAATGATATTGATCAGTTCAAACAAAAACTAGCAATTATTTAATTTGTATACTTGTATGTATGTTGTGACCTGTGCACTATACTCTAATAGAGGTCTGCACAGTATTACCAATAATAATAATAATAATAATAATAAATACTGATTGACAAGTACAATATGGCGTTGTTAACACGTGTAAGTGTGTAGTTGCAGCTGTATTCCCACCATGATATCACAATAACTGTTTATACCGGTATGGCGGTTTTTCAGAAACAAGGCGGTATCGATTATTGCCAGCTGTAATATCGCCTTGTTACCGTTATACCGGTATATTGCCCAACCCTACCCACAACTGAATTTCAGTCCATATAAACCTCCTTCCTATGAAAGTAATATAATATAATGTGCGATTGTAATGCTTATTAGCGTGTTGCCCCTAGTGGGCTTTGCTAATTAACAATAATAATAATAATAAATAATGAAAGTCAGTTAGCTAGCTAAGAGCAGCTAACCATCCTGACCTGAAACTTATATTTTACAATCAATAAGTGGCTGAACAGACATTTTAAAATGCATTTTTGAGAACACATACAGAGAGTATGTACCACAGCCAGTGTTGGGCAAGTTACTTTGTAAAAGTAGCTAGTTACATATTACATATTACTTGCAACAGAACTATTTAGTTACAGTTAGATATTACCCATAAAATAAAGTAACTGCAATAATATTACATATTATATTACTTTGTGTCCACAGCCGTAAGCTGTCACGTGTGAAACTACCACCTTATCACGTGACATGATTGCGTTGTTGGACAATGTACAAATCTTGGTTATAAGTAAAAAGCTAGTGAATAAGCTTCATTCAATAGGCCTCGTTACTCCATTGTGGTTAGGCGTTACTCAGAGGATTACTAACGAGATTAGTAACTTCGTTACTTTTAGTAATAATATTACGTCATATTAGACTCGTTACAGTAATTATATTACTTAGGTAACGCGTTACGTTTGTAAGTAAAGTATCTTGCGTTATATTACCTGTTTTCATAGCGTATTTCGTTATATTACTTTGTTACCACAAAAGTAATAATATTACGTAACGCGTTACTTATGTAACGCGTTACTCCCAACACTGACCACAGCACATACGTCACCAGGACACTTGCATGCCATACATCTACACAAAGTAAGCTACATAAGGTTGTTGTTCAGACTTCAAAGAATCTTGTAGTCTTTCTAGACTTGTCCATACTGTAACAGAAAAGACCTATTAATATAGCTATTTGTGGACAGCATACAGTACGTAGCTTACATCTTGTTTGATTTAAAAGTGAAGAGATTTTATCACTGGCATATCTGGTTAGTCCTACCTTAATCTTGAGAGAGGAACCAGCAAAGACAAATATATACCAGAGCAAACCACCTCTAACTACATCATCTTATGTAATAAATGTCTACTATTATCATCTTGTATATATGATACATAGGCTGTGATTCGTGGAAGATTTGAAGAGGTTAAAGAAACTGTTAAAGATCTCATTAAAAACTCCTGCCTTTTCCTCATTGATTTAACCACAGAAGATGAGGGCTACAACATGCTTCATTTTGCAGTTTGCAACAAACATCCAGAAATAGTTAAATACCTGATTGACAGTGGAGCAGGTGAGTTAATGTGTTCTACACTTATCTACATACCATCTGTGTAAAAAATAAGGCATTATTTGGCTACGTAGTTCAGTGTTAAGAATATGATGCAATATCAATATATCATTATGGTAGCCAAGAAAAGGATTCCAATTCTGTGAAAGTACATGCTAGTAGTATCACCACATACAATGCTCTTAATAGCTACATAAAAGGCTATATAACTGCATATACCACTTTGACACCTCAGATCAAAGGAAACCACAGGGTTATATTTCACATCATTGCTTTGACCACAGGGCAATATCAAGATATTGTCCTGTGATTAGAGCGATATCATGATGTGTGGCTTCCACACACATCCAATTCTTTGACTTTAACCACTTGTAACTTGGCATGCTGTTGACCTACAATTTTCATACATTTAATTCTCTCATTGCATTGTGCAGTAACAGATTAAAGGTTGAAACTGATAGCTTATTCCTACACTGAGTTATGTTTCTTTGAAGTCACAAGTATGGATGTGTGTGGAAGCCTGGTTTTGTCAAATCCAATCATATATAGCCCTGACCACATTGCCTTTGATGCTGAGGCAACTACAAAGGATCAGTTCCCTTTGATCCTTATATTGAGCTGCTTAAAGTTTTGCATTGTGGATTTGAGTTTAGCAAGCTTAGCTGGCCAAGCATTCTCTTCAAGGCAAAATGAGTCACCACCATAGTTCATCTACTGCACACCACTAAAGAATTATTTGCGCAGTGTTGGTGATGGCTTTCTACACAGCACACTTCAACCATGTGACAAGATTGCTTAGACATTCTCAAGGTCAGTAACCTATACTCTTCAGCACTTACTTTAACACTTTAGACTATTTTAGACATCCTTAACTTGGTGTATTTAACCCTTGGTTTCCCATCGATAGTTTTTGCCATACATTTTTTGACTTACTGTAATATTAATATATATATACTTAGATGAATGAAACCATAACTTAAATTTTTATTGGACCAGTAACCTCTAACATTTTAGGAATTTAAAATTTCCTTATAAGGATTTATTAGATTAAGCCATCTATATACATTCTCATATTTCCCTGCATATACTGTATGTCATGACAGTAATTTTTGTTGTAAAGCCATCATACAACAATCCTTGTTCTAAATGTTTTCTGCTTGTGTGCAAATGGTGGGGATAGTAATCCAGCAAAATTCTAATAAAAGTTGTAAATAAACAAAATGCATCTGTTGTAATAAAATCATACACATTGATTTATCCATTTTGCAAATTTAATGACATCATAAAACTATTTAGCTAATTCAATGACCATCCCATTGATACCACTAGTGCATAATTATGTAGAGAAGTGCTGCTAAAAATTTTGTGATGATAGCTGCAAGTATACAGATCGAACTATGAGGTTTGAAGCAAGGAGTGCAATTGTATGGTTAAAGGAATTTGTAATATTGAATAAGCTGCAAAGCAAAGTATATGAAAAGAAGCAATTTCCAGACATTTAATGTGGCCCAAGGGCACGGGCATCTATGTATATATATACATGTATATCAGGTAAATCTCAAGTGGCCATGGTATAAGTAATATATCACTTGGGTATGCTCATCACCTAGAGACAAACCTACATTCATCACATCAAGACACACGGTAGTGTGTCGTGCGGCCAAGAAGTCGGCGCGCCACACCGTGAGTATATTAACAGGAAGACAGAAAACGCAATTTTCACACCTATGTAGCTCTGTGCTCCTTTATCCGATTGGAACCAAATTTGCTAGAGACGTGCCGCCCTGTTAGCGGAGTCTACATACCAAATTTGAAGAAAATCGCTCCAGCCATTTCCGAGATATGAGCGAACAAAATTTCGTTTTAATTTCTTCGTTTTTTTCTTCTTTATCTTCTTCATTTCGCACACTTCGCAAAATCCGCCATAAAACACGAATGCGTGCTCGAATTGGGCTGCAATTTGGCACACTTAAAGGGCTCATTAAGGCGGATCTCCATACTAACTTTGGTAGGAATCCAATAAACATTCACGGAGTTATGACCGATTATTTGCGTAAAATAAGGTCGAAAGTCTGTCACGCCTACAGGGTAAACCCCTTGGAGGAATCAGTTGAAAATTGATATGTAGATGGAGCAACCATCGTAGGAGTGCCTTTGTGTGGATTGAAAGGAATCAGGATAAAGACCATGGAGATATGACACAAAACCCAACCTGTGTCAAAATTATGCAATCGATTTTTATGAATAAAAAACTATTAGTTTTCGTGTCTACCAAGCAAACCGCTTAGAGCAACGAGCTGAAAATCAGTATGTAGCTGGAATAATCATCATAGAAAGTCCTTGCAGTAGTACAGAAGAATCGGATTACACATCACTGAGTTATGATTCGAAAGGCAACTACATGCAGCAAATGCGAGATCGAGATACTCTAATAGAACAATGACCCTAATAAAGCATTCAGCTGCATTTATAATTTACTCAGTTATATTACATTGCAAGTTATTCTGTAGAGAATTCAGCTACAAACAAGTCACCCTGTAATCAGATCAGCTAGAAGAAGGAGAGTTCAGCTACAAAGAAGCCATCATGTAGAGAGTTCAGCTCAAATAAATCACCCTGTAGAGAATTCAGCTACAAACAAATTGCCCTGTAGAGAGATCAGCTAGAAGAAGTTACCTTGTTGAGAGTTCAGTTAATCATACAAAGAGTTTAGCTGCAAACAAATCACCCAGTAGAAAGTTCCGCTATGAACAGATCACACTGTAGAGAGTTCAGTTAGAAACAAGTCATCCTGTAGATAGATCAGCTAGAAGAAGTCACTTTGTAGAGAGTTCAGCTACAAAGAAACCACCATGTAAGAGAGTTCAGCTGCAAACAAATCACCTGTAGAGAGTTCAGCTAGGAATAAGTCACCCTGTACAGAGATCAGCTAGAAACAAGTCATCCTGTAGAGAGTTCAGATAGAAGAAGTTACATTGTAGAGAGTTCAGCTACAAAGAAACTACCATGTAGAGAGTTCAGCTGCAAACAAATTTCCCTGTAGAGAATTCAGCTACAAACAAATCACCCTGTAGAAAGATCAGCTAGAACAAGTTACCTTGTAGAGAATTCAGTTACAAACAAATCACCCTGTAGAGAGTTCAGCTAGAAACAAGTCACCCTGTAGAGAGATCAGCTAGAAACAAGTCACCCTGTAGAGCGTTCAGCTAGAAGAAGTTACATTATAGAGAGTTCAGCTACAAAGAAACTACCATGTAGAGAGTTCAGCTGCAAACAAATTGCCCTGTAGAGAATTCAGCTACAAACAAATCACCCTTTAGAAAGATCAGCTAGAAGAAGTTACCTTGTAGAGAGTTCAGCTACAAACAAATCACCCTGTAGAGAGATCAGCTAGAAACAAGCCACCCGTAGAGAGAAGAAGTTACATTGTAGAGAGTTCAGCAGTTTAACTGCAAACATATTGCCCTGTAGAGAATTCAGCTACAAACAAATCACCCTGTAGAAAGATCAGTTAGAAGAAGTCACCCTGTAGAGAGTTCAGCTACAAACAAGTCATCCGGTAGAGAGATCAGCTAGAAGGATCACCTTGCAGAGAGGTCAGCTACAAAGAAATCACCCTGCTTCATCTTTTCTTCTTCCTGTAGTAAAGAAAAAATGATAGGTTAAAAAGCCCTAAAGCCGGCCATAGACTGGCTTTGGGGTATACAAATACAAAGAGAAGTGAAATCTAATCCAAAACAGCCAAGCTGTAAAAAAAGAGTGCGGCCCTGAGAAAGGCTATGGTGAAAAAAGATGTGAAATCCAAGGTGGCGGCCAAGAAATGGCTGCGATGGTAGGTTAATGGTAAAAATTTTAATAACAACAATTCAGGTGAATTTGGTGCCGCTTGGTCTTGGCACAAAATTCACCTGAATTGTTGTTATTAAAATTTTTACCATTAACCAACCATCGCAGCCATTTCTTGGCCGCCACCTTGGATTTCACATCTTTTTTCACCATAGCCTTTCTCAGGGCCGCACTCTTTTTTTACAGCTTGGCTGTTTTGGATTAGATTACTTTTATACAAAGGTATCTAGATAACGATTGTGGGTTTACATTTTGGGCTACAGTATTCACAAAAAAAAATGATTGTGGGTTTTGCTGGTTTTAGTGGTACCATTTCTAGCCAAGTAAACATTTTCAATATAAAAATGACATAATATTTGTACATTGAAAATGCATAATTATTTGCACAACACAATGTGAAAGAGCTACTTACACAAAAGACAAAAATGTATAAACTGCTCAGTTACAGTATCTACAACCTATAAGAATTTTAAGAAACAAACATCTGTGTTGGAGATCAGTGCCAGTCAGCGCTCTCTAGATAAAAGTATATTACCAACAAAATACTAATAACGATTAAACCTGCTAAAAACATTATTAAATTCTAAGCTATTTATTTGTTTTCATCTGTAATTTGCTTTTTTCGTTGTAAAATAATTTTCGTATGCAAAAACTTGTATGAAAATTTCTTACACAATAATTTTTACAAAAGATCAAACTACTGTAATAGCTAGAGCAGTCATTCATGAAAATATTTTTACACGAAAATTTGTATCACAAAATTTTTTTACACGAAAATAAAGCAAATTACGGTATAATTATTTATTTACTTATTAGTGCTTTATACCACACATGCATGCATGAATTTGTACACAGTACAACAATACACATATTATGTAGTGGTGTACTAAAGGTTTGTAGCTTGTGCCTACAGCCAAAAAGATGCACATATCTACCAAAATCAAAGGTTTAAAATTTCTTTTTCCAATTGTTATTTTGTGTGAAAGGTATAGGAAAGTGTGTGATACAATTGTAAGGATTTGAGCACATGAAATGCATTGTCTATATATAGACTTAAACCATATAAAGAAATGCTTGTCGGAGCCAATGCACACATAAAATTTTGCATGTTACCTTTTCAGATGCTGAGTGCACAACTAAGGATGATGATAATGACACTCCACTGATTTTGGCAATACGATACTATGATTCCTTTAGTAAAAAACATACAAAAGCATTTAACACAATTAAAAGAGAGGCAAAAAGTGTCAACATTTTAACTTTCCTCTTAGACAAAACAGATATCAATGCACCTAATGCCTCGGGAACTACTCCACTTTCATTAGCTGTACAAAAGCAAGATGAGCATATGGTAGAACTGCTATTAGATAATCCACATATTGAAGTTAACCAACCTGATCTTCAGAACTATACACCACTTCACTATGCTTGTGCTGGGTACAGAACAGAAATCATAACAATGTTGCTGGAAACAGGCGCTGATCTATTTAGTAAAACTGACAAGGGATACATTCCAATTCATATTGCCTGCCAAAAGGGACAGAGTGAAGTGTTAGAACACTTGATCACAAAATGTCCAAGTGAAAGAAAACAAGAGATGCTTGAGGCAAAAGACAACAATGGCAACACTCCTTTACTGTTAGCAAAAGAGGCTCCAACTCAGGCAGCATTCACACTCCTTGAAACAACCCACCACTGTAATACCATTGCTAAAAATAACAATGGGGACACAGTTCTTCATAAATTTGCTAGAAATGATGATGGTATTCTGACTGCACAACTGCTGGAGAATAAACAATATTTGACAATGATAAATGAGGGAAATTCAACAAGGGATACACCACTACATACTGCTTGCCATGGTGGCCGCTGGAAAGCTGCAGTTATACTAATTGAAAAGTAAATGAACACTATTCAGTGCTGCATAGTTTGATATTGTCTGTGTGAGACTATAAAGTAGCTATGCAGTCATGTGTAATAATACAAAAGGTTTTCTCGATTTCCATACAAAACACAATGTGTATTGTAGAAATGCTGATTATGAGTTGAAGAATGCTGTTGGAAACACACCACTGATGGTAGCCATTGCTGGTGGAAGAGTAGAAGTTGTCCTGCATGTGCTGCAAGCAATTAAAAGGGTAAAAGATATGAAGTCTCACAGAGAAATTTTTAATTTACCAGCAAAAAACAACAAAACAATAATCCAATGGGCAATTGAGTCTGATCACATTGTCCTTGTTGAGGTGAGCACTACAAAATGATCATCCATTAAGTAATGCTGTATATATACACAATCATTATTAGGCAATACTTCAGATAGACTTACGTCTTGCAACAACAAGTGATTCAGACACTGGAAAAACACTGCTACACATTGCTGCAGCTTCAGGAGCATTATACACAATTGAAGTACATATGATATGCATATTAATAATATAATAGTATATATTATAGTTATGTGCAAACATGTGCATGGACTCACATGTAATCAGATTTGAATGTTCATCTAACAGATTCTCTTGAATAACAAGCATGCCTGTGAACGTCTGCAATCAGCTGACAGTGATGGAAAAACACCTTTGATGCTTGCTGCTCAAAATGGACATATAGAGTAAGAAAACCCTTAAAACAAGATATCTCAGCAGTGATTGTGTAACTACATCTTGCAAAAGCTGTCAATTTGAGAGTATAGATATACATAGCTACGTATACACCCTTAGTTAGAATAATGCTATGATGATAGTTCATAATTATATTATATGTTCAGTATGATTTTTTTCAAATAGAACCTATGCACTACAATATATGTCCGGGCCTGCAAAAATAGGGCATGTGGGCACAAACTACACCTTGTCACATAACATTTCATATCTCAGTATTGGGATAGAATAGTGTCATTCTGTAACTTATATTTTAAAGCCAACTAAATGTTGTATGAGTGCTGAAAATTTCATGGACAAGCAACAACGGAGTACAAAGTTAGGACTCATCAAAGTTTGAAATAGTAGGCAATTTTTATATGCTCACATGCCCTATTTTTGCAGGCCCAGTCACAATAAAAAGTGTACATTGCAATGTTTATATAATTTGCTAATTGCAGTTGTGTAAAGATCTTACATGACCCTGTTGGAAATCAGACAAGCTGTTCATGTAATACCGACTTGAATGGCATCGATCCTGGTTTAAATGTAATGGACAAAGAAGGACACACAGCTCTTCATCTTGCTTGCCTCAATGGACATGAAGAAGTGGTGAAGTACTTGTGTGCCAGCAGTGCAGATTTGGAAGCATGGTAAAATCACTAAACAGGTACAAAATGTGTGGTTACTTACATGATCATCAACAGTGAAGGTGATGGTGGTACACCATTATCATGTGCTGCTAGTCAAGGACAAAAGAAGATAATGAACTACTTGCTAGGACAAGATGTGGATGTTAATGGCAGAATTATTAAGAGCAAGGTATATAGTCATGAATGCCATTCAGAAATACTATTACACCACTGTGTACAATATGTACAATATTTCAGACAACACCACTGATATTGGCTTCCCAGAATGGACATGAAAGTTGTGTTCAAATGTTACTGACAGATCCTAATATTGATGTTACCATTCAGAACAAAGATGGATATAACTGTTTGGCAGTCGCAGCTATTAACAGACAACAGTAAGTATTTTGTTTTACTGTAACGATAAATCACTATTTCTATGTAGAGAGGCAGCTTTGACTATTGTTAATAGTTCTCACTGGAGGAAAGCACTAAAAGGATGTGATCAAAATGAGGTGACACCATTGAGACTGCTAATTAAATATCTACCAGGTAACATTTATACTCCAATATAAAATATCAACATTTTAATGTTTGAAGATGTTGCTGAAGTTGTGTTATACCGATGTGTCCAACGAATACAAAATGAGAAGGGAGAAGTTACTGCAATAGAGATGTGTTTTGACTGCTTGGACGATTTTCAAGACCCTCCTGGAGGAGTCTTCTACAGATGTTTCCAAGCATTGTGTGGAGGTGGTAGCAATGAAAGTGGACCTCCAGAATTGTCCACATTGCAACCTGTGAGATTTGACAAAAACAATCATGTGCTGAAATGGATGGTATGAAGGCATGTACACATACCAGCTTGTAATATTTGATTCTTTAGGTGAAGTACAAGCGTACTAATTTACTTCAACACCCAGTTACCCGAGAACTAATCTTTTACAAATGGAGAGCATATGTCATGCCTGGTTTTATCATCAACCTGGGTATCTTTTTGCTGTTTCTAGCTACTTTGACATCATACTCAGCTGTATTACCATTACCAAATGATGATATGTGTGTTAACAGAACTAGAATGAACAATTTGTCTGATTCATCATGTAGTGGTAGGTGACTAAATAAAGAGCTAATGCTGAATTATCACTTTAACTTAATTTCGGTTGTTTTTACAGATTCTGATGGTGATCAAGTATTTCTTCGATTCACAGCTATTGTCTTGTTGGGATTCTGTATAGTTCGTGCTGTATTGGAGACATTTCAGTTAATCAACCGCAGACTACAATACTTCACAGAACCTGAAAATATCATTGAAATATTACTGATTGGTTTTACTACTATATTTGCTTTTGCAGGAAATATAGAAAACTGTTTTTGCTTGATAAATTTTGTATGGCAAATTGGTGCTTTTGCTGTGTTCCTTGGTTGGATTGTTCTGATATTGTACTTAAGGCAGTTTCCTTTAACTGGGATACCAGTCCTTATGCTGGAAAGCGTTGTGCTCACATTTTTAAAATTAATCTATCTGCCAGCCATCTTAATTGTTTCATTTGCTCTGCCATTCTACATGTTATTTGCTAGGGTCAGTACAACTGGTAGTTGTAAATGTCAACTATGCATATCTGCATTTTTTAGCGAGGGGTCACTACCCCATATGATACACCACCCTACTCAATGATGAGGTCTTTAGTTTCAACTACTGGAGAGCTGGATTACTCTAGTACATTTCAGTTTGGAATTGATGATGGTGAACTCCGTTATGATGTCATGTCCTATTTCCTGTGGGTACTGTTTATTATATTAATGCCAATACTATTTGCTAACCTTCTGGTGAGTAATTTTCTTGAAGTTCACAATTATATTTTATTTATGCATATACATACATACAGGTTGGTCTTGCTGTTGGAGATATACAGAAAGTAGAAGAGAATGCCACCTTGACTTATTTAAGCATTCAGGTACAATATACAGTGGAGTGTTAGACATCATAATATTCCTTCAATAGAATCCAACAATGATTGTTTATTTTATGAGCGTTTAATAATATAGATTGTTTGGTGTGCCTTAAAATTGTACCCTTTGGGTAATGACACAACTTCAAAGGAAATTTTCAGCTATTAAAACATAATAGCAAAGTCCCTGGATTAAGATGACTGGGGTTATGTTGTACACATAAATATAACACCAAAACCTTAGTAGGGATATTTTACTTTGTGTACGCAGAGCCTATACGTAGCTACTGATGTCGTCATATTATTTGTACAGAGTTTTACGTGCACTAGTAGGACTACTATTATGAACAATGCTAGCTATAAGTACATCACCAGTTCGATTCATTACCATAATTTAGTTTCTGTCATTATGACATCTGCATATTCCCTACCTGTCAGCATATTCCCTTAGTTACCTACATGTTTCTTTAAATTACCTGTTCCCTTCCCCCTCATTTTTTGTCCTCAAAAATATCTTGCTATACATGGCAATTATACACACAGGCTGATTTAGCTATACATACAGAGCAGAAATTACCTTGGATCAGACGAAAACTTAAGAAAACTTCACACAGAGTTGAGAAGAGCCCTAATGTGTCATTCTGCTTGTCATGGTACCACAAACTTTATGAGAAGGTTTCAAGAAACTCTTTCAAGAAGTTGGAAAGAGAAATTGTTCAACTGGAATCTCAGGATAAGTTACAAAACTTATTGCAAGGGATAGTGGTAAGTTTACTCAAATCTAATACAGCTGTATTAAATGTGCCATTTAAAAGCATGTGTCAGTGCAAATGAAGGGGGCAGATTTCTGAGGTTTCCAGAAACTATTCAAGTATATTCAGGCAATTAAATTGATTTTCCATTTATTTCCAAGGCTATCAAAGGTTCAGATCGAAATACTCTAATAAAGCAGTCAACTACCCTAATAGAACGGTCACATTTTGTAATTGTTAAAGTTTATCACAGACAGAGTGAAAAAAACTTAAAATTTCAGAGTGTTTAATATCTAAAAATTTTCCTAGATCCATGCCCCCACACACCCAGAATGGCATCCATGTAGTATACTGTACATAGCTACACCTCTAAACTCTTTAGTCTGTTCCCAATACTATGTAGCAGAAGCCAGCATAAACAGCCTGTACAAAACTATCAATCAATTCCTAATGATTATAGTGTCAGCTTTAACAAGTTTTTTATGAAAATTCTTATCAGTTTCAATGTCAGAATACATAATTTTCCTGAGGGAGTATGTTCCCAGACTCCCTTTACATGCAACAGAAGCGAGGAGCATTCCATTCTTGAGTATAAAGCTGTAACAAATCTGTATCCACTTAATATAGCTACCTGTCATTATTCATTTAGCTAGATGTAATATTCTTTCTCCTTGCATGGTGCAGATACTAGAACCAGTTGATGAGGTTAAGGCCCATGTCCAGAGGAACACAGATGCAATGTCTATCCTACAAAATACCATTGACCAAATGAACGTGACCATTAACCAAATGAAGGTAGAGCTTGAGCGTGCTACAACACAAGGTGATAACATCGTGAGCATACTGGAAGCCATTAAAGAACTTAAACAAGATATCAATAAGAAAGTTCCACCATTGTCTTCTGCTCATTCTTGAGTGACAAGAGAAAACATGAAAATATACACTTTTACCAGTAAGAGCACATATTAGTAGACACAAACACAGTGTGACAGTACTTCATGTATGAATTAATCCATCTGTACTTTGTATATTATAACTTGTATCATGTCGTAAATTACAGGGGTTGATCCAGGGTTGCAATAAAAATTGAGAGTGTAGATACACATGAAATTATAGCACTGTTCTTTTATTTATATATTAGAAATTAAAGGAGGTAACCAGTTGTGATTGCAGTGGCTAAGGATTTAAGTGTGTAGGTGCCTGATTTAAATCCTGGAAATTCATTTTGAAATTTTTCATACACATTTTTTACCTTGCAATGGCTGTTCTATTAGAATATCTCAACTAACAATTTTGCTCTCCGTTAGTTGTTTCCTTGTGACTCTGTAGCTGTTAGTTGCTCCTTTGTATTCCTATGATGGCTATATATAATCTTGTACACACTACACTGATCTTCAAGTTATTCATGCTCTTGGTTTACTTCGATCCCGTAGCTGTGACAAAGTTTCATCTTGACTTCTTTCACTCAAACAAATGTCCACAAACATCATTTATCAGATTCTATTAGAACATGAATTCACCTTTATAATGTCTTTATCTACATCAAATTTCAAGGTAATCAAGGTACATGTTTGTATTTTTATAACAACTTTTGCAAAGTGTGCAAAAAGAAGAAAGGGTCTCCGTAAACTCCTTTAAAATACAAAATACATTACTATTTTGGCTGCCCATTATTTGGAAATGGGTGGATAAAAATTTAACAAATTTGGAATGGCTCTTCCCTACCTGGCAAGTAGCAATTTACACATATAATGCAAAAATTGTGTGCTTTGGATAATGGACCATGGAGCTGTGCATGCATGAAAATCGAGTTGTCTTTCTTGAGAAGTTCCTTCTTGACGCATGGTGACACATTGACTTTTTTGGCTGCACAGCACACCACCAAGTATTCAAGTACTAGTCTAACTAAATTTTTGTTGGAGCAATTACATTTCACAGCTCTTAAATTGACAGTGTTGCAGATTGGATGCAGTCATTGAAGGTTAGCTTGTTGTCCCCTAGATATTTAACAGTTGTAGCTACCTTAATAAGGGGATTTTCAATATAACACATGTACATAGCTATAATATAGGATTCCATTGGTTTGTTACTGTCAAGAACTCACATTTACATAGCTAATTCAAGATGGAAAAAATAATTTTATCTTCAACCTGCTGGACAATTGCACACACAAGTCCAAATCCTGTTGTAAACTTATACAGTTACCAGTCAATGTTATAAGAAAATAACTACATCAATATCATCAGCAGTGTTGGGTTGCCATTGCACACTATAAGACTGCTACATTTACAGTAAATGCAGCAGATCTAGCTATAGGATTTGGAAAGAGGGAGTGTATATGGTACGGATGATATTTTATGATAATATTATGTATGGCCTGAGTGATTTCAACTCTGCTCCATATAGCATGATGTATATAGAAGTATCTCAGCATAGTTTATACACCCTTAACTGTTAGGCATGTATAATCTATGGTTTTGGTCTTAGTTAAATGTCTAGTATGCAATTCCACGATAAATTCAATCATGTAAAAGTATCTGATTTTGTTGGCCAGGTTTAATGTCTGAACGGAGACATCAAAATAGGAAGGTCAGCCATGTTGATAATCAGGAGGAAATGTATCTCCTGGATGTGAACTGTCATCAAGAGTCACATTGCTCTCCTGGGCTACCCAGTTTCCTTTTGTCTGTGCTGCAGAGTTGAGATGGAGAGCCTGGATTTTACTGAGTGAGGATAGCTAGTGTGTTTGTCTTAGTACAGTACTACTCAGCCATTTCATAATTATTTGTGACTTCTCTGCTTCCTGTGCTGGGGTGGCTTCTGCAGCTGGAGATGTGGCTAAGGATGCTAAGTACCTGGCTGCAGTGGAGAAGGCAGGAGGTGATTTCATTGTGGAATCTTTTGGGGTCTGGACATCTTTTGCAATGTCAGTTCTTTGATCCATTGCTGATTGTACTGCTACTCATCACAGCCAAAGTGGCTAGGAGCTGCCTTAACTATAATTATACATCAACAACATTTAGTGTCTTTAGCTATAGCTAGACAAACAATGCCATCAACAGAAAGGAAAGCTGCCCAGGGTGAAACCCACCTAAGAGCTTGTTCCATGTTCTGCAAGAAGACCTTGCTGTTTCATATTTTGTTACCATGGAAACGAAAGTGCTCCGCACGTGGGGGCACGTAAGACCTCGACGTAGACTGACTTTACTTTGCTGGGTTTCTGTTGTTTCCTAGGTCAATTTATAAGCTTATTCGAGGCTGGATAGTGGCTTATTTAACTAGACTGGACTGCCATCGAAAACGTTGGTAGTGGCCAACTATGGACGAAGTTCAGGTACTGAAAAAATACTTCGCTGATTTATGCACTACTCTGCCAATTGATGATCTATTCCCGCGATTAGTTAGTGAAAATATCATTACGTTTGAGGCAAAGAATGCTATCTTGGCTAACCCGAGGGGCACACAATCAGCAAAGACAGCGGACTTTCTTGAAAACACCATCATAAGGTCCCTAAAAGTTGGATATGCAGATAGCTTCTACAAGCTATTGAAAGTGATGAAGCGTCCAGACCTCAGTAGCTCTTGTGGAGTGCTAGCTGATAGGATTATTGAAGATCTTCCTGATGAGGTTATCATGGATACTGAGGTGATGACCAACAGCTCTACCAGTGATCATGAAGAAAGCACAAGTGGTAAGTTTTGTTGATTTATTTTATGCTGTACTGCATAAAGCCAAGCTCAAATTTAAGAAGTCACACGATGTTGTGTTACCTCTAAAAACCAGGCACCCAGTTAATACTATCCCTTACTCTTTATAAATTGTAGAAATGTTACATAGCATGCTATTAAATTAACTTCATTTGTTTTCAAAACTGCATGTTTATTATATTTTGTAATTCATTGACATTGCTATCGAAGCACAACTTAAGCAAACCACTTTAAAGCACACAGATCAACTGTTTTATAGTTGGTCTATCATGTTTTCATATGCAAATTATCTATACAAATACTCATGGCTGCTCTTAATTTTCCTTTGCATACAAACTTTAAGGGGACATGCTATACCTTTCAACTTGAAAGGATATTCCATTACTGATAGCTTACAAAGCCTGCTACATTGTTTTTCAGCCATTAAACGTCTATTACACAACAAGCAAGCCCCATTAAGTGGTTTCAGTGCCCTCCCACTACCATCTTCAAGTAAACATGAATATTTTGTGATCATCTACCAACTAACCATGTGGAGGGAATTTTTGGTGAAAATAACACTATTGCCAAAATAAAATATGGAAGATTGTTAGCAAAGTGTGTGAAATAAAATTTGGTATTTTTTTTAGCAAAGTGTGTGCCTATATTAATATCACATACCTACGTATACACAGCTACCATTAGCTATCTACACTATGTAGTAATCAACTAACGAATTCAAGCTACGATTCCTCTGGAATATGTAGTGGATATAAGTTTCCAAGCTAGGCTCAGTAGTTTGATGATAACACTCTAGGCCCAGTGGTACACAGAGTTGATGCAAACCTTTTACATTTGCATGCCCAAAATATTGTAAAATCATATAAAGAAAATAAGCAATGTACAAAAGCAAACGTTCCATCATACATGAAATATTTAGGTGGCAAATCCAATGTAATTTGCCAAGTGCCAAAGGTTTCTTCCTGACGGTATTGTACATAGCTAACCATTTACTAAGTGGACAAGACACAGAAGACACATACTGGAAGGATGTATATCCTGAAGTAGATAGAGATGTAATAGCTAGGGAGTTCCGTGAAGGTCAATTAGTCTACTTGCATTATGATATATGACTTCATGTATTCCTGTTGGCATTGAATGTTAAATTATCTGTAATTGGTAAATGTCTAATGTAATTATGGTGCTGTATTGTAATGGCTTTGGGTTAGTGTGATATCACACATTTATTGTGAGCTGAACCACGCATCTCCATAGTGCCACATTCCACTCCAATGATTTCAGATATTTCTTTTGACTTTAGCCACTGTACATACTGTTTCAATGCCCAGAATATTTATCTTATTAAGCTATGTAGTAATACTGCCTAAGTGAAATTCAGATTAATGATAAGTTTTTCTCTTGGTTGGACTTGGGGGACCAGAACCCTACCAGCCACATTTTGGCGGGGTCATTTATTGCATCCTTGGTATATAGACCTCACAAGGAATCTAGATTTGGTTACGCTGAGCACTGGCATCTGCTGATGCCTTATGGGAACATAATATGAAATCTGTTGTCAATGCTTTTGTTTACCCATTGCATTTTCCAGTATACTGTTTTAGTTATAATTATACACTGGCCAACTTAGTAGTAAGTATACAAACAGTGTTGAGATAATGGATGAAGTGAGTGGTTAGATTGTAAATAGCTTGTAATGGTGCATAAAATTAATGTTAAATGTTTCATTGATTCTCACAGTGACCCCACAGCAAACGAAAGTAACCATATCCATAATTCGCGGTGAATACTCCATTAGAGAGTTTGTCATGATTCACCTTGCTTCCCTAGTTGTAAAGCCACAGGGTACCATAGTATATCATACAGTATGGTAGGTTGGTGAAAGGGTTTGTATCTTCCTATGTCCAGACACTACCATGGCTAAAGTACAGGGATTAAATTTGCACTACCTTATATTGTATAATGATCCTGCGATGCTGTATAGCCTGTGTAATTCCTTCTGCTTAATAAAATTCTTAGGGATGCTGAGTGTACTCATATAACTTTCAGTGACACAAGTGGCCAAGTGTGTTAAAATCTTACAATTGTGTTAAATACCTATCACCAAAAATTTCCTTAATTCATAGCTTTCTGTATACTATAGTTTGGAAAAAAAATTGACTAGCCATATCCATAAGATACAATAATTTGGACTACATATGTTATAATTATCCCTTTGTAAACTGGTTTTCAGTCACGGGCAGCAGTCTTTGATCTTGCCGATGTGCTAATGTATGTTGTACATGATATAGTGCCATGTCTGGAAACACTGTGTTCATGTTCCTTATGTGACCTACACATCAAAAATAAAAAGTACCCACGTGTCAATATTTGTAAGGTGGATCATCCACAATCTGTATAAGTGCTGAGAGTCGCCCTGTTATGTTGATTCATAATTTATTTACAATTGTAATGCATGGGTTGTGTAACTCTTGCATGGGGTATCCCTGGTGGTCTGCAAGTGTACATGTTTACTGACCTATTATGACTTCAGTATACAGAAAACTTATTAAAACTTACACTTGTTAGAGTGATAGTGTGATCACCAACAAACCCCAATAGTGATGTAATAAGGAAGAGAGTAATCGTACAGGGTCTGTATGCTGACAAAGATACTGTTGCTGATCACCATACAAATAATATTTAAGTTTTTTATGTAGAATGACTTGTGTATATATCAACTGCAGAAAAATATTAGAGTACAGTATATAGTACATTTATAAGTTTGTTATGAGTGATTCGATTACCACCCTTTTCCTGTTATAATGTTGATTTATTTATCAAACAATGTTCAACCCAGTTTGAGGTTTAATACACATGCATTACGTACATTATAGTGCATAAGTAACATTTGCACAGTCTCTGATCACTGGCCTGTTTTTAGCAATACAACAAATCCGTAAATATTCACAAGAGCCCATCACCTTAATTAGCCATTATTGAGTTATGCTTGTCTGAAGGCAGTTAGTAAGTCAGTCAGTCAGTCAGTAGAAACTTATATTAAATATTCTTTTTTAAATTTCCAAAGCAACTTATCAGAATCATTTTTGGCCACTCTGAAGACACTTTTGTGCTTGACTCTACCTAACCAATAATACAAGCACCAAGCTGCCATAAAGGTATTGTCTGGTCATTGATTTTTGTGTGTAACCTCCATTCCATGATCCCTATTCAACTGCAGTGATATAGTGAGTATGTAAACTCAAGCTCATCATTGATGTTCACTGGTGTGCAGTGGTTCTTATATCAGTTCACTAAGTTACAGAATTTTGATTATATACATACCCATACTTGTTATAACTAGGTGGTCCTAAACAACTGCAAGTCAAGTCTCACATGACATGTATAGAGCCCAAAAGTCTTAGATAATGACAAAAGTATTAAGCAATTTTGTATTTTTCATTTGAGGTCCATTCATTTGATGTAGCTACTCCAAAACAGACAAGTTATGAAAAGGAGTGGCCTTCAAATGCTAGGATTGAATACTTGTGAGATCAAAGGTAGCAGCTAAAAATGGTTTCCATGATGTGAATACAAATTAATGACATTGCTACTCTGTCATTAATACTGATTGATGTCAGCATCATTGCAGCCATTTCTTGACATTGTCACTATGCATGTTTCTGCATGTACAATGGCATGAAAACAGCATTTTCTTTGTTCCTGTATAATACGTGTGTGTCTGTCATGCATACCCATACAACTCATTGGGCCCTCGGTGAGTTCAGATAATCGAAAAGTTCAGATAATAGAAGCCATTCATTTATATACAGAACTCCATTCAAATACTCTAATAGAATGTACACCTTTGTCAATATACTCTGATAAAACAGCCATTTCCACAGTTTGGATAATCATTGGCCAGATAATAGAGGGACTGCTGTGTGATTAAGTGCCCACATGCAGCAAATCTCAATTTCAGATGCCAACTGATTGCTCTATTAGAGTAGTTGAATAGTCTATTACTGTACCTTAATGTCATAATCTTTCACTGTAATATTTATACAGTTTCACAGATATATTATGCATATGTCATGTTTTCAATGTAGATACGGTGATGCAAGACTTTACAGGGAGTGTTAAGAATGCATTCAGACGCAACAAACTCAAGAAGACCAAATCTGAACAAGATGATTGGCCACCGTGTTCAACAAAGGGCTACACTAACTTGGCACTTATATACCAGAAAGATATAGCCACAAAGAAAAATGTTGCTGCTAAAACCAAGTTGAGAAGAAGAGGGAGAATTGAAAAAATCGCTCCAAAGACAAAGTCCACACAACTGAATAGTTTCACAGAGATATTCAAGCCATTTGATGATGGAGGTGAAATTCCTAATAGCGTTCTACTAGAGGGACATCCTGGAATAGGCAAAACAACTCTTGTTAAAGAAATGTGTTTGGAATGGGCCCAGGACAAAATCATGGAGTTCACTCAGCTGGTGCTACTATTGGCTTTACGAGACCCAAAGGTGCAGGAAATTACTAATGAACTGGAATTGGTCCAGTATTTTGAGAAGTCTGAAGAAAAAGCTGCTAAGATTGCAGAAATCCTTAAATCTACTGAGGGAGAGGGAATCACCATTTTTATTGATGGCTTTGATGAACTCAGCACAGAGCAGCGAGAAGAATCCTTCTTTTGGGAATTGATTGAAGGAAACATCTTTCCAAATGCACGAATCGTTATTACATCACGACCGTCAGCCTCAGCATGTCTGTACAACTATGTTGACAGAACAATAGAGATTCTTGGTTTTGAAAAATCCAGTAGAGAGCAGTACATGACTAACGCATTGAAGAGGTCTCCAGACAAACTAAAGGCTTTACGAAAGCACCTTCAAGACAACCCAAACATGGATAGCCAATGTTACGTTCCACTCAATATGGCTATAATGGTATACCTATGTCAATTAGGTGCACTACCAGAAACAGCTACAAGCTTGAATGAGCAGTTTGTTTTACATACTGTTTGTCACTATTTGCTCAGAATGGGTATCCCGGTCAGTCAAGGCATTTCAAAAATATCTGATTTTCCACATCCTGTTCCTCAAGTTATTGCACAGTTACAAGAGACTGCTTACAATGCCCTTGAGCGTGACCAAATTGTGTTTACCGCTAAACACCTTCCTGAGCACTGTAGGGAAGACCCTACTTGCTACGGACTTCTGCAGTCTACTGAGTGTTATAGCACAGATTATGTGGGGCTTCCAATACTTTCATTCAACTTTTTACACTTGGGAATACAAGAGTACCTTGCAGCTAAGTATGTGGCCTCCCTACCTGAAGATACAATATCTACACTACTAAGGCAGTCTTTTCTTCTTCTGCCAAGAAAGAGCGATTCAAACAATAACAAAATCACTAGACTATCCAACATGTGGGTGCTGTTCTGTGGAATAACTGGAGGAAAATCTGAAGCTCTGATGCAGTATGTATCAGGAGATAGTGATGGTGGAATATCACAAAATATCTTGGTCCATCAAAAAAAGGTTTTATACCTTTTTCAGTGTTTTCAAGAAGCGCAGAATAGCAAACTTTGCGAAGCACTTGCCAATTCAATTGAAGACGACAGGATCACCTTTTGCCATCAAAAATTGCTTCCCTATCAGATCATATCCTTGGGATTTTTTCTTACCAAGTCAAAAAAAGTCTGGAAGGAGCTAGTTTTTGAAGACTGCCACCTAAATGATAATGACCTTGCTATACTACACCAATACCTTGGTAAAAATGCACAATCAGGTACCCAAGTGTTGTCGATTTCTTTTTTTCGTAATGAACTAACGGATATGTCATCTGCCATCATCAATGACCTGATGAACTATCTGCAACCGACCAGCTTGATTTTGTCATATAATTCCTTTACAGAAAACGGCTTAGCTACTGCATTAAATGACACCAGATCCATTGAAAATTTAGCCTTGCTTACCTCAAACCCTTTGAGCAACCCAGAAGTACTGTCAAAAGCTTTTGTGGGGCTGAAATCACTCTCTATTAGTGGCAATTTCATTGATGCATTAGTCTGTGTGATTGATGTGTCAACTACTTTGCAAAAACTGGCACTACGAGACATGGGAAACTACCCTGGTGCACTTCAACTACTAGCAAATTCCATTGCTAACAATGCCAGTTTGAGTTTCCTGCACATTCAAGGTGGAAGTCATGCTGACTACACACAGTGTTTACAAGGTCTTAAAAACCGTAAAACACTCACTAAAGTAGTGTTTGATTTGACATACGATGATCAAGAGGCTCAACTGCTTTTACAAATGGAGGTAGACTGCATTATGGAATCATCAGATTACCTGACTATTGAAATGGGCAGTATGGAATACTGTGGACTAGAGCAAGGTCAACTGGTCCAGTACTGAGTGTTAGAATGTATGCTGCATATTGTAGTGATTTGACTAAGTGTTGAAGTGTTTGCTACATATTGTAAAAAGCATTATTTTTTATTACAATGTATAATATGCGGTTGTCACTAGAATGATAGTATTGTGTAAAAAAAGTAACCACTGCCCTGATAGACTTGTCTAGGCCACAAGGATTTCATAACCATTACCCTGAAGGTGTAACATACAGTATGGGAATGCTACTCTTGATCTAATAATATGTTAGTGTGGAAACGGACTGCTGCAATTTTTGCAGCATGATCATTGCAGAGATAAATGATGTTTGTGTGCACTGAAAAGTTGAGCAGACTTCCCCGTCACACAGTAGCTATGCGTATATTTTGCATAGTAAGAGACTACATATGTACATAATAAATTATTGCAATTGAATTGAACCTTCAAAAATATTCAATCTCAAGGTTGGCAAGTTGGCTCATTTGTAGTATTGCTTGACCTGCTAAAAATCTTTTAATTCAAATATCTGACATTTTATGAGCAAAGTTTCCACCATACATTTCCCATAGGGGATACAGTAAAATAGCCATAAAGTGTATGGTTAATTATGCGCTTTTCTGAACTTGTTATGGAGCCAAACTGCACATGTCTGCTCTATACACTTTCACTGTCACCACTAATGCTAGTAGCTGCTCTTGAGAAAAATCCATGCACTTCTCTTTTTAAATTGTTCAGGGCTCAATGTACGTACGTATATGCATACTACTGTATACATAGTTCACTTTCATTCCATTCTCATTGAGTTTATATAATATATAACTACAACCTTATGGTACCAGTGGTAACCTACTCATGCGGATACAAGAACTTTTGATTGGTAGATAACAATGTGTGGTTGTTAATGGTAGTAGTTCTAGGTGGATTAAAGTTATAAGTGGAGTACCACAAGGGTCAGTGCTCGGCCCATTTCTATTTATTTTGTATGTAAATGACATATTAACTGACGGACTTAAGTACACTAGAAATGTATGCTGATGACTCCAAACTTTATAGGATTATCAAAACACCTCAAGATGTTGAAATTTTACAAGAAGATCTCAATTTTATTTCAAACTGGTCTAGACTTTGGCTAAAGAAATTTAATACTTTGAAGTGCACTGTAACACACTTAGGTAGGATCCTATACGATCAGGTCTCAGAAAACTAGAATCTACAGCAGAACAAAGAGACTTAGGTGTATGGATTACACCAGACATGGGCTCAATTCTTCATTGCCACAAAATCGCAAGTAATGCCAATCAATTGCAAGTATATATTGAGAAGGCTGAAACATAGTTTCAGAACTAGATCAGCACCAATATTAACAGTGTTATACAAAACTTTAGTTTGACCACATGTAGAGTACTGTGCTCCAAGTTGGAGCCCTCACTTAGCAAAGGATACTGATGTGTTAGAAAAGGTACAAAAGGGTCACTAGGCTGATAACATCTATCTCTAGTTCTCTACATATTAGCTATAAACAGTAAGTACATGTACACTGCGAAATGTCATACTTTAATAACTCCAGCTCTCATCACAGAAAATGCATCTAGCCGCATCCATGGTTACCATATTCAAATATCCAATGTATTATAATTATGAGGTACATGCATTTATTATGTATTCAAGGGCAGATTTAGGAGGGTGCATGGAGGCTGAAGTACCATCCTCCAAAATTTTACAGTACCAGCTAGAATGATAGAAACTACAATACAGGTACAGTTGCGTCTAAAGCATACATGTACATGGGAAATGAAAACATGTAAAGAGTAAGATTAGCTAATCTCTTCTAGGAATTAACAAGAGGCAAAGGGGTAAAACTGCTCAACAAGCCACTAAACATCGAAATACTCTAATAGAACATTCAGCATTAAAATTCTTTAAACTATGATGAACAAAGACCAACTCCTAGACCCCTAGAACTTTAACTTTGAAACTGCAGCATTTATGCTAGTTACCACTACTAGAAAATAATGATTTCACTAGTTAAAGTGCTATGGTTGAACCAGTGGCGGATCCAGGGGGGCACAGGGCATGTGCCCCCCCCTTCATCCCTTTAAAAAAATGCATACAAGATCGAGATACTTTAATAGTAGTAGTCAATCACCAATCACTCTAATAAAGCAGTCACAGTGTTCATGAGGAAGTGTAGCTTAACTATGAAGCTATGATGAGGATCTGAATAAGGATCTTTATATACTTTATAGTATATACACTTGGTAAAGGACAGCCATTATTATTGTCGGCTTTTTTTTTGGTCTTCAGCAAAGTGCACCCCCCCCTTTCCAAACTCTGGATTCACCCCTGGGTTCAGTCAATATTATTGTCAAATTCAATTTTGGAAAGCTAAATTTTTAAAAGTTTCCTGTGAGCTGCATGGAACATGCCCCAAGATACCCTATATATATAATTATATAGATAACCATTCTCCTCATGTTGGGTGTACTTCTCACACTGTTGTAGCTATCAAGCAATTGCCATATTTTTAGCCCTCACTATAGATGCCCCTATTGGGTTGAGTAGCTTTATATACTTCTTATAGTGACATTCCTTGTAATGGCCGACATTACAAACATCGCAAGGCTATTGCATGGATGTTCTGAATATTATATAGTGCTTCCCTTCTTTGCTGTATCGTATGTGCTTGGAAAAATTTCAAGAAAAATGTGTCTGTAAGCAGTCCTGGTGTCAAATACATAAATACTTGTATTTACATACAAATTTTGAGTTGCTAATTGTATTAATTATACAGTATGTATTTTGTATTTGTAATTAAATACTTTGACCACCATCATTTGCACATCAGGAACCAGAACCCCCATTGCAGCCAAGAAAATCAATAATTTGATAGATGAGACTATTCTATAATGCTATTATTGCTCCCAATGACATCACTTCTCAATGGTCAAAGAATTTTAATGTCACCATGTTTACCACAAGAGAAGGATCCATGAAACTAAACACCTATTGGAAAAACTAGCAGCCCAATTTTTGTGGGTGCCTGTTTTGTCCACACACGACATTGAAAGACTTTCAGTAACTATTGTATGGAAATATTTCTACATGAGAAATGCAGATGAAAGATTTGATAAACTAATTATAATGTTATTAGATGCAATCAATAGTGTACAATATACATATACCCCTGTACATGTAGAGAGCTAGCATGTTACCTTACAATTTAACATCTTAGGTGTGATTGGGCCTTTCCCAGTACCTGGTAAGTGTCATAGTGGTAAGTCCTTCTCGGTCATTCTGTGATTTGTTCTACAGGTGGCTTTCCAACCATTCATCATAATTAGGTGTGTGATCTCATTACACAGCTTCTCACTGAGGTGTGTTCTAGTACCTGTACCTCTGTGAAACCACCTTTGCAACCTTTGAGTGGGGAAGCTTTTACTCATCTAAGTGCAAATGTGGAGGATTTTGCTAGGGCTGTTATAAAAACAACAGAATGCCTTTTTTGATGTGCATGAGGGTGTCATATCTAAATGCATTCAGCAGTCAAGCCTCTTCCCTCCCTATCTGCTGTGTATTGAAAGTATGAACAAAATGAGAAGAGGGAGTATGCTCAGAGAATCAGAGATCAGAGGTGGAGAATGATGTTTTCACCCCCTCTCTTCCCTCCCCCCAGTTTTTGTG
This sequence comes from Dysidea avara, assembly GCF_963678975.1. NCBI lineage: Eukaryota > Metazoa > Porifera > Demospongiae > Dictyoceratida > Dysideidae > Dysidea > Dysidea avara. The sequence goes on from NC_089276.1 coordinate 36,434,231, forward strand.
CCTCCAGTGGAATGGCTTGTGAAGCCACTATTATTATTATTGTTTTTATAAGAGACTTCACTGAAGTGCAGAGCAGCTCAATATTAAACAAGATGAACATTATTCAGTCGTTATGGGTTGGTTGGAGATACCATTTGTCATTTGTGCTGCTTTGTAGTGTAATTCTATGTATTTGAAGCAGCCGGTCATCTGCCAGTAAAAGAATATGACGTCTTCCTTGCAGTAGCTGAGGGAGGCCTGCAGCTGGACTTTGACTAACTGATTTTGTTTTTGTTCTCAATCATTGAAGGTAATATAACAGCCCATTGTGTGGTACTGGGTAGTATATTATTATCTATGTGGCTAGCTTCCACACCCTGTAGCCTCTATACTTTACAAGTACCGATCTGCCTCAATACCTCAGTAGATATGTATAGCATCTATCATAAGGTGGACGTTGTAATAGGAGGACAAAGCTATTTTTAGCCATAAATTACTCCATGATACTGGTGTGCTATTTTTAGTAGCCACGTGATTATATAGCTATGTGCCAGCGTGGCAAGCTCTGATCTAACACGTTGTCGAGCGCACATTGTTCTGTTGAGTATTTAATCACACTACGCCACCAAAATGAACAGAGAAGAAACAAGGGATCGTAGAATACTGAGTCGGAAAACTCGTTAAAACACAATGGGAAATCTTTTGCGATCTGTGAAGACTTCATTGAAGGGGTTCACTATTCAGAACCGAGTTCAGAACAACGCAAGGATTGTAATGCTGGGTTTAGATGCCGCAGGCAAAACCACGATACTGTACAGACTGAAGTTGAACGAAACAGTTGACAGGCCCACTATTGGCTTCAATGTAGAAACGGTACAACCAACCAAGAATGTCTCTTTTACAGTGTGGGACATTTGTGGACAGGACAATGTCCGTCCATTGTGGAAGCACTACTTCCATGGATCAGAAGGACTTATATATGTAATGGATAGTGCAGACAGGAGCAGATTAAGTGTAGCTAAGGACGAATTAGCCTGGATCTTAGAGAGTGATGAAATGGTTGGAGTTCCTCTGGTGATACTGGCTAACAAGCAGGACTTGCCTAACGCTGCATCAACCAGTGAGATAATTACAAAACTAGAACTCAACTCAATTCGCAACAGACCTTGGTACATTCAGTCAACATGTGCAGTTAGTGGAGATGGTGTATACGAGGCTATGAATGAACTGTCTTCAATGGTGAAGAAGTTTCATAAGAGTAAGAGTTAAAATCATCTTACTACCGTATGTAGGTGGGGAAAGTTACTCATGGGAAAAGTATGGGAAAAGTTTCGCGAATTTAATGATTACAATAGCCATCGCGAAACTTTTACGCCTTTAGCTTGCTATATACCTCTATAGACAAAAAGACACCAACATAATACATTCAGCATTGAAAAATTTCTGTGCTGGTATGCAATGTAAGATATCATTTGTACAATTTTCCCATGCATAACTTTCCCTGCCCACGTTACACTTCACATCAGTTTTGGAGTATGTAGCTACTTATCATTAAAAAAATTTATTAATAAATATTTGTATTATGATTGTGATGATACCACATGTAAATTCAAGGGCATTCTTCATAATTGATTTGATAAGGTCGTATGCATTTGTTTAGGCAACTAGAGTACAGTCTAGCTGTTTGCTACACTGATATGCTGACCTGTTTTTTGAGCATTGTTCTTGTGGGCAAATATTAATTTTTCTTTGAAGAAAATTAATAGTCATTTGTAACAATATGACAGGGTTGTTAATTAGTTTTCATCCATGTAACTACTGTCAAATTTCTTATGATGATCATTTTGTGATGGCTATGTGCCGTTCCTCTTAACCTCTTAACGTGAGGTTATGTTATACATGCATCTTATGGGAAGTACTGCATGTTTTGGGTATTAAAGTCAGCAAGCTAAAGTTAACTGTCTTATTATTCCACTATTGATAGCTGATACACACCTGGATGATATTGATAAGTCTATCTTATAATGTTTCATGTGGTCAGATAGACATATTCCTTTTACATGTGAGTAGGAAAATGTGTAGATGTAGTCCCTAACCTGGTGCATGTGTGGTAATTGCTTAACAGGTTGATAAGAGTACATCAATAAATATGAACTCTACTTGTAAAGAGACCACTAAATGGTTTAAATATGAACGGAACATTATGCATTTGACTTTTTAGAGTTGAAAATTACAAAGTTTAATGTAAAAAGTTAAGATTAGTGTGCACAATATACTAGCTGTCTACACTAACATCAAAAGTAAATAAATTAGAATGAAATCTGTCTATCCTAGTCTTGGCCTTAACAGGCAGGTGGCTGCTTTAAAAAGGTTGGTTTGTAACTTATCTTCCGTTTCACTTTGAGAATTTAAAGTTGGCCTTTTTAGAGAGGTGGCCTTTCTATGTAGGTGATCGATAAGACAGGTTTTGCATTTTCAACTTAATTGACCATTTGACTATTTTCAACACGAGATTGCTCAGTTATGTCACTTTTGCACTTGTGATTTATTATTCTAAGTATTTTTAATTACAGAAAAATACAAAATATATCATTCCAGTTTTACTTGAACCACTCATACTTACAATTTAGTCTCTTGCAAGATGTTGAGAAATCTGAGCATGTTAAAGGAAGTAATTAATCAGGTAGTTGACCTGACCTGAACTTTGACCTGATCTGAACTTTATGTTCTAGAATGTACTAGGGACACCATGTGTTATCTAGTGTAGCACTTACTGTTAACTTGTAGAATATTCTAGTATTATAAGCTGGGGTATATAAGTAATTCTTGTAGTTCAAGTTATTGAGTTATAAGTGCTACCTTGTAATTGTGATTAATTTTGTCAAGTGATATATTAAAGACTTTAATCAACTATACTCTGTACAATTGCACAAGCTCTGCAAACAAAACGCACAGTGATGGCCATTTGGCTATTTGGTATTTGAATTTGAGTAATTTAAGTGAGTCATGCACTGAGACCCTTCCATTTTTACTTAACCATTGGCTATTACTACCTTAGTTCCAAATATCATGTAATGCGGTCATGACTTTCAAAATCAGCCACCACGCATGTGCACTCGAAAACAATGTTTAAGCTATTATTTTCAACTTGAAATTTATGGCACCACTCAAGTGTGGCTACTATTGAAGGTGCAGTGTTTAAGGAAATGTGATAAATGCAGAACATGTCCTCTTTTCTGAATCTCCTATTCCAAACATTTAAAGATGCACAAATTGTGTACAAACACTACAACTAGCTTAAGGGAAAGTTGCGAGGGTTGTCTCAAAGACCCATGCTAGATTTGCCATTTATGTAGTTTGCAACTCATCAGGACTCACATCAGGGTAGTTGCATGATCATGTGTAACTATTACAAACATCATGCATCCATGGTGCAGAAGGTCACAGGTACATGCTCACTGCGCATGCACAGATTACTAATTTCTGGTTGGTCTTTTCATGATCTCCTACAGAATGGAGATCATTATGATTAATGTGGTTTGTTGCATGGCCAGCATGGGATCATGCAGGAAGAGCAGCAGGTTAACCTCATACCAGTACTAAAACATGGTGAACAAGCCATGCAGTGTCTGCCTTGTCATCCCATAATTCTAGTGTTGTCTTACTGGACTCAGCTCATACAGGATGTGTAGCAAGGTGTACATGTGTGGTAGGAAGCATTATAGTTTTTATAGGATTATTAGTGTTGCCATTTTACCATGATAGCTATTCCTTACATACTTTAACCTTTTTCAACAGATCCCCACAAAATTATACCATTTAGCAGTTGTATGTGTCTTTAATTTAATTTACCTACAATAAACAAGTGATGGAAGTCGACAGCAATATGATAACATTACACAAAAAACATATACAATCATTCAACTCTGCTGTATAGACAAAAGTACATATATGGAAACTGATGTGAAGTGAATAGTAGTATTACACTGTATTAAAAATAATTTAAGGTGATCTTAACTCTTGCTCTTCTGAAACTTCTTCACCATTGAAGACAGCTCATTCATAGCCTCCCAGACGCCATCTCCACTAACTGCACATGTGGACTGAATGTACCAAGGTCTGTTGCGAATTGAATTGAGTTCTAATTTTGTCATTATCTCACTGGATGATGCAGCGTTAGGCAAGTCCTGCTTGTTAGCCAGTATCACCAGAGGAACTCCAACCATTTCATCGCTCTCTAAGATCGAGGCTAATCCGTCCTTAACTTCACTAAATCTGCTCCTATCTGCACTGTCAATTACATATATAAGTCCTTCTGATCCATGGAAGTAGTGCCTCCATAATGGACGGATCTTTTCTTGTCCACAAACGTCCCACACTGTAAAAGAGACGCTCTTGGTTGGCTGTACCGTTTCTACATTGAAGCCCTGAGTGGGAATGGACTGAACTGTTTTGTTCAACTTTAGTCTGTACAGTATTGTGGTCTTGCCTGCAGCATCTAAACCCAGCATCACAATCCTTGCGTTGCTTTGAAAGGTGAACGCCTCCAATAAATTCGTCAGTGTTGATTGCAAAAAGTTTCCCATTTTCAGTTGATTGCCGGGTTGAGTGTTGATCTTCTAGGATTGCTTGTTTCTTTTCTTCAATTTCTATACCCATGTTGGTGACTCAGTGTGTTTAAATACTCAACAGAACGATGTGCTGGATTTGAAACTCGTCAGCCTGACACGCACTGCTTGCCACGTTGGCACCCCTCCCGGGTTTCACTCTTTTCACTACCTTTCATAACCCTTACGTAAAGCATCCAGACTTCCGGTTGTTGCTCTCTCTCTCTCTTCGACTTTAGGGCACGCGTTATAGTCGACACGTCCAGTATTTGTGCGAGTAGTCGACTTTAGGGGTCACGTCCAGTAATTTCCACGAGTAGTCGACTGTAGGGGACGCGTCTAGTGGTATTAGCGTTAGGGGTTAGAGTTCAGCTTTGGATTCTTCTTCACCTTTAGGGTTAGGTTCTTCTTACTATATACAGCTTACTTCGTGAGTCACATTTATAAAAGGGAGCTGGCAGCGGTAGCACATTCGGTAGCACACTGGGCTATCACACTGGAATCCCGGGTTCGGTTTCCCATCAGGATTGCACTCTTTTTTTCGCCTTTTTGGTTACCGTTTTTCGTCTAAGGTCTATAGGGATATGAAATACGGTGGAAAGAGTGGCACCCCCACCACATCCCTCACCCGGCGAGCAAAATTACGTTTTCATCACGTGACTACTAAAAACAGTACAGATGTCACCGAGCATTGGTGCTAAAAATAACTTTTGGCATTATAGACATAGATTAAACCACTGGGATTTATAATATATGCTGGCATTGTAGCTATTATCCTATGGTTAGGCCCCTAAGTTTGATCAAAGGTATATGCAATCAGAGCCTTATGTACATTTTAATAGTATTATACTACTGATCAATGATCATGATGCGTGCATAACAATATGGCGACCCAGTTTGTCAGGTGCTAACTGTGTTATTTTTAGCTGTGACTTTGTGGCAGACTTTTTAATATAGATAAACTTTGTTTGCAAAACAGAAGCAAAAGCAAAACAAAAAAAAAATGAAATTTAAAAATACTGGACATGCAAAGGTTATGCATGAGATAGGATTTTTTCAACCAAGCAATAGCTTATGTACATACCAATGATCATAGATAATTATTATCTATGCAATAAATCAAGGCTCTTGTGTCATATGTGTACTACTGTATACACAGTTTATTTTCGTTCCTTTTCCATTGAGTTTATATATAACAATTTAGTACACAGAAAAATTTGGAATTTTCAACTAGAGTAGGGACCATAGCACATCGATAAAAAAATACCGAAACAAGTTTGAGTAGTGCACAATATTAAATCACAGTAAAACAATAAGAAGTGCTATATCTCTACTGTGCATCAAAGAAATGGTGCTGAGTGCCCCAGTTATTGTCTGAAGCTGGTGATATTTCCCTGGCAGTTAGCGAGGCCAGGCTTTAAGTAACTGAATGACTGTATGTGTGTTTTTCATCTTTATATTGCCATCATTGAAAAAAAAAACAAGTATCCATTACGCTTTGTTGTCAGCTATGTTCAACCCGTTACACAGCAGTACGACTGAATCAAGAACTGTTTGAAACATACCTCTGCTATAGCCACTATGACAAATACGGACGATTTCTGTTACGAAGGGAAGCCATCACGTGCTATTGCCAAATCAACGCTTTTCGCTGTCAGCAAAGATGGATGAGACACAAAGGAGGTCACTGGTAAGTCCATGAAGAATGCATTGTACGTACTGCGGTATGCCAAAAGGCACCTGTCTGGCTGAAGCGACGTCAAACAGTGGAAAAATTAAGCCCATATAGCCTTAGCTGTTATCGAGTTACACTTGTCTGAAGGCATCAGTCAGTTGGTCGGTCAGTCAGTAGAAAATTCTGTTAAATAAATTATTTTTAAAATTCTGTAGCAACTTGTTGAAAGTGTTTCGGGCCGATCTGAAAGCTTGTTTGGGCTTAGTTTCACATAACCAATACTGCCTCATTGTCGTCAAGGGAAATTGAGGCTGTGTTTTGGATGATATTATCTTGTGGGCCACGCCTACTCCTTTGTGGTCCTTACTATGTACTACTATCGTAGTGTATGATAACTACAACCTCATGGTATCAGTGGTAACCTACTAATGTGGATAAGAGAACTTTTGATTAGTAGACAACAGTGTGTGGTTGTTAATTAATAGTAGTAGCTAGTTTTAGGTGGGTTAAAGTTATGAGTGGAGTACAACAAGGGTCAGTGCTCGGCCCATTTCTATTTATTTTGTATGTAAATGACATAATAACTGACGGACTTCAAGGTACACTAGACATGTATGCTGATGACTCCAAACTTTATAGGATTATCAAAACACCTCAAAATGTTGAAATTTTACTATTTTATTTCAAACTGAAATATAGTACTTTGAGGTGCACTACTGTAATACACTTAGGTAGGGAGAGAACAACATTTATATCCTATATGATCAGGTCTCAGAAAACTAGAATCTACAACAGAACAAAGAGACTAAGGTGTATGGATTACACCAGACAGGGCTCAACTCTTCATTCATTGCCATGAAATTGCAAGTAATGCCAATGGAGAAGACTGAGACATAGTTTCAGAACTAGATCAGCACCAATATTAACAGTGTTATACAAAACTTTAGTTTGATCACATGTAGAGTACTGTGCTCCAAGTTGGAGTCCTCACTTAGCAAAGGATATTGATGCATTAGGAAAAGTACTAAAGAGTCACTAGTCTGATAACATCTATCTCTAGTTCTCTACATATAAGCTATAAACAGTAGTTACAGCTATGTACATGTACACTGTAAAATGTCAATTCACCCCATACTTTAATAACTCCGGCTCTCATCAAGCATCTAGCTGCATCCATGGTTACCATGTTCAAATATCCAATGTATTATATAATTATGAGGTACATGTATTTATTATCTATTCAAGGGAAGATTTAGGAAGGTGCATGGGGGCTGAAGCATCCCCTCCAAAATTTTACAGTACCAGCTAGAAAGATAGTAGAAGCCACAATACAGGTGCAGCTGCATCTAAAGCATACATGTATATGGGAATTGAAAACATTTAAAGAGTGATATGAGCTAATCTTTTCTACAAAAGGGGATCAAAGGGGTAAAACTGCTCAATAAGCCACTAGACATTGAAATACTCTAATAGAACAGTCAACTACTTTAAAATTTCGGCATTAAAATTCTTTAAACTATAATGAACAAAGACCAACTCCTAGATCCCTTGAACTTCAACTATGAACTCAATTTATGACCATACTGCAGCATTTATGCTGTATGAAAGCTGCTAGAAAAAAATGATTTCACTTAGATAAAGTGCTTTCAAAATTTGTATTTAATATTTATGTATTAACACTAAGTCTGCTTACAGACACATTTTTTTAAAACTTTTCCAAGCTCATGATACAGCAAAGAAAGGGAAGCACTATAAAAGAACATCCATGCAATAGCTGTACAATGCATGCATGTTCATGATGTTTGTGGTGGCGGTCATTACAATGCATGCACATCACTATCAGAAGTATATATAGCTATTCAACCCAATAGGGTACATCATTCTACATGTATGTACATACATAGACAGAAGAAAGGCTGTAATACACAGTGGGGAGATCTAGGATTTCCCAAGGGGTGCTAAGCTAGGGACATTTATAGTGGTGCATGGCTAAACAATATGACAACTGGTTGATAGCTAAACTATACGACAGTGTGAGAAGTACACTCAAGATGAAGAGAATGTTTTATCTATATAAGGTATCTTGGGGCATGCTGCAGCTCACAGGAAAATTTTACAAATTTAGCCTTCTAAGATTAAATTTGACAATAATATTGACTGAACCTTGTAATTAGATATATTAATATTTGTAATTAAATACTTTGACCACCATAAGTGATGTAATTTGCATAACAGGAGTCAGTGCCCCCAACTAAGAAAATAACTTTTTTTCAATACTTTGATAAGTGAGACAGCATTCTCTAATACTATTATTGCTCCCAATGACATCACTTCAATGGTCGAAGAATATTAATTTTACTGTCACCATCCACTATTACATAATATTTCTTGTTGGAAAAACTAGCACTGCAATTTTGTGGGTGTCTGCTTTGTCTGTACACACTCCAGTAACTACTGCAGGGAAATATTTTGACATGAGAGATGAAGACTAACAAATGAAACATTAATGTTATTATTATACTCCTGTACATGAATAGAGCCGCTAGCATGTTGCCTTACAATTTAACAGTATAATTTGTACATGTCTTGGGTATGATTGGGCTTTCCCAGTGTACCTGGTAATTAAGTTTCATTGTGGATCGCCCTTCTGGGTGGACCATTCTATGATTGTTCTACAGGTGACTTTCCCACCACTCGTCATAATGAAGTGCGTGATCTCACTTCTAAGCTTCTCACTGAGGGCTGATATGAAACATGGTTTTGTTCTCAACAGCATGCAGGGATGTGAGGGTGTTTTATCCAAATGCATCCAGCAATCTCCCCTCTTCTCTGTCTGCTTTGTTTTGAAGGTATGAAGCAAATAAGTATATGCTCAAAGAATCAGAGAAGTTAAGCATGGTGTTATCACCCCCACCCCCTAGTGCCTCCAGTGGGGTGGCTCGTGAAGCCACTATTTTTAAAGAGATCAGTTTGCAGAGTAGCTCAGTATTAAACGAGAGGAACATTTTGATTCAGTGGTTATGGGTTGCCATTTGATTTGTCATTTGTGCTGCTTAGTAGTGTGACTTTATGCATTTGTGACAACCGGACATCGCTGTAGAGGCCATCCAGTAAAAGAAGGTGATGTCTTCCTTGCAGCAGCTGAAGGAGGCCTGCATTGACTAATTTATTGTTCTCATTCTTTTTTTTAAATTATAGATTAGTCAGTATAGATTACTAGATTAGTCTGTATAGATAACATGCGTACAGTGTATAGATAGACAATTAAGTAGGGCTGGAACCATCTGAGAATGAAGGTCTAATTTAAACCTCTCTGAAGCTTCCGGCTTACAAGAAAGCTTCGAAGCTTATGTACCATTGATCATAACTGATGGGTGTACACCCATAATGGTCTCACATTTTGTTGTGGCTGTGCACAGGTTCTAGTATACAGCTGCTTAGAATTTATTAATTTGGTTGGTTGCAAACTCCTAGAAAGCACATAGTTGTTTAGACACACCAGTATATTATATCTATGTTTACAAAGCATTGGAGGGATAAAACCACCTTCGAAGATTACAATACCTTTGAAAGTTCCAAAGCTTCACAATCAAGTAGCTAGTCAAGTCACTTGGACAACCTAAATACAATGAAAAGTAAACTGTAAATACTTCAGAAAGTACTGTAGCTATTTGTACTAAATTTTGATTTACATACTACACTGACAAAAGTATATGCAATTGTATTAATGTAGCTGTTTATAAACTCCAAGTGTATTTGACTGTAAGTTGTCGGTGACCTGCCCTTATCTCACATATCTCACAGCCAGTGTGCTCTACATCAAAGCTTTAATCTTCATCCTGTACAGCCTCTGCAAGTTAGTCTTAGCCGATGCATGAGGATTTTGCATGTGGCTGGGGAGCCGGCATTGTCTTAATTGGCCTGAGATAGATTATGGAGGGTGCTTTCTATGGTATATTCTGTTGGTGCATCAGTAGCTGTGCATAGCATCTATCATAAGGTGGACGTTGTAATAAGAGGACAAACGCTATTTTTAGCCATAAATTGTTCAATGATACGCTTGTGTACTATTTTTAGTAGTGACGTGATTTTATGTGCCAGCGTGGCAAGCTCTGACGGGAATCAAATCTCTGTTGAGTATTTAAACATACTACGCCACCAAAATGAACGGAGAAGAAACAAACGATCGTAAAAGATTCAATCGAAGAGATCATTAAAATTCAATCTACAATGGGAAATCTTTTGCGATCGATGAAGACTTCATTGGAGGCGTTTACCTTTCAAAACAACGCAAAGATTGTGATGCTGGGTTTAGATACCGCAGGCAAAACAACAATACTGTACAGACTGAAGTTGAATGAAACAGTTGTCAGGCCCACTATTGGTAGCTTCAATGTAGAAACGGTACAGCCAACCGAGAGTGTCTCTTTTACAGTGTGGGACGTTGGTGGACAAGACAAGATCCGTCCATTGTGGAAGCATTACTTCCATGGATCAGAAGGACTTATATATGTAATTGACAGTGCAGATAGGAGCAGATTTAGTGAAGCAAGAAATGAATTAATTCGGATCTTAGAGAGTGATGAAATGGTTGGAGTTCCTCTGGTGATACTGGCTAACAAGCAGGACTTGCCTAACGCTGCATCAACCAGTGAGATAATTACACAATTAGAACTCAACTCAATTCGCAACAGACCTTGGTACATTCAGTCAACATGTGCAGTTAGTGGAGATGGTGTATACGAGGCTATGAATGAACTGTCTTCAATGGTGAAGAAATTCCAGAAGAGTATGAGTTAAGATCATCTTACTATCGTAGGCAGGGAAAGTTACGTGGGGAAAAAGTTTTGCGAATTTCGTGATTACATTGGCCATCACGAAACTTTTATACCCTTAGCTTTTATACCCTTAGCTTCCTACATACCTATATTTATACACAAAGACATCAACAGATTACACAGTCAGCTTTGCAAAAATTTTCTGCTGGTATACAAAGTAGGGTATCATTTGCAAAGTTTTCCTACACGTAACTTTCCCTGCCCACGGTACACTTTTCTAGCTTGGAGTTGGATACATGAATAATAATTATGGGTAATGTACTTATTTTATTAGTAAATATTTGAGTTATGATTGTGATAAATCGCCATGTATTATCCTTACAATGATAATGGTAATCCTACCTAGCTATTGTGATGATACCACATGTATATTCAAGGACATTCTTCTTACTCGATTTAAGGTTGCATGTATACAAATATTTAGGCAAATGGAGTATAGTAGAGCTCTGCTGTTGCAACACTAACATGCAGGCTTGTATTGCCATCCATTTAACTACTGTCAAATTTCTTGTGATGATCCTCCACTGTGTGATGGCTATACCATTCTCCTTAACATGAGGTTATGCTGTACATGTATGTTATGTGGTATGGGCTGCATCCACATGTTTCGAGTATTGAAGTCAGCAAGCTCTATCTTATTATTCCATTGTTGATAGCTGATACACAGCTGTAGCCACAATATTGACAAGTCTATCTTATAGTGTTTCATGTGGTCAGCTAGTCCTTTGTGTGTGAGTAGAAAAAATGTGTAGCTGTAGTCCCCTAAAATGAACTCTACTTGTAAAGAGACGACTGAAACTAAGACTAACATGTTGAGAAACCTGAGCATGTGTCTGTTGGCCATATGGCTAATCACTCTTGGTATTTGAATTTGAGTAATTTAAGTGCACAGTAAAAACTACCTAGTGACCGTCACTACATTTTGTGGCAATTTCCAGTGACCATCACTACTTTGTCAATGACCTTCACTGGGATTTGCCACAAAAAGTAGTAATGGTCACTATGTCACTTTTACTGTGTGAGCCTAGTAATGTGATGAGACCCTTCCACTGTTACTACCTTGCGTAACTTCCTGGAAAAATTCTAGAATATTGTATGTATTAGATTGTGATGCTTAGCTGACAAAAGAACATATATTTTACATACAGTAGTTGTATTATCACTACCACACCTTTTCACACTGAAGAAATTTGAAGTACGTAGTAATAAATTGCAATCACTTGGCAAGCAAGCAAGCAATTATATTTGTTAGCTATGAAGGTGTGTTCTCTGTAGCAGCAGCATGATTTAGATACTGCTCATCTACATCTATATGATTGATCAAAGACATAATTTTGGTGCCACAAATGCACTAAAGCTATAGCATCAGTATACACCATCACTGGACCAGAGGCACTGCTTGCAGAGATCATTGGTATATAACACCTCTGCACTACTGTGCTCATACATCCAAATCCTCATGACTGGTACTGGTAAGCGTCTTGCCAAATAAAGCCACACTTACTACATGACAATGTGATACAAGGACAGTTGGATTATTGTTTCTCCATGTTACCATCACATGTGTGAAATATTATGTAAATATATATACAACTCAATTATGCTCTTTGTGTCTAGACTACTGTACTGAATAGCTACATTGCAGCATTTTAATATTGTAGTTTATATAACCACTTTAACACTGAGAAGTAGGCACCACCTATAAAGTTGTATAACTAGCTCAGTATATTGCAGAGCCCAAAACTTCATTATTTCTTGTAATGTTAAACCGAAAAAAATTGATTTTATGATAAACTGACTATATAATTAAAACATATATATTGTTGCTGAGAAGTAGCTACTAAATTTAATTGAGATACTCAATTAAAACAGTCACATCAAATAACTGTATGAGTTACTGTTCAATGCAAGCAGCTAGTGTATAATGAACTGGAAAGAATATTACTGATGATGAAATGGTATAATGATCATGTATATGTTTTATATTGCTCAATCGCCAACCATGCATGGAGTTTCTAGCTGCACCACCGAGAAATTTTGTTGTAGCTAACTTCTGAGTAGCCAATTCAAGTACTTCAACAGATAGCATCTACCAGGGTTGTAAGTGCATGCTTGGGTCAGTACTGCTGACCAGCTGCAGATAGACCCACTAACTGGACTATATAGTAGTCTGGTGAAATCTGTATCTGACCTAAAACAAGAATATGCATCAAGAGACACTAATGACATAGTTTTGGGCACATTGTTGTCCACAAGTCCAATCTACACTGGTTATTAAACTAGGAAGGATCATCAACTGATGAAGTGATGATGAAAACTGAAGACTGTTTATTGCTGGATGTGTAACATGTGTCAGTACTATGGGCTTAATATGAGTTCTTGATAGACTACTGCATTAACTTGGTTGAAGCCGTGGCTTTTACTACCTTATAGCTCCAAATATCATGCAGTGACTTTCAAAATCAGCCACTATGTGACTCGAAAACAATGTTTAAGCTATTATTTTCAACTTGAAATTTATGGCACCACTCAAATGCATGCAGCTATATTGAAGGTGCAGTGTTTAAGGAAATGTGATATTTCAAAATCCATCTTAATTAATTTCTTTCAATAAATGCAGAACATGTCCTCTTTTCTGAATCTCCTACATCTGTCTAAAGATGCACAAATTGTGTACAAACACTACAACTATATAGCTTAAAGGAAAGTTACGAGGGAGTGTAGGGGTTGTCACAAAAGTCCCACGCTGGATTATCCATTTATGTAGTTTGCAACTCATCAGGACTCACATCAGGACAGTTGCATGATCATGTGTAACTATTACAAACATCACACATCCATGGTGCAGAAGGTCACAGGTGCTCACTACACACAGATTACTAATTTCGAAGAGCAGCAGGTTAACCTCATACCAGCACTAAACCATAAAGTGACTAAGCCATGCAGTGTCTGCCTTGTCATCCCACACTGTCTTGCTGGACTCAGCTCATACAGGATGTGTAACAAGGTGTACGTGTGTGGTAGGAAGCACAATAATATTATAGTTTTTATAGACTAGTAGTGTTGCCATTTTACCATGATAGTTATTCCCTATACTTTAAATGCAGAGGAGGTTGAATACGGCACACGTGAGCGCATATGTTTGTATTGAAAGTATAGCCAAGCCTTCAGCTAAGTTTTAACAAGCACTATTCAAAACGTGCACCTCAAGTTTAGTACATTATAGGGCAATCTACCCCATTCAACCCCACTACTCCAAGCCTGTAAATCGCTGTTGAAATCTTAAGGGATCACGTGCGTTGCAAGTTTCATCAGCTATCTATGGATAAATCGATGGATTTTTATATACTATCTATGGCTTAATCTTCGTCTTGGAAATATGCAATTAACCATAATAGTATTTAGTAGCGTTTATATCATGTCCAACCTCCTCTGTTTAAATGTTTCAAACCAATAACCACCTTTTTCAACAGATACCCACAAAATTATACCATTTAGCAGCCATATGTGTCTATAAATTTACTGTCTAATAAACAAGTGATGTGTAAGTCAACAGTAGATATGATAACATTTAGTTGTGCCACAAAAAACATATACAATCATTCAACTCTGCTGTACAGACAAAAGTACATACATGGAAACTGATGTGAAGTGAATAGTAGTATTACACTGTATTAAAAATAGTTTAAGATGATCTTAACTCTTGCTCTTCTGAAACTTCTTCACCATTGAAGACAGTTCATTCATAGCCTCATATACACCATCTCCACTGACTGCACATGTGGACTGAATGTACCAAGGTCTGTTGCGAATCGAGTTGAGTTCTAATTTTGTCATTATCTCACTGGTTGATGCAGCGTTAGGCAAGTCCTGCTTGTTAGCCAGTATCACCAGAGGAACTCCAACCATTTCATCACTCTCTAAGATCCAGGCTAATTCATCCTTAGCTTCACTAAATCTGCTCCTATCTGCACTGTCAATTACATAGATAAGTCCTTCTGATCCATGGAAGTAGTGCCTCCATAATGGACGGATCTTGTCTTGTCCACCAACGTCCCACACTGTAAAAGAGACATTCTTGGTTGGTTGCACTGTTTCTACATTGAAGCCAATAGTGGGGATGGACTGTACTGTTTCGTTCAACTTTAGTTTGTACAGTATCGTGGTCTTGCCTGCGGCATCTAAACCCAGCATCACAAGCCTTGCGTTGTTTTGAAAGGTGAACGCTTCCAATAAATTCTTCAGTGTTGATTGCAAAAAGTTTCCCATCTTCACTTGTTTCGGGTTGATCTCAGTTCTAGGATCGCTTGTTTCTTTTCTTCAATTTTTCTACCCATGTTGGTGACTCAGTGTGTTTAAATACTCAACAGAACGATGTGCTGGATTTGAAACTCGTCAGTTTACACGCATTGCTTGCCACGTTGGCACCACTTCACTCACCGCGAGCAAAATTACGTTTTTATCACGTGACTACTAAAAATAGTACAGATGTCACCGAGCATTGGTGCTAAAAATAACTTTTTGGCATTATAGCTACTGGCAGGCATCATAGGCCTGGTGTTTCTAAATCTATGCTGGTATTGTAGCTGTTGTCCTATGATTAGGCTTCCAAGCTTGATCAAAGATATGTGCAATCAGAGCCTTGTTGTACATTACTGTCAATAATCATGATGCATGCATGATTATTGACAGTATGGCGACCCAGTTTGTCAGGTGTATGAACTGTGACTTTGTTTTTTTTTCCCAAAAGGTAACAATGGAAAAAAATACCAAGAGCAGTTATGAGAACGCCTTGAACAGCCTTATGTTTTCAACCAAGCAATAGATTACATACCGATGATCAATCAGTGAGCTACGTAGAGGCATTGGAGGCGTCAAGTGTGCAAGGCGCGTGCGCGTTAACCTAGTGCTTGTAGTTAGAATATTGCGCGCTAAATTTATGTTCACTTTTAAAAGATCGCATTTTTTGTATCGGGAATGCTGGAAAGTAGAAGAGTTTAGTGTTGCAAGACTTTGTTAAGGTAAAAATGTTCAGTCCCTGTTTGTGTGTACGCGTGAATAGTTTATATGTTCTCTACAAAGACAACGATCCTATAGGTTTTGAAATGTCAAATAAAGTAGATCTTGTGTGCCCTCATAATGGCGATTTTGGTAGACGTCTTGTGTGTTTTAATGTTTTTTTTTCATGTCCTGCGCGAGTGCTTACTCGGCAGGCACATGACGTGATTCTGTAATTATTTGCCGCCTTTTCTTCTTACAGTCCAAATTGAAGATCATCACAGCAGCGCGGCTGAAGAGGAGCAAATGGCCAGCATTAGTGGTGAGCAATACACCGCATTGTCTATTGTTTCACCACAAACTACACCATTAATGAATATATTTAGTACATGGAATGACCCCATTCACACCTGTTGGCCAACTGGATGGTGTTGGCTGTACAAGCCTGTTGTAGCACCACCTGTGCCTGTGCATAGCATGATACATTAATTGCAGACAACTAGTCCACCTTTAAACAGCAACACAAGCCACTTTCTCACGTTGGTTATGTTTTGTTTTGTTCTAAACACATCTTTTAGGGGGCTTCACTTTATTCAAGTGTGATGCAAGGCTGTTAAATTTCTCAGCTATGGGTATTGTACAATAATCATTATTGGTTTGCCTTCTAATACTACTGCTGTACTTCGCCACTATAGACACACACACCACGTGCATACTCTCACTACATACACATGCACTACACATAGCAACACACACAAGACACAATATAGTGTTGATAAGTGGTGTGTTTGTCATCTTGTTGTGTACAAAGTATTAAAGCTTGTTGATTAGTTCACCTAACTGTTTGGCTGGTTTTGTGGTGTGGTTTGGTGGGTGTTTGTCCAACTGCATGGCAGAAATTCCTCTCTAATTGCCAGCCACTTTGCAAGGTCAATAACTAGCTTTGGTCATACACCACTTGTGTACCTGTGGTTGAATGTTGTTAATGTGGTTAGTAATTATCAGGGTGTGTGTGTGTCTGTAAACTTTGTAAAAGCTACACACATATAGTTAGTGTGTGTGTGTGTAGTGTAGTGTTGTGTGCATGATTCATATGTGTGTGTGTTTTAATATGGACGCCTTGGGACCAACCAATAATGTCCTGATTATCAAGGTGTCCTGATTTTCCAGGTCAGTTTATGTGCTAGTGACTGGATTATTTACAAGTGTCCACATTAGCAGGTTCCAGTGTTCAGTAGTGTATACACCTTTTTGTCCATATATATGTGTGTGTGTTACAAAGCCAAAATTACTGTAGTTACTTGGTAACAGTATATTTTTACTGATCTTACTGCATGTGTATGTTACTAGTAGCTAATGTGTTGTGTCACTGTGTCCAACATCTGTTTCAAATAGTGGTTGAGAGATTTGTTGGTTGTATCATGTTGCATGCCTTTAATTCCTACACCTCTGCAGTACATTATCCTACAAATTACCAATAGTTCATGAATTGATATTATGAACTGTTGAAGGGAACATTTTAGTGGGGAGGTTTATGTTGACAGTTCCGAGTATCCTCAAGGCTCTTACTAACCCCTACGAAATACGTTATATTTTATATATAGTGAACATCAAAAGATTCTGTGGCACCTTTTAGTAAAGAATTACTGTTAGACTCATTCATCTTTACATAGTGAATTCATAAAGTCCAGCTATATGTTTAAGAGTGTATACAGACAAGAGTTCATGATAAAAGAATAAGTGAAGTGTGTGCGTGTGTGTGTGTTTGCAATTTTTGTGAGTGTGTCTGTTACGTCCTCACCACACAAACATTGATACTATTAAGGATTGATGGTTATATGCTTATCCGTGCCTCATATAATGCTTCATTTAATCTTTCCCATTTCCCGCTAACCCTTGACCTCAAAGCTGGTTAATGATGCTACACCATTACATGTTACACATCAGAGGAAGTTGGTCACACATCATGATTATAAGATGCGTAATTATATATCCATTTATTGCCATATATGGATATATAGCCACATGGCATTGATACTGATATTCCCCTTGTGTCACTTTCACAAGTAGCATGGATGTGTATTTGCTGCTTAGCTAGGTAAGCCATGTATTGTATATATTGGGGTAGCCAGGTTTGTAAGACCTCTGGGACACAATGGCATTTCACACACTTTCAATGTTTGGTGTTGACACTGAGGCGTTCAGGTTGAAACATTTATTTGGGATTACAAGATGTTTGATGGTGTGTAACCGTTCCCCCCTGTGGGCATATATGGTGTTTCTAATACCTATGAAACAAACAACAGCAATATTGAGTAAAATGGTTGATTGATATCGTGTCAACCTAACATATTCTTGTTAGTACTTTCTGTCCCAGGAGAGCTACATAATTGAGTCTGTAGTATACACTCAGTACTAAGTTATATGTAGTGTGTGTGTTTGTGTCTGTCTGTCTGTGTGTTATTCCATAGCAGATGATTACACTCTGCTGGTATGTTGGGTGTGTTCTCTTGATGGTTTACTCTCATGAGTCAGCAAATAATGCTGTCTGTATTGGCTTGTGTGACTGACTGACTGACTGTGTAGTGTTTACTCCAGGAGCCATTTGGTTATATGTGGGGACCACTTGAGAAATACGACATTTCTGTTTACTGACCTGCCTGATGTGGTCACCTGCAGCTGCCACTGTATTGTAAGGTCACTTATTCCACCAATGTGTAGGTTTTGTCTTCTGTTTACGCATGTTAATAGGTAACCAGATTTGGGCAGGCTTTTACAGATTAAGTCCGCATGCCCATGACTTTATACACTGCAGTTTTAATCCTCAGGACTGCTGGACAGCTGTCGTTGCACATGCTTGCATAACTCTTTAATGAGGATCGGTGATGTGTCCCTCTCCCTCACTGTATCATATTACTAGTATTGTTGATACCACTACATCACTGATAGTGTAATGGGAGCTGTGAGGACCCTCACACAATACCATACTGCATGCTTTGTAAATTAGATCATTTGTATTGTGGATACTTGCATGCATGTGTGCGTGTGAGATAGAGAGAGTGTGTGCATGCATATGTGTAGAGAAGTGTGTGTGTGTGTTAGTACTTGCATACCTAAATGTGTTGCTTCACACATGTAGTATGTTAGTATTGCTGTGAGTAATAGTATACAGTGATGTTATAATTGAAGCCTCATAAATGCCTAAATATAGACACTTGATCCATATTGGTATGTCTCTAAGATACTCGATATCAATATAAATCATATTGGTAGTGATTACTGCTATATCTTGTGTCTCTTATCTGCAGATAAAGAGAGAGCATTACGTCTGCTAAAACAATATCGTGATAGACTAACTGGCATTGGGGATGTGCACTATTTGGAAGAATTAGCTTTTCTTATTCAGACTTTTGAGAGTCCAGTGTTTGGACAATTGTTACGGACAGCTGCTGCAGCTACAACACAAACAACAGACAGTAGTAGTAGTGCAGAACCTTCGGAGACAAGTTTAAGTCATCGTGGTGGCTTAAAACCTAATGGAAGTGTTGTGGCAAATGAGCCAAGCACGTCAGCCAACATTGATGCAGCTAGTAACGCTCGGAGTAGAAAAGACAAACATTCTGTACCAAGTAGTAAGAGACAGCAGACTGCTAATGGTGTACCACAACAATTTGACAGACTTACTGCTCCAATGTCAAGTGTCATGAGTAGCCCAGGAAGTAGCAGTACCTCTAGTAAGGAAGTAACAGCTAGTGCCCAACCAGTTGCTCCCCCTAGTTATGGTTTCTACTTGTTATCTGGCTCATCACAAGTGTCAAACACAGACAGCTGGGGGAGTATTGATCTTCCGATGGGGGATGATAGGCCTCTAGATTTTGAGGACCATCACATGCAGAATCCATTGACCATCACTACTTCATTAAAACAACCACCTGTACCTGCTGTACTCTCCCCCTTGTCCCAGGTTCCTTCTTCTAATAAAAGCTCATCAAGTTCAGTGTCTGTAAAGAGTAGTACAACAGTTAGTGACTCTGTTAAAGGACTATCATCAGATTTATCTTCAAGTGTTCAAGTTACGCCAGTCTCTAAGTCAGCTGCTGGTGTTGCTAAGGAGAAGAAGACAGAACATTTATTAACTGTTACTCTAAACAAAGGCAAGGAGGGGCTGGGATTTAGTGTGGTTGGCCTGACAACAGAGCACAAAGGTGACCTCGGTATATATGTTCAGGAAATCCAAAAAGGCGGACTAGCTGATAAGTAAGTTGACATTTTTGTATGATTACTGTAAATGTTTGCTATTTGAGAAAGAGTTCTTTATTCCTAAAACATATAATTTCTAAGTTGTGGCTAAAGTATAGAAATTTAAATTATACACACAAAACGTGCAGGGCATGTTTGTAGCAATTTAGCTGGTTAGTAGGTACCAATGATGACCAGTGTGGACGGGACATAGCAACTGTAGTACTGTATATATCATTTAAATCAAGTTTTTAGAAGTGCTATTGTTTACAAAGATATGTGTGATTTTACTGTTCTATGTCATTACACTCTGAAAACAAGCACATGATTGTTACTACATAGTTAACTTCTCTACATACAACATGTTTAAAGTTAAGTGGAGCTTGATATTGATAAGGCATATTCTGGCTTGCTATCGTATAGAATAACCTAATTAAGTAAGGCATTTATATTATGGCCACTTAATGAAGCAGAGCAGGGTACCTAGAAAAGGTGGGGAGATGCGGTACTGAGCTATCCTGGTTATATATAAATGAACCATATCGTAATTTTAATTTGTGGTTGTTAGCTGTACATGAGCCATGGAAATTGACTGCGCTGTTGTAACTTGCTTCGTCGTATTGTAGGTGATCCTTGAAGCAAGACTACATTATTATTGTATGCACTAGATTTATTTTTGTTTTGTAGTAATGTTACGTTAAATTTTCATGCATTGAAGATTGCTTATTGGGAAATTTTTATTATATTAATAAATTCACTAGCAAGTTAAAAGTCAAATATTTAACATCAAATTTTAACGTCAAGTTTTAACTAGAACCATTGTGACCAAGCCGGCCACTATGTAGCAATGGCAGATATTTACTGTGACTGGGATGCTGTATGTTAAGAGTTAAAGCACCGCCGCACGTGTGTATGGAAAATACAGTACGAGGGTGTGTGTCGAGAGGCTAATACAGCATGAGGCGAAGCCAAGTGCTGTATTTGCCTCGAGACACCCCCGAGTACTGTATTTTTCGTACACACAAGCAAGGCGGTGCTTTAAGTGTTATATTGTACTTCCTGGTCGTGTCTGGCCCGGAGCTATTTTCTCTAGTACTCAAACCGCTGCAGTTTTCGGTGATAAGGATATCAGTAAGTGGTCATATAATCTATTTCTAGTCGTAGAACAAACTAAGAGGATTGGTTTGGCTAGGTTTACAATGTCATGCACGTGATCAATCATGCTGTCTTAGTGGAGTTGTATTTAAAAGCTTCGTGATCAGACCATTAGTAAGTGTTTATACAATCTATTCTTAGCCATACAACGAACTCTAGAATTAGTTTGGTGATTTACAGTGTGTTGTTTGCGTAACATTCCACAAATATATTCTCCACATAACTGTACTGTATTTGCCCAATTAGCTGCATAGCTGTACTGTATGACTCATACAGTACAGTTATGCAGTTGATTAGTACTGTATGGACAATACGATACGCGGCATCGCTTTGATCCTCCCACGCAAAGTACAATATAGTATAATGTGGCAGGTAATTGTGGCTATGAGTAGGTATCCCTTAAAATTTCATACTCTTGACCTAGTCATAGTGTGTATAGATTGTCTGTGCAACTATGAATATGTGTTTGAATTCTGTTCCATGGGAAAAAATATTTGAGTTATTCAATTAATGCTCCCATGCTTATGTTTTCAGATATTTTCCAAAAATTTGATGGTCAATATGAGATTGAGCCTTGCCAAGTTTTGAGGCTATGAAGGAATGCAGCAAACGAACAGCCAGTAATTTGAGTAGAGATTTGATACTTTGTGGCCTTACCTTCCAAATTAAGGATTCAATACAAAGGACATCCATATAATAAGGGAAAAGAGTTGACACTGTTGCCTCCATATCGTTTTAACCTCAGTAGGGGGAAACCCATCGCAATAATACAAGGTTGTGTGTTGCTGGGGGATTGAGTCATCACTGGAATTTTTCTGTGCATTCAACAGTTTTGATATCAAAATTCTGAACCTCCAGGTTCCAGCCTTCCCACAACTCCCTGCATAGTGTAGCACTTACAGCAATAGAAAGAATCTGTTTTAATGAAGTGATCTCACTCATTGTATTTCTTCCTGTAGGAGTGGTAAGCTGTGTAAAGGTGACCAGATACTCAGTATTAATGGCCGGTCTCTGGCTGGGATGTCTCACAATGCTGCCATCAAGCTCCTACAGAAAGCCAAGGGGTCGGTGGAATTGAAAATCATACGAACTATGACTTCTGTCCCTTCTCCTGAACTTCATCCTATTGATTTGGCTGTGGATGATAAGGTAAAGCGTGTATGTACATTTGTTGTGGAACTATGCTGAAGTGGCTTTTTAGTAATTTCAGGGGTATAAATGTGTGTGTGTATGCTAATATGAATGGGAACATGGACAAATGTCCTAATATTCAAGATGTCCTTATTGGTGAGGTGTCCTGATAATCATTTACATTTCAAGGTGTTTTCTTTGAGTGGCTCCACAGCAGCATGTGGGTTTGTGATGTGCTTGTATCTGTACTTATGCTGAAGGAAGTACGTGAAGTAAATTATTTAGCTTTTTGCTTACTCAGGCTTGTTTTAACTTGCATATAATCAGGAGTATTTGTTATTTAGCGTCAATGTAGGAGACAGATAGAAACCATTACTTTGAAGAAGGAAGGGAAAGGGTTTGGATTTGGAATCATATCTGGCAAGAAAGGCGGGGGAGTTGACATTTGTAAGATAGCAGATGGCACTCCAGCTGCCCGGGACGGACGGCTCCAGGTCAACGACCACTTGTTGCAGATCAACAATCAAAATGCTACGAGCATGACAGCTGATGATGTCATGAAGATACTGAAGGGAACAAAATCCTCTGTAAAGTTGGTTGTAGCTAGAATGGTGACTGGAGAACAACCACAAGAGGTGTTGATGGCTAATGAGGTACGTATATCTATCTTCTGTGCAATATCCGTCTGTCTCTGTGTAGTATGTGTCTGTCAGTACGTGTGTAATGCATTGTTCTCTATATACTAGTGTAGTAACTACACGTCTGTCTGCTTGTTTGGCCGGACCGTTTTGCTTGTGTGCTTAGCCATGTGTTCAGTCAGTTATGGGGTCAACTACATTTTCAAGTACCCTCATTAGTAAAGTTCAAGTACCCTCATTAGTAAAGTTCAGGTACCAAGTAGTCTGTTAGCTAAAGTACAAACACACATAAACTCTTCTAGTGTTTCAAGTGGGTACTTGACCCCACTCAATGCTCAATACATATAGGGACATACAATACAAGCTTTGATTCCAAGTGTATTCAGTGTTGCTTTGTGAATTTTGTGGGGGCGTTAATGTACATGCTTTCCTTTCAGTAGCGATAGTGATCTTTGTCTTTGTGGATTTGCTTGATTATGGTAGCACCAGACAGAGGCCACCCAGATGTACAACTATGACCTCACAATAGCACAGCTTTGCAGTACTGTATGATTTGCATAATTTTTTTAATAACACTTTTACGTATTCAAAGAACAAAACACATTAACCAAAAGGCAATAGCGTAAGGTTTTTAAATGTAACCACTTCACATTGTTGCCAGTCTGCAAGTAGGCATCCAAAGTAATCTTGATTTATTGTTTGTGTGCATGAATCTGTACAGGTACTGTTTAAAACTTGTCTGGAATTTCAAATTTTTTGAGCCAAAAACAAAGCTGCATGACTCCACAATGAAGTCTCTGTTTATGCGACTATGGCAATACTTTTCCTAACCAGTTTCAGATACTGTATTTACTGAAGGATTTTTTTTTCCATCTATGCATACTTTAACTTAAACATGCTTTTTTTTTAAATTTTGAAGAAAAGACTACTCAGCTGCTTTTCGGCAGTTTGTATGTTATAATGTCCTTTCCTGCACTTCCGTGCTGGACATCATGATAATCAAGATATTTGGTTGGTCCCAAGGTGTCCCTATTAAACAGGTGCCACTGTATATAGTGTGGTTTGTCTTTATGACTTGTTATGTGTGTTATAGCTGGAGTAATCTTATCTGATAGTTATGATAACAGTTCACCACGCCTGTGCTACTTTAGTATCAGGAAGACCACATGATTAATAGTTTGTTGTTATCAAAACACTCCATGGTTGGCTGGTTTGGCTTCTATTGGGGATTGTTACAGACAAGAAAAATAAACACGTTATTAATTGTGTGTACTGAACTGTGTGTGATCTATACTACTGCAAATCTACTGACATGCGAGACACACATTATTGTGTGTGTGTTGTAATACAATGTGGGGTTTTATATAGTGTTGTTTTAGTAAGGACTTTTAGTTATAGTCATGGTCAGTTTCGTCACTACTTTTAGTTTTGGTTATAGTAATCTTTCTTAATTCCTTTTAGTTATTGATTTAGTTATGTTTATATTCTCTGTGTTGTATAGTTATAGTTTTAGTTAAAAGTATGAAATCTTTTATTTAGTTGTACATAAGAAAATCTTTTGGTTTTAGTTATCTTTCCTTAGTTTTAGATTTAGTTTTGGTAAATTATTCTGTTGTTTTTTAGTTATAGATTTAGTTTTAGTTATAATAATGGATTTGCTTTTAGTTATAGTTTTAGTTAACTAAAATATATTTGTCTTACTAAAAGTACTTTTAGTATATGTTAAAGCATAGCTGCGAGTGCTATATGAAAAATAAAGTACGAGGCCAAGCGCCGAATACTTTATTTTCATATAGCACGAGCAAGGCTATGCTTTAAATGATTTAAGGAACTTTCTAGTCGTGTAGCTTCACCATACACTAGGACTCGTAATTAACAAGCGTTGCACGAACTATTAGCAGCCTGAACGCACACAAACTAGTTTAACAAAGTAACTCACACGTATTTCACCGTAGTCTGGCGTGGTAGACATTCATCACGTATTTTGGCTGGTTTTGCTCGCAACCCACAATCGATTTAATTGTGAGTCACATGGTGAAATATTTCCGTGATATCTCCAGGACTTGTCTGTTTACGTTAACAATCGTAACAGCAATGTTACCTTCTCCCACCCATCATCGAAGCATTTAGGTATGTCTATAAAAGCAATCCAGTGGTAGAACTCGTATTGGTTGGGGTGATTGATCACTCAGCGCGGCGAGGCTATTAGCCTTCACCGGTTTGGGTGATTAGTCGTACTGGCATGAGCCCCGCAGGCTATTATTAGCCTGCACTAGAGCACGTGGGAAACTGTGCTTTATTGCCCACAAAGAGTGCTTTATTGAACGAATAAAGCACTCTTTGCGGTGCAATAAAGTACTCTTTGTGGTCGATGAAGCTGTTGGCCGGCTGAGAGTGTACTTTATGAATTTTAAAGTACACTTTTTCTTTGATTTCGCCCACGCAAAGTTCTATAAGTTTTAGTTATAGTTAACTACAACAACACTAGTTTATATAGCCTATTTTGTTTCCTTGAGCAAGAAACTTTACTCACATTACTCCAGCTGTATCAACGGGGACCTAGTTAGTAAACGTTCACTTTCTTTATCTCGCGTAACAGGTGAAGGTTGAGTAAGTATCCACACCTTCACTTGTGAAACATTGTATAGTCTCTTGTGGGGTTACTAGTTGTTCCTCAGGAGGACTTGCCAGCACTGAATCATTCCATAGTTATCATTACACTCCCACTGTAGCCTGATGCAGAGCTGGAGAGGTTTGTTGTGGAGCTGGAGAAAGACCGTAATGGTCTTGGCATCACCATTGCTGGTCTGGAGAAGAAAGACACCGAGGAGGAACAAGGTATCTATGTCAGCAGTGTTGCTAAGGATGGGCCGGCTGGTTGTGAAGGACGTATCAAAGAGGGAGACCAAGTATTGCAGGTACAAACATACTTCTGTCAAGATTTGTTTGAACTGCTTCTCATTCTATCCAATGGGAGGGTGGCCAGCAGAATATTTTTTATATGCACACTGCACAGCTGTGTTCATTACCTACATACGCGTTATATTGTTGAAGAAACTGATTTTGTAAACCACTTGAGTGCATGATATTAAAGTAGTCCAACAACTTGTACATGTAAATGGGTTCAAGCAATTCATACATACATTCATTGATTGGGTAAACAAATCCATTGGGATCCATTAAATATGGGTTAGCATCATATTGTAGTACATTGTTTGACCTACATAAAGTTCATTATGTTATCAATGACAGTTGTGTAGTATTAGCAGTATTAGAAATGTATTAACAATCAACACTGGGTGCAGTTGACTCTCACCCAAATCCATTTATTTTCAATAAATCCTGTAAACATTCACAGAGTTATAGGTGTGATTATTCACATAATTCTCTATCTACCAGGTTGACAATATTAATCTTATTGGGTTGGAGAACATGGCAGCTGCTGCAGTGTTGAGGAATGCTGGTCACAGGGTGCGTCTTGTTATTGGTCGTCGTAGAAACCAGTTGACCCCTGACGTGCCATCATCATGTGCTAGTGGTGTGGACCTATTTGCTGCCACGGCAACCATACCTGAAAGTACCACACCTTCATCGTCAAGAGAATCTGAAAGTAGTCCAGCTGTAGATGATTCCATATATGGTATGAATAAAAGTGAAGTAGAGTTATTTTCTTTGACTTTTGTTTGAAATTTAATGAAATTTGGGAGGTGGGGGCTAGGGGGCAAGCATTAGTAATTATGTCTGTTACTTGACTTTTTTCTTCATTTTTAACATTTGTTTTGACAAGTGTTAGAAGTAATTGCCAATACTAGTAGTGCCGACATTATCTCCTTGTCCCACACAGCTGTACCACTCACTGCTGAGGAAGAAGAGAAGATCAAGAAACACTGGAGTGACATCGTTGGTAAAGACACGATTGTTGTTATTGCACAGTTCCCAAAGTTCATACCTGATACTGGACTGGGAATCAGAGTTGAAGGCCTCGTAGATCTTGATGACGATGAACAACCAATTGCTGATGGACACCATCATATAATTGAGCTAGTGCGAGAAGATGGTCCAGTACACAAGCATGGGATCTTAAAACAGGGTGACGAGATTCTAGAAGTCAATGGGACATCAATGATTAATTTGGAGTACTCTGCTGCCATAGAAGTGATCAAAGCTACTCCGCATCATGTGAGAATAGTGGCTGCTCGTCGTCATGACGTCGCATCCCCGCCACTTGGATCACCATCCAGTGAAATGTTACGACAGATTGTGTTTAAAGGTAATATGATGGTATAATATGTATGTCTGTTTGTATATATGAGCTGTCAAAGCTAGATTTTAGAGATATAAAAATTGTTTATTATTTTGTTGTTTCGACAGAAAACAATATAAAATAGTTTCTTACACTGTAACACTTATTTGTAGATAGTTTATTAGTGGCCGCCTGTTTCTCAAGGCTGCTTTTAGCGTATTTTGTAGTTTTGTTGTCTTATAATTACTTTGTGGTTTTGTTTATGTAAATAAAAACAACCCTGTCGAGATTGTTAGTCCACAGCATTTACGTAGAGGTATAGTAACCAAGTGGTTTAGTGTACAGTGAGGCTTATACAGTATGATTCGGTGTGCCTTGTAAAGTGCGCCGGGAAATTCAGCCGTGAAAGGGCTAATTAGTACATAAACATCCAGAGGTATGCTGCATGCTTTCAGCCATGATTTCAGTTTGGTATTTTCAAAGTAGCCTTGGAAAGCTATGGTGTCATCACTGAAAAGTGAAACTTGTTCAATACAAATATAGTAGTGTAACTATTACTGTTAGCAAGTGTTAATAATTGTGGAGAGGTATTGTTATCTCTTGCTGTTAGATATACAGTAAAACCTTTCTGTAATCTGACACCTTTTGTAATCCAGCAAAATAAATCTGTCATGATCCTTTTTAGCGCCAGTGAAAGTGGAATTATGGAACTTTCAGTGTGCATGTTGATGTGAGTGTTATGTGTGGGTGTTTTTTTAGGTCCACAATCATTAAAGACTTATGGAGAGACTACCAGTACTGAAGGCATCCCCACATCAGAGTCTGAGGATGATAAAAGGATGCACACACCAGAGAAGGCATCAACCTTAACTCCAACAAATGTTTCGTTATCTTCTCTCACAAGCACATCAGCAACTGATGACTTTCGGTGGAAATCTGAATTGGCACGGAGACGGGCTGAGCGAGATTCCTGGAGAAAACGACATGAGGAAGAGAAAGAAAGACTTCGTATTCGTATTGAGAAAAGTCGTCAGGATATACAGAAGCAACTACGTGAAAAAGAAGCAGAGTTTAATCGGATGCAAGAGGAGTTGGAAAGAGAACAACGTTGTCTGCAGGAGCTACAACGTGAGAAACTGGCTGCTGGCGACAGCTCAGCATTTGACATCCCTCTTTCATACAAAAGCTACTTTGATGAGTTTGGCTCCTCTCCAACTTGGGACCAGTTATTGTCCAATCATCGTAAACAACAGCAACAACAACGTGGAGTATCACATGACCTGGTCACGCCCACTGAAGACATCACAAGAGTATCGGTAAGCAAAGATTGTTATGATGTGGAGTAGTTCTTGTTCTGTGGGTTTGTAATGGGGTATGGTTCTTCATTAGTATGTTACCTTATAGTGGGTATTTTGTCAGAGATTTTTAAATGGGGCCACAAATCTCTGTGTGCTAGAAGACTGAAATTTTTTTATTGCCTTGAAAAGCCTTTTCTTGAACCCTTCTACTTAATTCTTTTGTAATGTTTTGTGGTACTCAAATATAGTATCATGGAGATATACACTTGCTGGGCATAGTAAATATTGTTGAGGTTTCCACTGAGTAGCTATAACTGTTTGGTCTGATTGGCATGTATTTTGTCCTTCAAAATGAGCTAAGGAATATATTAACTGTTAGTACTTAATTTGGGACCTTGACAGATGTGTCCTTTATAAACAGGTTGTACACTATTCACCGGTGTCCTTCATGGACTCGATTGTGGACACGCCTTTTTGGCATGTTACCATCAGTAAATGATATTGTATTGGCAAATTTTTCAGTTACAGCTATGCAATACATTAGAGTTGTATTCTTATAATCAAACCATGCATTTGGTACAATAGAATGTGATCTACTCTAATAGAACATACACTTTCATTGTCTACAATACCGTAATAGAGCAGTCAGTTCCATGTACAATGTGTATTGTATACCAGCTATGTGAGCATTTGTCAATGGATTCCACAGACATTAATTTTGCTTCTGTGTTTCTTCTGTGCAGGATTCAGAGTTGGGTTTTGGTACAGACAGCAGTGATGATGACTCATCTAGTCCAGAAATGCCGTCCCCCATCCCACCCTCCACCAAATGGTGCTACACCCCTACTGATGTCACACTCTACAAGGGCTCCAGAGGACTGGGCTTCACCATATTGAACTTTTTGGTGAGTTTTGATTAGTAAGCTGTGCTGAGTATATCTTTCACTAGAAAAATTATGTTTTTTTTTTATCTACAGTTCACAAAGAACGTTATTGTAAGTGTGTATTGACTGCTCAATAGCTGGCAGAAGTATATTGAAAATATTTTTCTTATTCTTTGCTCCGATAGTGTCTACATAATTATACAGTGGGACCTCTATTATTCATTATTCAAACACTGGTGTTCAATTTTCTGATAAAAAGATACGGTGGAATGAAACCTATTTATTTTATAAGCATGCAACAGAGTTCTGTTCAACTACTCTAATAGAGCGTACACCACTTTGATAGAACTTTGTAGACAAAATACTCCAGTCAGCTCTATCATTTAGATAATCTGTTGATATATGGATAATGGATGTCTTACTCGATCTACAACTGTTGTCTTGCAAGCATTAGATTGATATGTTTCCTTGCTGTTGTAGTTAGTGTGTACAGTGGAGCCTCTCCCCCGCATTAAGGACACAATAGAAAAAACCTCCATAATAAGGACAAAATGTTTGGTCCCAACAGGTCTGGTTAATACATTTTATACCTCTGAAAGAGGAAAACCTATTACAGCCAAAAGTGACCAAAGATTCTGGGTCCCAAAATGTCCATAATAGAGAGGTTCCACTGTATTGGTTTACATTTTAAGTTGAGAAAGTTATATTCAGTTGTGTTCCTCTTCACAGGATAAAGATGAGAATAATGTAATTCTGATTTGTTCAATTGTCACCGGAGGTGTGGCAGACCGTAACGGGCAGTTACAAGTTGGTGATAAATTAGTAGCAATCAATCATCGTAATGTCGAAGGTCTTCCCCTATCGGATGTTGTCGACATTTTAACCACGATAGAACGAGGCACTGTTGTGATCACTGTTGTACACAAGCTGTCAGCACTTGAGGAGGAGAAAACCTTTTTTGGCAGCATGGGGGGTGGAAGTGGGGAATTCCCTGTCATCAGAGAGGAGGTATCACAGCCAGTTCAGGTGCCAGCTAAAGATGCTGCTAAACAGATCATAATGGAACCTTTAATGGTAAGCAATTCTGACTTTAGCACAATTTGTTGTTACTGGCATTAGAAATTCTTATTAGAGAGGTATCCTGATTTCAAGGGACTAAATGAGCGTACAATAACACAATACACAAGTGACCTGGTTATTAGGGTAGGGCTCTGCGCTATTTCCAAACACTTTTATTTGGTATATTTTAAAAATAATACCAAATATAGGTATTGCCCTTGAATGGATATTATACGACAAATTTTCAATAGAAATGGCATGGCTGGCAAAAACATTTGCACTCAGCTACCCATTCTGTAAATGCACAGTTTATTTGATCTAATTCCTTGATTTTATTATTAACCACTGTGATAATATATTTGGTATTTTGGATATTTCGGCATCACGGTTTGGTATTGGGCCTCAGTATATAGTATTGTGGCTTTGTTAATACCTCGGTATGACTAAATATTGGTGCCCTATATCAGGGTGTGGGATGTCTGGCTCTATTATAGTACATACTTGGTTTTGGGACCATAGGTAGTTGATAGTTATTGTGTATTTGGTTTGTCCCTTAAAGTGGTGCCCATCATTTTACTTGTAAACATTCACTTTCATAGGATGTTGACCACATGTCATTGGATCACATGATGTCTGGTGATCACTTGGATAACACAGCCAGCAGTGCTGCCCCATCTGTTCCCAACAGCAGCACTAGCTCCAAACAAATTGGTACACACAAGAGGCTGTTTGACTTAAAGGAAACTGTAAACGTAACATCAACTTCTTCTCTGAAATCATCGTTATTACCTGGTCAAGGTGGACTCTCTGAACACCTAAGAAGAAGCATGCCTGATTTGCTTGATAAACTACCCAATGGTCATGATAAAATGCTGGAAGGTGTTAAAGAGAAGGTTAATACATTGCCGCACAAACGTAAACAGCACAAGATTGCTTCACCCACACCCAGCTCTACATTCAAGCCTCTGAGGTTTGCTACACACACTTCCCAGCAGTTGGCATCACCTGTGAGAAATTCACTATCATTGAGTATGAATTCAGCATTCTCTCGTGTTACACCTGACAAGTTGACAGATTCGCCAACACAAGGCTCCAGTGAAGAGTCTCACTTATACCAAGATGGCAGAGAGATGTACAGCAGAAATGATGAGGTGTCTGAAGGAGCAGTATCCATGAATGGCAGTACTGGTGGTGGATCATACGCACAGCAACAGAGCTTGGATAGAGTTGGTGTTGATATGCCAAATGCTGCAGGAATTTCTCAGGATGGACTGCCCAGCAGTAGTTTTCAGGTTAGCTGCATGTACTATGTTTGTTGTTTGTAGGGTACAGTCCATTGAAATGACTGTTTTATTACAGTACCTAAGTCGTATTAGTTAGTACATTATAGGCAAGTCACATTTGGTTATTTTCAAGTTGGCTGGTTTAGGCAGGGTGACCTTATTACACTGAGGCAGAGATCTCTAATTTGCTGATAGTTTACTGACTTCTATATCCTCCAGCACACGACTACAGTACAGACATCACCAGCTAAATCATCTGCTGACAGACGACAGATATTGCAGCCACTTCAACCATTGAGTGCTTCACAACCTCGTATGATTGTCGTTGCTAAAGGCAACACTGGTCTGGGAATGAGTTTGGCATGTGATGCTGAGACGGACAGTATTGTTGTGAAGAATATACTGAGTGGGTCAGCAGTGGCAAGAGATGGACGGATCAGAATTGGTGACTGCATCATAGCAATCAACAGAGAGTCCCTAGAGGGGATTAGTCTTAGTCAGGCAAAGTGAGAAATTGTGTAGACGTTTTATGTGGGCACCATGTATTCATGACACCTACGTACCTAGGACACCTTGATAATCAGCACACTTGTCCATGGTCCCATTTTTATTAGTGTACACACATTTACTGTAGACTCCTGAAATCAGGATACTTGTCAATAGCCCTAAAAATTTATATTAAAATCCCTGTGTTAATCAGAACAATCTCTAGTAGTGTATTATGTTCCATTGTATTTGGGGTTAAGAAGTGTGTTGTATATTGTGTCACTTTGTCCTCTAGGGCGATGTTGAGGTCTGCAACTCTCAACCCAGCTGGGGTGACAATAACATACATACCATGCCCTCAGGGTTATGTCCCCACCATTGCAACTGGTCAGCCATCCACAGAACAGTTACAATTGTCACACCCTTCATCCCCAGATGCAATAGGTAACTATTGTATGCAGAATATTCGTGTTGTTGCATGCTGGTATATCAATTTGAACATTTGTAAAGTACATATTTAGTGCGTTGGTCAAGTGGTCATTATGTGTTTTGCTGAAGCTACTTTGAAGTTGAAGCTTCTTAGTATTGTAATGAAAGGACACGTGCATCAATTGGAAACATATCTATAGTGGACCCTCAGTTATCTTACAGGTTTTTGCAATTGAATTCGTCGCCTTTGCGATTGAATTCGTCCCGTTTGCAATTGAATTCGTCGGTATTGCAATTGAATTCGTCCCGTTTGCAATTGAATTCGTTGGTTTTGCAATTGAATTCGTCGGTTTTGCAGTTGATTAGTCGGTTTTGCAATAGAATTCGTCGCGTTTGCATTACAATTCGTCATAAACAAACGGCTCCAAGAAACCAACCCGTTCATTAAGAGATGAACTATTTATGCCATGGAGAGTTACACTTGAGACACTAGAAGGTAATTGAAGCTGGTAGTACGCGAAGTTGATAGCTGTCTGACAAGTTAATTAACTTTCTCGCGAGTGACCACACCCATCGCGAATGGCGTAGTAGAGTTTGGAATGTTGCTGGATAGGCTGTAGAGGAAGAATTATTGCCTTATAAAGAGTTGTTTACTACGGTTGTACTTGAACAAGTTCTTGTAGCAGCTGCTACATCATGTTTTCGTGTTTGCTCCAGCTGCCATTCTTGTTACGGACGAATTTAACTGCAAAAGCGACGAATTCAATTGCAAAAGCGACGAATTCAATTGCAAAAGCGACGAATTCAATTGCAAACGGGACGAATTCAATTGCAAACGGGACGAATTCAATTGCAACAGCGACGAACTCAATTGCAAACGGGACGAATTCAATTGCAACAGCGACGAATTCAATTGCAAACGGGACGAATTCAATTGCAAAGTCGCCGAATTCAATTGCAAAAACCTGTAACCCCAATGTGTCTCAGGCAATGAGAAAAGTATTCAGACAAGTGAATTGTTTGGATAACTGAAGCCCATACAGGTATATGAAAATGCTCAAATAGAATATACACTTGTACTCAAAATATTTTAATAGAACGCTTAATTCCAAAATTTAAGATAAACGAGGGTAGCATAACTAAGGGTCTACTGTACCTTACATATTGTATGTGTTTGTTGTGTACTTTCCTTTTAGAGTACGAAGGCCACTATTCGGAACAGTCAATGATGTTAGACCAACATGCAGGGGAACTCCCTGTACGAGAGGTGTCACACAATCTTCCGGCATCACTTGATCCCCTAATGTTGCCAGCCTACCCTGGATCACATGACATGGTGCGACCAATCCCACCCAGCAGAATGTCGTACCAATCATTGGGGATGAGTCAGAAGCAGCAACACCTTAGTAACCATCCGTACTCTGATTCTAATGTCACTTACCAGCCAACGAATCCTTATTCCAATTATCGACCAGTACAGCCATCTGTCTACTCCCTCCCTACAACTCCAAGGGTTGATAATATGCACCTCCCGCCTTCTTATGAGCTGCATATGATGACCAGAAAAACGTCACATGGTGATAAGCATCTTCAGCAGTTACAACAGCAACAGCAGCCGAGACAACAGTTGTTTGCTCCTCCACCTGTAGCAAGTACTGGTGTTGTCCCAACTGGGTACCTTGCAATGGACCAGCCGCACCTTTCACAGCCACCACCACCACAGCAGCAGCAATTACATCTAAGCCCCGCCCCTCCAAGCTACCCACGCAATTCACCAATTAGAATGACCACCGAAGTACAACAACAGCAATCTCCTTACCATGCTCCTGGATATCAA
Source organism: Dysidea avara (assembly GCF_963678975.1). NCBI lineage: Eukaryota > Metazoa > Porifera > Demospongiae > Dictyoceratida > Dysideidae > Dysidea > Dysidea avara. Next base: position 36,469,010 of record NC_089276.1, read on the forward strand.
CTAGAATCTCACCACTCCATGAGATATAGTGAGCCACAGCAGCAAGTAGCTAATGCCGGACCCCCTATCTATCCCATGGAGCCATCTAGGGAGGTACAACCACATCAACAACAACAGGTGTATTACATGAGTGAAATGCACTACTCACCACAACATCTTAGTCAGCACAGTCCTGTACATCTTGACAATACAGGAGCTAGTTCTAGTGGTATGATGCAGTCAGTGCCTGGTGTACTGCAAACTAACAATAGCAACTACCAGATGTCTGCTGCTACTGCTACAACACATATATCTTCACTGTCTGATTCATTTAGCCAGCAGCAGAAACCCCCTCCTTCATATGAATCTTATGTCCGCACATCAGTACATAGGCAGAGTCGGTCACAGTCACCAATTACAACATCATCCCCCATACCACATCAACATTCTGCTAGTGATAGTATTGGTAAGACGTCTTCATCGTCTCTAGTGCCCACAAGGCCTCACCAACGAGATCCAGCCACTGGAGCAGTCAGCAATACCAGCAGGAGTCCCTCAATGACAGTCCGAGGACAGCCAGTTCAAGGACAGTACAGCCCGTTGTTGAACAAGACTGATTCTAAGAGTCGCTCTGGTGGTGACCTGCACATGAAGTCAAATTCTTCAGAGATGGTTAGTAATAGTAAGGTGTTGAGGAACATGAGCAGTGGAGCAATTAGGAGGTTTTCTGGTTCAAGTTATTTCAGCAAGTCACCTCAATATATGGTAATGTGTTGTGTGTAGTAATGCACAATGGAGCCTGTGTAATGTGTGGACCAACTTATAGTTCCAGTATGTAGTAAGGGATATTTTGGGACCTTATGTAGATGTCCTTGAGTGCCCACATCAATAGGTTCCTTACTCCATGTATGTGATTTGTCATCCACAGTTTTCAAGACATCTATAAATGTATGACTAGCTTCAATTTGCTTTGAGATTTGTGTAGGCTTGGGAATTCTAAGCATTGCACACTGAATGTCCATTTCAACCCAATGCGTCTACTATGAATTCATAACTTTGTGTGTGTATTTTTGAGATTTCATGTCCTTTAACTAAGGTGAGCTGATTGTCCTTCTATAGCCACCAACTGGTAACCATACTGCAATGAAGAGTGATGGAAGCATAGAAGACGGTAGCAGTGGTAAGCTGGATGGAGGACCCAGTGTGTATGAGGTTGAGCTCACTAAAGATACTAACGGTTCCTTGGGGATTAGCATCGTGGGTAGTCATGAAGCAGAGAAGAGGAGAGATGAAACTGTGGGTGGTGTATACGTTAACACCATTACTCCACCTGTCAAAGGGAAACTCAAGCCAGGGGATAAAATACTAGAGGTATGCAGTACAGCATGTTACAGTAGATCCTGAATCTTTGAATTGAAGAGGTAGCTACATATTCATTTTAGAAAGTTGTGTTGGTAGAGGTATGCAGTTAGAGGGTCGTGGAATATTAACTAGACGGTCACAATCGAATCCTGGGGCTGGAAGGATTTTTTCCTTTCTGTGGCCCATTTTCTGTTTCACCCTATTAGCTGGTTTACAGTTGTCTCCAATATCTGTACATTAGGTTAGGTAATTCAAAGACTGCAGTACAAGTTGCTGTAGACCTTCAGTACTGGTCACTGTTAAGCTGTAATAATAACAATATTGCATGCTGTACTTCATGTGTAGGTAAGTGGCAAGAGCTTACTTCAATGTACAGAACAAGAGGCAGTTGAAATAATACAAGCTGCAGCTAGTCCTGTGAAGCTGCTTGTACAGAGCTGCTACTCTCATCTGAGGATGCGTAACCGTGGTTCCCAGCAGAGAGCGACTAAGAAAGGGGGTTCACCTGGTGCTGTAAATGATGGCAGACGTGGAGCAATTCACTCATGGTATATTGAAGAAGAAGAGGACCCAAGATTGAGAAAGGCCTTCCCTGATGCAGAAGGACACCTGTTTGAAGTGACCCTACAACGAGATGGAAAGAGCAGCCTAGGTGTGTATGTGATAGCATCCATATCATCCATATATCATAATATGTTGAACATCCTACTGGTATGCACATCAGCAGTTGTACAGAGAAAATTAGAAATACCTGGTCACTCCTCATTAATTCTCATGTGTTAATGAGTGATTTTTTAGGTTTTAGACCATTTCCATTCTCCTGTACTGAACAGAAAACCTCTGCCAAGGCTTTCTACTGATATTGTTGTTGCCTATCATAACCTGTTTCTATTCCAGGTATGAACCTTGTTCCCAACCAGCACTCAATGACTAAAGGAGTCATCATCACTGTTGTGCAGCCAGGGGGTGTGGCTGACTGCTCCGGTAAGATCAAACCGGGTGATGAGATCCTACAAGTTGACGACGTCTTAGTGATGGACATGAAGCAAGAGGAAGTTGTATCCTTATTGAAGAGACCTTCCACCACCATCCATCTTGTGTTGGTCAGGTATGTATGTGGATGGGATATACAGGGACAGCTCCAGAGTTTTGGTGAGAGGGTTCCAATTTTTGTTGAATGCATACTTAAATCTAGGGGGGGGTCTGGGGCATGGAAATTTTTGAAAATTGTGTATTAGAATTTTGAGATTAGATCTGGTAACTATTTTCACCTTAAGCTAACATTTTTAAACGTATTTTAGATAAAATGTGTCATTGAATGAGAGCATTGGAGTCCAAATTGCTAACTAGTTCGAATATAAGGTGAATTCTAGTGTCCTGAGCTGATTGACTCTTTAGGGTACTAGACTATAAGTTATGCAAGTGAGGATCACCTTACCACCGTGTTTGGGATTTTTTCTGATCTGAAATATTCTTACTCCCTGTACTTACAAGCTTTAGCCTGACCCTAGTTGGATAGTGACTAACCCAAAACTAGCTATACAGCAATAACAATTGTGTATTCTTATTGATTCACTCAGACCGATGGCTCACTTGATGGGGCTACACTTGCAGATTCCTCGTGGGGCTCAAATGAGCATGGAACAGTCTGGACTGGATCACATGTTCACCAGCCCCACCCACTTTGATGATGACGATGATGATGTCACTCCCAGCAGCCGTGCCCACACTGATATGCCTGCATTACCTGGTACTAAGATTATTAACCTAACTAGAGTGAGTTATTAATGTTGTTATGACTAGATGAATAAAAAAAATTAAAACTTTAAAAGGAGAATAGGGATCGCTGGAGTGGTAATGCAAATTCCTATTTTGACTCATCTCAAAATGACAGAGCATATACAAAATTTAGAAGACAGTCAAAGTGGTTTGCATTACCATCCCAGCGATCCCTTCTTGTTTCATGGCTTTTTTCAGTAATTTTTATTTTTTTATTCATCCTAGTGTTTGTACTTTTTATTAATCCAGTAATGGATTTGTTTATTGATAATGATAATTGTTGTAGATATGTAGAGCAATTTACAATTAGTGGCTGTCAAGTTCAGTGTAAGCATTGTTACCAGACACACTTGACTGCATTATTAGAGTATTCACCTGACTGCTCTTGGCTGTGGACAAGACTATACATTACACACATTCCTAATATTGAGCAGTTGTTGTCTAATTTGTCTTACTACATGTGTCAGGACTCTAGTCTCTTAGTAATTGTCGTCACATTATCATCCTCATGAAGTGTTCATGAATTACAACACACCAGATGTTATGATACTGAGCTAGCTACCTGTCACAAGACATGCATGGACTTTGACAAGTATATACTTGAAAGTTTAAAACAGTCAGTGATTGTGCATTTATTGTTTCAGCCAAGACCATACACAGTAAGAATCACATACAGTTTCTCCAGCAGTGAATGGACCGCAATATTGTATTGAGCATGCCTTGTTGAGAGCATCAGCCACAGCCAGAGCTTCACCTTCAATAGATGCATATTGGGATTCAGCAAGGTGGGTAAATCTACTGCCCAGTAAAGTGATCTTCCATCTGTGATGGCAACAGAAAAGGTCAGTTGATGGACATGAACAATGTTTTTGAAAGAGCCAAAAGCCTATGCCATGTCGAGACCAATCTGTTGCAAGGCATGTTGGCTTAGTTTTATCAAAAATCCTCACTCCATTGATAACCTCTGCAAAAAGACTGTCATCCCAGTGAAAAGATGTGGCTGGCTTGAGTATATCTCTGAATGGAAGCATGTGTTCAGCCATGCTAAAAGCATATGCCCTACCACAGGTGGAACGGAATGGGTTACGGCATGAATCGTTTAGTGAGTTGTGATAAGTGTCGCAGCCACCACCAAATCTACATCTGGAGTCCGGTATTCACAGCCTTCAATTGGACACTCAACAGTAGGCATCTCCTCGCCACAATGTGATGTGTCTTAATTAGACCAGCCGACCTAAGAAGAAAGCCTCCGTGCCGTACACCAGATGCTCAGATGCTAAGCCAGACGCTGGGTTATGCTTGTCACATAGATAAGGGATACCCGTATTTGATTGTATTCACTTATAAATCAATAGTTATAAACACAACTGATACAAAATCAATGACCAGGATAACTAAAATTATAATATGAGTCAATGTATATATAGGTCAATCTATATATAGGTTAGTGTTCCGTGTTTTCCAGGTTATCATGTCCGTATTCTCTAATCCAATAATTCAGTTCCAATACTTTTTAGTTCAATAATTCAATTCAATCTGGCCTTCTTTGATTGAGACATTGCTTCAGCATACAATTATTGGCATTCTCATCATCTTCACTGATAGCACTGTATGGATGGTCATCACTGCTAGAACCACTGCTGATTATCACATCTGTCAAATGCTTGGTGGTCATTGCTGGCAATTGCTGCTTTCTTTCTTGATGGGATGCAGTTGGAGCTGATGGGTTGAAACGTTGACTGTGTTATCATGTATTCAGATGGTGGTGTCTGATGCAAGTGGACAGAACCATATAGCCTGCCTGCTACTTTCTTGTGTTTAACTCCCTGCCCTTAGAGCTCTTACTTGTAGTGAACTTCTTCCAATTTTCGGCATTCTCTTTAATCTGAACAAACTGTTCTACGTACACATCCTTGTCATCTCCTTCCTCATCATAGTCTCCAGAATTTTCTTCTGAGCAAACTTCTTTCTATGAACACTACCTTGCCTCACCTCTGCTTTTTATCACTTTCTCCTCATAGTATCAGCTGGTTGTTCTGGCACTGATTCCTGGAGCGAATATGCTGGACTAATATACAGTTGCAAATGCTTGTAATCTTGTTGTTTACTTGTAAGGTGGCCTCTGGCTCTCCTGCAATCACTCATGAACGTTTGCTAATCTTCTGTGAATTCTGAAGTTAAAGCATGAGTGTGGTACTGGGTATTATATAGAATTGCACATACATTAAGTCATCAACACGAACAGGCGTAATTATTATACGGTTGTGCCTTCTGTAATGTACGAGTGACCGGATTAACGTTGGAATCGGCAGATATTACTGCATTAGTTCAACACACAACAAACGCCATTGTGAGTCTGCATGCGCATGCATACAATTACATGTCAATAAGTATAATACATGATATTAGAAAGTACTATATTACACCTCCACCCTAAAGTACAACTAACACAACAACAAAATGTGCATGCATAGCTTATAATCAGATATCCATATTACAATAACAAATTGTCCATTAATCAGTATATCTGGATGGCGGTTGTCGGTTTTCTCTGATAGGGTAACGTCAAAGGTTGCCCTGGTGCAACGAGAGGTACTGTAACTGTTCAGGAGTTTCTGTATCACTACATGAGGGATAATCTGTCTGGTCTGTATCAGACAAATCAGGTGACAAGGGCACAGTATGCGATCTAGGCTCTACAGGGCTACCTACGGCAGAGTGTAAATGATCTACATGACGCCTCCAGAACACACCTGAAGTAACTTGAATTAAGAACCTAGACTCCTTACAACTACCCCGGCAACCCAACGTGGTCCACTTCATGCTTGCACATTCTGGCCCACCTCATAATAACGGGTGTTGCAGCTACAATCATGATAATTCTTCTGCTTGGCTTGTTCTAAACTGACAGATCTATTCAAATCTGGTTTCAGTGTGTTTGATACCATTCATCTTAGTGAATGTGGCAAATTCTTCAGTTACAAATTGGGGCCCATTATCAATGACAATCTGTTCGGGCAACCCATATGATGCACACAGTTTTCTTTTCTACCATTTTGTTTGCTGTAGTAGTTATCATCTCTATATTGTCAGGCCATTTAGAGTACGCATCTGTTACTAGAAAATACATTCTCCCCTGGAAGGGCCTCTCAGAATTTACATGTATGTGTTGCCATGGCTTGGTTGGCCACAGCCAAGGATGGAGTGGGGCGGGGGGTTACACATTCCTTACTGACTGATATGCTTGGCAATATCTAACCAAAGATTCTATGTCTCCATCCAGTCCTTCCCACCATAAATAACTACGGGCGATTGCCTTCATTCGTACCATTCCTGGATGATCTCTATGCAGTTCCTTTAGGATGTTGTCTTGTAACTTCTGTGGTACCACTACTCTAATCCTCCCATAGCGAACAACCTTCAATAGCCAATTCTGTGCGGCGATTCCAGTATGGCAAGAGTGCAATGTCCACTTTTCTTGGCCACCCAATCTGGGTATAACAAAACACTTGGCGCAATAGTTGGTCTGTCTTAATGGCAGCAGCTACTTGTAATGCCATTACAGGCATGGCCTCTACTCGGGCAATGTTGAAGACTGCTGTTTTGTCCACTGTCCGTTCAGTAACCTTCAAAGGAAGGCGGGACAAACTGTCTGCATTAGCATGTTGGCTGGTCGGCTTGTACTCTGTATCATATGAGTATGTGGATAAAATTATGGCCCATCTTGGTAACCTAGCTGCTGCTAATGGAGGAATAGCCTTTTTAGGCCCAAATAATGTCACCAATGGCTTATGGTCAGTGACAAACACAAAACGTCTGCCATAACAAGTACGAACGGGCGTAATTATTATATAGTTGTGCCTTCGTTCACAGGCGAATCTATCCGAGGTTAGTTTATGTCTCTAGGCCTCATAGTTTCTCAAACATTGTTTATTTATTCATTACTATTTATGATGTAATCTCGACCACATTTCTTATCATGAACCACGGTAGTGGTTCATAATAGAGATCGCCTATGTTTTTGGCCAAAACCCTAATAGAACACACACCTAAACACTACTTTAGGAAGTTCCCCCAACCACAACAGAAGCCTTAGAAGTTAATTTGGAAGAAGTTTGGAAATATAAAGTCAAAAGGAGTGAATAAAAGTACTTTTTAAAATTTCTGAAATATGCCATTTTGTTCATCTATATCATTTTTTTTCACAGGGCTAGAGCAAAATGTGAGTACTTTTTGCGGATAAAAACTACATAACTTTCCTTCCTGTGTCTTTCTTCAAACACATTCACGACCTATTTTTAAATGCACATTACAATGATAACACCCAAATTTGCTTCTTGTAGGTTCACTTTGCCATTGGTCTTCTGAGTTAGTCTCTGCAAGGGGTAGTGTTAATTGTGTTAATAAGTATCCAATCTATTCATGTTAACACGTTTATTTGGAAGCCCTATATCATTACCTATATTTAACCACAGTATATTAAGTTCATACCAGAGCAACAACGTACACTGCGTACTTGACTTACTGTGATCACATAGCTACACAAGTGTGCATGCCTATGATAAATCAGCCATACTATTGTTGACCACAGCATGCTATACACTGCCTATAGATGGATATGTCAAAGCTGTATAGTACAAAGTACATTCAATAGTATGGAAACAATACACTGGTGTTTGCTAACTCTGATAATATTAACTGACTACTTAGCAGCTACTGTACATAATGACTGACTTTGATATAACATGTTTAGTACTGTGTAAGCACCACCAGCACATCTTAGCTATCCATAAATAAAAAGTAAACAAACGAGTGTCAAAAATTAAAGCATGGGAATAGAGATCGCTGAAAAAAGTAAAGAAACAAGAGTCAAACAAGCCAGCATGTTAAACACACAGAGATTTTCTATTTGGACTCAAATAAACATTTATACAGAAACATTCTCAGTACTTATCTGCCCCTAATTTATGGATAAACTACTGTTTTTCCCTTAGTTTCTACCATATGTGAGTCCTAATAGAGATCTCTGTGTGTTTAACATGCTGGCTTGTTTGACTCCTGTTTCTTTACTTTTTTCAGCGATCTTTATTCCTCTAATGTCCTGACCAATCATTGTGTCATGTGTCATTCTCTATTCTACCCCACCCCAGGACAGAGAACAAGGTTTAGGATTTAGTGTTCTGGAGGAAGAGGTGAACAAGAAGATGGTCGTCATGGTGAAGGATATTGTAGTGGGTGGTCCAGCATACAGGGATGGACGACTACAAGTTGGCGACATCTTGTTGTTAGTAGATGGCGAATCTGTGGTTGGGAAACCTTATAATGTGGTGAGTAATTAATGTGGTAACTATTCCTTTATCTGTGTGTAAATGTGTCAGATTGTTAAATTGGGGGAAAACCCTTTTGTCCATATTAAAGTAATACAAAATGCATGTCGATATATACACACTGCACATCAAATACTAACACTTTCTACAGGTTTGGAAAATCAAATATTCATTTGTAGTTTTTGTTGTGAAATATTATTGTAGCTTAGAAGTTTATGCATTGGATTTTTAACCCTCTAATGTCAGATATGTGCTTATAAGTTTTTGTCAGAATATAGCAACTTGTCTTGTTATACATGGTTGCTCAGTATATTATATGCTTCTTCCATTTTGTAAAGGCATTACACTTACTGCAACAGACTAAGAGTAAAGGATCGGCCTCGTTGGTGTTTTCTTACGGTAATGCAAGCCCCAGCCATGCCCCCATCACTAAGGAGACGTCACCACCAGTAATACCATCGCTCCCTCTAACTTCCCAAGACAGTCCAACAAGAGATACCGGCAAGTCATCAGAGGCTAGTGCTGAACAAGGCAGTAGCTCAAGAAAGAGCTCAACCATCGATGGAGGGGATTATTCCACTCGTGTGGTAGGCAGGAAGAAGTCTTCAAAGAAGTCATCGCTGGGACGGAAGGCAAAGGCAAAGTCAGATTCACATCGTCAGTCTAGTATGGAGGAATTAGAGAACAACATGACAAGACTGCAGAAGAAACCTACAATAGATATACCTGATAGAGATTTTAAGGATAATGTCGGTATGTGACTGTTGTGTCTTATGAATTGTAGACAATACTGAAGTCAGTTTGTCCTTCAGGCCAAAAGTTTCCTGACATTATCATTCAGTTGGCTACATACCTTAGGCATGTTACTTTGTACACAATTTGGATTAATTACGTGTGACATTTTTCTATTAATATTTGTCAATAAAAGATTTGTCTTTTTAACAAGCATAATTTCCTGTGACCATATGTCTTATCATACATCATTGTTTAATGTGTAGCTGATCAGTATGAAGAGTTTGAAGTAGAGATCAATAAAGGAAGTGGATCACTGGGTCTGAAGGTGGTAGGTGGTGCAGACACCACTGTCAAGGGTGTCCTCATCAAGGAGATTGTACCTAACACACAGGCAGACATTGATGGACAACTGAGACCTGGTGATCGTATACTACAGGTGTGCTCATGTCAGACATACATGTATTCATTGTGCTGTGAAACCATTCTATTCTGGTCATCTTTGGGCCAACATTTTGTGACCTTATTAGGCAAGTGGCTACATTATGTAGGTCACTTTGTTACCAATACCATATTTGGTGGCATTAAATTTTTTTCAATGGCCAGTTTAGACAGGTGACCTTATTATACAATGATCTTAATTGTGCAGGTGTCACTCCTTGTTATTGTCCACAGGTGGACTCTCAGCATCTGAAGCACTCCACTCACTTGCAGGCAATGCAGACACTATGGAACAGTGGTCCAGTGATCAAACTGTTTATCCAGAGGAAGGTGTCAGTTGCTTCTGAGGGAAATCTGTCATTTAGTGAAAGTGTGTTATTACCAGTAGCGTAGTGTGTTATCACCAGTAGTGTAGTGTGTTCTCACCAGAAGTGTAGTGTGTTATCACAGTATGTTCTCACCAAAAGTGTAGTGTGTTATCACCAGTAGCATAGTATGTTCTCACCAGAAGTGTAGTGTGTTATCACCAGTAGAGTAGTGTGTCAATAAACTATTGAGATGGTTTATTTGGTTCTGATAACTATTCCTCTGTGTTTGACCTACATATGTAAAACTGTGCTCATGTGACCTGTATTGTTCCATTTGTAGGTCTTCATTCTCCTTGTATGGAGGTGGAGGTGATCGAGATAGTAAAGCCTGACAATGCTGGACTAGGTCTGATCATTGGATCAAGAGAGTAAGTAATGAATTGACTACCATGAGCTGGGCAGTAGTACTACTGGGATGTGTGTTGATATTAGGAGTAGTTATTGACATAAGTCCGAGGTGAAGCTGAGGATAAGTGTAGAGCATCATGCTTTCTTTTGGTTAGAATTTTATCACAATAATGAACAGCTTTTTCCTGTGGTAAAAGATGCCTCACAAAGTATGTAATTTCTTTCTCAATCTATAACCTGAAAATTAGTAAACATATTTGCCCAGTGGAGTAGTGCAAATATTAGGAAGAAGCTTTTAAGAAATGAATTTTTACAAGTGATGAATCTGATGATAGCTTCACAGAAAGAAAAGCCATCATGATGTTTGATGGTACTTGTATCACTTTTGATTGTGGTACTGTAGAGGCAGGAAATGTCTTCTGGAATTTTGTGAATTAAAAGTATGAAAATTATTTATTACACAAAAGTTTGTGTGTGATGTATACAGTTTGTATGTGTTACTGTGTAGTAAGGAATTGACACAAGGTGTTTTTTTTTATAGAGATCGTGATGGTGTATTTGTGGATGAAGTGGTGAGTCCTCTTATAAGTTGTATGTATGTACCAGTGCATGTGTGATATTGGTTGGTTGTTTAAAGATGTACATTTGATGGCTTTCAAGCACTACTGCATTTTGTATGTGGTCAATATATTGCTTTGTTTAAACTGATTACTTCATATTAGGTTGTTAAAGGAACTGCTCGTAAAGATGGCAGGATTCGTTCTGGAGATAAAATATTAGCCATCAATGGACAAGATGTGTCCATGTCTCAGCAAGACCTGGTAGCTGCCACCTTACAGGTACAAAATACTGATGTTGCAGTCACTATGTGTACAGAACTTTGTCCCTTGTACAACTGTACTGTTGAACACCTCCATACTGGGAACCCTTGGACCATGTTAAAGTACTGACTTCAGGGTTCTAAGTACAAAGTGGCAAGTGCCCTGATGGTCAGTATCTTCTTCAGGGTATTAACTCCAGAAGTGACTGTTCTATTAGAATATTTAGTCATTAGTCACTCTATTAGAGTAAATGATTGTTCTATTAGAGTAATTGAACAAAGCTTTGTACACTAATCAATGGGCTTCAGTTATCCAAACAATTTCACTTATACTTTTGACTAACTATGGTCAGTTCACGTTTACCTCTACCTGAGCCCTCGTTTCTTGTTAATAACTCTTGTTACATGGGCTAGCTGCCCAGTTCTTCAAACATCTGTTAATCAAAAAAGCACTTTAATATGGATAAGAGCTAATAAAGCACTTTGATACAGGCAAGAACAAGTAAGTTATGATATCCCATACATTTAGTATGGACAATTCCAGGGCACAAATATGTTTACAGCATGAAAACATGCTTGTTCCAGTACTGAACAATTGGGAGTGAACACCTGTTTACTTTAGTGTTACTGTGTTTGACAGGGGCTCAGGTGAATGCGAACTGACTAATGTAGGAACTGACTAATGTAGGAACTAAGGTGTTTATATAACTGAGATTATTTCACTGTACATAAATAGTTGGTTTTTACATTTGTATTGTTTCCCTTCAGAGTTGTAAAGGAAAGGTTTCCCTTACTGTTGGCCATGCAGTCGGCATGTCACCTGTGAAGGACAGGTCACCAGATCTCAGCAAGTTCCCTCTGTCAATTGGTCCACCTGTGGAAGTCCATCATCCTCAGAAGAGTCCACCAAGTTATCCTGGCTATAATAATGATGACAACATGGAACCTAACAGGAGTTCATCATCACTGAAAGTGTCATCATCCTCTGGTGTGTGGTGTGGTGTGGTGTGGTGTGGTGCGGTGCGTGTGTGTGTGGTGCGTGTGTGTGTGTGGTGCGTGCGTGTGTGTGTGTGGTGCGTGCGTACTCTTCAGTACATAGAGATGTATTATGATTTTGATGGGAAACAATTAGGGAAATCTCTGTAGCATACACAGCTCCCAAAACGTATTGTTAACAATCGCTTGTATAGTAATTGTAGTTAATTTCAATTTCTTGTCTTTTATAGTAAATCATTACAATTCCGACCTATCCTATCATCATGACACATATCCATTACGGTACCACTCCTCCTCACCTCCAGTACGATTGTCTCCTCAAATGTCTCGTAATCCTCCGCCATATCCTTCTGTACAGCAGCATCACATGGGCTCTGGTGATCCACATGTATATACTACTTCACAAGATTCATCAGTACATAAAGAGTGAGTCTGTAATATATGTGTATTCTGCCTGTAGTGTGTATACAGTCACTTTATATTAGTATACTGATGCTACACTCCAGTGATAAATATAACGGTCAATCACTGGACATTTGCTGTACAAATAGCATCAATGTCAGACCATGAAGTTTGGTCAGCCATAATGTCCTAGCCATCAAAGGAGCCTTAGTTTACCTATTTGGTTTATGGTTTTGACTGCTAATATAGTTACAACTAAAGTGTCCTGCCATGTTCTACCATGTCTGTTCAAAACTACACATTGTAGGACATTGTGGTGGGTCAACTACAAAATGTTATATTTGTCACTGCACTCTGCTTTACCTTATGTTGTATTATTCTCCTCCTTGCCAATTCCTGTCTTATTTCCTTAACTAACACACATGATTTAGCTGACTACATATTATGTGTATATTCTTCATCATTACAGGATTAAACTACACAAGGGGTCTAGTGGTTTAGGTTTTGCAATAGCCGGTGGAAATGAGGTACCGATCTACATCAACAACATAGCCAAGGATGGTGTGGCTGACAAGGATGGTCGACTACAGAGTGGTGACCAGTTGATTGCAGTTAATGGGATTAACATGCAAGGAGTGTCGTACCAGTATGCCCTAGAGACTTTAAAGAAAGTTCATGGTGAAGTGACATTGACGATAATTCCGTCCACTTAAAATGATTTATTGCTATGTGCTTTTTAAAATTCGTTTATGCTAATGATATTCACTTGTACAATTTACCAATTCATGTGTGTATATGTATATAATGTAATTACTTTTTGTACATCATTTTTTGAAAAGTCATTCTTTTGACCACCTTTGAACATTTATTTTGTCAGTTGTTATTTTGCATATCTCTGGTTGGGTTAAAACTTTCCTCAAATGTGATTTTTTTTTGTGATCTCCTTTGTCATTTGAGAAGGGCACATAGTTGGTAAAAAATGAGGGGTCCACCCACCACCACCCACACACTTTTATTGGTTAATGCCTTAAGATTTCTCCAATAGAACAGTCACTGTTGTAGGCCTAAATATTTTCAAGGTTGAGCAATGTTACCTAATTTAATTTTTTTTGCCAATACTCCCAAAAATGTATTATGGATGTCTAAATATTTCAAAATGAAGTTTTTGCTGGTAAACTACAAATTGAACAAAAAAAATCTTCCCTGCGAAATGATATTGAGGCTATACAGTAACTATATGTGTATTATATAGGTATTCTAAATGTTTCTCAGAGCTTTATAAAATCAGTCAATTTCCTGGGGGTGTACTTCTAGGAATGATAACATCCAAATTATGGGATAGTACACTCCCATGCTAAAAACATGAATCATAGTTTGTCATAAAGGACTCCACGACCTCCCAAGGGTGGGGGGGTACGGTGGTGATAATAAACTAAGGGAGCTAAACAATGTGGCAATTATTATTATTATATATGTAGTACAGCGTACAAAGCAAACACATCATACAGAGCACACTTAATTAATCTGGGGGTATTCCCTCATAGGAAAATATTGGTTTGCAAATGTAGCTATCTGTTAAATTATTTGAATGAACTTACTGAATAATATTGTGAGCCACTTTAACTATTATTTTCTAGCAGCAGTAACTAGCTTTCATATAAGGGCACAGCATAATTAAATGCTGCATGCAGTATGGCTTGAGTTAAAATTAAAGTTCAAGAGATTAATATTTTTTTGATGGATGTTTATTAGACCAGTTGACTATTTTATTAGAGTATTTCGATGTTTAACAGCTCACTAGCAATTTTACCGCTATAAATTTGAGCCCTTCTTGTTGATTCCTAGAATAGGTTAGCTCTTCTCTTTGCACTCTTTTCAATGGCTTTTCATTATGCATGTATGATTTAATTGAATCTGTATTGTAGCTTCTACTATCTTTCTAGTTAGCACACAGTAAAATTTTGGAGGGGGGTCCTTCAGCCCTCATGCACCTGCCCTTGGAATCAGCTCAATAACTGACTGTAGCCTTATGCATTTTATTCACTAAAGAATGGAAAATAGCTCATGTTACCCCTGTTTTTAAAGAAAAGGGAATTGTCAACATCCGACTCAACAACCAAACTAACATCTGCTTTTCGTAAAGCTTTAATTTGTAAAAGATAGAATTACTGATTTTCTTATGACCAACTGCCAGTGTTGGGAGTAACGCGTTACAAAAGTAACGCGTTACGTAATATTATTACTTTTGTGGTAACTAAGTAATATAACGAAATACGCTATAAAAACAACTCAAGTTACTTACTTACAAATGTAACGCGCTACCTAAGTAATATAGTTACTGTAACGAACGTAATATTATTACTACAAGTAACGAAGTTACTGATCTCGTTAGTAATCCACTGAGTAACGCCTAGCCACAACGAAGTAATGAAGCCTACTGAATGAGGCTTATTCACCAGCTTCTTACTTATAATCAAGATTTGCACATTGTGCAACGACGCAATCGTGTCACGTGATAAGGTGGTAGTTTCACACGTGACAGCTTAAGGCTGTGGACACAAAGTAATATAATATGTAATATTATTACAGTTACTTTATTTTATGGGTAATATGTAACTGTAACTAAATAGTTCAGCTGCAAGTAATATGTAACTAGTTACTTTAACAAGTAACTTGCCCAACACTGCCAACTGCCTCCTTCCCTATGAACAATATGGCTAGCTGAATGATCTTGTACAACAACACAATTACTGATGAATGATTGAACTGATGCACTACACCAATTGATGTGGTCCACCTTGATTTTAGCGAGGCTTTTGACTGTGTGCCCCACCAAAAGTTACTAAAGTGTACAGTATTCAAGGTAAACTACTGAATTGTATTAAGACTCATAGGCAACAACAAGTAGTTATTAAACAACGAGTATATAGTTATTAATAATGTAAGGTTTGATCAGTTTCTCTGCGTCATGGTGTATGGAAAGCGGAGCTGAGTTGGTTGACCAAACGCATGTACAATGATGTTTGTAACAGTGCAGTGCACTGACCGTGCATGCAGGCATGCTCCATGCAGGGTGAATGTCCGTAATGCTTGGACAGCTGTGCTGCTGCTGCTAGTCTGTGAGCCTGGTTCCATCTAGACAGGCCCTCCAGCAAATATGTACTGTGTCTTCATGAAAATGTACATGAAGAGCCTGATATTTTTATCAACAATATTGTCTTGTTTCAGTAATATTATTTGGTGTGCATGCACTCATGCATGCATGCTATCAGGTGGAGATGAAAGGATTCCAGGGATGTTGTCCCTTTAGCACACCTGTACACTGGCAGCCACACTCCACCTTTGTTGCCTGCACAAAGTGACCTTAGATCGTATGCATTGATCTTATTTGTGCAGTGGGAGGTTAGAAGTGCCTTCACGTGATAGTCTCTGTGAAGGTAATTCGGTGAATTATTTTGCATCCATTACAAGCTCTAAAACTGCAGTGATGAATGCAGGGGCGTAGGGAGGGGGGGTTCCGGGGGGTTCAGGAACCCCCCTGTAAAATTTAGACTTCTGCAAGCAGGATCCTAACACACCATTTAGTGTGGCAGGACAAAATGAGTGAGCAATATAGTGTAATGGCACAGCACAACAATTGATAAAACTTACATTCATCTCTCAGGGAAGGATTTACAGAGGTAACATGAGCCCCTCTTCAAAACTTGTTAAAAAGATCGATATACTCTAATAGAGCAGTCAGGTATATACTCTAATAGAGCAGTCAGGTATACTCTAATAGAACATGCATGTAAATATCCATGTCCATATGAAGTTTTTCAGACATTCCAACATTAAATGCAAACTTAGCATGACCTTATACTGCTATAGCTTTGGTATGCATTAAAGATATAGAGCTCCAGTAATTTATCACTTGTGTTATGCAAAATGAATTCATGCTATGCATATTTGTATAGTTATATTGTTTGATCGTCATTTGTATCAGTGGATTCATGGCTCCTATACCACAGTGAGATATAACCATCACTTACAGATTACTAGCTATATGTGTCTCTATGTGTTATGCTGTCTGCTTCCACTAGGTGACTTTATCTAGTACTACAGTACCTTCATCCCAGGGCCACTTAATGCATCATAATTAATGTACTTTTTGCATAAAATATAGCGATTTGCTGAGTTTTGATTTATTAAAATATTGAAAGTCTCTCAGCGGCTGGGGGCTGCGCCCCCAGACCCCTGCTTCTAGTTACTCAATGCTGGTGCTGGAACCCCCCTTCAAAAAATCCTGGCTACGCCCCTGGAATGAGGTGGTATGTGCAATGGTGTGGAAAACTAGAAAGATCATGTAAGGGGCTGCTGCATATAATGTTTAATTTACCTCTTATTATTTTATTCTTGTTTATCTTGTAGTTATTTCTCAATTGAATGTCTGCAGTGACAGGGACAGATCCAGGGTTTGACAAAGGGGGCACACCATGATCAGGATAGTGAGTCTAGTCTGTCTTCTCAATACTAAAAGTTTTCGATTGTGGTACTTTTTTAATAAGCATATTTTTCGTGATATTCCTAGGACTCATCCATTTATTTTGAACAAAACATAGTAAGAACGTTTACTGCTGCTGACCACAAGCAACCATCATTGAAATCTTCAAGTGTGCCTATAAATTAAATCCAGTGGTTTTGCTCTTACTGGTTGGGTTGACTGGTCGGCCAGCGCAGTCAGGCTATCAGCCTACACTAGCTTGGTCGATTGGTTGTCAGTACTGGCCAGAATGAGTGATGATTACTCACTCAAAGTAGGCTATCAGCCTGCAAAATAGACCAGGCAGTTCTATAACTACCTGATATAGAACTGTGATCTATTAAAGTGTTCTATAACTACCCAATATAGAACACTTGTGCTTGTAATGCGAATATAGAACACTTTTTTGCTTTGATTCTCCCATGCAAAGTTCTTTATATATATCTTTTTTGCTTTATATATTCGCATTACAAGCACAAGTGTTCTATATTGGGTAGTTATAGAACACTTTAATATATATACATTAAAATGATCTTCTCAAAAACCTTTGAAATGATACATAAAAATTAATTCTAGTGATATGGATGATAGTTAGATATACATGTAGTGGTAGCACGGTACCCACACTTGAAGATGGAATATATGACCCAATGTGTACGCCATTCAGATGGTAAGTATAGCCATTGGTAATAGTTAACTGAAAAAGATAACTGAAGGGTTGACAGAGAACTTCTGCACAACATTCTACGGTACAGTGTTAAGTGTGTAGTGTATTTAATAATTATATATAGACAATTGGCAATAGCTATATTCTTCTCTACCAGAAGCATAAAATAATACAAACACATACGAGTATTTTACAATCAACAATAATAATATAATGTTCAAGAAAAAACATAAACATTAATAAAGAGAAGAAAGACAACACGTTAAGCATGCACACACATTTATAAATGGCTATATACATAAAACAAAACACTCTTAGGTGGCCTCCCCAAAGTTGGCTCCGAGCGTGGCGCTTGGCCGGAATCTGGGTGGCCTGCAGATCATGCAAGTCATGATGGGGTTGGCTTTTTTTCAGCCCTTCTATATTTGTTCCGTTTCACTTTAGGATATTTAACTCAAATATTTTCGGTTAGGCTCCTAGGCTATGGGTAAATACCTCGAACAGGCTCTGCCTTCTGTGTACACCCTCCAGTGCAGGAAACAAAGTAACCAAGTTCCACAGCTAGTACTGAATAGATTTTTAGCAGAACAAATCTGAATGAAAGATGACAAATTGCATGTGGGACATGCATGTAAACAAGACTGCAGTCACCCACATGGTGCATATTGGAGGTGTGGCAGCACCAAGCAATGTTACAGTATTCTCATAACAATGCCAACAATTAAACACATGTACATGTGAACCCCTCACCTGCATGTCCACAAAACAAATCATAGTACCAACTCTAGCTACATGGCTATAGTATTGTAGTAATAATTCTGCTACAAAGGATTCTTTATTACCTTTGTTTCAGAGTACTCACCAAAATTAATGTCAATGCTGGCTGTGTATCTCTTCTGCAAAAAAAAAATTTCCAGCTGGATATACAGTGTATAGAAAAGATATAGAAGTGATGGATATGGAGGAAACTTCATAGCATGTCAAAATGGAAGAACACAATCTTGAACAAATGCCGAACTATATAGCTGTTTGCTGTAAACCTAATTAACCTAGCTTTGACCACCGTGACCTTTCATACATGGAAACTAGGGACCCGCCGATTATGCTGGCATAATTTTGAGTAAAATAGGTACCTAAAAGCATTGAGCATAATGCCAGCATAATAGGTTAAATATTTGTACGATAGTATAAATTCTTGCTGGAAAAATGACAATTGCAAAATAAGATCAATATACTCTAATAGAGCAGTCAGTAACTCTAATAGAACAATCATCAAACTGACTGTTCTATTAGAGTATAACGATCTTTTCTCTTACATGCAGCAAGAATTTATTATTTGTGTTCCAGCCACTCATTTTTTTCTTTCTATACAGTGTTAAACTAGTAGCAAAGCATATGAACTAAGGCATGAACATTGAGCATAATCGAGCATAATAGGTAAATATCGAGCATTAATTTAAGCATAATAGTTGAATTTTTGAGCAGTGCAGCATAGCATAATAGTAAAATTATGAGCATAATCGGCGGTTCCCTAATGGAAACTTTATGTGACACACCGGAGAATGCTGCATAAAACCTCTCCTATGTGGAGACATAAATCTTCTGAACGTTAACTGGGAAAACATTGTATTAATGCTAACACCTTTAATGGATGTACACAAAAAATGGTTGACTTCCAACCAGAAGAAATAATACATTATCGGTATAGACATTTTTGCCACAAACCATCCATCATTGGTTATTGTATGCATGACCACAAGGCAGTCCTATATAGTTTACTCCTTCACTGTAAAATATGGGGTGTTCCAGTACACCCCACTGGAGGCGTTATATATATGGCCCACGCCTCAAAAGGTAATTGGTGGGTGTAACTTTGTACATGAATTCCCTCTACACAGTATATGTAACTTGAATCAGGCTAAATGCCAAAACTCCAAGATCAACAAGATCTCAATCATAAGCCTTCTATGCATGTGAAACCATGCTCATACCACCAGGCAAACGTGATTTGGACCAAGTTGTGTGTGTTAATTCAATGTATCTAGTCAGACCTGAAATTGGACACTCACATTAATTACATACCACCTAAGAATCCTTTCTTAAGTGAAACATTTTACTTGCTTCACTGCATACAAAGGAGGTTAATTTGTCCATCTATTTTCAAGTGATTCCCAGTCCAGCTGGTCCATGAAATTACGGTGGGATCACATGTATTTGTTATAAAACAGGCTGCTCTGTGTTGGATCTACTCTATAGAGTTGAGATTTCAAGGTAGACTGCCAATGTACCAACACTGTAGCAAATTTAAGTGGAGGACAAATGAATATAACTAATGCTAGATTATTTATGTATACAAATTATTCATAATGAAATTGATATCCCAGTACCCGGCTCCACTTTGCAACATATTCCAGAACAAGAAATTAATACCCTTTTTAATCTCCAACCACTGTAGATCTCACCAGTCTTTGCTTTTTCCCATTTACAATTTTGCTTTGGAACAATAATTACGATCTAAAGGCTCTAATTCATAGTTTTTTAAATCTATAATTCACCTTATTGTAATCGTACTATTTGTCTGTATGTTTTCTTCATTTTCCTTTGGAGTTGTACAATATAGGTAAAATTTTCTCTCCCATATAGGATTTCTATTTACTTAATTATAGCTAACCACCATAGATAATAGTGGATGTGTCTATTATCAATGACCCCACCGATAATAATGGGGTTAGCGCTGGATACTGTGACGTGTTTTTTAAACCAGGCGCACGCCCACAGCCGGCCGAAGGCCGGCTGTGGGCGTGCGCCTGGTTTACTGTAATTGTTTTCGTAAAAGTGTGTGTGTGTACCTATCTATCTACCTATGTACCTATCTACCTATGTTTGTCCGTACGCACCCACGTGAGCAAAATCGTTTAATAACGGTGAAAGCAGCTTTTACGTAAGAAGTAAAAGTGAAATGAAGTCTGTATTAAACTTCTGCACAGGTGAACTTTGCTCTGAGGTGGTTTCTTTTCGGCGGACTGAAATACGGGTGTGGTGACTTTCCTCAGACTACCTTCCCCTTGAGGTTTTCAGGCATTTAGCAACTGAAAAACAACGGTGCAGGCCTCGTACTCTGCCAGGAATAGCCTATCGCTTCGAGTTGAAAGGGGGCGTATCCCTTACGTACGCGAACGAAAATGAAGAGCAGCTTTGAGGCTTTGTCGAGAGAATTTGTGGGAAAAAACACGTTAGTCACACTATAAAACAGTTTAGAAGATAGTTTTGTGCGTAATATGTTGGTAAAAGCGGTTTATTTAACAAACGCTTCCTTAGCAGTGCATAGCAACGTAATTGAATGAATTACGAATATTTCATGAATTACGAGAAATAGCTAATTATATTATTGCACAACCCAAACTACCATATTGTAAAGTAGTAATACATAGTTGGTTAATTCGTAGTAGTATATACTGTCTATAGTTATTCCAGATGAGTTAGCTAGCTGCATGGCGCCTGGTTTTTAGAAGTAGCACAACATCAACTTGTTTTTTTTGATACTTTCCGTATAATGACCACAAAAATCCTGTTCAATTAACTTTGTAAGGCTTCACATTATTATAAGCTAAGTCAAAAGTGTTCCGTGTTTGAAAGACTACAGCATGGACAAAGGGGACGACCATCCTGTGCGACTACGCGTGACTGAAGATGTTGTATCGAAGGCCGTTAACAAACATTGTCTTACCTCGCTTGAGCAAAGTATCAAATGTAACCAGATCGCTGAATTGTCTGGTCATGTAGTTCAGTTGTCTGCTCCGAAAGAGCAACTCGTTTATTCATCTCCTAAGAGATTCGTAGATGTTGTTACTATAGCGTATAACGAACACCATGATCTCGTGTGGCGACCTGACGATGTGTGGCAAGCTATCCTCACTCAGTTTTCCTTGTACGTGATGAAGAATTCCGAGGCACTTCGTGACAAGTTTGTAGACTTCAAGGGGAAACGGGAACTGACAATTGAGACATTGGGTACATTGTACACTGTTGACTTCGGTTGTCTTGCTAAGAGGATGGTGGATGAAAAGATCATTAAAAACATAAAAGACCCAACTATCGCAGAATGAATCCTGCCAAAATTCACAACCACAACTGAAAATGATCGAATAGTGGCTTCCGTGAGCATGATGGCTATTCTCAAGGAATATTTTGACTTCAGAATTCGTACGTCGTGTGGGTTACCATCAGTTAGCTACTCTTCTTGGCTCTGTTGATGACTGGAAACTTGTACGTCAGAAAGTCAACCGATTGTTGGAGTTCGACAATCAAGGTGGTGACATGAAGGTGGTGACATGAAGAAATGGCATCAATTGCTGACTGGTGTGCTTGAGGAGTTCATCAAGACAAAGAGTGGAGTGGCCAATGACAAGTTCTGGCAGAAGATTTGCCACTTTTCAAGTGGTAATGGAACTTCCTCAATAAGTGTCTGGATTAGTGTGTTTGCCATGTTTAATAAATATGGAGAATGGCAAGGAGACCGAAGATTTTTTGCAAGCTTTGGTGGTGTGAAGATAGAGTGGCCAGTTGTTGAAATAGCTGAAATTCCATCGGGAGCAATATCAGTCCCAATTCACATTGATGGCAATGGCACAGAATATGATGGGTGTTTGATGGCTGGTCAGTTTGCATTTGATGGTGAAGGTACAAGTGTCCAACCAAGATCAGACTGGTGTATTGCTGTCAAAAGTTCAATAACTGTGAAAGCTTAGAAGTATACAAATTGTTTTTTTACATCATTTTGTACTAGTGCACAGCTAAAGTACCTAATTTACTAACCATGAAAAAAATGGAATAGTGAGTATGTTTACAGAGCTAATGGCCAAATCAACTAAGTGCCATGCCCAGTACTATACATGAGTGACATCACACCAGACGTCTACAAAACACCAATATAATGACAAAATGTGAGCTCATTTAAGTACACTAAAGTACTTACTTTACTAGCCATGAGTAAACTAAAGTAACTACGTAAAGGGTGTAGTAAATTTGTTTCTAATGGCGAAATTAAATGCCATGCCAGTACCATATATAACATCATGTCAGGTATCTATAATCAAATCAAAGAACTCACCTGTGACATTCATTCAGTAAAAAGCAATGAACCATATCTTCTCCAAATCCACAGGTTAACTCTGGCTCAGCTTTACAGAACTATAACCCACAGTCGATCCTGTGAAGTTATATGTATGTACCAGTGCATGTGTGATATTGGTTGGTTGTTTAAAGATGTACATTTGATGGCTTTCAAGCACTACTGCGTTTTGTATGTGGTCAATGTATTGCTTTGTTTAAACTGATTACTTCATATTAAGTTGTTAAAGGAGCTGCTCGTAAAGATGGCAGGATTCGTTCTGGAGATAAAATATTAGCCATCAATGGACAAGATGTGTCCATGTCTCAACAAGACCTGGTAGCTGCCACCTTACAGGTACAAAATACTGATGTTGCAGTCACTATGTGTACAGAACTTTGTCCCTTATACAACTGTACTGTTGAACACCTCCATACTGGGAACCCTTGGACCATGTTAAATACTGGTTTCAGGGTTCTAAGTACAAAGTGGCAAGTGCCCTGATGTTAGTGTCTTCTTCAAATTAGAGGGGTATTAAAGTGCAATGGATCCCAAACTTCAATTATCTCAACCTCAATTATCTGAACTCCAAAAGTGACTGTTCTATTAGAATATTGAGTCATTAGTGTTCACCCTATTAAGAGTAAATGATTGTTCTATTAGAGTAATTGAACAAAGCTTTGTACACTAATCAATGGGCTTCAGTTATCCAAACAATTTCACTTATACTTTAGACTAACTATAGTCAGTTCACGTTTACCTTTACCTGAGCCATCGTTTCTTGTTAATAACTCTTGTTACATGGGCTAGCTTCCCAGTTCTTCAAATGCCTGTTAATCAAAAAAGCACTTTAATATAGGCAATAACAAATAACGCACTTTGATACAGGCAAGAGCAAATGAGTTATGAGGCTTTTAAATATCCCATACATTTAGTATGGACAATTTCAGGGCGTAAACATGGTTACAACATGAAAACATACTTGTTCCAGTACAAAACCATTGGGAGTGAACATGTGTTCACCTCTTTGATATTACTGTGTTTGGCAGGGGCTCAGGTGAATGCGAACTGACTATATGTGACCCTATTTTGGAAAACCATACAATTTCCCGATATATTAAAGTGGGTGTGGCTCACAGAAGTACTTATCCTGCTGCAAGACTAGATTATATACAACTCGTACAATAATCGATTACTCCACATACATTTTGACACATAGGTAAATTTTCTTTTTTTATGGCTAAAATGAATCAGTGAGTGATTATCTACCTTGTGTGAAAATTTTGTGATGATATAATGAAGCATTCCAAAGATATGGCTAATTTACTGTCTAATACATAACAAATTAACTTTTCATTATCAGTTTATAGGACTGTATAGTGATCAGGTGTGACAAATTATTGACAAATCACTTTGTTGACAAAGATCTTCATTCTTACATTCTAAAATGGATGAAAAGAGATCCTTGAGAGTTTAATCATGTGCCCAAATGTATGGTTTTCCAAAATAGGGTCACATATAGGAACAAAAGTGTTTGGAAAGCTGAGATTCCACTGTACATAAATAGTTGGTTTTTACTTTTGTATTCTTTCCCCTCAGAGTTGTAAAGGAAAGGTTTCCCTTACTGTTGGACATGCAGTCGGCATGTCACCTGTGAAGGACAGGTCACCAGATCTCAGCAAGTTCCCTCTGTTAATTGGTCCACCTGTGGAAGTCCATCATCCTCAGAAGAGTCCTCCAAGTTATCCTGGCTATAATAATGATGACAACATGGAACCTAACGGGAGTTCATCATCACTGAAAGTGTCATCATCATCTGGTGTGTGTGAGTGAGTGAGTGAGTGAGTGAGTGAGTGAGTGAGTGAGTGAGTGAGTGAGTGAGTGAGTGAGTGAGTGAGTGAGTGAGTGAGTGAGTGAGTGAGTGTACTTGCGTGCGCGGGAATGCACATGTGTGTAGTATGTGTGTGTGTGTGTGTGTGTGTGTGTGTATGTGTGTGTGTGTGTACTCTTCAGTACGTAGAGATGTATTATGATTTTGATGGGAAACAATTAGGGAAATCTCTGTAGCATACACAGCTCCCAAACACGTATTGTTAACAATCACTTGTATAGTAATTGTAGTTAATTTCGTCTTGTCTCTTATAGTAAATCATTACAATTCCGATCTATCCTATCATCATGACACATATCCATTACGGTACCACTCCTCCTCACCCCCAGTACGATTGTCTCCTCAAATGTCTCGTAATCCCCCACCATATCCTTCTGTACAGCAGCATCACATGGGCTCTGGTGATCCACATGTATATACTACTTCACAAGATTCATCAGTACATAAAGAGTGAGTCTGTAATATGCGTATTTGTGTGTGTAGAGTGAGTCTGTAATGTGTGTTTGTGTGTGTAGAGTGAATCTGTAATATGTGTATTTGTGTGCATGTCTGCCTGTAGTGTGTATACATTAATTTACTGATGCTACACTCCAGAGATAAATGTAATGGTCAATCACTGGACATTTGCTGTACAAATAGCATCAATGAAGTTTGGTCAGCCATAATGTCCTAGCCATCAAAGGAGCCTCAGTTTATCTATTCGGTTTATGGTTTTGACTGCTATTCATATCTGTTCTTTGATTGCTAGGAGATCTATATTGTTACAACTAAGGGGGGGGGGGGGGGGGGGTCCATGAATGTACTCGGCCAATTAGCAGCAGCCATGTAGCCCACAGCAACACTGTCACCATTGTTCCCATATACAGGCTATGCCAAAACTGTTAACAATCGTGTTTACATCCATACTTACAACTAAAGTGTCCTGCCATGCTCTACCATGTCCATTCAAAACTACACATGGTAGGACATTGTGGTGGGTCAACTACAAAAATGTTATATTTGTCACTGCACTCTGCTTTACCTTATGTTGTATTATTCTCCACCTTGCCAATTCCTGTCTTATTTCTTTAACTAATAACTGACAACATATTATGTGTATATTCTTCATTATTACAGGATTAAACTACACAAGGGGTCTAGTGGTTTAGGTTTTGCAATAGCCGGTGGAAATGAGGTACCGATCTACATCAACAACATAGCCAAGGATGGGGTGGCTGACAAGGATAGTCGACTACAGAGTGGTGACCAGTTGATTGCAGTTAATGGGATTAACATGCAAGGAGTGTCGTACCAGTATGCCCTAGAGACTTTAAAGAAAGTTCATGGTGAAGTGACATTGACAATAATTCCGTCCACTTAAAAATGATTTATTACTATGTACTTTTTAAAATTCGTTTATGCTAATGATATTCACTTGTACAATTTACCAATTCATGTGTGTATATGTATATAATGTAATTACTTTTTATACATCATTTTTTGAAAAGTCATTCTTTTGACCACCTTTGAACATTTATTTTGTCAGTTGTTATTTGTATATCTCTGGTTGGGTTAAAACCTGATTTCTTTGTGATCTCGACTGGGTATATATACAGGTGGAATAATTATGTGGTTTAGCCCTCCTAAGTATAAATATATTCAAAAAAGCAAACTTGGTATCAAAAAGCAAGCTCAGTATATAACTATACTTGGCTTCACATGACAACTTCAATACTTGTCCAACTAATATAAAGTATACAATTAATAATATAAACATTTAGAAGCCACAGTGTCAGAATGGCATACAACTTGTTAAAGTTGGGAGCGAATAGCTAGGTTTGTTGTAAACTGCTATTCAAACTACCAGAGTGTTACAAGCATACATGTTAGAAGAAACCATGCAGCTAATTAAATGATGTACAAAATTACAATAATCCATGGCATGGACTTGTCTGTATTAAGCATAATTTATACCTCTAACATTCTAAATCTATAATTATAAACAACATCTTCGAGGTCACCTCATACAGCCAGCAATCAATTTCAAAGTTTCGGTAATGTTAATTTGTACTTAAGTATATAGTTATTTTGCATGTGTTTTTATGTTGTGTGCAGGGCATAGCTGAAAAACAGTTTTGCTTCCCCGGTGTTAAAAAAGAAAGGGAAAAAAAACATTAAATAAAAATTATTTCAGTGAATAAACCTTTAAAAAGCATATAACTGGCAATAAATCATTTTTACGTAGACAGATTTACAAACCTTATTCGGAGAGTTTCTAAAAGCATAGCTAATGTATAGTGGTACAATGCTAGCTCCTTGTAATAATTGTAATTAAGTCCCCTTTTCATGCATTCGTGAACTATGCTATATATATAACTGTTGCAAGCGCTGTTTGGTTTATCGCTGCTCTGTAGTTGATCATCTTCGTCATGTAGATTGTAGCTACCTCACAGGCTCATACTGTTAAAATTTGGATGCAGTCATTAAACACCTTGAGGGTGTCCACTTGCATGTTTAAAAAATAACTCCTTTCGAGTGTTAAAAATGATGCTGAAAAGAGCTCGCAGGGTGAGTGCTAAGGTGTTGTAATAAGTGTAACACCAATTAAGTGTGAAGGTTCTACAATAGGTGTAAATCCAGAGTGTTAGGGTACTATAGGAATGATACAGCAAGCATCCATTGCAAATTTCCGAATGGGTGGAGCCCTTTTCATCTCTTCATTAACATTAATGATTTATCAGGAAACACATATGACCTGCAAATACAGTAATTCAACGGGATTACAAATACATACTTGCCTGTCTTTCACACTTGTATTTATAACATGACTACCAAAGAAACATTTAGTTGTGGGATTTCATTCTCAGAAACACCACACCCTTAACAAACTTTAAAGATATTTAGTATTTTCAGGGGTGCTGTAAGAACACTTCCCTGGCTTGAGTTTTATAGGTGTTATGGTACATTTCCACCATGTAGTTGAGACTCCAAACCATTGCAATAGCCAGCTAAATCATAGCAACACATAATGAGATTGCTGGGAAGTAAAGCAGGAATCGATAAGGTAAAGAGGCATGTATGGGCAGTACTGTTCATGAAATGATTGCAAACATATCTAGTTTGTAGCTAATCTATTGTACGAAATTAAATGTAATTTTTTTCCTATGCGCTTATAGCTAGCTAGCTAGCGTTCTCCCTGATGGAGGTTCTACATATGCAGTAATTACATTAGGTAGGCAACTCAAAAGGAAGCCTCATATGGATCACAAAAAGCACCCTTGTGTAGAGCAAAACCTAGCTAGCTACCATGTAATTTGCCCTTACCGGACAAGGAAACCAAGCCACCTTCTTTACTACACAAAGCCAAAATAATCCCTCCTATACTATATTAAGGGGATTTTACCCGTTAGCAAACCAGCTAAGTCTACGTATGAGAATGCATCATGCAGGGAATATCCTAACTGACCAAAATAATTTAAATCTCCAGTTACAAACATATCCGCTTAGGGACTTTTCACCAATAACAACCGGAACTGGCTATGAATGGCTTCGATTTATCACAATTAAGTCACGCCCGTTATTTCGGTTATTTACAGCTACCTGAGAAGTACTATAGGCACAGCGCTGGAGGGTGCACACAGAAGGCAGTTCGCGTATTAGTTTGTTAAAAGATACCTATACAGATCCGTACTGGATACTAATAAAGTCAAGATGGCTAGACGGCAGGATACCTCGATAACGCGGGCTGATCAGAACCGGCAGCTAAAGCAGTTTCAAACGCCTGAGAAGAGTGAGTACCGTAATAATCAATATCTATGAGTATGTAGAGTAATTAGATAGTTATCCTATGTTTAAATATGCCAGTAGTTTTATTAGTCACTGAGTTGTTGTACCCTATATGTACAGAGTGATGACTTTTCATTTCGTTACAGTAGCTACAGGGGCGGATCCAGGATTTTTCAAGAGGGGGTCTCTGAGCTGGGTGGAGGACAACCCCCCCCCATAAAGTTCACGCAATTATTTAACTCAGTACATCCGGCCTACGGTTGTACGTAGCATTCATACATAAAATGTGCCCTTAGGCAAACTTTAACGAGCACGATATGTATATCTAGCTATAACTAACTGGAAACCTACACTGCTGTTTGTGCAGCTTATTGCTATACTATGCTATCATAGACTTATAGCTTACTACATACAAAACTTCCTGGCACACAGTATAGTCATGAGGAATGATGGATCACTTGTTCATCACACCAGGTTTTCGATCACATTTCTTGCTTTCCATCCAGCACCCTCGCAGAAGTGGCACAAAAAGTAAACCTTGTGTAAGTGCAAGTGAAGTTGGTCTTCCCGAACAAGTTGAAGAACTACTGACACTTTGTAATTCATACTGTCGAGGCGGGGACCGGCATTCTGTGTCTTCTGGGTGAGGTCTCAGGAACAGCCAAGTGATATCACGTGCCCATATTGACCAAAGGCAGAGTCAGGTGTATTACCACAAAAGAAAAGTACCGGCAGTAAAACACTCTTTATATACAAATCAGACGTACCTTTACAACAATATCAGTGATTACAAACTCCATTGCTCCCTTGCAGCTGCCAGTTCCTCTACGCACAGTAAGCGTGTGCCTTCCGCCATTTGCTGAACTTTAAACAATCCATATCACATGAACTATCATCACATGATGCTATATCAAACAGCTAGTGTTCTATTAGGGTATATCAATCTTTCACGATCTGTTGCTTTCCTCCGTGCACTTTCTGTCTTAGATTTCCTGTTCGAGGTTCAACCTGAACCCAAAGACCCCCCCCCCCCCCCCCCCCTGGATCCGCCCCTGAGCTATATACTGAGCAGGCAGCACTTCGTGCTGGGGAAAAAAAGACAATGAAAATATAATTACATAATTATGATACAGTTACAAATTCATTATTGAGCAATCATCAGGGGCCCTGATATCTCAGTTGTTGCAAATATGAGGTGCCTATCAATTATGAATACCGTTTGTTAAGTCGATCTAAGTAGATATCAGGGGAGCTGGTGGTCTTGATGTTGCGGTTGCTGTGGATGAGAGGTGACTGTTGATTGGACTGATGAGGTTGAGGTTGAAGATAAAAAGAGTATTTTAAAACTGAATTTATCACTTCACCATGTAGTTGGTCATTGATGTAGATGCGATTGTTACTAAATTTGATTTGTTCGCAACTGTGACCAGCCCTTAACAGGGACCAGCATTCCTTTAGTAAGGCCAACTCAGTTTCTCTTTCCTGAGTGACATGTCAGGTTTAATAATAAAAGGAGAAGGTAAGGACCTTTTGTTTGCTAAAATGACATTTACATCAATAGTATGCAGGAGCTTAATTAAGATGGGTTGTGGTCTAGCTATAGGTTGATTTTGTTGGAATTTTCCAAGCCAACAGTCAATGATGTTGTCGGGGTTTGTCTGTACTTTAATACTACTGAAAGTCTCTAAAATACATCACAAAATTACGTTAAAATGTGTAACCGCAACTTCCGTGGGACAAGAAGTGGGGCAAAGTCAATGGCGGGCTCCTTCAAGAGGTTACAATTCGGCTTCTGGTGATTCATTCCACATGAAACTTACACAGGACATAAAACAGAAGTTGGGAAAGACGATGAAAAATATTATTTGAGCACCAGGTTGGCTTTACCCAAGTTACAGGGAAAAAACGGCTATTTTGGGCTCAACTCAAAAAAGCGATTGTCACAAACAGCATTTCAGTAAGAAAGAATGATCAATAATGAACTATTGTACGTCGATTTGTCAATATAAACATTGTGGGACTCTTCTATCATACTTTTCGAAATGTCTAAATCCTTGTGTCCATGCATTTTTTTGCCAATTATCAGCCGTAACTCACCCAGCACGGATCAAACTAACCTGCACTACTTTAATATCAGTTATACTACTCTCTTCCTTGCTCAACGTGGTTTCATTTAGAAAGACAGTCTCAACAAACTGCGGGATCAATATACTCAACTTGTGCTCCAATAGCATGCGTACATTTTCTGCCCCGCAGAAGTGATTATGTAACTACTGTACATGTGACATCAGGTGTTACTGCTCTATAGAGCGATAACTTTTACATCACAAAATTACGTTAAATTGCATACCGCAAGCTGTACCTTGTTGTTCTTCAGATTTTAGTGATATTTCACTGCTAGCTATAGATATGCTCTAGCCTATGCCTTGTTGTTATTCAGACTTTCTATACTACATACAATAGTTAGGTAATTGTAGACCTGGGACACAGCATGAAACTTGCTATTATGGCTGTATAGTTATAGTCATTAGAAGTTCAAAGGGGGTCTGGAGGTGCAATCCCGCAGAATTTTTGCAATTTAAAGGCTTAAAAATGCCTTAAAAGTGATGCTAAAAGCAAATAAAACTAGCAATGATTTCCCCCCCAAATTTTACAGGGAACCCATGCAGCATGGACCCCTTATAGAAACTAATTAATTAGGCAGCTAGCTGTATACAGTAAATTCACACAGCTATAGTAAAAAGGCTACACAGCTATGAAAATGCAGTATACTATACTGCAAGAGTATGTAATGAAGTGAACAAATCATCACATAAATTATACTGGTGGACAATCACGAGACCAATCACTATTCAAAAATGGCACAATGTGGGGTGAGACCGAGAGTTTGCTCAGTATCTCGACCAACGAGTGGGTAGTTGAAGAGGAGTGATTCTCATCCAGATGGCCCCCATGTGATGTATGGGTGTACAGCTTCCTGCCGCCAGAACGAGGCACCTAGTTTGTCCCTTCACCCAGTAAAAGAAGCCAAGAAATGCTGATAATTATTTTATGAAGGTTGAATTGTGATTTAAGTGTGTTGGTTTAGAATCAAAGAAGGCACCTGCCATACATGTGTGACAATTCCCACATGCCAACTGTCAGCACACGTGATACATAGAATCCACAATCATTTCTGTACAAAACAATGCAAGTGCTATGCTGTGCTGTAAGGTAATTGTAAGTACTATACGTGTAGTTTTGTGCTTTAGTTAGGCTAAGAAACTATAGGTAAGCACTAACTACTCATGCCATGCATTTTCAACAACATCTGTAAAATGTACTTGTAGATATGATCATCCATAGATTATATGAGAATAATATAGTTCAAATTGGTCAGCTAGTTGGTCCAGCTCCAGATTATTGGTCTGACTCAGGCCTGACCAACCAGACTGTCTCCTCTGGCCTTGCTGAATAATGAATATAGCTACTTCAGCAATGAAAAGAATGTGTGTTCAGTAGCATATAAGTCACCAATTATATCGGCACTTGTAAAGTATACAGACTACGGAGTATACATATAGAAGCTGCACTGTGTGCTGTTATAGCTACCCTCTAAAACATTTCTTACAGTTAACTTTCATTTTCATTCAGTAATTATTGTTCCTAGATTAAGTAGTGACAGCTAACTGTCTTGCTATTCCATAGCGGATAAATAGCTGCAGCTGGGAAATGTTGGCATGATCACAACTTTCTTTTGTGTGTGTGGGTTATTAATTTTATGTGTGGGGAAGTGGTCTAACTACATGAGATTAACATACTTATGGTATTGGTCAAATGCAACATTGTCACACGAGAGTACTGGTAAAAAGGGGAATATCCGAGCCAGTCCACCAGCCCAGTCTAGTGATTGCATATACAACACTTCATGGTTTCACTTATAGTACAATGTTCAGATAATTAAAATTTGGTGAGCTAAGGACTGCTGTATAATTATATTAATCCAAACTGAAGTTCAGTGAAGAATTACAATCGCTTGATAAAATGATGCTGATAATTGGCAACTTAGGCTAAATAGAGTATTGATTGCCAATCTCAGAAGTATATAGTCTGTTATGTTGGAATAGCTACTTTGGGCTTTAAAACTGAAAAAAGGTACATTTTTTTCTCTGGGGCTCCCTATAGCTACATTTTTAAGGGAAAAAAATGGCACAATTGAATTAGGAAGCCTTCTAGCAACCTGGACTGTCTAGTTGCTTCTAGTTGCAAGTTTGTACATGTAATAAGAGTAATTGGATCTCTGTGATATGCTCTGTGGTGAGCAAAAATTAATTATGTTTCACTTACTGCACAGCTACACTTGTCAATACTATGGTGTATATCCATACTTGAATACACAAAGAATGTTCTAGAACAACCATTGGTAGATCTATGAAATTATAAATATTTCCCATGAAGCAGATTTAATATTCATTTTTAAAGTAGAATTAAGTGACGTAAACAGCCAAGATAGCAGTGATTCAGTTTGCAGTGGTTAAGGATGTGGATGTTAGGTATGGAGGTCCTGGTTTGAACCCTGGTAAATCTTTTGTGCACTTTTTACCCTGAAGGGACTGCTCTATTAGAGTATATCGATCCCGCAATTTTACTTCTGTAGGGTTTACTTTATAACTATGTAGCTGTAGCTCCATTGTTTTTCAAACTATCAAAAGGGTACTGCTATGATGATCAGCCTATCTACACACTGATTTTCAAGTTATTCCCATGCCTGTAGATATGAGAAAATTTTGATATTTTATGTATTGATATATATGTACCATTTTCACACCTCAGATCAAGGAAAGTCAGTGCATATATATCACACAAGTACACAGAACAATTTGGAATTTTCAACTAGAGTAGGGACCATAGCATATCGATAAAAAGTACTGAAACAAGCTGGAGTAGTGCATGATACTAAATCACAGTAAAACAATAAGAAGTGTTATATCCCTACTGTGCATTTCCTTTTCAACACAGTAGAGATATAACACTTCTTATTGTTTTACTGTGATTAATATCGTGCACTACTCCAGCTTGTTTCAGTACTTTTTATCAATGTGCTATGGTCCCTACTCTAGTTGAAAATACCAAATTTTATGTGTACTTGTTTGTTAGCTTTTTAAATAAATATTATTATTATTATGACTGGTGAACCCCACGTATACCGCATCTGAAATGGCGCCGCATGCCCCAGCTATATCAATTATCGTCTGAAAAGTGAAGTATCCATTATGCTTTGTTGTCAGCTATGTTCAACCCGTTACACAGCAGCACGAATTGAGAACTGTTCAAAAAGCACCTCTGCAATCAAAACAGCCTCTATGAAAAATACGGATGATTTCCGTTACTAAAGGAAGCCATCACATGCTATTGCCAAATCGACACTTTTCGCTGTCAGCAAAGATGAATGGGGCACAAAGGAGGACACTGGTAAGTCCATGAAGAATGCATTGTACATACTGTGGTATGCCAAAAGGCACCTCTTGGGCCGAAGCGACATCAAACAGTGAAAAAATCAAGCCCATAGCCTTAGCCATTATCGAGTTACGCTTGTCTGAAGGCATCAGTCAGTCAGTCAGTCAGTCAGGCAGTCAGTCAGTCAGGCAGTCAGTCAGTCAGGCAGTCAGTCAGTCAGTCAGTCAGTCAGGCAGTCAGTCAGTCAGTCAGTCAAGCAGTCAGTAGAAAACTCTGTTAAATAAATTATTTTTAAAATTCCGTAGCAACTTGTTGAAAGCGTTTTGGGTCGGTCTGAAAGCTTGTTTGGGCTTAGTTTTACCTAACCAATACTGCTTCATTGTCATCAGGGAAAATTGAGGGTGGTTTTTGGGTGATGTTATTTCATGGACCACGCCTACTCCTTTGTGGTCCCTACCATACAGTACGATAGTACTGTATGATATTGCACTGGCTCAAAATGTTAACGAGATATACACACTGTCTTAAGGCAGTGCATATATCTCGTTAACTCCAGCCCGTCTCAATGTTACGTAAAGCGCACTAAGTATATTGAGCCATTAGAGGTGAAGTGGTATGGTATACATGCGTGACTAATTTTATTCATGGATACCTGGAAGCACTTATAACAGCGTTAAACCACCTACATGACAAGTTACTTTCCAAGAACCATCCGGGAATGGAATCCACTGCCACCACAACTAATTGAAATGAACACTTTAGCTACATTTTCAAACTTGATTGTACAGCACTTATAATTTGTAATTGTTTGGGCTAAATCAGCTTTGCTGTCTGCCCTTTTCCCATAAATAAATAAACCATCAGTCCGTCATTGTCAAGTCGGGCTTCGATGTCCTGTGTCTTGTTGTTACGCACTGCGTGCTAAATAGATTGAGCCATTGGTGGTGAAGTAGTATTCATGCACGACTAATGGCTATAATTTACTCACGAATATTATAGTGAATACCTGGGAGTACTTATACCAGTGTTAAACCAGCATTATAAAGTCGCGTTTCGATGTCCTGTGTCTCCTTGCTCACTGTATAAACCCACAATCGAACTTTTCATATGCTTGTGTCATTGCGCGCACGTTTGAACTTTTAGCACAGCAACTCCTTATCGTTATTCTTACGTTGTTTCCAGTGTCCACTATCAAAATTCACAAAGCCCAATATAAATGCACTTGTGAAGCATGCCAGCAGTTTCTTACACATGTAGGTGATTAACCCACATGGCACATATACCACAGGCACTCGTGCTTTACCTGATATATATGCACTCGCACTCGGGCTAACGCCCTTGTGCTTGTGTGTATGTATCAGGAAAAGCACTTGTGCCCGTGGTATAACTATTACATATATAACTCCGTGGATATTTATCAGTATCACAACAAACATAGAACATTAATTCACCCTTAATTTGTGCTGAAGTTCATGGTAATTGAGTACACATTTGCATTTTATAACAATTTTTGCAAAAGGTACATGATGTACAAAAAGAAATTGAAGCTGGTTTAAGAAGAAAAATATTCAAAATTTTGAATGTTCATATGTCGCAAATAGCTGGTGCAAAATTTAATCAAATTCTCTGCGCATCCTACCATACCTGGCAGACTGCTATAATGCAAAAATGGTGTGCTTTTGGAGAGGGGCCATGGAGCTACATAACAAAATGATTAGTTCAAGACCATCGATACTTGTATGGTTACCATTAACAAGCTATTAACCCTTGCCCTTTTATTCACCACTATATTTCTTTGTGTGAAACAACAACCTGAAAGAAATCAAGGTGTTTTATTGCAGTGAGTCAAACAATGTCAATATGCCCACGATGTGGCATGCCAGTATTGTGTAGCTTGATTGTCAAATGTTTGAGATTACATATAGCAATTTCATTTATTGTAAAATTGTTTTCTAGACTTTAAAAAATGTTACAATCGTTGTTTACACAGTTTTGCAATAGTTCCGTCCCTCTAAAATTTCTGGCAATACAGTAGGTGTACTAGTTACCAGATAACAGTAGACAGGATGCAAGAAAACCATAGATTGGATAACTGACTCTAAGATGATGCGTTGTGTCATTGATTGCTCATGAGTTGTTGGATACCATTCAAATCTCTTGTAGTGTTGGAATAAAGATACATTACTGTTTTAAGGTCCAAAAGTAAACTGGTTTGTACCAGCTCTTGACATTTGTGCATAGTGCATTTACGAACATGCATGACTAACTGCTTACAACATTGTGACACACGATAGTTTGCCATGTGGCCAAATACAGGCAGTACGGACGTACGACAGACAAGTGTGTATTTTACAGGAACCAATTTTCATGTATTTGTATTTCAATAGTTCCTGGATAGAAATTACCCATTTTTTTGCTATAAAACTTACATTAGGTAGGTAGGTAGGGCACCTCCCATTCCAAATTTGAGTTGAATCTGTCCAGCGATCACTGAGATATGTGCCTTCCAAGTTCGTCTTATTTTTTTCGTATTTTTCTTCTTAATTTCTTCTTAAGTATTTTCCTTTTTACACACTTTAGAAAATTGGAATAACCCATGCATGCTTAGGTTGATTTATTCAAATTTGGAGAGCAGTAAGGGAATCATGCAGTACATTTACTTTCCAATTTTTGTACAGATCAGACAAATAACAATGGAGTTTTGCATGATTTTTCAAAAATGCAAAAGCGCCTACAGGATAAGCCACTTGACAGAATAGCTTGAAAATTGGTCTGCACATGAAATAACTATTGTAGTGCAAAACTTATGTGGGTTTGAAGCAATTGAAATGATGATCATGGAGTCTCATCTACCATAGATTTTAGAGGCGCCTAGAGGCACTACACGCCTCTAAAATCTATATATCTACCATCACAGTTTCTTTTTAGTGCACAGTGCAGTGAATATACAGTAGCGGATCTAGGAAATTTTAAAGGGGGTTTCCAGGACATATACACTAGTGAGTGTGCGAATGCTAGGGGGGGGGTCTGGGGCAGTGGCAATTCTAGACCTGATCTACAGGGGGGCCAAGTAGCATGACTATTGTTGTGTGGCTGTAGAATTTCAGGAGGGTCTGGGGGTACAGGATTTTTGCAATTTGAAGGTTTGCATACAGCCTAAAATTGATGCTAAAAACATGAAAATAATAATGCCAATCTATACTGCAACTTTTCCCCAAGATTTTTTAAATTACAGTGTGACCTCTCTTATCTGGGATGTCTGATACATACTACTGTCCGTATCTCAGAAATGTTTGTAACTAAGAATAACATGCTATTATGCTAAAGTGACTAACTTACATACAAGTAATGTTGTTATTGCCATCAGTTAGTGCTATGCAGTTTAGTGGGCAGAGGGGGAAGTCACTACAGAACATTCATGGTCACTCCTCTGGACTGTAAAATTCATTATCACCTAGCAATCAAGTGGTAGTTATTATTAGTAGAAAAAACAAGCCACCAAACAGATAAACAGCAACCTTTAGGCTCTCTCCTTGTGCTGTCATCTAAACCAAACTTCATTATGGTCAATAGACTACAAGCCACATGACCAATTTGGGCTGTCTGTAAAATGGAGGTGCCTGTATAACAGAGGTCCAGATAAGGGAGGTTCCACTGTAAAAGTTATTTTCCAGTGAGGGGGGGCATGCCCCCCTTAGAATTGCCTATGGTCTGGGGGCATGCCCCCCTCCCCCAGGAAATTTTTGAAATTTAGATGCTCTGAAAATGCATTAATTTTGGCATATGTGTAAAATAAATATTTACAGAGTCTACTGAGCATACACATCGCTTATAGACGCATGCCACAATAATTAATTAAAATACTTAACTGTTGTGTAATCGTTTTTAAAGTGGGGTTTCCGTGGAAACCTTGAAACCCCCCTAAATTTGCCACTGATATACTATAAAACACAAAGTAAGTACACAACAGGTAGTTTTGTTAATAGTTGCCGCACTTAAGAGTTGCTTATGCTATAGAAATAGCATGAAAGTACAAGACTTGAAACAGGCCAAGGTAATTGTACATGTGACCTTAAGGTGTTTTATGTGGAAGCACCATTACCAGCTATATGAATTATGGATATCGTTGTAAAATCATTAAGTCACTGTTAGTTAGCTTCTATATGTATATCACTTTCACACCTCAGATCAAAGGAGCTGGCCGGGCTACATTCGCCATGTAGTGCAGTTGGCGACTTTTTCCTGGACTACATCTGAATGTAGACCAGGTTACAATTATATAGACGTTAAACCAAAAATTGATCGTGGGATCGATTAATACCCACGTCATTAGTATGCACGACTTGCATTTTGCCATGAAAATCACTTAGGCAGAGAGTGTTTTGTTACCGTAATTCACTTTTTTCCGTGTAAAAAATGTTTGCAATAAAAATTTTCATGTAAAATATTTTCGTATAATTTAAGTGAATGACTGCTAAGGTGAGAACTAGTACTATAGCTTATTCACCACATGTTTTCAAATACGGACTACACCCCATCACGAAGTTACCACTCTGTAAGCAAGCTTACCTACCTAGGCCTTTAGTAAACTCCATAATTGTTCCATGATTCAATAGCACTAATTATAACATTAAACTTACATAACCAAAATTCTCTGTAATGTCTCTAGGATTTGTCCGTCCGAATGTAACCAGAATGTACTAGCTACTAACCCATAATTGAAATTTTTAGGCATGCATATATAATACATCCAGTGCGTGGTTGCACTCGTATTGGCTTGAGTGATTTATTGTCCTGTGTAGGCTATCAGCCTAATGCAGATAGGAAGTGTTACATATAGTATTAGCTGCAACACAGGGCATTCAGGAGACATGTAGGCCCTTGGGCCGTCGGGCATACATATCAGGCAAAGCCCTCGTGCCCATGTTACAACTATTACATATTACACAGTCATAGTTGTTCTGTAGCTATACATGCAACAGAAAATCCTGCAAATATATTTGCAACAGTATTTCAATGAAATGTTGTCAAAATGTGACTTGGTTTTTGATGGTATAAATACACAATATTATTACTATATTCTTGGCATGTTAAAACAATTGTTTTTGTTCAATGCCAAAGTAGTCACCGACCACCATTCATCTTGTTTCACTACTTTTATCACTTGGATCCCTACTTCACTTTTACATTAATATTTTTAATACACTAATTTCTTTATTTTTTAAACCAGGCGTGCACCCACAGCCAGCCTTTGGCCGGCTGTGGGCGTCTGGTGTACTGAAATTACTTTCATAAAAGTGTGTGTGTGTACCTATCTGTCTATATACCTATGTTTGTCCGTACGCACCCACGTCAGTAAAATCGTTAAATGGTAAAAACAGCTTTTACAAAAGAAGTAAAAGCAAAATGAAATCTGTATTAAACTTCCGCACAGGTAAACTTTGCCCTGAGGTGGTTTCTTTTCAGTGGTCTGAAATACGGGTGTGGCAACTCTCCTCAAACTTTGTGAATTACCTTCCTTTCGGGTTTTACAGGCATTTAACAACTGAGAAACAACTGTGCAGGCCTTGTAGACTACCAGGAATAGCCTATCCCTTCGGGTTGGAAAGAAGGTGTATCCCTTACGTACGCAAACAAAAATGAAGAGCAGCTTTGAGGCTTTGTCAAGAGAATTTGTGGGAAAAAACACAATAGTCAAACCATAAAACAGTTTAGAAGATACTTCTGTGCATAATGTGTTGTTAAAAGTGGTTTGTTTAACAAGCGCTTCCTTAGCAGTGCATAGCAATGTAATTGAAGAATTACTTGAATTACAAAATCTGAGAATTACAATAAATTATGTATCATTGCATAACCAAAAACCTGTTGGTTAAAACAGTAATGTATAGTGGTTAATTCCAGACGAATTAGCTAGCTGCATGGCACCTGGTTTTTAGAAGTAGCACAACATCAACTTGTTTGTTATAGCATACGTGACCGTCTCAGCGAAAACCCGTCTAGTTCGCACAAGCATGCATATTGAGAGAATCTAAATTTAAAAGTAATTCGTAAAATTATGCATGCTACTATCAGGCCAGTACTCAAAGAAGTAAGATTCAAATCGATTAAACCTATACACCATCTTATTTGCCTACTCATGGGGAGTTCGAAAATCTTTGTTTCAGTTCTGTAGCCCCAATGGTTTGCGTGTGACGTACGTTTGTTTACGAAGCGGTATATGTAAACAAAATTATCGCCGTTTCTTCAACAAAACCGCCTTCATATACCTATGCACAAGTGACTGCAAGGCTAAAACTATGCCTTGGTTGAACTGCCAATCCATGGTGAACATTGTAAGCCAAACTACAACTTTGTAGACTAATCCAAATGG
Organism: Dysidea avara; assembly: GCF_963678975.1. NCBI lineage: Eukaryota > Metazoa > Porifera > Demospongiae > Dictyoceratida > Dysideidae > Dysidea > Dysidea avara. The sequence goes on from NC_089276.1 coordinate 36,509,325, forward strand.
AAGTTATGGCTGTGCATGCAAGCGCCTGTAGTGTATAGTCACTGTACAAATCGATTTCCTTGTTCTTCCTACTTTCTAGTGTTGTAATTCCAAACTACTCACCACAGAAGACTGAAACTTTGGTGAACCATTCCTTGGATAATGCAGATAATGCTAAAAAAATTCAGAGGTTGTGCGAACTAGACAGGTTTTAGTGGTCACATACAGATAGCTATGCATGTGTGACTGTTCTATTAGGGTGGCTGCTGTATTAGAGTATGGAAATGGACATTTATACCATTCCTTATTTTTACTGTACTGTTATTGTAAATACAGCTAAGCCTGTAAGGTATTATGTTCAAGTAAACAGATTGTTGAGAAGCATTATTCCAGAGCTTGTTTGTTATTAATCAACCTAGGTCATTAATAGACATGGTATCAACATAACTATTGTGAAGTTACAGGTATCTACCAGGTGCCTGGATCAAGTGTCCTGTACCTTTTACAGTAGCATAGCTAAATGCTTTAAATAATTTTGGGACATCTACAGTAGATATGCTGCTCGTGGAAAGTGTTATATGGCACCTGGAGTATGGTTTTGTTGCATGAAGAAGCCTGATTGAATATAAAAGGAAAGACAAGGCCAAGAGGGCACACACTCATCATATCCCCAAAAAGCATATGCCACTGGTGAGTTTGTTATGTGGCATAAAATGGTGGCCATGTACTGCCTCTAGCCTTGTGGTTGTGGTCAGGCAGGCAGACAAAAATTCAAGTTTTGGCATTTAAAAAAAATCTAATATGTCTGACTGCCTGTAAGTGCTTATTTGCTTTTAATGCTGTATTTGATGTTAGATGAACTAATTTTGTTGTGTAAAGGTGATTTTTTTGTGTAAGATGTCTCTAGGGTGACTTTTAAAAGTGGAATTTTAGTCATTTTAGGGGTAATCGGCGGTTTGATAGTACAAGTTTTAGGAAAATTAGAAATTTTAAGTTCGATTAAGGATCATAGAAATAAAAAAGTAAGGAAACAAGGAGGTCGTCTACACCTCCAGATATACTAGTGAACATTTAATCCCTAATTCAGTCTATACCCAAGACCAAGACTGAATTAGGGATTAAATGTTCACTAGTATATCTGCAGGTGTAGGCGACCTCCTTGTTTCCCTACTTTTTTCTATGATCCCTAATCAAACTTAAAATTCCTAATTTTTCCTTAAACTTGTTTGTTAACTTTTTTTGCAACATTATTATGACTGATGAACCCATGCATACCACATCAAAAGAAAGGATGACGCCATGCAGAATTATTTTTTTCCATCTGAACGCGTGTCCCAGCTATCAAATTCTGCTTCGAAAGTGCAGTGGTCATTACGCTTTGCTTTCAGCTATGTTCAGCCCGTTACACAGCACTACAGATGAAAACAGTAGAAGAAGTGCCTCTGCAACAATCCAGTCACCACGAAAATATGACGATTTGCATGCCCCCAACTATCAATTACTGCCTTGAAAGTACAGCAGCCATTACGCTTTGCTTTCAGCTATTTTCAGCCCATTACACAGTGTTACAAACAAAAACAGTGTTAGAATCGTCTCTGCTATCAATCCAGTCACCACGGAAAATACGGACAATTGTTAACAAACGTACTATAGGGAATCCATGCATCGCGCTACTACGAATCGACACTTTGGGCTGTCAGCAAAAAGAAATGGGACACAAAGGAGGACAAAGGTAAGTCCATGATGCATGCATTGTACGTACTGCGGTATGCCAAAAGGCACGTCTTGGGACGAAGCAACAGTGAAAAAATCACTGAAGCCCATAGAGTAACTCACCTAATATCAGACGGGCTCCACAATCGGACGGGATTACTTGAATTACAACAGGAATTTTTGGACAACTCATATGTCTTTAGATAGTTCAAGGCTGTGGGACTTTGGACACCAAGTATCAGCTTTCTTGGCTTCTTTGTCTGGTGGCAGTAGCCCTGCAAAGTCATTTCCGATTAATACGTATATCCCGGAAAAACAGTCGATTCACGGACACCCACAGTTTATAAATAACACTTACATCCAACCAACAGTTTTACATGTTCACTTGTTAGATGAACTCATCTACTTTATAAATATCCCCAGTTTATTTAATCAAATCCTTTTAATCACGAATTATTAATCCAATAAAATGAGACGTCACTGGAGTAATAATCGCACCATAAATTTAAGTATACGGAAACTTGATTAAGTATACGTTGTTTGAGAAACGTTTATGGGAAAAGTACACCGTATACTTATACAAACACCATTTACTTCCATATACTTAAAATCATAGTGTGATCATTACTCCAGTGATGTCTCATTTCATTTGGTTTGTAATTTGTGATTTAAACGATTTGATTAAATAAACTGGTGATATTTAGAAAGTAGATGAGTTGATCTAACAGGTGAACATGTAAAACTGTTGATTGGACGTACGTGTTATTTGTAAACTGTGGGTGTCCGTGAATCGACTGTTTTTCCAGAATATACATATTAATCGGAAATGACTTTTGCAAGGCTGCTGCCACTAGACAAAGAAGCCGAGAAAGCTGATACTTGTTGTGCAAAGTCCCACAGCCTTGAACTATCTAAAGACAAAAGAGTTGTTCAAAAATTCCTGTTGTAGCTCGAGTAATCCCGTTCGATTTTGAAGCCCATCCGATATTAGGTGAGTTACTCTACATAGCCTTAGCCGTTATCGAGTTATGCTTGCCTGAAGGCAGGCAGGCAGGCAGGCCAGGCAGGCAGGCCAGGCAGGCAGGCAGGCCAGGCAGGCCAGGCAGGCAGGCAGGCAGGCAGGCAGTCAGTAGAAAATTCCATTGAATAAAATTTTTTAAAATTTCGTAACAATTTATTGGAAGCCTTTAGGATTGTACTGAAGGCACTTTTGGGTTTGGTTATACCTAACCAATACTGCCAAGGTGCCAGGATGGTGTTGTAAAGCTAGTTTTTGGGTGAAATTTTTGGCCAGAAAAACCCTAATGTCCATGATCCCTAATATATAGTACATACAGTACTACTGTACTGTATGATACCATACTGCATGATATATCTACTGTTTTTTACAGTGTTCAGTACTCCATTGCTGAAAGATCTCTATGCACATGTTACTCCACACTTCGCTGCAGATTGGAAAGTAATAGGAGCACTATTGGGTTTGCCCAGTGGAGAACTAAAGAGCATAGAGGCTGGTTATCCTACCAATGTAAAATGGTGTTGCAATCAAATGTTAGAAAAGTGGCTTGAAATGGATCCTTGTGCTAGTTGGAAGAAGTTGCTTGCAGTAATTGAGTCACCTGCACTGTCCAGTGGTCATACTCCTGAGAAAGGTAATTATATACATGCATAAATTGATTTGGTAGATGGATTGTTTATATAGCTTCAATTATGTTTGGTTTGAATTTTATTGTATAGCCTCACCACATAGCATGGAACAAGCCAGTATCACTGATCCAGGTAATGTAAACTTAACGTATTTGTGTTCCATGTTATATATGGTCATTTTCTTTTAAAGGAGCTAAAGGAATCTCTATACTATCTGAAAGGGTAAGCAAAGTACAGTTTAATATTGATGAGGATGCTTGGCCTCCAAACCAACCCAACAAGTTCATGCCACTTGTTTTGATCCACCATGAAAGTCAATACACTCTTAAACAATCAACTGCAATTGAACTAGCTAAAGAACTTGAATCAGAAGAAACTCATCCTATGGCATTTCCTCACAACAGCATGATCCCTCTAATGGAAGCAATGTTGGAAAGTAAAGTAACAAGTAGATTAGAAGATATCTTAGCTCCACTAGAAAATTATGATGCCAAAAGCAATTCACAATTTATTTTAGTGGAGGGATTGCCTGGCATAGGAAAGTCCTCACTCTTGCAAGAAATTTCTAACAAATGGGGGCAAGGAAGGTTATTACATAAGTTTAAGCTAGTTTTACTTGTGCAGTTACGTGATCCTTCTGTGCAGCAAGCAGCATATCTAAATGATCTCCTTCAGTTATTCTGCAAAAGAGATGTTAAAGCTGCAGAAATTTCCATGGCATGCACTGACTACCTACTAAAGAATGGTGGTGAGGATGTTGTTTTTCTATTTGATGGTTTTGATGAATTCCCAGAAAACCTACAAAGAGATAGTTTAGTTGTTGATATCCTCAAACGTCAAGTGCTACCATACAGTGGTTTATTAGTGTCTTCTCGTCCACATGCATCAGTAAAACTTCGACAACATGCTACTGTCATAGTTGACGTATTAGGCTTTTCTAAGGAGGACCAAACACTGTACATTGAGCATTCACTGAAACAAAAGCCTCATCAAGTTGAAGAAGTCCTTGAATATCTTGCATGTAATCCAACTATATGCTCACTGTGCTTTATCCCCTTTAATCTGAAAGTCCTGATGTATTTATGCAAGCAGGGAATTTCTTTGCCAAGCAACTCTACTGAGTTGTACAATCATTTTATCTGTATTACGATTTGTCGACATCTTGCTAAATCTGGTCAAATTCTTGATAACACCATCACTGATCTTGCAGACTTACCAGAGCCATGCAACACAATTGTTCAAAAGCTTTCACAGTTGTCCTTTGAGGCACTTAATAAAAACAAGTTAATCTTTACCACTGATGAAGTCAAAGAGGTGTGCCAGGATATTGTAACTCTGCCAGGAGCACTAAATGGTTTTGGACTCTTACAGGTGGTACGGCATTTTGAGCTCACCGGAGAAACAATGACATTTAACTTTATCCATTTTTCTATTCAGGAGTTCTTAGCTGCTCACTACATTAGTCTCCTTCCATCAAGCATAGAACTGCAAATACTTAAGAAAACCTTCTGGAGTCCCCTTCATTCAAACATGTTTGCTATGTACACATCAATCACTGGAGGACAAAAGCATGCTTTTAAAGAATTCCTATCATGTGGAAATTGTGAAATCCCCATTTCTGAAGCTTTTCTAAAAGATCAATTAAAGTGTTTTCGTTTGTTCCGCTGCTTTCATGAGGCTTGTGATGAAAAGATGTGCAAGTCGATACAAAATTCAAAAATCTTTCAAAATAACATAATTGATCTTTCTGAGACTAGGCTATATCTCGATGATTTGGAGTGCATTGCACGTTTCCTTACCTGTGCACCTAACATGGAGTGGAAGTGGCTAAGCTTGTGGGCTTGTCATATCCAAGATCATGGCTTTCATGTGCTCTACCGTGGACTGGCTGTTAGTGACATTTCTATTAAAAAGCTGTGGTTGCAAAACAATAACCTTACCAAGTTGTCTTCCTTCTCTATTAGTGACCTAGCTATTCATTGTAGAGTTGAGGAGTTAGTCATCAATGACAACCACACCATTGGAGAGGGTCACACTTTTTTTAACATGTTGTCTTCTCCTTCAATGCTTACAACTTTATATATTGGGGAAACTGCATTATCATCTGATGCAGCTGCTGTCCTGTTTACTATACTAGTAGACAACAATACATTACAACAACTTAACATTGGTGATAATGACATCACAGATGAAACTTGCTCTGTTATTGCAGCTACAATGAAAAAGAATACTACTCTTACTCAACTGGTGTTGTGGGACCGTAACATCAGTACAGAAGCTGCACAACGCATTGTTCAAGCTCTGCGACATAACAGTACACTAAAGGAACTTGCACTGTATGATTACCCTTGGTTTATAAAGAGGAAGATTAGGTTTCTACAAAGAGAAGTTAATAAGGCAAGAATAAACAGAGGATGCGAAACAAAGTTGCACATTACATTTTAGTGGCTAGTTGTTATGTTTTTTTATTATTGTATATTTTTACTGTCAAAACATCATTGTCAACATATTATAGCAATGGATGACCCCTAGTAATATATCCAGAGGGTAATCACTAATCAGACTTTTAAAACTAGTAATGAATCAAACTACAGAAGCAGGGGGCACTGTATAATACAGAAGCATTTATATAGTGTAGATTTAAAATACTCATCACAAACAAATGGATGACTATAATATCCTTCCACATAATCCTGATTGGCAGTAATGTATAAACTGTAGATCATCATCAAAGGATTTATTTTTGAAAATGATGATGTATACTTCTATTTACAGTTAACATGGTAATAAACCTTTGTTGTGCTTGTCAAACATATTATGCATTAATTGATTTATTTGCTATAGGCAGACTCTAGCATCTGTATCTGCAGCTGCGGGAAATTACACTATACCTGGTTACACCCAGAGATTAACTATTGATTTAAAAGTACTATATATAAATTTTAGCCTATCATTACCATGGAGGGACAAAGATAATTAATGTTAGTTGTACTATATAGTCCTACCACAAAGAGCCCAGAGATAAACTTTTTATTCTATCCAGTTGAGAAGGCTTCCTATATAAATATTACATCTCCATTTGTGACCGAATTTGACAAAACAAGGCTTCCAATTTTCTGACTTTATAACCAACTGAGCTTGAATACTCAGTAAGCTATTGGCCTAAAACTTTCACACAATTCTTCCATAGCATTGTAAAATACTAGGTCAAAATTTGAAACTAATGATCTGTTACCTAAGAAGTTCCAATGATCATTCACCAACTATTGTGCAAGATATGGTAAGTAACTGTCAAATGTGTGTGAGCACTTGCATGGAATTTGTTGCTCAACTTAGTCCACAACAACAACCTACAACAATTAGGCATTAAGGCAATCACCACTGATGTTCCTGATGACTTTATGACCTCCGTTTCAGCCCATGGTGGACTGGACTAGTACATGTAGTTATGAATGTAGGATCTTTGACAGCTGAAGGAATTACATCTCTTGCAAGAAACTCACCCAAACTGTTAACATTATATTTGAGTGCTGCTAGAATAAATGTAAGTGTGAAACATTTTAATTTCACCCTCAAGAAGATGTTTTCCAAAAGAAGATTATTTACAACTGGTTACTGTGATGTAAAGAATGTGAAAAATGATTTACCAGAACATGTGTTGTGGGGCAAAGGCACAGATCTTGTGCCACTTTGGAACTAATCTAATCACATGGTAACTTATTGGTAGCATATGCATATAGCAATAATGACTGTAACACATAATTTTATAGCAATTACTGGTATGTAAGGTAGCAATGGCGGATTCAGGATGGGGCATTTGGGGCAAATGCCCCCCCCCCCCCCCCCCTCGTGGAAGACCCAGGAAGAGCCAGCCATACCGACTTGTGATTAAAATAATAAACTTTATGTCAGGCCAAGATCAGTTTAGCTATATATATAAATTATGAAAATATGCACATTTTACTAGCACTTATTACAATTTCACCTGAAACTGAAGTAAAGCAATGTCAAACTAACTGTTAAATTGTTACCCTGCACCTTCGTGCGTACTAAGCGCCTCTAAAATTAATTATAGTGTTGTTGAAGACGTTTGGAACCTTCTAACAGCTTTTAAGACTTCACAGCCATCTTCAAAGGCCAAAGTGACAAAAATCATCAGTGAGACACTGCTAAGAGGTGATTATTTGCTGCTTCAAAAATGCAGCAACTAGCAACAGAATCTGGATCTCCCCAGCCACCTACAACTTAGCCTGTTTGTGCCCCTCCCCTTGCTGGCTCCTGGATCCGCCCCTGGGTAGCACTGTTGATAGTTGACTATTTCTAACTTGAAGTTTAACTACAATAGCTACTTAACTTTTGAAACTATTCTATACTGATTGAGCAGTTCACTGCAAGAAATTGGTCTTGGTAAATTTGTTTGCGGGTGTATCTATAAGACTGTAGTTAATAGCTGTTGTAAGTGTAGAGAACATTAACTCATAATTTTACCTATTATGCTATGCTGCACTGCTCAAAAATTCACCTATTATGCTTAAATTAATGCTCAATATTTACCTATTATGCCCAAATTATGCTTAATGTTCATGCCTTAGTTCATATGCTTTGCTACTAGTTTAACACTGTATAGAAAGAAAAAAATGAGTGGCTGGAACACAAATAATAAATTCTTGCTGCATGTAAGAGAAAAGATCGTTATACTCTAATAGAACAGTCAGTTTGATGATTGTTCTATTTGAGTTACTGACTGCTCTATTAGAGTATATCGATCTTATTTTGCAATTGTCATTTTTCCAGCAAGAATTTATACTATGGTACAAATATTTAACCTATTATGCTGGCATTATGCTCAATGCTTTTAGGTACCTATTATGCTCAAAATTATGCCAGCATAATCGGCGGGTCCCTAACATTAATGCAAATATCCACATATTTAAACTTACTTTATTTAAAAATAAATAAAAACATTGTGTCAGCTGATTTTACCATTTGCAGATGGTTGTGAAGTATTAAAGAGGCCCCCACCTTCCTATATGGATGAGATTCTATTTCATTTTTTGTTTGAAATACTATCATCGTGTTCTTTATTAAAAGTCTGCACACAATTATTAATTTCAACTGGTCACAGTTATAGAGTAGTAGTTACTCCATAATAAAAACAATATGCATGGATTTTGCAGTAATTTTAAACAGATTACATATATGAGACAAAGATTAAGTACAGATATGTGTTTACATACACACCGAATGCTCTATTAGAGTGTTTACATATCAAAGTACTCTAATAAAGCAGTCAAATACTTTAATAGAACAATCGTCGGGCACAACTGAGCTAGCATTGTAAGTCATCTTAACATTTATGTGAGTAAAGTAAACCTATAGTCTACATTGTCACTTTACCTGTACATGTATATCCCCACCAAAACATCTTAGCTATAGGAAAAGGATGCGTCCAAGACAACAAAGTAACTGTTAACTAAATGAGCTGATAGCTAACTAGTTGGAGCAACCAAGAACGAATGTTAATAAAATAAACAAATGTTTATCATTGGATATTTACTCATGTTCTACATTCAATGTTGCTACATTCTTTATAAATCCTTTTATCTCTGATTAGCTAGTAAAATGGCCTCCTTTTTAGTGCACATTTTTATCTTGTTGTAATCCTGTCTCTTCTTTTACCTTGGGCACATCAGCTGGGCTGTCTGCCCAATCTCTCTGCTATCTCTTAGGAAAGAAAAATATAGCTATGGTAAGTCACATTTTCTGTAGGATTAAATTTTTGTGACAGTATTCAGAGAAAGTTCTTCAATTGAAATGGAGTTATTACGTTAATAGGTTAGTAGTAGACAGCTGTCTCAATGTAATCATAGATTACCTAACCAAATTGCTCTGTGGTCATTTCTGCATCTGGCTAGTTAAATTTAGCATTTTAGTGATGCTGGAATATGTATCAAGAATAGTTGTTAGTTATTACAAACCTCATGCTGCTCAGCTGCACATTTTTAATGACATCAATGTCTCTTTGTATGTGGGGTGACTGCATATTCTAAGACAGGTTAGCTTAATATTGACAGTTGTTTTTGACTTGGAGGGCTGTAATTTGTTTAGCTCTGTCCAGGATAATCAGCACCTATGGCATGTATTACTTCCTTAAGGTTCCTTTATAGTTTTACTTTACAGGGTAATATTGGGAGAGTTTTGTTAGTGATTCTACATTTTTTGTGTCGAACAACATTTTCCAGCCAGCTTCTCATTGTTCTTGTAATCTGTGGCAGCCATTACATCTTGCAAACAGATCATAGCATACACATCTAGATAAAGTTTCATTTCAGATGTAATTCTAGATCTTTTATGCAGGTCACTGATGAATTAAAGAAACAATACGGGAGCAAGGACAGTCTCCTGAGGATCACCAGATGATAATCCAGTCAAGTCACTTTCAATTGTTGACCGTCACACTGAAACCTGTTCAAGGTAAAATTATGTAACGAATCTATTACATCCTTGTGAATTCTAGTAAAGGAAATATGTGAAATATAACCTTGAGTGTTAAAGCTAGTGGTATCACGTTAACATTCCAAGACCCTGGCTTTTCCCTTTGATCTGAGGTGTGGAAGTGATATATACAAACATATGTGTGTAGCCATGGAGTGATATAGTGAAACAGACAGCTATATATATTATGACTATTATCTGGATAGTGAATCAGGATAGTTTCTAATAGTTTAAAGCAAATTTATGTTAATTTTCCTTGATACAGATCTACCACATTTAACAATACTACAAACTTAATTTTCATGTGAATGTTAAGTTTGTTTCTATTCTAATTAAGTACTAGTAAAAACAAGCATGTTCACGATAAAATATACAATGTTTTTACAGCAAGTGATGGTGTCACTATAATATGTTGTTTAGGATGCCCAGGTAATAAAATTACTGTCCGTTTCAGCTTTAATATAGATACATGGTCTCTATAGCTAATTATGCACTTTTAATTTTTTACTCATTACCGATCACCACGCACATGTTATGCAGCATAGCTATTATACTAGTTTTATCATATTCTGTACAAAATACAAGCTGCATTATTATTAAGACGGCTATACTAAATCAAGTGTCTTCATTTATCAACTCAGCTAAACACGACTTGCACTACGTAAAAGAATCTTTCCATCTGGTCCTTTAGCCACCTCCACTAGGATGTATTTGGGCTCGGTTGATATTTGTACCTGCAACACAGTCTATTAAAAATGCCAATAAATTAAATAATAATTACTTACACGAACATTGCGCATTGTTATCATGCCTTGTGTTTCATCAAATTCAATAGCTTTGTACATGTCAAACTTTTCACCAAGTTTTTTCTCGACACTGGACTTCACCTGAAAAGTTAATCCAACAAAAGTGTGTCAGGTAGCTATATGTGTATACATATGTATTACATGTAAGAAACAGTTACTTTGCAATGGGTTTATGAATGCTGTATTGAGTTATATATGTTACTAGCCATGCCTGCCAATGCCTTAATAACATACACAGTCATATTATAGCATCAAGCATCCTACAGCCTATACTGCTGAAATATTCATCACATACTCATTTTTTTCTCAGATTAATCGCAACAGTTAAATCACCACATGTTGTCATTACATGCATATTATGCTATTCACCCATTGACATGCACTTTAGTATATACTGCCAGGGAATATAATAGATATAGCTAGACCTTAAACGTAAGTCACATTTAGGAAGATACATTACTATAGTAACTACTTCCATACATAATCAACTAAACGTTGAGTATAGTCATCAGCTGGCCTCATCTCCAGTCCTCAGTAACAATCAACTGCTATTGGTCAGTATATCACAATATTAGAGCTGCTCCACTATACACACCAACACTGCCAGAAGTGCTTTTATAGCTACTGTGAATAATTATGATGTCATGTTTGTCACAACAATGGAACAGCTTGTGACACAAGTTCTAAGAAAGGAACTTTTTTATGTTTGAAGATGTCATATGTACAGCATTATATCAGTGTTTGATCATGAGTTTCTTTGTTAAGTAGCTAGTTTCTTAATCTGGTCACTTATATGGTTATATGTATGATGTGTTGTAATTGATGTTAGCTACATGTATGTCATGTGATATGACCACAAAGTCAAAGTCTCAAAAGTTTACAATATTCTAAGAAAAGTACTTTTGTAATAATTGACATGTGTAATGTAGTTATACAATGTACGTACTTGTAGTTAATTCCATGCAGACATGTTTTCTTTGAAAAGACAATTAGTTCTTTAATTAGTGTTGTACAGATTATTCACTACACACATTCTCAGTACAGCCATGCTAAAGCTAATCACAATTAATCTCAGTGCCTGGTACAGTGAAACCTCACTTAGTGGCCACCTCATTATAGTGGCCAGGTCCAGAAAGTCCAAATGTATTCTCCATTATGTTACATTTATTTAATTTTCGTTAATAGGGCCACCTCATTATAAAGGCCAGTGACCACATACCACTGGTAAAACTAATACAATGTTCCCTCAGTAAAGAGGCCAGCTGAGCAGGCAGTCAAGGTATCACTGCAAAAGTTGCTGCTCTTAAGTGCACATTTTAACTACTGAAAGTGGTACCCATTATTCTGGCAGTATACTTCATGCTTTTCCAACCATTATGTCTCAAGTATTGCTGGAATAATTGGTACATCGTATGCTCCTACCTTTCTCTGTGATAAACTCTACATAGTGTGTTTAGTTAGATCAATTGTATACTGATGTTACAGTTGCTGGTTTGTTGAAAACCTCAATAATAAGGCCATTTTGTTTTATGGCTGCATTAATAAGGTTTTCGGTAATAGGGCCACCTCAGTAATAGGGCCACTTATCATGGGTCCCATAGGTGGCCCTATTAACGAGGTTTCACTGTACCTATATATTGTACATCGTCTTAAATCAATCACTCACATGTGCACTGCACTGTGCTCCATTCTGTTCCCTTTGAAGTGAGGTGTGAAAGTGGTACGTGGCTGAATATGAATTGAACTCTTGATACTTGTGTTGTTAGTAGTATAATTGTTTTGTGGATTTCTTAGCTCTACCTGTGCATACTACACCTAATTATCACACCTTCATTAATTTTTTTTGTTAATGCATTCAAGGCATTTCCAGAAGCCATCAGTTTTCTGATGACAACTTTTCCATCAATTCTCTGTTGTAACAATACGACACTTCATGGGAATGGATTGGTAGTTTTGTGGTTAAGTTGTGGAATTGGAAATGAAGGTAGTATAATGTTCATTGTTTTACGCTCATATTGATGTTTTGATTGATAAATGACACCTTGTGCAATGTACATCATGACACTTAATGGATTTATCCATTAAGCTTTGTAAACATCTTCACAACTTCAGTTTATATAGTCAAATCACACTTTGGTTTTCTGAGCCTATTTGCTCATCCTGACTCACCTACAAGTATGGGAAACATGTGAGTGTATTACAGTATATTTGGCCATGTGAATTTTGATCGTGAATTGTGACCCAATTTTGGAAAATCAATATTTTATGACCAAAATTAAGAATTTCAAGCAATTAATCAGTGTTACAATTATTAGTCAATAACTTGAATTACTACAACTTCATCGCTTCTGTGAAATAATGTAACAGATGCCAAACTGTCTTAACGGCAACACAGTGAATTGTGAATTTCTAATTATTTCATGTGTGACATTAAGGCCGATTTTCCAAAATTGGGTCACCTATGTAAGAATAACAACCAGGTATTATACTGAGGCCAAACATATCAGTGCAACAGCACATAAGCATGCAGGAAGTTTTGATTGTTCATTGTTCCAAGTGGATCAAATATAATTGATAGTATGATGTATTGCCTGTTCCCTTTGTGCAATGCATGCATATATTTCAGGAAAATCACTTGTGCCATGTTACAACAACTACATTATAATAGATGTGCATAACAGGTGCACAGTAATTGCTTTTGCATATGGTTAGTTGTACCTGTAAGTATGGCAAAACTTTACTATTCTCATTGTACTGTGCTAACTTTGCCTGTGAGGAAGTTGTCAATAGAATTAACACTATCATAAACATTGGTGTATAGTAAATTGTTCAATATTAAAAGTATAGAATTGGTCTGGTAGCTATATAGGTTGTTCCAATCAGAGGTGTAGCTACAATTTAGGCATGCAGGTGAGGTAGTTGCCTCACCAACTATTGGTGACTGAAGTCACTTAACTGAGAGCTATATTGGGCCTTTAGATGCATTGAAAGCATGCATTAACAAAGTTTATATGTTATTTATATTAATGCGAGTGAATAAAACTACATAATTAAGTTTCCTTCCGATGTCTTTCTTCATGTCCATGACTTATTTTTAAATACATATTGCAATGTTAACATCCACTTTCAAGCAAATTTGCTTCTTTTAGGTTCACTTTGCCATTGATCTTCTGACTTAGTCTCTGCAAGAGTAACCAATATGTTAATATGTGTTGACAGGTATCCAATTTATTCACATTAACATGTTTATTTGGAAACCTTATCATTACCTACATTTTATTAACCACATGTGCAGTATATATTAAGAGCAGCAATGTTGTTGTGTACCACTGGGTACTTGACTTATTGTGACCACCTAACTGAAGCCATAATACTGCTACCCACAACATGCCATATGTTGCCTATAGTTAAAGCTGTGTAGTACAAAGTATACATTCAATAATAAGGAAACAATACATTGGTGTTAATAACACTGATAGTATTAGCTAACTGCTATATATGTACATGATGTCTGACTTGATACTGAGTAATATCAAGCACCACCAGCACATCTTATTATCATGTTAGGTATCCATATTTATTAAAAGTAGTGTAAAAATAATTAGAGATCGCTGAAGAAAGTAAGGAAACAAGAGTCAAACAAGCCAGCATATTAAACACACAGAGATATCTATTATTTAGGCTCAAATTAACATTTATACATTCTCAGTACTTACCTGCCCCTAATTTATGAAGAAACTACTGTTTTTCCTTAGTTTCTACTATATCCATTGACTCCAAATAGAGATCTCTGTGTGTTTATCATGCTGGCTTGTTTGACTCTTGTTTCTTTACTTTTTTTCAGCGATCTTTGTTCCCATGTTTTTTTAAAAACTATTTTTACACTAGTTATATATTGATAGCAGCTTTGATTTGAACTTTAAATAAGGCCAGAGTGTCGCTTTCAGTCAAATCACCAGGTAAATGATTCTAATCTTGGAATGCTCTTGGGAAGAAGCATTATGTAGTAATCACCGCACCATTGGTGGTATAACAGGGATAATGAAGTAGAGAGGGGAGTTGATCATTGAGTTCTAGTGAAGTATGGTGGGATCTGTAATGCTTATAAGATCATATTATAGATTTATAAAACATGGCATGTGTATGTCTGCATGTTTATAAAGGTGGGCCATTATAATGATTCCAGCATATAAGTGACAGAGCTTTATACTAGTTAAATTGTCCATCTTATGGCTTTTCTCTATATCTTTTCTAATAGCTATACTGAGATCCACACTGAAAAACAGCATTCTAAGATAGGATGAATTATAGAGCTATTCATTTACGGCTATTGTGAGCTGCTATATAAGGCCACTTGAAATGAGAATATAGTTTCCTGTCCGAAAATGTTCAAAATTTGGTGAGGGAGGGAGGTTTAATATCATTATTACATCAACAATGGTTTTCAATATAGAAAGGAGAATATAAACTACGTACAAACACAATTTCAAAAAAAGTATACACTTAGCTACACTGAACTCACAGTACTCACAATTCACAGTAGCTAGCTACAGTTTGTTATGCTTCCTATTCTTTGTGTTAGGAATTTTACTTTTATCTTCACATGACTTGCACTGTGGATAAAATGGTTGAGTATCACTCCATGGTAGGGTTGAGACATATAATTCGAAGCTTTGTTCAGTGTCATAACATTCGTATGCTATTTTACCCCACCAAAGCTTTGTTACCATGGATACTAACATGTTGAACCAGTTGCACAAGTGTTGTCACTCCTTGTGGAAGCTGCCATTTACATATTTTTGATATAGTTATAGTTTAAACAATGGTTACACTACAGAATGTAGGAGTTTGTACTACAGTGTACACCCCAAGAACCATCAATTATGTTCATTAATTGTTGACATGATGTTTGTAACAAAGCTTCGAAGCTTCAGTAACATTTTCAAAAGAAGCTTCAGAAGATGTATTTGTGTACATTCTTTCCAACCCTACTCCATGGATCCACTGGACCAGAGCAGTGTATGCATATATCTTTGAACTTAGCTGAATAGTAGAGCCTAGCTTTCTACTGGGTCTTCACAGGTGAGTTTACATACAAATACGATCTTTTTTAGAAATCAGAATCCTAAAGCTGTGCTCCACATGAAAAAGACAGACTATTCAGTCCTTGTTCCACTTCAATTTTCTCCAGCCTTTTCAGCTTCCGCTTCACGTATAATAGATGCCACATGTCATACTCATTGCACAACAGCATCACGTCAATGTTTTGACATGTTGAATGCTAGCTGAAAATGGAAGAGATTTGTCTTTTGATGATTTTTCTTGCTTCAAGGTCTGTGCTCTTCGGTTGATTTTGTTCCAAAAGTGTCAGTAAACTCCTTGTAGTGATCCTGGAATAGGAGTGATCCTGGAACAGGGTCTGGAAGATGATTAAGCTTTACAAACACATCAGGTGCAAGTCTTGGTGGTAGACAGATGTCAGTCTAATTCACCGCATTTTATTGTGTCATAGAAGTAGTGTCGCTGGGTACACGAATGCTCAATAAACTAATCAACTTCTGGCTCAATTCTTTGGTACTAAACTTATCCTTTCTTGAGTGGGAAAATGCTTAATCGATCGTTAAAAGTGTAGTCCATAGGCCATCCAGCTCTAGAGCACCTGCTGCTGTAAATGTACTGAACTTCTACCTCTTCAACTCCAATCTGTTAGCAATGTTGGTGAGCACAACCTTCACTGGTAAAATAGAGTCCAATAATGCTTCCTTGAATGATGGATTTCTTTCAACTACTGCTCAGAGGGCTTTCATAGAGTTGCATTTCTCCACTTCTGCTTCCATCTCCTGTGGCATTTCTTTTTGAGCCAAAGTAATGGCTTGCAAACCTATGTTAAAAATTGCATAATAGGATATCTGCATGAATGGTAGGGAGCTGTTCTTAC
This sequence comes from Dysidea avara, assembly GCF_963678975.1. Lineage (NCBI taxonomy): Eukaryota > Metazoa > Porifera > Demospongiae > Dictyoceratida > Dysideidae > Dysidea > Dysidea avara. Next base: position 36,525,903 of record NC_089276.1, read on the forward strand.
AACACAGAAATAGTCAAGATCCAGCTTGCAGAATAGTGCAATCAATTAGCAATGCTGTCTTCACAGATATGTAATTTACCCCGGCTGTAATCTGGACCACCATCAGAGAAGATGAACAAAACTGGTTTCGTTGTCACTTGAGTATAGCAATGGTGTTTGCTAATTCTGCTGAATGTCTTAAAGGTGCTGATGGTTCAAATTTCCCTGCTTTAACCTTCTCCAACATACCATTATCCACTTATTTCAGAAGGAATTTCACACAATAGAACAACTGATGGAATTATGCTGAAAGTTGTGAAATCATGATCTGAACTCTGTAAGGATATACCTGAGTGTACAATTACTTGCCTTCCCCATTCAGCTGATGAGACTAGAGCATCTGGCTCACCCACCTTTTTGTCATCAATGCAAGCAAAAATTGCATGGTCTCTTACCAGTAAAACATATTCCCTTTCATAGTGAAACAGACATGCAGTGTAATGAGAGTCTTCATGCTGCTTACTCCATTGCCTCTGTTGAACCATGTGCTTTACTTTCAAACAACCCGTGTATCATAATTGTGTATGACTCGACTGACAAGAAGGAGAGAACTGTAAACGTATCCATTTATCACTTGGCACAGGTGTGTTGAGTGGGCATCTCTTGACTACTCTTTCACAAAGATTTTGTACTGATATTGCCTTGGCTATATGAACAACTGTAGAATGTTGTCTGTCATCAACAGCTGTGCCAACTTCTTCCTCAATGTATTCTTTTGTACAAGCCTAAAATTGATCAAATTAGTTTTTTGCCATAATACGTCCTGAGGTCATACAAATGAGGCATCCTCTAAATCAAGCATTGTCAGAACACGATGTTCAATTTCTTCTTGGGACAAGTTTGTTGCAGCTGAAAAATCACACACAAGCTCTTTATATTATAGACGTCTAACAACAGATTTCTTGGCATTCAGAGATACTAAACCAAATATAGTATCTTTTCTCATTGCTCTGGTGTGATATTGTGAAATGTCCTTCTTCAATAATGGGGTGACAAATTTTCAAAGTATCATGAAAGTTTGCAGCTGTACACTGCAAAATCCAGTGCAAGTCACCAATATTGCGAGTACTGTACATGTACTATGGGTATGTTAAGGCCTTGCTGAAGTATTTGAGTCCATTCATAACGTCTCCTGTGGTTGTCTGGTAGCTATGGTCTTAGATCCAAAGGTGTGTTTGGCTCTATCTGAGTAATTGCATCAGAAATCAAAGACAGAATAGGAGAAGGTTGATGGCACTTGTCTATGTATGAGAGAGAAAGATTGTCAGCAATACTCTTGGTTACTTGTTTCGAAGAATGAATTGTTTGAATTCGTGCTCTTTTGTCAAGCAACAGATCATGATCAGCAATTGAGGAAAGTGACCATGATAGTTGCTCTACATCTTTCTTGAGTGAGAGCCATATTGGTCTCGACCAAAATGGATTTCACAGACATGCAAAAAGAGATCGAGAATGGGAAAGCAGCTCTTCCCTTGACATTGACTTCCTTACATGCTTCCTGTGTTTGTGACTCTCTGGCTAGCTGTATCTCAGTGGCAGATCTAGGATTTTTAAAAGGGGGTTTCTGAAAGTTGATATAGCTGAACAAGGCATCTGATGACATTTCTCCAGAAATTTTTGAGATTTTAGAAGCTCTGAGGTTGGATTTTAGGCTACTTTTAGTTAGCAATTATAATAAATTCAATGCTTTAAAACTGTAAATACTATAGCTAACTATAGGGCAAAGGTGGTGACTATAAGCTGTAGCTTTGATTGCTCTATTAGAGTAGTTACTTGACCGCTCTATTAGAGTATCTCGATCGTTTTTAATGCAGTGGCCAGTGGAAGGTGAAAAGTGAAGTGTTGCTGAGGGTTTAATAGCTATAAATGGTGTCAGTTAAGTGCAGCTGCATGCATGCTACTGAAACACAGTGGTATATAGTTGTTTGATATGACAAATTGTCAGTACAACAATGTTTATGTATTTAGACTTCCACTGAGCTAATATTAAAAGAGGGTTTCTGTCAAAATTAGTACAGCATCATTTGGAGTGGCCTAATGCTAAACAGTCTGGAACAGTGAAGGACTACATTTCAGCTGCTATAGGTATTTGCTGAGTTGGATATTCTGGCAAGGTCTTTCCGTACAGTGTGGGCATCTAATAACCAATCATATGCATCAGCAAAATAATATTTTGATGTGATTAAGCTATGCACAATAAAACATGATTTGGGTCCAAGACTGTACTCTGGGGGACATAATTATACTGTGCGTAGATCTATTACAATTTGTTGAGTTCTCTTAGCCTGCTGTTAGCCATTATGTACATGTACAGTAGCTTACCATTAATATGCTAATTTGTGTAATAGGCTGACAAGGCAGGAGTGAGGAACCATGTTGAGGGCTTTGAAGAATCCAACATACAGTATTATGGTCTATATTTGGTGCATACAAAAGGGGTAGAGTTTGCAAATTGTACAATAGAAGTATGGAACTAGAAGTGTGGATCACCTTATGATGTGATTTGAGACATGCCGTACAGCTATCACAAATTTGGCAATATAAGCCCAAGCTGAGCCCAGCCCAAGCTCTCAGTGATCTTTTAATGCTTCATTTTCCTTACTTGTGATCCCTGGCAGCTTCTAAATGCTGAACTGAGTCCAAAGGCAAGTCAGCTCCAACATGGCCACTGATCCTGAGCTGTTTTGTGTGTTTTGTGAACAACACTGCCAGAACCTGAATCATGAGGTTAAATCGGTGTCAACCGGCGTACTGCCAATTTCACTATGAATAAAGGAGTACCTGTTGATTGCTAAGCTAAGGCCATACCTATTTGAAAAGTTGTTGCAGGGATTTATTTTACAACAAAATGGGTCGGTTGGTAGGCAAAAAAACAAAAAGAACAGTAACAAAAAACAGCTAGTTATAATTTTAGATGTGCACATGCTAATGACTTCTGGTTACAAGCCATATAGTAGATCAGTAAGTCACACTAAAGCTGTATGCAGACTTATCAAATCCCTTCTAATACATAACTATTAAAAACGGATAAACATAGCTAGCAGTAGTTCAATGAGCACTGCACTACTGCTATCATTAAGAAAATAAGAAGATCACGTGACACCTTAAATATTGCTGCAAAAGATTGAGATACTCTAATAGAACAGTCGGTTGGTACAATTTTAATCACAAATATAATGCTAGCTACCTGTAAATGTAAAACCAACGTGTTCCTCACTCCTAACGAAGAAAATCTATGATAGCAGTGGTGCAGTGCTCGTTGAACTACTGCTAGCTATGTTTATCCGTTTTTAATAGTTATGTATTAGAAGGGATTTGATAAGTCTGCATACAGCTTTAATGTGACTTACTGATCTACAGTATATGGCTTGTAACCAGAAGTCATTAGCGTGTACACATCTAAAATTATAACTAGCTGTTTTTTTGTTGTTGTTGTTGTTTTTTGCCTACCGACCGACCCATTTTGTTGTAAAATAAATCCGAGCAACAACTTTTCAAATAGCTAGGTATGGCCTAAATATCTGTCCGAGCAACAACTTTTCAAATAGTAATCTCTCGTCAACGATTTTCGTTTAGGTTCTCTGGCTCCAGGTAATGGGGCGGCCACGCCAGACTATCCAGTGTTCGCTCTAACTAGTAAAGATAAAACAACAACAGTACCTCTATCCCCTCTACAGTTTGATCCCCAACCACCTCGCCAGCCACCCACGCGCTCAATCACGCGGAGTGGGCGGTCACGAAGATGCGCCTACAAGGTATTTTTTGAGAAAAATTTTGTAGACGCTTACTGATTAAATTCGCCGTGTCATCCGAAGTCGTCACGAGTGGCGTCATCATATTTCACTGAAGTGGAAACATGGAACGTTCGTTTCTGTTAGTCCTCGTTGTAACCCTCAGTTTAGTCCGGAATGGAAGATGTTGTAAGTTTATTTGTGGTGTGTGGGCGTGGTGGTACTAGTCCAGAGATGACGAGGGGGACGCTTATGTGCTGTACGTAAAACTGTCATTATTTTATTAGTGGCACCATATGATTGAACACTTTTGTTTTGAAAGTGTTAACAATTTTTCAGACCGGTGTCTTGAGGCCATCTCTTTATACACAAAAACAGGTTACCATGTGTAAAACTGCATGGACATGAGCACACATAAAATCACCTCTTCAGACTTTTGTACTAATAAACAACTGTTTTATAATTGCCATATATTCCTTAACAAACTTTTAATTGGCTATTACTGACTGCAGATATTTTGTTCAGCTATGCTGAACTGAGGTATGGTCCTAATGTAATTTGTTTCTAAAGTCAGGGAATTTTGACAGAATGAGTTAGTCAACGGTATCAATTTGTCAACGTTTAATACATCAAACGTTAATAAGTGCCTTTATAAGCATGTGATTATTTTGATTTCTTGATTTTTGTCAACATAATTTGACAAAGCTGATGGAGTCAGGATTTATCTTTCTCTTCTGTCAGTGTTTCTCTGCATGCTGCATGATTGTACCATCATACATATATGTAAAAATGGACTAAGAGGAACAGACAATAGTGGTACCAAACTTTCCATGACAGGACCAAAAATTGTTTAATCACAACAAGTGATCAGTATACCAAAACATTTCAACCCATAACCTTCGGATTGCTAGTATGGCCATTCCTATTGGATCTTATGTTGTATGGGCAAGACCCCAGGGTAGGTATAGGTCTGTTTGATAACAATAAAGGTAATATTTTACCAGAAAAAGCCAGCATATATAGTGGAGTGTTCGCTAAGAAACTAATTTGTTTGGAAGATCTTTACCTTTTAAGTTTGTCTTTTAAATGTTTAGAACTTTAATCCCCACTCACAATTGCACTATAAAGTTACAATTGTCTTTTACTTGCTCACATGATATTTATTGATCATTATTTCAGGTTGTGAAAAGGACCATCAGGTATGGTAGTCTGGCACTGCCTGCCCCTTTGCAAAATAACTAAGGGTCTGGTGAAATGCAGATCCCATATCATTTCAAAGGAATTCAATTAGACAGCGTATGTATGTAACTGCTGGTTACATCAGATGATGCTCTCCAATTTGAATAAAAAGCATTGTGTTGCCATGGTGATTTCTGTGTCAACATCATTGATTGGTTAGCATGGAGTTTGGGTGCTAGAAATGATATGGGATCTGTACAGTGGAGCCTTTCTTAACAAACTCCCTGAATTAAGGACACAATAGAAAAACCTCCATAATAAGGACAAAATTTTGGTCCCAACAGGTCTGGTTAATACATTTTTTTACTTCTGAAAGAGGAAAACTTCTATATTACAGCAAAAGTGGCCAAAAATTCTGGTTCCCAAAATGTCCATAATAGAGAGGTTCCACTGTATTTCTCTAGTCCCTTACTATTTGTGAAGGAGCGGGCAGCACCAGACTAATAGATATAGCTTATCGGGAAGTGCCTGCTACTGTATGTGATCACGTGTTGTGTCCACATGTCTGGTTTTCACGTGCTTGGTTATTTAGAATATTGTAATGGAGAACATTTAGTTACATGTTGTGGTGTTTCTCTACTAGTTGGATCATCAGATAAAGTGAGACTCACTGACGTGTCTACCATTACTCTACACTCTGACAAGTTGACTACAGGAAGGAGGTCTTCTCCTGTACCTCAGGTATGATGTCATCATTACACTGTACTATAGTGACGTGTGTAGTATAGCATGTGTATGTGTGCGTGTGCGTGCGTGTGTGTGTGTGTATATCTTGTTTATGTATGTCTATAGCATATAATATAGCTGTACTTCCCTCTCACATATTAACCAAGAATTTGCTCTGTGTTATGGTATGAACCACCAGTACTTGTTACTATGGTGTGGTTCACGAGAGGAACACAGTGAAGTTGAAACAATACTCACAATAATACTAACAGTCATCATGGATTCACACAGCCACAAGGATCAGTGAATTTCCATACAGTACATACACACTCTATACACAGTCATGTTTGGTATTGCTTTACATATGGTAGGAATGCATTTATTTAGGTGTTTTAATTGGCAGTGCTTCAGATCACATACGTAATTGTACTGGTTTACAACTTACCAGGTATAAATGGTAACTAGCTATTTCATTGGTTAATATTGGGATCCCAGTTGGTCTTCTACATTCAATGTACAGCTCCCTGTTATATGCATGATTTAGCCTCCTTTGGGTCACCTTATGGGCCTGCAGATACAGGTAGTATGTGTGAGCTGCTAGTATGTTGTGTATGATTGTGAGTTTGTTAACCCCTTGCAGAAGAGTGGTTTGTGACTTAATTCTACTGTATCCATTGTGTAGTTGCAGTGTGTGGGTGGTACAGCTGGTTGTCATACCCACAAGCCGAGGGTGGTCCAGTGTTATAATAGAGGCTCAGATGGGTATGATGTACAGGTGAGCATTAATTAGAAATGAATGCTAATGATTACACCATAGCGTAATGATTAATTATTTATCTTTTGAAAATTGATGAGGAAAATATTGACAAATGTCCTGCACCAGAAGTATTCTAAGTAACTAGTCACGTGAACTTTGACGAGGAAAATTTTGATGAATGCCAATCAAATTTGTCAAAATTTCTCCTGTCAAATTATTATGCTCTACGGTAGATAAAACTTTGGTAATAGCCTTGTACAAGTGTATTTGGTGAAATAAACTTTGGCAAATTCAAACTCAACCTTATTGGTGGGTTTAACTTTGCTACATGAATTCCCTCTAGATAGTATATCTGATTCAATGCTTGGTAAATTAAAGTGTTTATACATGCAGCTACACAGGCAGACACACATCAACCATGAGTGTCCAAACATTTGGCCATACCAGTTAACACAGCTGGGTAGACTAGAGCTATGTGGGTAACTTTAACTAGCACTTGCACTGCATGTGCACACACACACACACACACACACACACACACACACACACACACACACACACACACACACACACACACACACACACACACACACACACACACACACACACACACACACACACACAACCACACACATTACAGACATACAAAGACACAATACAAGCATGTTATATCAGTTATTTGTACCACTAGTGGGAGTGTAAGGCGGACATGGACAAGAGTTACCAGTTTGGCAGGATACAAGTGTCTTGTGAAGGATATGATTATCCTGATGACCCATATGTGTTGAAGGGATCATGTGGGGTGAGTATTGTAGCAGTGGTACCTCTGTGTAACGGACGCTTTAGGACTTGGCAGGGATAAAGTATCCCTAAGTTATTTTTTTACTGTACCTGGAAAATTAAGACACCTTGATAACAAGGATACTATTGGTTGTTACTATTACACTGGAACATGTTACTTGAGTACATATACTAAGTGCCTGGATATATCCAGGCACTTAGTTAAGGTCCCACTAGTACATAAACTGACCTCAGTATTATTGTATTTGTACTCTACACTCTCTATTATGGTGGTCAATAGCTGGAGTATGAGATAGACCTCACCGAGGAGGGAAGATCTTATGGTGGTGGATCACATGATCATCATCAACAACATCATCACCGCCATAGTAGCAGGTCTGTTTGTTACTTGTGCAGTTACTGTATAGCAGTATTGAAGTGGTAGAAAGATAGTTTTTGGCAGTAAAAATTGCAGCTACATGTCTTTATTAGGAATAAAATTTTGTATGCTTATGACATTTATTCTCTCAAAAATTTCTAGCCTTATATTGTATGGTACTTAGTGACTGCTGAGAATTTGCTGATATTTTATGCACCATGAACTCTCTCAGGGGCTGATACACTTTATAATTTACTGTTCCATGTTATAGGTCAGGTAGTTCATTTGGAGACATGATAGTTCTGCTCATTCTGGTGGCCATTGGTTATGCTATATACAAGAGTTGTATAGCTAGTGGCAGGAACCGTAACACCTCCTCATCATCATCATATCAGTCAGGCACCTACCCGACTAGCTCATCCTATCCATCAGGGACTAGTTATTCTTCACACAATGCTAACAGTGGAACTGGAGGAGGATTTTGGACAGGTAATGTGTGTATTACTGTAGCTACAGCAAACGTGTACTTTTTGAACTCAGCGTGTGTATATTGTACTCTTTCAGAAGTAAGATGTCCTTATGTTGTAGGGTCCCTTAGATGTCCCACCATATCACTGTCTAGTATGTTATTGTCATTTACCCCATACAGGAGCAGCCACTGGTGGAGTACTAGGTTACTTGTTTGGCAATTCCAGGTCAGGACTCATTACATCACTATGACATCATCAATAATAATAATAGGAGTAATCGTGGATATGGTGGAGGATGGGGGTCTGGCTACAGGAGGAGTGGGTGGGGCTCCGGTGGAGGGGGATGGGGCTCTACAGGATACAGCAGTGGGTGGGGCTCGTCTGGTGGAAGGAGCAGTTCTAGCAGATCATCAAGTGGATCACATACCACATCAGGTTTGTAAATGTCCCAATCATAGGAGTGCGAGTCCTTTAATGGGCAGACTTGTGAAAACTCCCGATTTGGGACCCATTTACGTAGTACTGCATTGTAGAGTTAAATATCACTCGTAGTTGCACTTCTGTGGCTTGCAGTTATATTAAAGAGAAGTTAAAAAGTCCAAGGTTACCTTTCCTGGCAGTTGTAGTCTTTACATATGCTATACATCAACAAACTAATATAGTGTAGATTACAGGTCATGTCTTACAGGGTTTGGAGGAACCAGTCGCCGATAGAGCCTCATGGTACAAGAATTGTTTGGACTCATTCATTGTGCAATACGTATTATACACACAAGTTTTTTTTACACTTTACCTGTATATCTGGTGTTGTATTTGTATACTGATCACATTACACTGTACCCTTGGTGAATAACACTCAGCGGACACTTTCAATCTGACCATCCTACCAGTAAACTTGATTGTTTACCACAGCACACTGCAGTATTTTTTTTGCTTCACGTGGCTGTGTGAGTTATCACAAGGTCTTCACGCTATATTCAGCACATGTAGTGTGTGAAATAGGTATGGTAGTGTCACTGTTATTTGTACACACAACTTTCTGTAGCCTTCAGTATACTATTTGTAAAGGGGCTAGTGCCACCAGACATCTCAGTATGATAGCACTAAAGCGGACATTTAATGCAAGATCAAGAGTGGGACTACATCTTGGATATGAAGTCAGTGCTTGTGGCTCTTTTGGGCTCCTAATGAAGTGCATATAACCTTATTTTAGATATGGCTGATGTTAAATATAGTCATTTGAAAATTGTCACAGGCTACATATGTACCTAACATATAATATACACATTTAGTAGTTAGTGTTCCTATGCCTTTGCTGACTGTAGTAAGGCCTCATGGAAGTCTACAGCAACTTGTGCCTCAGCCTTGCTTTGTTCATCACTGGCCGATGTTAACTGCTTCAGAGCTGTCTCCATGCCTCGTTGAGCTGCCTGTAGTGAAGACACAAGCAGAGGCAGAAATGTTTTAATACAATCATTACAAATACAAATCATACGTATAATGATCACACATTAAGTTTCTCGTCCACCAATGCTCAAAACTGTACTGTGGGCAGGTGTCTATTTTTAAAATAAATAAGTTGGATAGCTGAATTACACTATGACTATGCTTCCTTTGCAGTATGTATGGTAGAATTCACAAAAAAAACTTTACGACATTCATCAAAATTAATACTGATCACAAACAGCAGAACAAGTGCATATATCCACTTTTGAAGCCATATCTTTTCAAGACATGGTAAGTGCATCTTCCGTCTTGCTTCATGAAGAAGTGTCTCACTTCAAGATGTGTATATCAGTGAATTAAGGGACCTGCTATGCCTCCCCTCTATTCTTTCACAAGCCTTCATGAAAATGTGCCTCACTTCACAACAACCCTGCATACTGTTCATTATTAAGCTAGGCTTTGTGAATTTCAGATAAGAAACACTAGAGCTGTAAATAGCTCTATGTCAATTTTAGTAACTGATTCACAAGAGTTCACACGCAGATCACCACTTGCATGTCATGATGTACACTTGGAGAAGCATTCATGAACAGTCACAAAGTTTTTTTTGTGCCTATATTACTGTACACGACAAATCTATACATTCATTTGACTATACACAAATATGCCACTGCCATTGTAATAGTGCAGAACAAACACAGTAGACATGCGAGCATGCTAGTCATGTACACACACACAAAAGCAAGCATACACACAGGGGGTCACACACCTGCACATCAATGTCCTCAACAGCACATGCCTCTTCAGCTAACAATTGTACTGAACTATCAGGGTTGACAGAAAGAGAACCACTGCTGACTACAATGAGAAACAGTGTAATTGATAAACCACTGAGCAAGTATTATAGTGGAACACCTTAGGACCAACCAAATAACAAGGTGTCCTGATTTTCCAGGTCAGTTTATGTACTAAGGGATACTTTGGTAAGTGTCTAGGTGTCCTCGAGTGTCCACATTAACAGGCTCTGGTGTAATATGACCAACCATGTTGGCAACTAATAGTGTCCTGATTATCAGGGTGACTTGAGTTTTCAGGTCACATATGTACCTACGTATTAACATGTTGAAGTACTCCAGCAAGGTGCATGAATTCCACATGGAGATAGATAGGTATTACTATTATTGCATAGCTCTATTTTTCACATGCACATATCACTTAGTGTCACATGATCAGACTAGCATCTTGGTCTGCAAGATATGGATATGGGTCTGGCAAAGTTTTATAGACAAAGTTGTGTTTGTAGTTAAACAATCACCATAGCTCCTTGCCGAGAAAATACTATGCAGAATGCTACGTATTAGTGCTGTGTGAAGCTATACAGACAAGTTTATGTTCTGCCATGTCAGCAAACAAAATCAAATCCATGGAATTGTGGATAGAACTTCACCAGACTTTACCCTGCCATCTCACTCATCAATGTGACACGATGAGATAGCAGTCTGGCCACAAGAGACTATGCAAACACACACTCTACATATATTACAACTCACCAAAATATTTCTGTTCCTTTTCACCATGCACCACTACTACCCCTGGCTGCAGCATAGCTATGACGGGGACATGCTCACGCAACACACCAATGTATCCGGAGAAGGTTGGCACATCGACTTGACGAACTGGCTCCTCGTTAAACAATACCTAAAAGGGAGGTATGCTTTTGTGAAAACGACTGATGACCCTAATATTTTCGTTGGCTATTAAAACATACTTTTGATGGTGTCGCGAAGGTTAGAGGGAACTTTGCTTCTTCAGCAAAGCCTCGCTTGAACATGCCAAGTCTTCTAGTGGACCTCAACAGTCGAGTAGAGAAGCTCGCCATTTTCGAACGAAGCACGTGATGATTTTGGTTGTTAACTTTGCGAGCAATTTAAGCGCGAAATATATTGCAAGTGAATTAACTATTGTGGCGATTAAAAAGTGTTCGTTACTGGAGTAACATAGTATCTTAGTATCATTGACACTGATGAATCTGTGGTGTTTATAATAACCACCATACACTATAGTTAGGTGGGCATTAATTAGAAAACTCTTTGATGGACTACGATATCGCAGAATTAAGGTATGTAAAATGTAACACATTATCGGTAATGTGCATTATATCTTTTAATGATCCAATACAATGCATGATTAACCGATCTGGCAGCAATCAAGTTAACACCATAGATGTTGTACAAAAGCTGCAACACAAGTTGCTGTCTGACCCTCCGTGCTTGTTAGTGCTAATAATATGGAGGCATAGATGTAGGTAAATTATTACTGCATCGGACACTCTATTATGAACTCTTGCTACTAGTGTTATGCAAGTAGCTATTGACAGTGAAGATGGCACAATAATCTAGCTAGACTGAGTGTTTTATAGAGGTCTGTTGTGAAGAAGTATACGCATGGTATGCATTGAATGGATCTGTAAATGGGGCTTAGTTCCATGTCTACTATACAATAGTGGCCAAAAGAAACTTTCCCGACCCAATGACAAAAGAAGAAAAAGTAGGTCATTTTTCTGTAATCACACGCATGTAGAAATTATTTTTACAAGCTAAACAAACTCTATTCAGAATGGTTGTATTGTTCCCTTCAAATTGAAAGTGTCGTACATGAAAATTCAAATATTTAGTTAATGAATTTTGCAAAATTCACAGAACTTAAATTAAGATGTCCACACCTTAGGGGGATAATGTGTCCTTTTCGTTCAGTGTGCTGTATAGATAATTGTTGCTAAAAGCTTGTTATAGAGAATATTGGATACTGCAACATGTCTATTAATACTGCATTGTGTACGTAGTCAAGGGGTTGGTAGGTTGGTGTTCATGTTATTTAGGGTTAAATCTAACCTATTCTTTGTAGCCTCCAGGCACGAGAGAGGAGTCGTAAATCATATCCTCGTGATAGTCATGGATTTGAACAAGCAGAGAACTATTTCCAAGGTGAATACAATGCTCTGTACATGGTAGCCATAAGCTAAAATATTTTTTGTATCCAAGGTGTCTCTAGTGGTATAAACAATGTAGTGACCTGCCTTGCCTGTCCTGCAGTGTTTAGATGGTACTGGTGCTGCCAGTAAACACATGTAGTTATGTTAGTCATCCATCTGTCTAAAGTGGCCATAAGGCTATTAAGATGAAGAATGTTAGGCCCGAAGGTGACTGGCTTCCACTGTATACAGCTGTCTAAATATGGGCCAATTAGAAGGTTTGGGGTTACCCCTGGGAAATTTATAATAGTTAAGCCTATAACAGATTTTATCCAATTTTGACACTAGTGCTAGAGAAGGTACGATCCAATAACCAATGCTATCAGAAAGTGTTTTGATTAAATATATGTAAAGTGTTATTGGAAGGTGATTTTGAATTGTAAAACTTGTTAAAAATAATTTCTTAATTTGGTTGCAAGCTCCCTGGATAGTTTTCATCTACCTTTGGCAGTGTGCCTGGTCCTTCGCTTTAACTCTTGGTCACGTTAGGAAGTGTCTAATTGAATAGACCTTTTCATATTTACATCATAAAAGTAGCGGCAATAGTGTCACATTAGTGTGGGGACTTTGTACAGATGGATATTGTGAGATATGGTGTTTTGCTATGACAATGCTTGCGGCTATACATGTGTTCTTACTTCCCACATGAATGCATGCAATTTGTGTACATTTGGCCTATTTCACATTGCCGCAACATGTCTACTAGCCTTTTACCTTTGTTATCCAATGGCTCCATGATCCTCCATGTTGTTAAAGCCGGTTCTATTTCAGGAGAGTATTGCTAGAAAATATGTGCCAATTGTTATTCATAAGTGTGTTAACCCTTTCACGATGGCTTGACTTTATCCTTATCCAATGGATCTTAGAAACATGATGTCATAATTGACAAAAAGACTGGGGACTTTGTCACACAGTAATCAAAATATATTTGCTGTTCTGCGTACACACTCTTTCATCCACGTGGACATGTTTACTTCCTCTGACATGATGTTGGGTCGTTCTCCAGTATGGCTAAGTTTAGGAGGGACAAAGTAAATTTGAGGTGGTTCTGTAACACACTATTATAGTACATAATTCATTTCAGTGTTTTGGTTCTCATTTCCACAGATATCTCTTCAGATGAAGACAGTACTAACAGCAGTACTGTGAATAGCTTCACACTGTCCCTAGGGAGAGACCCCAAGCGACACACATCACCTCGTCACCATGGCAGTACAGTAACTAAAACAAGGAGTACTCAGAAGTTCTCTCCTTCACCATCTGCAACTGACAACAGGCTGCTGCCTGAGATGGCTGTACACCCTAAAAGGTCTGTTGACTGCATATGAGATAGTACAGTAGGCCCCCAATTAGAAGTGATTGTTTTATTAGAGTATTTTGCCAACTGGTGTGTGTATGTTGGGTATTGGAGTAAGTGTATGGTCTATTAGAGTAGTTGAATGCTTTCCAGCAAGAGTAAATAACGGAGGACTCCAATTTCAGTGGATGGGCTTCATTTGTACTTTGTGATTGAATTAGCTGTTACTCAGGTGTTCTGATAATAAAGGTGCCACTGGATCCCGGATGTGACATGTTCATTACCATAATTATGTATTGATTGATGCATGTACTAGTGTTGCTCACTTGTGGTGATTTGTTCAGAGGTTGATTAAACATATTTTTGACGTGTTCCAATGTACACAGCTAAGCTATTTTATAACGTATACATACATACATGCACAAATTTGTTTTAGAGCCAGGAAGCTTGAGAATCTTAGAGTTATATCCCAGTACAAAGGTGATAAATAAGATATTACCCAGTGTGAATCATAGCCAAAAAGCTGATTTTAGTGCCTGTATTCTAGTTAATTCATTTGTCACGAAGCAACTCGAGTAGCACAAACATACATTATGGCTACTCTAAATTGCTAATCATTAAGCAAATGTACCAATCTTTACCTATGCATGCTGGAGGTTCTGTGTGCGTGGTTCATGATTATCCAATTTTCTTTTGTATTTCTGTAGGTTAACATTTGAAACAGAATCCAGTGAAGAGGCACAGTAAGTGAACATTGATATGATTTGTACATTACTTTGTGACCAGATCTACAAGAATCCCACGTCTTTAAGTAATTTTACAGCACAATTATATTGCTGAAATAATTACGAACTATTAAAAAAATTCCTTAATATTTTGAACACTTGTGTTGCAATGAAGGAAGGTGCTAATAGTGAAATCCGTGGTAGCATTGTGTTCCCCAAAGCAAGAGGAGCTTGAAAATCTTTTGTGTGTGTGTATGTGTGTGTGTCCCAAGGAGACAGAAGATACGAGCATTAGTTTACCTCCTGTTGGATGAGCAGATTTTTCCTTGAGTTTTCACCTTTAATTAAGTGTGTTTAATTTTCCATATTGTCTCTACAAATCTATCTTTTTGTTGTTACCACTTTGTAGCACTGTAGCTTTGAAAATTCTTGGCTTCTAGGGCTGAAACTTTAATGTATGTTAGATAAAAGGAATGTAAAAAAATGGAATTTGAAAAATGCACATGTTTTTGCAGATCCAGTTGCTTTACATAATATAAGTCACAACAAACGAAAGTGGCATCTACCATTATAACTATAGATGTTAGCAGCCACTTGTATGCAATATCCATGTTTCTAAATCATGTCATGACCCCTTCTTTAATGTAGGCAACCTACACAAGCTTTTGAAGCCATTGTCAACAGTTTGTAAATAAGAGTAATGATTGGTGTTTAGAATATCTCTGCTTGTTTAAAAATTGGAAGAGTTTGGACACAACCAAAAAAAATACTGATTCACCAAATGTAATTTGCTTGATGATCAAACCACACAGCATTTCAATGCACTCATTGTGTGCTTCATTCCCCCCTGACTATAAGTCATTAATGAGCAGCCCACTTGCCGTTGAATTTTAATAGTACATATAAAAGCAAATGTATTCAATGTTTCATCCACATACAGGACACACACACAGATGGATGATGAGGTGAAGGAGTCAGTGTCAGAGAGTGAATACAGTGACGATCATGTTGATGATGAAGAGACATTACCTGGTGTCAGTCACGTTGAACCATCACCCAGAAGTAGATCACCAATAGACAAAAGTTCTAAATCATTAAGACACTCACAACAGCAGAAGTCCCCTGGGAAATCTCCATCAACATCAAAAGCAATTTCCCCTAAGCAAAGAACAGCAGTCACTCAACAGTCTAAACACAAAGCATCGCCTAAACCTGCTCATCAGAAAGCTACCAGAGTTGTTAATGGTGCCACTAGACAAAGAGCTTTTGAATTAGGAACATTTTCTGATTCCTCAAGTGAATCTGATGAAGATGTTGCTACCATTAAACGGTCATTGTTTGTCAAGCCGATCGGTGGAAACACACTGATGTGTCTTCCTAAATTATCAGAGTACACACAGCGTCATGAAGACACTCACAAAGACATGCAAAAAACTGTGTCTTTTAAACACAAACCTCTGCAAGACAGAAAGAAAAAAGCTATCATAAAAAAAGAAAACAAAACTGTCCAAGTTAAAGTGAATCAAAAGAAAAGGAAAACAAAAGAGGTAGTTGAAGAGGCAAGTGACGCAGCCAGTGAGAGAGAAGATAGTGAGAGCCAAACTGACAATGAAACTAGGGCAGTAAAAACTGAGCGTAATCCAAAACTCAAAAATCGGAGATCTATAGCATCCACTAAAGTGAACACCAAGGCTGTACCACCAACAAGAAAGCCGTCAAGTGTTACTAAGAGCAGCAAGATGGGAGATCAAAGTGATGCCTCATTATCAGATACTAGTCAAAAGTCATTTGCGTCATTACGAAATGCCTCTAGCAAAATTATTGAAACTATGTATGACAATGGCGACCAAGAGCTTGAGCATGACATAACCAATTGTGGAGGGGAGAAAACACGACCAAACGTCTCGTTCACATCGGCAGGGCAGAATCAACGATTAACCCGCAGCAACGTGAAACACAAACAAACTGTTAATGTCTCTGTTACTAAACCAGCAGTAGTAACAGTACCCCAATCATCAAGAAAGAGACATGTAGGTTCTAATGACACTGATACAGAAACCAAACGCCAGAAAATTATCAAAGTTCCAAACCAAACAGAACAAAGGGATACCACACACTCGTCAGCTGAAAGTGGTGACAATGCAGTGCCTGATGTAGTGCCTGATGTAGTACCTCAGAAAGAAGCTGCCAAGTCTAAGCACATTAAAAGCAAGGCTGTGAGTAACAATGTGACAAAGGTTCCTCCAAGTAAAGCCAAACTTAAGAAGAAATCATCTCGCCAAGCTAAGAAAAGACAGTTAGTTACAGAAATGGTGTTAAAGGACAAAACAATGTTGAATGGTGAGAATGATGAAGCAGATGGATTGAGACGTAGCAAGAGAACACGAGTACCCACCCTCAACCGACTACTTGGAGAGGAGGTGTTTTATGTAGCCTCACCATCAGGTAAATAGTCTATTGATACAAATTCCCCTGGGGAATTCCCCTGGGGAATTCCCCTCAACAATTGTCCTGTTTGTATAAGTTGCATCTTCACAATTGTAGAACCTGTTTTGTCCTAATGCCTTAGGCTAGGCATTTCTAGATACATGGTATGGTTTTGTTTAGAAGATATCAATGAAATCAACAATGAAATGCACAGTGTAGATGTTCGGAAATTCCTCCTACAGTTCTTGTTTTTAGCTCCATCCCAACTGATTTGCAAATTAAGAGTAAGTATAAGGTGATGTGGTATGACATGATCAAGTGTCGCCGAGTCCTTTTCTTTAAACACCTCTACATGTAATTACCTCATTTGGCACCCCTCATTTAAGCACTGGTCCTGTTATACCAATCTTTTGTGTCTACAGGTGGTCACGTGGTAGATAGAGTCATCAGACATAATGAAGTTGAGCCTATTACAGCACATTATCAACAGCAAAAGCACCAAAGACAACCAGTTAAACCTAAAGCTCCAGCAAAGCCAAAGACAGACATTGAAAGACCTAAGACATCAGCGTCAGCAATGGTGAGAGTAAAGAGAGAGAAGCCGCCAAAGAAAGACAAGACACACAAGAAGGCAAAGCTTGCTAATCAGCATAGACGTTTACAGGTAGTAGAAAAGAAGCAGGAAGATGAAGCAGTGATTAGTGAAGAGGCAGCAATGGCAGAGCAGTCACCATTGAGAGAGGTGGCGATGTTGAATGAAGGGATGATGGTTGATCAGCTGATGATGGAAGATGACAGGCCGGGAGGAAGTGATATGGCTGCTGTTGTGGATGTAAAACATGTGAGGAGAGTACCACCAGAATCACCAAGAGCCAAAGAGAATCTTGGAAATTCCTTGATGAAGGTGAGTGATTGTGTGTGTGTGTGCGTGCGTGCGTGCGTGTGTGTGTGTGCGTGCATGTTGTGTGTGTACATGAATGCGTAAGTGTGTACAGAGTTTGTGGACATGTAGTGTACTGTATGTATTTGTAGTGTAAGTAATGTGTATAAGGGTCACCATTTCCCCTTCCCTACCCACATACAGGCAATGTTCCAGCCAGCCAGTATCCACTGTACTGAGTCAGTAGAGATAATAGATGGAGATGGTATGGCTAGAGCAGCAGTTGGTATGTCATATAAGTTAACGTACTTGTACTTGTTGTCATTCCTTTTACACATGATGACATTTGAGATTTTGCTTTTTTTAGATGTCACTAGTAGCATATGAGCAGCCCATCAGCACTCTTCATAGTGCTTGTAAGGTTTTGGTGACATAGAATTCAGTGTGTTGGTATAGAACTGTCACATGGCCATGTTGAGCTGGGTGCACCTATGAGTACTATACCTTGTATACTGACTAAATATTAAGTGATCAATTAGCCACCTACCTTACGGGTATCCTGCTGACACCTTATATCCCGCTGATGTACTACTGCTGTCTGCTATTTACCCTGATAGTTGCTATTGGTTTGCAAAGTAAAATACCCAAATGCTCTAAGTTACAAGTTTGTTTGAACTGCAGTTTGTACAGTGTTAGCAACTGGTGCAAGGTACACTGTACCAGTCACACTTTGATCAAGCGAAACTTTATTTTCTCGTAGAGCGATGTGGTGTGGTGAGATGTGACACTTGTAATGACTGGGGTATTAAGACTATTTAACGCATAGTATGCTTTGAAGTTTAATGTTTAATGAGGTATTTAAAATGTATACCACAGCAAGATAAAACACTCATATTTCATCAGCTACTTACAGGTATCCAAATCTTGTAGATCCCTTGTTTTCATCTCAATAGATCCCTGTCTCTGGGGCGATATAATACATGGTAAATAGCAGTGTAGTGGGCTTGTTTCTACTAATGAACACTACACTTAGCAGCTGTGAAGGTATAACAAGCAATAGTGTAGGTACAACAAGAGCTGTGGTCTAAATGCGTGAAAATTCCAAACACAGGGTTTTACGGAATTAGCTCTCAGGCCCTGTAGTAGCATCCTTGCTTCGCTCGTGTGCCACAACACAGGGCCTTCAGGGTACTAAATTTCATAGAAACCTTGTACGTGTTTCAAAGTCTTACTGTTACAGTATGTAGATACTGTACCTGTAAGTATCTAAATACCTGTGATGATGCTTTGTCATGTGTGTCATGTGCCTAGCCCACAACAGTCACAAGAAATCATCTTTACTGATGTCATTGAAAGCATCACTGGATTACAAAGATAATTGTATTTATCTTTGGAATGGTACAATAGTCATTTGAGAGTGAATCCCAAGTTTATTATTATACCATCTCTCTGGTCTCTAAAATACATAGTGTAGACACTTGTATATGTGCAATAGCTTATACTTATTTGGTATAACTTACAGACTACCTTCTATACTGCCATACCATTTTCTGTATGGTAGAAAACTTGGTGGCATTAAACATTGGTGAATGTGCTTTAAGTTTTTTTTCTACCGAAGTATATTTCCAGCCATCATTAGCTATATGCAATGTGTATTGCCACATAATAAAATGTGGTGACCTGTCAAGTTTTTTTTTTTTTTTACCAATCAGATTATTTGCAGATTCACCAAAGTCTTGTACCACCATATTTTCCTCCTACATAACAGTAGGCCAGTTTGTTTGTATACGTGAGGGACTGAGGGTAGTTGAGCTACCATGGGAATTTGGTACTGCTGTTGAGGTCATTGGCTGTTTTTCAAATGAATATCTTTGTTGGCTATTGCTAAGGACCATCACACTGTGTTGTGTCTATAGATGTGGTGAAGCCTCTTCAGTCGATGCAGTTAGTGACTGATGATGGAAAGCCTGCCTCCCCTAGTGATCCCTTTGTCATGGCCATACTGGTACGACAGAAGTCTTTCAACTTTGGCAGCATTATCCTCAACAAGATGGGAGAGAAGTCAGAGCAATTCACAAGGGATAGCTCAGTGGTATGTTGTGGGTGTTGTCTGTCTGGATGTAGTGTGCTGAGGTGTGCACTACATAGAGCATGTCCATTGTAAATGTTTTTGCAATAGATATGTTTTATGGTATACTCACTACAGCTAGTTACCCATTAACACATTTTTTTTTTTCTAAAACAATTGTGTATACCTGTATCTGCTGCTTTTTTGTTGCTGATAACCAATGTGCATGTGTCTGTTAAGTGCATACTATTTGTTAAACGCATACTCATTTGTTATGATTAACCATGGCTGATAAGCACACTTGGCCAAATGTGAGGCTCAACACGTGACAACTTGAAAGCTACACATCGGAAGAGAAGCTGCCTCCTCAAGTGTTTATGTCTCTCTTGAGGTCTCCCTTCACTATGTATACAGCAAGTCAGCCTTCTGGATTGTAATATTTTTGTTCATCACAAAGGATTACACCCATAAATGGAGTCAAATATCCTTATACATCACCGGCACACTCTGACGTGGTGACCAGCACAAACTACTAACTGCTGTATTACAACGTATTAATTCCATGTTAAGCATACCATAATATTATTTTTTAGGTGCATGTACCTAGCAGATATGATTTTTTACAAAAGTTTTCTCCAAAAATTATAAGTGCATGCACTGAACAACCCAACTCTATGGTAGCCAATCTGATTATCATACACCTCCACTGTAATTGTGAGGGTGTGGCAATACGAGTTGTAGTTCTATGTTTGTAAAACTGTTTTCTTATCTTTAATGCCTGCAGTCTGGTGGTGTTTACCTCTTTGCATAGAGATGACGGTAGTACCCTCCTGTGAAAGGGTAGGTGTGCAATGCCTCACTTTACGAAACTGTGCCAAAATTATGTGCATAATTATCCATTTAGCAAGCGTGAGTTTTGTAATATTTACAAATTTGGAGTGGGGTGACTGGCTCACAATGTAAAGTATTGTACAGTAGAATATGAATACTTTGGGACCAACCAATAGTGTACCATTTGTAGTATCCTCATTAACAGTAACACTGTATGCTTATGTATAACTACACACACACACTAATCATTAGCACGTTATGTTGTTGTAGTACTTCTTCTTGATCAGTGGGGAAATCATGTTGAAGATCGGTGACCTGGAACTCCACCCACCAGTCTGGTCTAGAATGTATATCCCAGAAGGTATGGAATATAAGTCACCCCTAAGAGCCTTCAATAGGCTGGAATCTGTTATGAACACATGATACTGTCATGGTGCTGTGAACCGTCAGATATCTGAACACACCAATGTTCTGAGAATTAGGGGAAAGTATTCAGATAAGTGGATAAATGAAGTTTATGAAAAGCTCCATTTAGTTAATCTAATAGAGCACACACTGCAGGCAGAACACTTTCTCTGTTGTGTTTATTACAAATATGCACAAGCTCCTCCCACCCTATATGTTCAAAATGCCTGGCCTGGTAGGAATTGACTTTTGTCTGTTTTTGATCAGACTACCATTTATTATGCAGTACTGTTGCCCACTAAGCAGTATCACTAATTTTTTAAAATAAGATCACATGATGCTGTTGAAGTTTCACTAAATCGGTGAAGGAATGATTGTGCACTGTTGAGTATAGGCGATCTTTGATGATATACGGCAACTGTTCTAGCAAAAGTACTGTATTAACAAGACCCTCCATAAAAGAAAGTATATATTATATTTATAGTTTGTTTAGTGGCTGGCACAGGGTTGCTGCCTGGGCACCAGGTATGATTGCCCATGTAGGCCTGTAAATATATGGTACTTGAGTGATGATTTTATGCATGTAGACAACTAAGGTGTTTGGATAACTGAGGATCTACTGTGGTTTTGCTTGAGAATGTTTGAAAATTGTCAGATACCAAGTCCACAAAATAGTTAGTATATGTGACTGTCTCAGCAAAAACCAACTATGTGTTTTGAGAGTACCAAAGTTTTAAATAATTATGCATACTACAAAATTAGAGTTTTACTTTTGAGCCATTACTCAGAGAAGCAAGACTTAATTCGAATACCATCTTATTCTCCTGCTCATGGAGAGTTCAAAAATCGTTGGTATCCCCATGTCGTTTACAGTGCAGTAGATGTAAACAAGAGTGTTGTCATTTCTTCAATAACACTTCCTTCATATGTGTATGCGCAAGTGATTAGAAGGATAAAACTAACATTTTAAACCAAATCTCTGCGAATGTAAGTACCAGTAGTTATTTTCAGTTTTGTGGCTGTACAAATGGATTTCCTTGCTCTTCTTATTGTCTAGAAGAGATTATTGCATATCGTATTGTATGTTACTGTACTGAAATGTAGTTAAACCATATCAGTATATTGTGTATCATGATATGTGACCTAATTTGCAATGTACATAGATTGTGAGATACGCGATTTTAAACATTTCAATCCTGTATAGCTTGGGAAGGACAAAAGCAACAAGTTTGAAATTTCACCATGAAAGTAGCCACCAACCATAGTGTTTATTTCACTTCAATCTATAGCAAGCTAGCTATTGATATAACCATGATTTTGAGCTCCACGGTGTCTGTAACACAAGCACGTCACCATGGGTGGTGGGTGGGTAATTGATATATGAACAGAAAATGGCAGAGTGGGTGATATGGTGCCTTCAGCCTTAATATGGGTTCTCAAGACTGCCTGTGCCATTGAAAATTAAAGAAATGTACTGTATTTACTTAATTTGTGCTGCACCCTCAAATAGCACCGCAGTGCAGTACTATTTGAAGGCCTTTATCCTTGTTGTCTCCATCTTGATGTAAAAGGAATGCATTGTCCTGGTAAAAATTGAACGGCTGTCACATAATTGAAATTCCGGATATTAGTTAGTAAATTGACCACGTAGCACGAGGTGTGACATGGTTGTACTACAAGTACTTGAATGAAAGAAAGGTCCTGTATAGAAGAAGTAAGTGGCAACGTGTTGTGATTGTTTTATAAACTATAATGGGGAATAGCTACAGGTATAAAACATTAGTAGCACACCTTGAATAATACCGCAGTGCGGCACTATTTGAAGGGTTTCACCCTTATTTCTGGGCCAAAAAATAATAGTACCCCTGGGGCACAAAGCGAGTAAATATGATGTCATGTAGAAAATATTTGGACAGCTGTCCGATGCTGTTCATGTCTGTAGTCTTGTGTTTCAGCTGGCCAGTGGCATTACAAGGTTCCGGATCGTTCCCAGTGGCTGGCACACATCTCTAGAAATCTCCTCATGAAAAGCAGCCTGATAAAACCAGAGGCATGGCTATGGTGCAAATGTGTAGAGTATTGGTGTGGCTATCCATTCATGGTGAAAAGTGAACTCCACTGTTGTGTGCGTAGATCGATGATTTTCAAAAATTTGGTCACATATATCAAAATATCATGGCTTGTTAATATGGCTGACAATCAAATTGTTGTACATTGTGGTTAAACTGAATGGTACATGTATGTAATGCATCTTGAAGGGAAAAGGGTCACTCATTTTTCTTAAAAAGTAACACACCATTATTTAGAATCCATTTGTATTGTGCAATATATTACTATTTCATGATACAGCAGAAGCAACATATCGACACGTCTACACACTGTTTCTTGCACACTGTATCATTGCTTTTTAGTGCTATAACCTCTCACCATGAAACTTTGGTGGTCCTTTCCTTGGACACTAAGATAATCAGAAATAGAAAAAAAAAAGTTGTGCAAACTAGGTGGGGTTTTGCTGGGACGGTCACATATAGTTTACTGAGATTCATTTTTGAGTGTTATGCTTAACATTTCTTGTAGGTGTAAGCTACTCACTGAAAAACCTGCAGCACTCACCTGCCGTGATGGTATATGTTGTAAACAAGCGGAAAACTGACAAATGACACTATGCATACATCATGTATTATTTAAAATCAATATGTGTATATGTTCTTTGTGTTGTGTACTTTGTGTGTATAAGTTAAAGTGTAACTAGTAATGTATAAATATGGGACTATACAGGCGCAGAAGTTTCACAATGACAAGTCCAATGATCTTCACATAATGAGCTTATTACATAGAACAGGAGAAAGAACCACAGAAGCAAGACTTCGGGTGCATTGGTAAACCATTTATCCTGCGTTGACTGCATGGTCCTCTTTACAACAAAAAAGAACATGTAGTTGCATCAAGCTGTGGGATCTGCATGATAAGCCACACCCCTTTTGTACTGCAAATGCTTCACAATTAAAGTCACGCCCCACCTAGGATCACCCGAACTCGTACCCAGGGTAGGGGCATTTGCGACACAAATAACCAATACTCACCATATTGTTAGTGATTCCCGAGGTAAATAATAGGGGATTTGTAACTCGAAGTTGTCCCCAGGGGTGGGGGGTTTGTCGTTTAGCTTTTGCAAATCCCCACCTCTGTCCGACCTGGGGTAGGCGGGGCTTGACATTGATAGGTGCATAACGACATCGATTGTGGTTATTACTTGGATATTGATTCTTCGGATTAACTGATCAGTCAATAAAATACTAGATCTAGAGTTCTGTACGGCAGGATTACTGTGACGTATTCAACAGATCAGTTTTCATTATGGCTGCTGATCATGATCCTGGCGGGACTAGTTCGCGGATGGTACCACGCCTTCAGTTCATGGAGAAAATTTCCGGTGAGTTGATTTTTTTTCTCCGTAATGTACATAGTTCATAGCGACTGCTACCTTCCACGCTGCACCTCCGTATAAAAATTTGGAGGCTGTACCGTACAGCATAGATAGGACGCCACGCCCGCATGACACACCCCAACTCAAACTCACATACAGCGGCCATTGTTTGCAACTTCTCACAAAAATTGACCGGAAACCAGCCTCACGATACGTTCATGGTGCTTTGACAGATAGCTGCCTTTTCAGTAGGACCCAAAATGCTAAGTTGCTCCAAAAGTAAAATTAATTTGTTCGGTGGAATTTTCTGATTATATGGCTAGGCAAACTTGAAAGGCTATAGAGCTTATGCAGGGGGCGTGGTAATTATTTATAAGCGCCTAGCTCTTACCAATTTAAGACACGCGTTAGGACCAGTCCGCCATTTGTAGGGTATACAGGTACAAGATGCCAAAGGAGTGCTGTGCTGTGAATTGTTCCAATTTGTGTGTAAGAGGGAGTGGATTAAGTTTTTATACTTCCCAGCGGATCTAGATCGAAGAAATAAATGGATTGCTGCTGTAAACAGGAAGAACTGGTACCCAACCGAGCACACGGTATAAATAGCTATGTAGTGAACATTTCATTGATGGACAAAAGAGTAACAACCAGTTTGCACCGAACTACACCCCTACAATCTTTCAACGCGTTGACAGTCCTATGAAACGAAAGATGGAAGCTCAGGTCGCGGATTTTCGAAGAAGAACAGCTTCCAGAAAACGGAGGATAGAACAGACCGAGATCACTGATCAGAAAAAGGCAAAGGAAAGCAGAATGCAAGAGCTTGCTGAGTCTAGCAAAAGGCAAGAAGAAGCAAGAAAATTGGAAAAAGAACGGAGGCTGAAAGAAATAGAAGAACAGCAAAGGTTAGAGGAGGAGAGGAAAAGACGTGAAGAAGATGAGAGGGAGAGATTGTTGAGAGATTGTTGAGAGAAGAAGAAAGGAGAGAAGCTGAACAAAGAAAGGAGATTGAAGATGCCAAACAAAAGAGGTTGGATGAAATGAACAGATTGCAACAAGCTGAAGAGACACGACTAGAGTATGATGAACTACTCAAGAAATATGATGACCTACTCCTGAAATACAACCAAGCTGTAGAAGAGCTTGAACAGCTAAGAACAAGAGAATCTAAACTGAATACAAAGGTTGATGAGTTGCAGACAAGGATAGTAAGTCGACAGAGCTTAGAAGAGAACGATAAGCAAGTGAAGTTTTATACAGGCCTACCATCGTTTGCAGTTTTGCTAGCCATATACAATTTGGTGATAAAGGGTCTACCTGAATGTCATTTTTCTGGCTGTCCCATGTTTGATCAGCTCTTGATTACTTTGATTAAGCTATGACTTAATATTCCTGATCAAGATTTGGCGTATCGCTTTGGTGTAAACCAATCTACAGTTTTCCGATGCATTACCAAGTGGCTAGATGTACTTCATGTAAAGTCATCACCGTTGATTTTTTGGCCAGAGAGGGATCAGTTACGGAAGACAATGCCAACATGTTTCAGGAAAAATTTTCGGAAATGTGCGATTGTTATAGACTGTCTTGAAGTGTTCATAGACAGGCCAACTTCACTGATGGCAAGGGCTCAAACATGGTCGAACTATAAGAAGCACAACACATGCAAATTCTTAATAGGCATCACTCCTCAGGGGTCAGTATCGTTTATATCTAAAGGCTGGGGCGGAAGGGTATCTGATGTACATTTAACTGAGAACTGTGGTCTCCTCTCAAAACTGTTACCTGGAGATGTCATCTTAGCAGATCGTGGCTTCACAATAGATAAGGCTGCAGGAATGTATTGTGCAGAAGTCAAGGTACCTCCCTTTACGAGAGGGAAAAAGCAGTTAAGTAAGCTAGAAGTTGACACTGCTCGCCAGCTTTCTCATGTTAAAATTCATGTTGAAAGAGTTATTGGGCTAGTAAGGCAAAAATATTCCATATTACAATCAACTCTGTCTATTAATATGCTCAAAGGTGACGAAGAGGGTGTGTCTCCTGTTGATAAAATAGTTGTAATATGTTGTGCGCTATGTAACTGTTGTGACTCTGTAGTACCATTTAAATTATTTACTAAGTTGTACCTGTCATTGTAATAAATAATATTGTTGATATTTACGTAACATTCATTTTATTTACATTTAGGATATGAAAGTGCATGTACGGTACAGTATATTAATGATGTTTCATTGCCTTCTTTGATCTCTTAGAACTCCTCTGATTGTGGCAGTCTGGACAAAAATATTTCCAATTCGGAACATCTTTTTTGGTCATTTTTAAACATGAAAAATGAAACCATCCTATCAAACAATCCTTGTTATCACAGCAAATCATGTTATCATAGTCTTCTCCTTTACCGCAATAACAGTATCCTTCCTGTTCATCTGAAGAACTTGAATTATGGACATCATTGCTCCTCGAGCCTGCAGTAGCATCCACCTTAGTAATGTGAGAGTCTGTGGAATCCACCTGGTTTACACTTGCATCAACAGACACGCTAGTACTGGAGCTTGCACCACCACTAGCAGCTGTACTGCTTGATGACTGCAGTGGCATTATTGGTTGCTTGCTGAACCACTTTCCTACTAGTTCAGGTAATATGGCCAATTTAATGAATGGTTCAACGTCATGTATAGCCGAGTCAATGAAATCAGAATCCAGCTCTACCATCTGGTGAAATATTTCACCTTCCCTCCAAGCTACAAAATCACAATGTTGCATGCGGCATAGCTTCATCTGCAGTTGGATTTGACAATAATACATATGATCTTCCTTAAGCACGAGTCTGCCATTGTCGTCTTCTAAAAAGAAGGAAGAATTATCAAGAATGGCTTCTGAAAATGCTTTATTCTTACAGGAGAAAGGACACTTGATTTCTAAAACACAACACTTACAGCAGACAAGGCCGTCTGGTGTGGCACCCAAGAATGGAAATTCAGGATCCAAAATAAGGCCACATTGTATTACCATAAAATTCTCATGACAAGCTTGCATTTTTTCTGTATATGCTACCCTGGCAATATCTTCACATGCTTGCACCCATACTGGCATGCAGAAGAAGTAAATTTACACTGCTCAGGATAGCATATAGCCTTGATCAGGGAAACAGATGGTTGAAAATGGTTAGTATGCAAAGCTTCACGCAACTTAGAAGCTGTTATCCTACCCGCACGTTGCTCAAACCAAGCTCGACATTTACTTTGTTCTCTTGTGCGCTCCTCCACCATGACAGCTTGATTAAATGTGAAAGACACAGTCTCGTAAATATCTTCACATTTGGTCAAAAGATCATTATATGCCAGCTCCATTGCCGTCGGATCATGCAACTCTGTTAAAGGTTTGGGTAAAACCCCAGATTCTGTTTCTGGAACATAAGAATCATTATACTCAGCCATCAATGACAGCACAACTGGTTTCCCCAGCCCTTGAGACATTTCATTACGAAAAGTGGCTAAATCAGAATCAGTAGACTTAGGAATAGAAAACTTTTTGCTTTTCGTAGATGGGTCTCCACATCCTTCAGTGACAGTTTGTTTGCACTTATGCTTTGGTGTAGTGAAGTCTATTTTACCAATTTCAGAAAATGGGACACTTCAAAAAGTGCTTGGTAGCCATGAACATGGCAATGATGTGCATGAAAACTGCTGCTTCATCTGAGTATTTAACTCCAACATAAACAACACAGAAGCAATGTGTGAACAAGCCTCTCCAGCACCAGCCATACATGTACAGTGAGCACACAACACTTCTCCACTCTGTTTAACTGAAACCCATACCTTCAGTGAGGGTAATGAAAGGCTTTATGAATGTTTAACAAGTGCTGTAAACAAGTAAAGCTTGGTACTACTGGATCGACTGACACTGCAAATAACATCACTCACCCATCCATTCACAACTTGATTGAAAGCCTCCAGACTTTTGTAAGTTTTAAGTTGTTCATGTGTGTAAAGACTAGGTGTCCGTATTAGGTAGTTATATACATCTCTGTACATCACATCTGGCCATTCATTCCACTCAATTGCACGTTCTGAAAACGATGAAGGTTTCTCTAGTCGGCAATAGGGATCTTCCTCGCAACAAATCAACTTCAATTTATCGAGACATCGATCCTTGGTGTCTCCTGACTGTTCTAAATAATACTGTGAATAAGAAAACGCCTGGTTTACGCGTTGTGCACTATCCATGAGCAGTTTCACTAATCAACGTTTCCACCCTACAAATGGCGGAACGGTGCTAACGAGTGCAAGAGCTGGGCGCTTAGAGATAATTACCACGCCCCCTGCATAAGCTCTATAGTGTTGTGTTGCGATGTAGTACTAGTAGGCTATTGACAACATTATCTTTTGATTACTACATCAATGACTCTCTTCTACAATTGCCATCCCTACTAGTTGACCCGTTTTGTTGTAAAATGAGTCCAAGCATCAACTTTTCAAATAGGCCTAATTCATGGTAGTGTATGCCGATTGTTTCCCAATGTTTGTAGGAGTAATCTTAAATCTTAAGATTGGCACCAGAATTAATTCTTTCATTTGTAAGTGTCCCCCCAACTATCAGTTACTAAAAGTGGAGAGTGGCCTTTACCCACTTCACAACATCACAAATGAAAAAAGCAGTGAGAAGCATCTCTGCAATCAATCCAGCCACTGCAGAAAATACAGATAATTCATTTCAAAGTGTGTGTGCGTGCGTGCGTGCGCGGGCGGGCGTGCGTGCGTGTGCATGCGTGCGTGCATCTAACTAGCTAAAACCTGTTTATGCAATTTAAAGACACTATAAAAAGGCCTGAGATATGCTCAAAATTTTGCCCAAAATGCTTTCTGGAATTTCCCCAAAATTTCACTCATTATGCTATGCTTTTCAGATGCTTGCATGCTCCTAGGTTAGCAACATTTTTTACGATTATCTTGGAATAATTTATTTTAATCAGCAAATACTGTATTAGAGTATTTCAGTA
Organism: Dysidea avara; assembly: GCF_963678975.1. Classification (NCBI taxonomy): domain Eukaryota; kingdom Metazoa; phylum Porifera; class Demospongiae; order Dictyoceratida; family Dysideidae; genus Dysidea; species Dysidea avara. The sequence continues at coordinate 36,555,497 of NC_089276.1, forward strand.
CAAAGTGACTCTTCTATTAGAGAGTATCGTTCTGAGGACCTAACTATAAACTGATATAATTTTAAACTAATCTTCACATGCATACTGATGGCCAACTTTCTAGTACACTGATTCCCTCCACATCTGAGTCCCTCTGCTGGTGAAGCTTTCTAACATTATACGTATTCTTGGTCCTTCTGTTGATGGTCAACTATTGACAAAGTAATTCCAGGTGTCTTGACTCTTGTACTCCAGTACATTCAAGAAATCATGTGCCCACCACACACCCAAAACATAAACGTTAATACATTATGGTGGTAAATATACATAAACTATTCAACAGTTTATGCTGACCTGACATCATACGGTACGGTAGTACAGTATAGTAGGGATTATGCAGTTTTGGGCTTTCTTGCCCAAAAATATCACCCTAAAACTAACCTCAAATTTCCTTCATAATAGTGTGGCAGTATTGGTTAGGCATAGCCAAGCCCAAAAATGCCTTCAGAGTAAACCAAACCCTTCCAACAAGTTTCTACGGAATTTAAAAAATTTTCAATTTAGCAGAATTTTATTCTGACTAACTAACTTACTAACTAATTAACTGATGTCTTCAGCCAAGCATAACTCGACAATGGATAAGGCTACGGGCTTTATTATTTTACTGTTTGACATCGCTTCATCCCAAGACGTGCCATTTTGCCAACCGCAGTACATACAATGCACGTATCATGGACTTACCTTTGTCCTCCTTTGTGTTCCAGTTATTTTTGCTGACAATGCAAGGTGTTGATTTACGATAGTGTGATACGGCTTCCCTCTGGCTGTGTCATGCTTTTTGCCAACATTTCTGTAGCGACTGGATTCATAGCACAGAAGTTTCTTGTACTGCTCTTTGTTTGTAATGCTGTGTAATAAGTGGAGCATAGCTACAAATGAAGCATAATGGCTACCTCACTTTTCAGTATGTAATTGATTATTGGGGTGCGCATTCAGACACAAAATATTTTTATGGAATGCTTGGCGCCATTGTTTCTTTTAATGTGGTACACGTGGACTCAGTAGTCATAATTGTGTCTTTAAAAGTAAACAAACAAACAAGTAGATGGAAAAATTAGGAATTTTAAGCTGGATTGGGGATCAAAGAACAAAAAAGCAGAGAAATAAGCACGAACAGCTAAAAAGTTGTGAGGAGGTTGCCGATACCTGCAGATATACTAGTGGAGATCTAATCCCTAATTCAGTCATGGTTATAGACTGAAGAGTAGGGATTAGATGTCCACTAGTATATTTGCAGGTATAGGCAACCTCCCTTGTTTCACAACTTTTTAGCTGTTCCCTTGTTTTGTTCTTTGATCCCTAATCCAGCTTAAAATTCCTAACCTTTTCTTCTACTTGTATAATATATGACAACATTAATTTATTGCAGATGCTGCCTTGTAACTAGTCTCAGATAATTTCACATCAATCCTTTGCCATTTGCACCAGGCACATATAAACCTTCTTCACCTGTTATCACATCCTACCTAGACTCTTTGAGGAGGTTTGGCAGGTTTAGCAGGTTCGGCAGCCAAGTGTAGGCTGATCCAGATCATCTCACTTTTGGTGGGCCCCTCTTATTTCCAATTTATTCCCTACCCTTTTGGCTTGGGTAGGGAGCTGGATCACGTAGATATAACTATATCAAATAGCTAAATTGCTCTGAGAATGAGTAAGAGAGGCCCTCCTTTCACTGCATCCAAGGTGAGTTCCTGCCCCTTGGATTCTAACCTCTGGGTACTTAGTTCATCCAAGCTGAAAGTTACTTCCAAACCTCTCCTATTGGTATCTTCCACATCATCACATGCAACATACATGTATACTATTTATATATCCCCACACAAAGTTTTGCCAATATTACTACACCATAATCAGCATTAAAAGTTCTCATCTTTAGTTATAGTATCTACGTATGCTATAATATATATGTATGATTATCAATGTTCCTTACTGATTACCAAAGCTTTGGTTACCTTTGTAAGGATGTCTTTGGGAGTTCTGGAACTCTGAAATCTCCCAAGGGTTTCATCAATGAGTCCTGTAGTCCCTGCTGAGCAGCTGTTGTAGCAGCTCTGATTCGGAATCTTTAGCCTGTGTAGTTTCTTGCCGCAAGCCTGCTTTTGATAATGCTACCCTAACTGCTGTCACACAATATTCTCTTGTCATGTGTTCTCTATATGATTGAATAAAGAATGGGCCTGGCTTTGTACCTCTAGCCATCATGTAACTGACAACTACAGTTGCTGGGCATAAGTCTGTCTCAATAGCACCGATGTAAAGTGTTACCCCTTGTCAAAATGGGTCCATTTTTGAGGCTTTGATCTGTACCTGCAGAAATGTAGGATTTTTAGGCTATCTATCTGAATGTCTCCCTGGCACAAGTGCACGGTGGGGTTGTATTCTCCTATCTTGGGGGCTACTGCCTCTCCTGAAACTAAAGAAACAGAGGCATTAGGCTGCCCATGACATCTTAATATCAGCCTTGGTTGCCTCTCTTTCCAAACTCTCCTCATCTCTCGGAGTAATTGGAAGGCATTTATAAAATCCTGGATTTGTCAGTCTCTTGACCCCTTTTAATACATATTCCAACTGTAGCACTAATTTGGTCATGTCTAACTACTGCTAGGTAGCTTTAATAGTACCAGGGGTTAAGCCCTGACTATGAAGGTGGGATACAAATAGTATGAGGGTATTTGCAGTTGCCATTTGGATAGGCAATCAGGCGAGGGGCCTCACAGAACTTTACATAATGGCTTGCTCCTGTACAGTACACTTCTTGGTAGAGGACACTGTACCTGATGTAAACAGTTCTTGACCAGTGCGGAGAAAACCAGCCTGGCGTTTGACAAATCACTAGATCCACTGCCAGTTGAGGGATAATGGATGGGGGTGGTTGAGCTGTTGGGATCTCGGTAAAGAACAATGCTAGATTATTAATAGATATGGCACCAGCTGCTATGTTATTTTCCCGGGAGGTTTAGAGCATAATTGTGATGTGCTGATATAAGGAAGATACACTGTAGTAGGTACATAATTGAGATATCATCTTTTGACGACTGTGAATTGATGACTTCCACTACAGTGTGGTTGTCACAATGGACCAGAATCAATTTTTTTCCCCACCGGTCACCCCTTCATAATGCTATAATCACTATAGGAACTAACTCTTTGGCTGCAATTGACCAGTGCAATACATTGTCAGGCCATTGCAGCTGAAGCCTCAAATCACCTGTCCAAGCCCCACAGCCAAATGAGCTTGAAGCATCTGAATGTGTTTCTATATCTGGTATACCAGCCACCGGTTTCTCCAGCAAGCTGACACTGTTTCAGTCTTCCAGAAGCAAATGCCACCACACCAAATCTTATTAAGAAATACAGGTTCAGGTGACCCCTGTTGGTTCTTTTTGCACCCTTTCAGTAATTCAAACATCCTTCACAGGAACATTCTGCCTAGACGCACTGCTTTGCAAGTATGAGAAAGAGAGCCTATCAGTAATTGTAAGTCTTTTACTGAGCAAAATGACTTTTCATCTGAGAACTTTTACAGCCACTTTGTCACCAGGGCCTTCATATCCACATGTGGGAAACGGAGAATCATTTGGTTTGTGCCTATTCAATACCCAGGAATGTAAACAGGGCTGTTGGGCCTTCTACTTTCTCAGGAGCAATTGGGACTTTCAGTCACTAACACAGAGCAAGCAGTTTTTGCCGGTGTCTAGTACCTTCTTCTGCTTTAGGCTGTGATGTGATTTAAAAAAATCATCTAGATAGTGCAATACAAATGGAATTCCTTCAAATGTTAGCCTCCATTCCAGCACATCTGCTAGAGATGAATAAGTTATTTGTGTTGACCTAGGCCAAAGGAGAGGGCACAGTCCACAATCAGGTTTCTGTCCTAGCAGTGGGCGATCATCTGGATGAAAAAGTACTATGCAGTAAGCATTCTTAATATCCACTTTAGCTAAGATTGCACCCTCTCCGGGTGGGAGATTTCCCTTGCTGCATCTTCTACTTTTACATATGAGAGGAAGCACCAATCTCCCTTAATTCCATCTTAAACACTATGGTGTTGAGATTAGATGCCACTGGCCATTCTTCTTAGTGATCACCCTAAACCGACTCACTTGTGCCTGATTCACTTGTGCCTGATGCAGGATCAAGGAGTCCAACCACTTTACCCTCTTTGCACTGTTTTGTTTACAGGCATATTCCTAGGCTATCCAGGAGTGTTCTGCTGCTGAGTACATATTGCTATGCGATCTTTTTGTCTTGTGCTTTTGTTAGTTGAAATCTAGCCTGAAGCCCTGCCGGATTTCTTGAACTACATACTGGGCTAGTGACTTGTTGGGGTGACACACTAGATGCCATTCCCAGTCCTGCTAAATAAGTGGGGATGAGTTAAAACACAAGAACTTTGGGGTCACCCAATTTGTTGGTCTTCTACAACTTTCCAGCTGCCAGAGTTTGTTGATATCAGATTAATCTATACATATAAGCAGGGGAGCTGCATATGTAGGTACTGCCTGTATTTATAGCTCTCAAAAAAATCCACCATCATTATTGTATGACATAAATTTTATTAATTCACACAAATTCAATGATTATTAAAGTCCTGAACTACATGTATTATACTCACGTATCATACAGTATGATAGTAGTGTATGGTAGGGACAACAAAGAAATAGGCGTGGCTCACAAAATAACATCACCCAAAAACCAGCCTCAATTTTCCATGATGACAATGAGGCAGAATTGGTTAGGTAAAACTAAGTCCAAACAAGCTTTCAGATCGACCTGACACACTTTCAACAAGTTGCTACAGAATTTAAAAAAAAAATTATTTAATGGAATTTTCTTGTGACTGACTGACTGCCTAATGCCTTCAGAAAGTGTAACTCGATAACAGTTAAGGCTATGGGCCTGATTTTTTCACTGTTTGACATTGCTTTGGCCTTAGAAGTGCCTTTTGGCTTAACGCAGTACGTACAATGCATTCTTCATGAACTTACCAGTATCCTTCTCAGTGTCCCTTTCATCTTTACTGACAGCAAAAAGTGTCGATTTGGCAGTAGCACATGATGGCTTCCCTTTGTTACGGAAATTGTCCGTATTTTTCATAGTGACTATTTTGATTACAGAGGAGCTTTTAAATAGTTCTTAATTTGTACTGCTGTGTAAGACAATAATTGATATAGCTGGGTCGCCCGGCACTATTTCATTTTTTTGATTTGGTGGTAGCCCATGATGGCTTCCCTTTGTTATGGAAATTGTCCGTATTTTTCATAGTGACTATTTTGATTGCAGAGGAGCTTTTTAAACAGTTCTTAATTCGTACTGCTGTGTAAGACAATAATTGATATAGCTGGGGTGCGTGGCACCATTTCTTTCTTTCGGTATGCGTGGATTGCAGAGGTGCATTTGAACAGTACTTGATTCGAAATGCTGTGTAACGGGTTGAACATAGCTGACAATGAAGCGTAATGGATACTTCACTTTTCACACAATAATTCATATAGCTGGGGTGCATAGTGCCATTTCAGATGCAGTATGCGTTGGTTCAGCAGTCAAAATAATTATTTACAAAAAATTTAACAAACAAAAGTATGTAAAAAAATTGGAATTTTCACCTAGAGTAGGGACAATAGCACATCGATAAAAAGTACTGAAAAACTGGAGTGGTATATACACAATATTAAATCACAGTAAAACAATAAGAAGTGTTATATCCCTATTGTGCTCAAGATACCATAATGGAAATGCACAGTAGGAATATAACACTTTTTATTGTTTTGCTGTTATATTAATATCATGTACTACTCCAGCTTGTTTCAGTGATGTGCTATGGTCCCTACTCTAGTTGAAAATTCCATTATTGTGTACTTGCAATTGTTACAATCAAGCATGTACAGCAAATCAACTGCTTCACTTTCCAGCCCTGACTCTCAGTATGAACAGAGATGGTTAACTCTGACTCCCCTACCAGCCTGTTTGCAATGTATTGCAGGATGACAACCCCCGTCCCCCGTAATTTATGCATATGTGATGATATGAGTAGTCAACACCCTTATATCTTCCCTCATTTAAGTGTCAGCAATGAGGCCATACTTTTTTTTATGATGAACCTCATACTCAACAACTAAATACATACAGGTGCACAGTCATTATTATTAAAAGTCTTTGTACATCTTTAAATATAGTTCTCCACCCGTCCCTCTCTCTATGTAATAATAAACCTGCAGGAAGTTGATTCCACAGTAATACAGCTGTAACCTACCAGCTACACTGTACGTATGAACCGATCACAGGATTCTAAAATCACAAGAGTTTTGAACTCTGAAATGGTTAGCAGGATCATTATCATTGAAGTCTCTGTGATCTTCTTGCGGTAGTGGTGATAAATTTAGGACATAAAGTCAATAGATTACCAAATTTACCTTGTCCTTCACCAGCTAACAGCTGACAAACAAGGCCCATTATTGCAGCATTTGTGTGGTTACATAAGGATGGAAATATAGAGGAACTCATTATGTTCAATGCGTGTCTGTAAAGCATTGAGACGATGTAAATGTGTAAATGGGATGGTGCTGCACCAGAACACAAAACATATCCATATTCAATTGTTGGTCTCACCCATGGATTGTAGAGGACGGATAAGTCATGAGACTTTAACAAAGTTATGACATTGATGTAGCTGATCAAGTTGTTGCTTTCCATGAGTCAGCACCTTCACAATATGATCTTCACTTGTAAAAGAAGAGTCAAAAGTAAAACCAAGAATGTTAGTTGAGTTAACTTCAGAAATATTTTAATCATTCAGAAACAAAGGTGGATGTTCTGAAACATCTGTTTTTAAAGTGTTCCAATGATGTCTCCTCTTGGACATGGCCTGAAAATATGGTCTTTGAAGTCACACTTTCCTAGCATCTGAGCTTTTCCAGTGAAGCACATAGAAAATAAGGAAAAGTTATAAGTGCCTTAGGATTTGCTGCTGGAGACTGCCACTTGTCTTCTAAATGTGTCATCATAGGCTAGCCACAATAACCCCTTGGCTGGTTCTTAATGTTTACTATATATCCCAGCAGGTGTGGTACTCTCTCTGGCTTACTTTCTGCAATGACCCTTATGTAAGTAGCAAAGCATTACGCCTGGACTCTTATATCTATGGTACATCAGCGACTCCTCTGAGAGGTCTGCTCCCCATTGCCAGCAGACAGCTACATATCTGTGAGCACGTCCTGCATCTCTACAAACTCTCCCTTTCTTATTTTGTTGGCCAGCTTTGTCAGCACTGGGGGGAGAGCAGGATACAGCTCCTGGGGGTTTATCACCCTCCACGGTTTTGCCATCCAGAGCATGTATATAGGAAGTTTCCCAGACTTGTTGCTGCAAATTCCCTAATATTGTCCTGCAGATCCTGCCTCTGTACCGGCTGTCTGGAACCAGTATCTGTGATCAGTGGCAATCCCATGGGATCTAGCTGGGGAAAACTTGCTCCATCCAGGCCTGCAAAAAATACCAGTCAAGCCCTCAATAATATTTCTCTGCATGTGATGCACTAATGCTGTGTATTTTGCCTACAATTTATGACTACCAGTTGAGATGAGGTTGAGCTGTTCTTGCAAAGAGCGCTACACCATGGATGGATTTTTTTATAGAAATCAAAATAAAAATTAGATCCTCTGTTGGCAGACAATTGTGATCAAATTTTGTGAAAAAGGGGTCTTCCACACACATCCAATTTAACAACTCATAACTTCAGATTGGAAATGGCTATTGGTTTGAAATTTGGTCAGTAACATAGCATGGTGGATGGAGAAATTGTCAGCTTAAATATGTTTCTTGAACACTGACTTATGGTCTTCCCAGTTCACAGAATTGGATGTGTGTGGAAGACTCCTTTGCACAAATTCGGTCACAATTATAATCATTGACTTTGTGTTGGATGACCATGATCTGGGTTTACCACAAATATACTTATAGCGATAGTGTGCTTTTTTTAAAGCAGTGTAACTTTTTTAACATTGCACCTTTTTGTTTTGTGCAGCTTAGTGTCCACTTATGTATGCAGAAGTTCCTAGCTTCTTGCATTAGTGATTAAAAAGGGATCAGGTGATCATGAACATACTATAGAGGGCCAACTAAGCCACAAACATCCAATAACACATTCATCTACCCCTTTTAGGCTGAGAAGCCAAGCCTTCAACAATCTAATCATCCCCTTTAGTGTGTTAAAGATAATGGTCGACATGCCTGTACAATTACCTCACCTCACATTATTTTGTATCGGTCTAGCTTCTGCCTCCTGCTGAATACAGAGGGCAAATTTTTAGATGGCCAGCATTTTTCTTTTAGAATTCTGGCTTGCCTTTTAGAAAACATTTTTTCATAAAGATTCTGGTCCTGGAGGAGATTTTGAACAGCAGGACACTGGTCCAGAGGAGACACTGGTCTGTCATGGGAGGACACTGGTCCATTGGCAGCTCCTTAGATGCTGCTGTGGATGAAAACCCTCGGTGTACCATATCAATGATACTGGTCCTTCATTTTTTTCACGACATTTCACTAAGGCTTGTTGCCCTTTTTGGGGGAAGCTTAACCATGGGAATAAAGTTACGGCTCAACGATGAACTGCTTGAAGATTAGCCTGGTTGGGTATTCAAAGGTGGATGCTGTAGCCATAAAAGGCTGTCTGTTGTCTTGTTAATGACACCTGAGATGTGTTTCTCTAGCACTTCAGAGTCCTTCCTGGTGAAGTTCTTCTCCTGAAGCCTTCTCAACTGTCAACTCCATGGCTTGTTTAACATTCATTAACATTGATTTATTCATTCATCACCGATTATTCACCATAAATGTAATTCGATACCCAGGAGTAGTGCAGAGCTGCACCAGTGTGCATGTAGCTACTAATGAACTCCAGTACTGACAGTTTAGTGTGACTTTAAATTTTGCCACTGAAAACGGATGGTTTGCCTAAACCAAGTAAACCCTCAGACTACTTCCTTGATATATAATGATGCAACACTAGTTTTTCTAGGGTATCCAGCAAGCAGCTTTTCTATGTACTATTCTACAGTAACTTGTAATACAGATCCCAGACTGGGGCGGCTTACATCTAAATAATATTAAATATGATCACCACATATTAAATCGTGCAAACAGCATGTAATAGAGCAATTGAAGTAATAAATTTTATTAAACAAAACCTGAACAACTGCCCATCTGACACTACAGGTTTTTGCAATTGAATTCGTCGCCTTTGCAATTGAATTCGTCCCGTTTGCAATTGAATTCGTCAGTATTGCAATTGAATTCGTCCCGTTTCCAATTGAATTAGTCGGTTTTGCAATAGAATTCGTCGCGTTTGCATTACAATTCGTCATAAACAAAACGGCTCCAAGAAACCAACCCGTTTATTAAGAGATGAACTATTTATGCCTTGGAGAGTTACACTTGAGACACTAGAAGGTAATTGAAGCTGGTAGTACGCGAAGTTGATAGCTGTCTGACAAGTTAATTAGCTTGCTAGCGAGTGACCACACCCATCGCGAATGGCGTAGTAGAGTTTGGAATGTTGCTGGAGAGGCTGTAGAGGAAGAATTATTGCCTTATATAGAGTTGTTTAGTACTGTTGAACTTGAACAAGTTCTTGTAGCAGCTGCTACACCATGTTTTCGTGTTTGCTCCAGCTGCCATTCTTGTTACGGACGAATTTAACTGCAAAACCGTCGAATTCAATTGCAAAAGCGACGAACTCAATTGCAAACGGGACGAATTCAATTGCAAAGTCGCCGAATTCAATTGCAAAAACCTGTAAAAGAACAGTCTGACATTGTAAATCAATCGCTATTCATACACCAAGATGTGTATGGAGTTTCTTGATCTTCCTGTAATTGTATTGTACGTATCTTGTGGTATTGTAGCAGTACCAAAACACAGTCGCAGTCACCAGCAAACAATCGAACTGTAGATTTACGACTTCATTTATGTCATTCATATGTGACCATAAATGAGGAAAAGATTGTTGTCAAAAATTTTTTGTTGACATGAACATTAAAATGACGAATTATTTTCACCTATACAAAAAAATTTGCACATACTAATATTAACGTGTAGTTATTCCATCAAAATTTTTTTTGTCAATTGTGCCAGTGACGAAAATATGTTGCGTCGAAATTTTAATAGACAAAAATATTTTCTATGCTGAAATTTTCCTGATTTACGGTAGTTTGTAATGCTGTATAGGACTGAACATAGCTAAAGCCAAAAATTAATGTAATGGCCGCTTTACTATTTCAGCAACTGATAGTTGGGGCATGTGCTTAAAAGAAAACCATAAGCCTGGCACTATTCTTTCTTCTAATGCAGTATGCATGGATTCATCAGCCATAATAATGTTGAAAAAAAGTAATCAAACAAGCACAAGTAGGGATCAAAGAAAAAGTGGTGAAAAGGGAGGTTGCATACACTTGAAGATATATTGTAATTCCTAATTTAGTTGTGGTTATAGGGTTCAATGGCAGCTAGTATATCTTCAGGTGTGTGACCTCCCTTGTTTTGCTACTTGTTATTTCTCTGATCACTAATCTAGCTTAATTTTTTCTTGTACATTTAATAATTACTGAGTAGTTGTAATAAACCTCATGTTCTATAGACCACTTTGATAATTTTCCACCATTCCCTCTGCAATGTTTACATATTGACGGTGGTGGATTTTTATGATTTGACAGCTGTTACACCAACGTTTGTGTTATGGCATTTCATGCACATATGAACTATTTCATGCGATAATCATTCTATGTTTCATAGGCCTGAGCACAGCCACAATTTGGTGCCATTGCAACTCTTCACCTTACAGTACAAACTACCACCATTGATTATTGGCTGTTCCCACTGGTGGTACAGCTGTAGAGACTCCATAAGACCAATCGCATCACTTTGTTTTGAGCTGCAGCCTACCTGTCCATCTTGTGTTTAGTTTAAATCTGGTGTCAGGTTTCATTTCTATCAGTCTATCAGTCTCCATTATAAGTTGCTAGATCATAGATATACAGTGGGGCCTCGGACCCTACTTATCCGGATTCGCAGCTGACTAAACCACAGAAATGACTGCTCTATAAGAGTAGTGACTGTTCTATTAGGATAGTGTAATAATAACTAATACATGACAGAAAATGTCTGATAAATTTTCTTTAAGGTCATTTACACACAGTTTCAGAGATGTGGTCTTTTCAGACTTATGGACCACCAAGGTATTTGGATAAATGAGGTTCCACTGTAATGGAACACTCCCTGGTACATTTTCACTGCTTGAAAAAGGAGTCTTCTGTATCAGTGATGTAGTCATCTTGTTCAGCAGAGGCAGATCCAGAGTAGAGTTGTGCATAGCAATAGTTGGATTAGAAAACAAGTAATTAATGCAGTGCTCCTTTGATTATCCGAACATTTGGTAATCCGAATAGTAGAACTATTAGAATAACTTTGTCTAAGATGCATGTTCTATTGTTACAGGATGGGTTCCAGACGGATTCAACAGGAGCACGACGGGAACATAGCGACTTAATAACTCTTATTGTTCAGGACTCTCACGAGTGCACAATGCACACACATATATTTCACTACATAACACTGCCCTCTACAAAAAGAATGATGCCTGGAACAAAAGTGAAGTAATACAAAAACACCTAGAAAATATGATACTGGAGTGTATGCAAAGAGTCCAAACAATGGCTCCAGTTGAAGCATTTGCAATTACATTGTCACGCCCTCTGATGAGGCGGATTCTCAAATTGTACTCTTGAAAAGCAAGACTCCACAGGAGCAGCCTCTGGTTCTTGTTCTTCATTTTCTCAATCAAAACAAGGAGATTGTGATCTGCGTAAACTTCAACTGGAGCTATGGTGGTGCCCAAGTCCACATCAAAGTGTTGCTGCGATAACAAAAGAGCCAATGCCTCTTTTTCCATGGTAGAGTAATTTGTTAAATTTATAAGAGAAGTAACATACAGGGTGATCACTGCCACGATGCCCTTCTTGTAACAAAAACCAATGTCACTGGCATCAACTTGGAGCTTAAAAGGCTTTTCAGAATCAGGAGCCTTCAACACAGGTGCTGACAATAACAAGAATTTAGTCTTTTCAAAAGCATGTTGACATTCTGTGCTTCACACAATCTTCCTCTGTTTCTGTAGCAAAGTGGTAAGCAGTTTAGCAACAGTTGAGAAGTTATAAACAAAACTTGTGGTAATATCCTGCCATCTCCAAGAGCCTCATTACTTCACGCTTGTCTTCTGGGGTAGGGAAATTCACAGTGGCATCTTCCTTCAATGCTACTGGAGCTACTTCTCCCTGGCATACAATATGGCCAGAGAACACGACTCATGCTCTACAAAACTCACCCTTGGAGAGATTAACAGTGAGGTGTGATCCTCCCACTTTCCACTATAAAGCGCCAGGTCGTCTATGTAAGCATCACAGCCATCCAGTACAGAGATCACACTGTTCATCATTCTTTGGAAGGTTGCTGGCACATATTCTTCATGCCAAATGGCATGACACAGTACTGCAACAAACCCTGACAACTCTTGAGCTCACTTGGTCAATGGTACTTGCCAGTACCCCTTCACTAGATCAAACTTACTCACATACTTTACGTGACCAATTCTGTCAATACATTTATCCACCTGGGGAATCAGGTTGGAATCACTCTTAGAAATGTCACTGATCTTTCAAAAGTCAATACAAAATCTGGATGTGCCATCTGACTTTCATGGAGAGCTTCACTGGCTTTGGCTGGGTTCAATTATTCCATTCCGTAACATGTAGTCTACTTCATTCCTCATTAGCTTCAACTTCATTGGGTTAACTCTGTTGGGGTGCTGCTTAATAGGTGGTGTATTACCCACATCAACATCATGGATGGCAATACTGGTCTTCCCTGGTACACCAGGAAACAAAACAGCAAACTCACACAATAACTCTTTCAGCATCTCCTTACCTTGTACAGATAAGTGGCTTAGTTTCTGCTCCAAGTTCAACAATACAATAGAGTTTTTCAGTCTTGGACTTCTCCCTATCACTTCACACTCCTGTGTGGTAACATATTGCTCATCATTCTTCGCAACACAGTCTCTCTCCTTCCATCGACCAGGAGTCTTAACTAACTAGTCAATTTCATTAACCTTTTGCTCTACAGTATACAGACCACAGTAACATGCTTGTAATGGCTGGCCATGCATAGGTAGAGCACCACCACTCGGTCTCCTGGCTGAAAGGTACAGGATCTAGCTTCTTGTCATACCATAATTTCATTTGATCCTGTGAAAATTTCAAGTTTTTCTGTGCTAATTTATTAGCTACCCTCAGTCTCTCATGCACATCAGAGATATGCATAATAACACTCTGAGGAGTCATTATCATTGTTCAGCCAAGACTCCTTGAGCAGCTTCAGTGGGCCTTGGGGAAGATGACCATAAACTAATTCAAACAGGGAGAACCTCAAGGACTCTTGAGTTGATTCTCTGGCTGTAAACAATAGCAGGGGAATACCCTCATCCCAGTTATACTTTTGTGTCATATAATAGGTTCTCATCATAGTTTTCAAAGTTTGGTGGAACCTTTCAAGTGCCCCTTGGCTCTGTAGGTGATATGCTGTGAACTTAACCTGGTGAATACCTAGCTGAACCATAACACTCTGATACAACCCAGACATAAAGTTAGAACCTTGGTCTGACTGTACTACTTTTGGGAGCCCTACAAATGTGAAGAACGTGCTTAAAGCCTTCACAATCTTGTCTGCCTTTTGCTTCTGAGAGGGATGGCTTCTGGAAATCGTGTGGAGGAACACATTATTGTGAGGAGATACTGATTTCCTGCCCCTACACAATCCACAATAATACAACTAAAGGGTTCCTTCATAGCTGGGGAGATACAGGTGGGTTCTGGTTGGGTTTCTTAGCAAGATGACTTACATGACACGTTTTACAAAACTTCTCAACATCATGCAAACCAGGCCAATAAAAGTGACCCATAATTTTACGATGAGTTTTCTCAACACCAAGGTGACCAGCCAAAGGTGTTTCATGGGCCAACACTAAAATATCTCTTCTATAAGGTGGCGGGATCTGGTAAACTACACTCCACTCATGAGAGGCTGGAACATTAGGTGGCCTCCACTTTCTCATGAGCACAGTACAGCTATTTACAAAATAGCAGGGCTCCTTTCTTAGGTTTGATATTTCTGGATCTCGTTCCTGTTCTATAACTAACTTAGATGGAGATAATCCTGGTTGCTCTACATCATCTCCTGACTGTTTAGTCGACTCATGCTCTCTACTTGTTTCCTGTCTAACCATTTCATTAACTGTAGACACATTTGAAAGTTCATTTCGTCTACTCTTATCCTGTGCTGCCTTCTCAGCCTTGGCCATTGCACGGGTTACAGCACATGATGGAAATAAGTTATTGACTTGTTTTCTCTGTGTGGCCATACAGGAAACATCTGATACCTGTGGGTCACCCAGGACCTTAACTTGTTTCCTGCCAAGTCATTCCCTAATATCATTGAAATACCATTCACAGGTAGGGTGGGTTGTAGCCCTACAAAAACAGCACCTGAGACTATGTCTGAATGCAGACCAATTAAATGTAGAGGTACCCTGATGACTCCCATTTTGACACCCTGCTGTAGTACACTAACTCCAGCTGAGGAACACACTGTCCAGAATTAATGATTGTGTAGCACCAGTGTCTCTTAGCACATTGATTGGTATCTTCTTCTCACTTCCCTCGAGATAAACAAATCCCTTTGACACAAATGGTGACAGACTGCTCTCTGCTACAGTCAACTTCTCTTGCTTCTTGGTTTCCTTTGCTGAACTTTCAATAGCCTTTTGTGTGATCATTAAGTCTGGATCTACCCTTTGATTCTTCTTTTCTAAGGCTCTACATTCCAACATCACATGGCCCTTCTTCTTATAGTAGTAGCAGGTTGGATCAGCTGAAAATTGTTGGCTTCTCCAGACTGCTGGATCAGTAAAGGTGCACCCAGATGTTTGAGAACTACCACCACCAGTTGGGATGGTACCAGAACTACCTTTGAGAGCAATACAAGATTGTGATTCCCCAGAATGTATGAACAGATTTATGATAATCATCAGCCAACACTGTAGCCTGGTGGAGGTTTTCCACCTTTGGAACTTTCTTGTACAGTTAAGGATGAGTAAACCGCTCTGGCTTTTCCTACAAGACCACTTTGTAGAAGCAATGTCCATGTATCCTTAGGTAGCTTTGTGCTATTTTCTTGAAGTGCACAAAGTACTTGTCAACCTCAGTTCCAGAAAAACTGAGAACTATGTTACCCACGTCAAAAATTGGTTCTCTACTCCCTGTCTCTGTTGAACTTGTAGGATGAAGCACAGCCGGCACTGTTTTGGTTAATTCTAGTTCCTTTAACCTTAGTTGAATCTCCAACTCTTTCTCTCTTAACTGTAGCTCTTTTACCTTTATTTCTGCTTCCCTTTCTTTAGCTCTCTCCCAGTTCTAACTACCGAAGGGCAGTTACTGACTCTATAGGTTCTTCTACTTCATCAGAAATAAGTTCCTCCTCACGTAAATAATCTATAATCATCTGCCAAATTTCCTCCTTCATGCCGCTGTAGTGCTCTGCCACTCGTGCCAACTCGGTTCACTTTAGCAAAGATAACGCCTTAATTGATGGCTCAGCAGTGAAGGATTCGATATGTAGTGACATATAGTTCAAAACAAGATGAATTCAACAAGTTTCCAAAGTCAGTTCCAATTAGTGCTCACTGAGAAGTTCATTCAGTAACTGTTCTTGGAGTCCTGTATTAAAAAAATGGAAACAACGAAGTCGCTTTACTACTGTACAGGACAAGTGTCACCTAATCAGGTATCATTAATCCGGTACCAAGGATCAAGGCTTAGGGGTTTGTGAACCACAAGAAGAGATATAGCAATGACAACCAACAAGAGCAGCAAAGTAAAGGTATCTCTCCTTATTTGCTCCCGGACAAGCTTTTAAGTCTGTTACAGGACAGGTTCAGACAGATTCAACAGGAGTACAATGGCAACGCAGTGACTTAACAAGTCTTACTGTTTAGGACTATCACACATGTGCAATGCACACACATAATATATTCCATTATATATCACTATTACAGTATTTGAACAGGACCCTGTGTACAAATGAATGGGCTTTGATTATCTGAACATGTCTTGGTCTCACCTTGGTCCCAGGGAGGTCAGATAATCAAGGGAGCACTGTACCATAATCAGAAATTAGTTGCAATAGGAGATAATTAGCCTATTCAGTTACAGTAGTAGTGGAGGGCTGGTGTCAAAGGCTCCGCCATGTACTTAAGTAATTTGTTTACGTTTTGTAGTAACCACAAAGTCAATTGGAACCTACTATCAGGTATCGGTTAACTATTGGCAAAAAATATTGGCCTTGCCTAAAAAGTGGGAATCGGTACGACACTATGCTGAACCTTGAGATGGTGAAAATAATTAATAATGATTTTGGACTGAAGTATTTAATGAGGTTAACAGTGTGTTAGTCACAGCTAATACCACAGGTTTCTAATTACTGCAGAATGACCAATTATCAGCCTTTACAAATTACCAATCCGATAATTAGTACAACTCTACTTTGGTCATCTGTCCGTCCACGGTCAGAGATAGTCAACTATATACGCACACTTTAAATTGTCATTACTACTTCAGGGGTGTAGTCAGGTATTTTCAAAGGAAGTTTCTAACAACAGCATGGAGTTACCAGATGCTGAAGTCCAGAAATGTAGCCCTCAGCAGATGAGAGACTTTGAATATTTTATTAGTTTAACAGATTGTTATTTCTTGTACAGTATGAAGGAAATCAGTTACATGTATATTTCTATAACCCACAGTAGCTAGGGAACACACATACTGAAAAGAAACTGCTGATGGAATAACTAGAAGAGGCTGTAATGCTCCAAAAATTGAGCATTATGCTTTTGAGCAGTGCTAAAAAATCACTATGCTTTCAATTCTCCCCAAATTATGCCACAATTTATGGCCAATATTTTGCATGTATAAGACCATTTACACTGATTTTTTTGCTTCTGTGTTTTATTTTTTAGCTGATTGATATAGTATGTATGTGACTGTTTTAAGTATGTATGTGACTGTTTTATTAGAGTAGTAATATTGTGTGACTGTTTTATTAGAATTTCTAACTGCTCTATTAGAGTATCTCAATATTTGTATATGTAATAGGATGGATGGCTGTGGTATTTGGGATTAATAGTGTGAGCATTGTAAACAGGAAGAAGTAAAATAGTGCGAGGCAAAGCTGAGCACTATTTCCTTCCTGTTTACAATGCGAGAACTATTAATCCCGAATACAACAGCCATCCGTCCTATTGCAAATTAATCCGACAACCATAGCAACTGTTACTAGGCAACAGAAATTCAAAAAAATAACCATTGCAAAAGACATATCACACTTAGCAACCATTGCTATGGTCTCAAAATGATATTTAATATAGCAATGGTTACCTAGCAACCATTGCTAAGCAACCACATTGTGTCATACCTGGGGGCATCTATCACTATGGTAACAATAGTTGTCAAGTTGGACATTTATTTCTAATATAAACACACCACACTATTTTAGCCAATCAAATTAGTGTTATAGATTTTTGTCATGGGACCTTGACAAACAAGTGTAATACTAATTGTATTGGCTAATCGCTTGACGTACTTCAATATAATACGTCAAGCTGCTATTGAGAGTATTATACAGTAACACATTCAGTTGTTGGATTATTAATAGTAAAATTTCCACTATTATCACCTCAAATTGCTGGTATAATTCCTGATTCCTACGCATATCTATTATGCCCAAAATTATGCCAGCATAATTGCTGTATCCCTATAGGAATATCTCAATTATTATTTTTGACTTATAGTATACATATTTTAAATTTATCTTGCATATATACCAAAGTGATATAATTAAGTAAGGGAAGCCTACTTATCCACATAACCTAAATTATGCAGACACACAGTTAAGTATTAAGCTCACACTCAGTTTTACATCGTCTATAAAATACATTGGTGTAATAAAATTCTTTATGCAATGGAAATGATAACCCTACAATTGAACGCTCAACATTATTGCAGTGATGAAGTTCCTCCTCATATCAATAAATCTGTTATATTTATATGACTACTGTATTAGAATATACTGTATTTAGTTGGTTAAATGCTACACCTTCAATAGTAGCTGTACTTGAGTGATTGATTTTGAATATAAGGGCTTTAGCATCATTTTCAAGCATCAAGTGGTGGTCAAAATCAAATAATCGCTGCATTGATTTTAGGAGCCACAGTAATAAACACTGTGTTGTTTAATCAAGTAAATATGGTACTACCTGACTGCTGCTGTATTAGGGTAACTCGATCTTAGTAAGCAACCTTTTAAGACGGCTCAATGGGACATTGTTTCCTGAGAGATAAATCTAAGCCGCATGCTCTAACTCACTCTGTACCTTCTCTCTGAATTTAGAATAAAGTTCATTACTTGTAGTTGTGGTGCCTTGGAATACCTCAGCCTAGAGAACTAGATGATGGTTCTCATCACTGTAGTAGTACTAAGATCGTCAAATGATGACTATGTAGCTCTGATTCATTGTGAGACTGATCATGTTGCCTAGTGTTTTGTTAACTGAACAATTATTTCCCTAAACAAAAATACGTACCTCCCGGTCCATTCATCTATCTACAGTACACGACTGACTAAGTCTCCACCAAATCTACACAAATAATGTTATAACAAAAGTTTAATATATAAATGTAACTATTCTCAAACTATTTTCAGGCACTTTTCCATGCTTCTTGGTCAAATGCTTTTTGGATAGGTACTACGTCAATCTAACAATCGTGTTTGGTTCCAATCTATTCAACTGTTGAGATTCTCCTTTGGACTGTCTTGCTTCTAAAGGAAGCTACGTATGAACTTGTCTGAAACTCCCTGAGCTGTCTTATTATGGCTCCAGCCTTCCTGTTTTACTCTGTTTACTGGAGCCACTAAATTTTCATCAAACACAAACTCCTAGATTTTACCCCAATTTTATATCAAACTCACTAATTATTTTGTTAGTACTTCTAGGTAAAATTTATAAACATTATTTTGCGTGTAAAAATTTAGTACTAACCAGGTAAGAATCCTTTAATGATGCCATGCACTATATGCCACATTGTCTGCACATTTTATTTTGTCCCAGAATAACAAGTATTTGCATAATAGTATTTTATCCACATGATTTTCAAGTGAGAATACACATTACTGATTTGCTATTATCTGTACCAGACAATATTAAAGGGCTGCTCTAACATGATTTTGAGCTACATAGACTTCCTGTGCAACATATCTTTAATTGGAGCTGCTATAAAAATGTACATTAAGCCACTCTCTAATAGATTGTACGGCAACAACACGCAGTTGCACAATGAAGAACAAGTAACTCCACCATAAGAACACACACACACACACACACACACATATATATATAAATATATTCCAAAGAATATGTAGCAACAACAAAATACTAACAACTTTTCATCTAAGAGATACCCTTCTGTTTTTCTGAGATAAGCAAAACAAATACACACACTTTCTCTGCTTACATATGTTGTAAAGAAGACACAATCTGGGTGCACAGCACATTGAGTAATGTAGCAAATCGTTACATTGAAAATTATACACACTTTGTTATGCATTTGGTAAGCAATACACAACAATGCTACACATTGTCACCAGGGGAAGAAACAACAGTCAATTCTTTGCTGTATCAGAAATCTCACCAACAAACTTATATTGAAGTCATGATAATTGAAGTGCTTGGATAGCAGAGATCCTTTTAATCAAAAATCCATTACTCTGCATCGGAATAGTGAAAGTTTCTGTGTTGGAAACTGACTGCAGTAGTACATATGACCTGCAACATAAGATACATGCATGTATTTCAATTAACACTTTGGACCAGTATGTCAGTCCATACAACACCAGCATAATAAGTATAATCCTTTTACTCTATTTGGAGGCTCTGTCTCCTGATAGTGAAAGGTGGTACTGTGTTGCTCAGGCACAGCAGAAATTACCACAAATACGGCATGTCACTCAGGATCAACTCACACTTCAGAAAGTTAAACTTGATAATACGGTACATCTTTGTGTACATAATAGCATTCTCATAAACCAGTGACTTTTAGTGTGCAACAAACCAATAAAATAACCTTAGTGCAGCATATTTACTGTACATGTATACAAAATCATGTCTTTTTGGTATGTAACACTATTTGATAAGTAACATCTTGTTCATTTAGTAATTTGTATGTATGCCACTATATACTTGATAACAACAAATAAGTGCATCATGATGTGATGATACTGCTACAGCGTATTGGTCTTAACAGCAAGCACATTTTGATTTACTATTATCATGCATCTACTGTAGGTAAATCCAGACCAAGTTTAAAGCAGTTACAATTTGCCAAAATCACTACAGCAATGAGTTCCAAATGGTATGAGCTTGGAATAGCACTACTAGATGATAATCAGGTTAGACAGTTGAAAGTGATCAAGGCAGACAGTGGTGAAGTAACTAGACGATGTTCAGCGATGTTAAGTTACTGGCTTGAAACTCATCCTGATGTCACTTGGAATGATCTAGTGGCTGGATTCAGGGCACCTGGTGTAGAAATGAATAAACTTGCTGCCACCATAGAAAAACAATTTGCAGGTAGATTATTTTATTTGTAATAATAAAATGCAGTTAAAGCACTAGTTTGTAATCAATGTGAAAAGTAATAAATGTGGATTATAACATAGTAATGTCGGTAAAGTCCAAGTTTAGCTCTACATTTGTTAGACAGAAGTATCTGTTGATTCACAACTTTTTAGCACATGGGATACCTACATTTATAGCTCAGTATCCCATCATATTTTAAAGATCATACTCACTATTAAACAGTACAGTAGTATTGTGCAGTGAAAACCTTTACAGAATAATATTAGTCCAACACCATAAAAATAAGCAAATAGTTTCAGGTGGCTGGATATAGAATTTAAAAAAAAATCACTGCCTGCCTGCCTGCATGATGTGTCGTTTGACCTCTTGCCTTGCAACTGTGGTCAGACAGGTAGGCAGGCTGGCAGACCAAAATGGCAATTATTTTAATCTCCAATAACTGGCCAATTGTTTGAGTTTTCTTGTTTGTCAATGCTGGATTAATTTTGATGA
The DNA here is from genome assembly GCF_963678975.1 of Dysidea avara. Lineage (NCBI taxonomy): Eukaryota > Metazoa > Porifera > Demospongiae > Dictyoceratida > Dysideidae > Dysidea > Dysidea avara. The sequence goes on from NC_089276.1 coordinate 36,576,816, forward strand.
TAGATGGACTAATATTATGTACAAATATATTAGGTAATGTCAAGTTTGATTAGGGATCATAGAAAAAAGTAGTGAAACAAGGGAGGTTGTCTACACCTGCAAATATACTAGTGAAATGTTTATGACTGCGTGATGAACCCACATCAAAAGAAAGAATAGCACCAGAGTTAATGTTTTCATCTAAATGCGTGCCCAGCTATCAATCACTGACTCAAGTGAAGTGGCCATTCCACTTCACTTTCAGCTATGTTCAGCCCATTACGCAGCACTACAAATGAAGAACAGAGGAGAAGCACCTCACCACAAAAAATACGGATGATTCTCATGCCTAAACTATCAATTACTGACTCGAAAGTGAAATGGCCGTTATGGTTTGCTTTTATCTATTTTCAGCCCATTACACTGTGTTACAAATGAAGAACAGTATTTAGAAGCGCCTATGCAATCCAGCTACTATGGAAATATGGACAATACGGACGATTCCTGTTTACAAATGGTGAGTCATGCATTGTGCTACTGTGAATTGACACCAGCAGAAAGAAATGGGACACAAAGGAAGACAAAGGTAAGTACATGATGCGTGCATTTTATGTACTGCTATTGGCAAAAGACATATCCTGGATGTTGAACAGTGAAAAAAATCAATTAACCGTTATTGAGTTACATTTGTCTGAAGGCACCAGGCAGGCAGGTGGGTGGGCGGGCGGGCAGGCAGGTGGGTGGGCGGGCGGGCAGGCAGGTGGGTGGGCGGGCGGGCAGGCAGGTGGGTGGGCGGGCGGGCAGGCAGGTGGGTGGGCGGGCGGGCAGGCAGGTGGGTGGGCGGGCGGGCAGGCAGGCAGTTTGTCAGTCAGTAGAAACCTCCAATGAATAATTATTTTGTTTTAACATATTTTGTAGCTATGTATTGGAAGCAGCATACTGAAGGTACTTTTGGGCTTGATTATACTTAATCAATACTGATAAGGCACAAGGATGATATTGTGAAGCTAATTTTTGGGTAATTTTTTTGGCAAGAAAGACCCAAACCTCCATGATCCCTAATATACAGTACTACCATACTGTATGATTCCGTAAAGATGATTTTCATCATGCAAGATGTCTTTAGAATGATTTTTAGAGGCAGCATTTAGGTGGCACCCATAATGTTAGGGCGATCCCTATTAAAACAGTACTACTGTATGGTTTGATAGTTTACCATTGATGATTTTGTCCTCTAGGTGATTCTAGGCCAACTTTGAAGCAGCTACAGTTTGCGAAAATTTCTACTGCAGTGAGTTCCAAATGGTATGAGCTTGGAATAGCATTACTAGATGATGACCAAGTGGGGCAGTTAAAAGTCATCAAGGCAGACAGTGATGAATTAACAAGACAATGTTCTGAAATGTTAAGTTACTGGCTTGAAACTCATTCCGATGTCACTTGGAATGATCTAGTGGCTGGACTGAGGGCACCAGGTGTTGAGATGAACGAACTGGCTACAACTATAGAAGGACAACTTACAGGTATACACAATAAATGTTCATCTTGTATTAATCACTTTCTTATAGTGCATATAGCGGACACCTCAATAAAGGCACAATGCCATTTGGATACCTTAATAGTTAGATCCCAGCCAACTATATGCTGGCAACCTGTAAAAAGGATGTTATAACCTTTCCAATTGCACGCAACAGAGAACCCATAACTTGACTTGTGAACTAGATACTGAAAAATTATTAATTATAAAAGTGAAGCAGGCATCTAAGTGATAAAAAGTAGTGAAATAAGAGATAAATGATGTTTTTACAGCATAGCTGTGTGAGGAAATCCCTACATTGGTATGTTACAACACCCCAATCATTTTGCTCAATGCCAAAGTAGGGATTTTCCCTATGCTCTAATACCATCATTCATCTCTTGTCTCATAACAATTTATCGCTTGGATTCCTTAAATTAAGAATTTTTAATATACTATTTTGTTTGGTTTTTGTTATAGCATACAGCTATACATGTGTGACTGTTCTATAGGGCAACTGTTGTGTTAGAGTAGCTCGAGTCAGCCTTTTACCTACCGTGGTGTATGTCACTAATACTGTGCTATCTATCACTGCTAGACTAATAAATAGGGTGTGTGGTCACTGTGATCATGTAAATAGATTTTTAAAAGTAGTCTTTGCACTAGATCACTTGTAATCCATTAATGGGCATGGCCTCAATCCAATCAGAGGTATCTACTGAGCATAAGCGCTTTAAATATTCTGTTCAAGGAAAAGTGTTGATATCGGGCTGAAATTTCAGCCATTTTTTGGCCACCCCTAACAACCATGTAGAGTGAGGGTGACTTGTTTATATGTGACTGTCTCTGGGAAAACTGGTCTTATTGTTCATTTAATAGTATTGAGAAATGCCGGTTTTAAATATTCAGGGTGTTGTAGCTGGCCAATGGTGGTAGGTATGCATACCAAATTTTCACACATTTTACAACAATTCCTTACCTTCCAGATCATCTAATGAAGAAGTAATCAACAGCTAAGTTTCCCACCATTTTAGATAGTTTTTAAACCGTGGTTGACTGTATCAGGTGAGCTCCAAAAGGGTGGGAGGTGGGGGGGCTGGAAGGCAGGCAAGATGGTGTTCAAAAATTGAAAAGGAACGTGTTGGGATGAATTAGGACAAGTTATGGCCTTTCAGGGCTCAGAACTGGCTAAAATGAAAGGAAATTTACAGCACAGGTCATTGTACAATACCACGGAGCTGTACAGCCACACACAACCATCTCCTGGTTGGCCAGGGCTCCATCAAGAGCCCAGACCACTCACACGGCTTGCCACTGTGCTTGAAAAAAGGAGCCAGCAAAAGCAGACCACTTTACTCTGGTCGACTGTGACAATGAAATTTGATAGTGCATTCATTAAGCTTTATGTTTGTGTGAATAAATTGAACTTCCTGTCTTGGGCGATAAGACCGGTTTTTGTAGATCCAGTCACATATGTGTGACTTGCCAGCATGCAGGGTGACTTGTTTGTAATGCCACCTCTCTAACAGCCATTTATTGGCCACCTGATTTTACATATTTTTTCATCCTGGCTTTTTGGAGGCTGAACCCTTTTTTCACAGCTTGGCTGTTCTGGTATATGGTAGATATCACTTCTTTCGTATTTGTATACTCCAGCTTTGGAGCTTGTCTTTTCCTTTACTGCAGAAAGGAGGAAGAGATCAAGAGCTAAATTCTGTGTATTCTAATGATTTTCTTTTGCAAAATTTAATACTGTATGTAAGTTATCACACATGTCCTCTCTCCTACAGGTTGGCCAACAACTAGGCTGACTTGTAGCAGAAATCTCTATAAGGTAACTTGTTTATAGATGTAGTTTGACTCTCTACAGGGTGACGTCCCTTTAGCTGAACTCACCACAGGATGATTTTGTTGTAGCTAAGCTCTCTACAGGGTGACTTGTTTGTAGCTGAACTCTGCACAGGATAACATATGTATTAATAAACTCTACACAGTGGGATTCATTTGCAGCTAAGCTCTCTACAGTATGAATTGTTGGTAGCTGAACTCTTCACAGGATGATTTGTTTGTAGCTGAACTCTTTACAGGGTGACTTGTGTGTAGCTGAATTCTCTACCAGATGTCTTGTTTGCAGCTGAACTCTCTCCACAGGGTGTTCTCTTTGTATATAGGTAAAATCTTAACAGGATGACTTGTTTGCAGCTGAACTCTCTACAGGGTGACTTTTGTGTAGCTGGACTCTCTACCATGGGACTTGTTTGTAGTAGAACTCTCTGCAGGGTGAGTTGTTTGTAGCTAAACTCTATAGGGTGAGTTTTAGTAGCTGATCTCTCCACAGAGTGAATTGTTTGTAGCTAAACTCACTACAGGATGACTTGTTTGTGAGTGAACGCTGCACAGGGTGACTTGTTTACAGCTGAACACTCTACTGGGTGACTTGTTTGTAGCTGAACTCTACCAGATGACTTGTTGTAGTAGAACACACTTGTTTGTAGCTGAACTCTCTACAGGCTGACTTGTTTGTGGCTGAGCCTTCTACAGAGTGACTTGTTTGTGGCTGAACCTTCCACAGTGTGATTTGTTTGTAGCTGAAATCTCTACAGAGTGACTTGTTTGTGGCTGAACTCTCCACAGGGTGACTTGTTTTGTAGCTGAACACTCTACTGGGTGACTTTTTGTAGCTGCACTCTACAGGTGACTTGTTTGTATCTGAACTTTCAGGGTGACTTATGTGTAGTTGATCTCTTCACATAGTGATTTGTTTATAACTGGAATCTCTACAATGATTTGTTTGTGGTTGAACACTCCACAGTGTGACTTGTTTGCAGCTAACTCTTTACAGGGTAACTTGTTTCCACAGAGTGATTTGTGCATAGCTGAAATTTCTACAGGGTGACTTGTTTCCCTCACAAGGCCAGAAACTACCATTTGAGCTTGCCACACCACCCAGAAAAGACATCTCTTAAAACCAGCCTCAAGTAATGCTGAGGGTCAAAACTTTTAGTATGATAACATGGCTATTCACTGGTGATGTTAGTTTGATTTTGTCTGATGTGTAATTTGGTAACTGGTCATAATTACCCCTGCGGAGAGTTCAGCCACACCTGGCTTGGCAAGAATCAGTGGTGTACTGTTGGATGGTTGGCCAAACATATATTCTGTTGATTTTGCTACATATTAGCCATTAAGAAGCTAGCACTGCCCTGTAATCTTGTGTCTGGACTTCAATCTTAGTCTGCCTCCATTCTGAAGTATATCTCTTGACAGTCAGCTTTTGAGTATAATCTTTTTTCTGAAAGCATGATATTGAGCATAATAAGTTTGATTTTTAAGTACTACTCAAAAGCTTAACTGGTAGAAATTGAGCACAGTAGGCTAGAGCTTATTATCTGTGGTCCCATGTGTAACTGTCTCAGCAAAAACCCAGCTTGTTTGTGCAACTTCCATTTTTATTTTCTAATTTTTTTTTGTAAAATAAAATTACTATGACTGGTGAACCTACGCATACTGTATCAAAAGAAAGAAATGGTGCTGCACTCCCCAGCTATCAGAAAAGTGAAGTGTCCATTATTACACTTCGTTGTCAGCTAGTTACACAGCATTTCGAATCAAGAACTGTTTGAAAAGCACCTCTGGAATCAACATAACTACTATGAAAAATATGGACAATTTCCATTATGAAGGGATGCCATCATGTGCTACCACCAAATCAACACCTTTCACTGTCAGCAAAGATAAATGGGACACAAAGGAGGACACTGGTAAGTTCATGAAGAATACATAGTACATAATTTGGTATGCCAAAAGGCACCTCTTGGGTCGAAGCAATGTCGAACAGTGAAAAAATCAAGCCCTTAGCCTTAGCCGTTATCGAGTTATGCTTGTCTGAAGGCATCTGTCAGTTACTCAGTCAGTCAGTAGAAAATTCTGTTTCATTTTTAAAAAAATTCCATAGCAACTTGTTGAAAGTGTTTCAGGTTGATCTGAAAGCTTGTTTGGGCATAATTTTACCTAACCAATGCTGCCTCATTGTCGTCAGGGAAAAGTGAGGCTGATTTTTGGGTGATGTTTTTTCATGGGCCACACCCAATCCTTTGTGGTCCCTGCTATATAGTACTATTGTACTGTATGATAAAGAAAGAAATGCGCTTTTCACACATATGTAGCTCTGTGATCTTTCTTGAATTTTTATACTGCAAAGGCCCTCCACTTTCAGCATCTCACATACCGAATTTGAGTAAGATTGACTAACACAATCATGAAATACAAGCCCTCGAAATCCAACTTAGTTTCTTCATTTTTTTCTTTATTTAAGGGGCTTGGAAGGCTTAGATTATTCTTTTTGTGCATTTTACAACAACCATTATAAACTGCAAATACATACCTCAATTATCTTAAACTTTAGTGCACTTTAAAAACATATTGCAGCAAAATCATGTACAAAGTTTGTTGCAAATCTGATTAATGGTCATAGAGCTATGGACAATTATTTGCATTAAAATGGCCAACACGTTGTCACGCCTAAAGGGTAAACCACTCATGGGAATAAATTAAAAGCTGTATGTGTATATGTAGGTTGACCTAACCATCATAGCTCAAACCTTTTGTGGTTTACAATGAATTACATTGACAAGTATAAAGTTACAAGGAAAAAACTAAACAACTGTAGATTGAGTGGTTGAGACACTTGAATGAAACAGTCACTGTGGGGTAAAAGGTGCATGAAAAAATGTCAAAAAACTTACCAGTGGTTAAACCAGGGCCTCTCTACTGAATATTAACCACTTGGCCACTGCCATACAGCTGTTCACCTACTTTATAAATGAAAATTCTAGCTAAAATCTACTCAATAGTAAAAGTTTATAATTTTATCAATGGAAAATTGAGAACATTCTATGTGTGTTCTATTAGAAATCCTCAAAAATGTGTACTTTATTAGAATATTGAAATTTACAATACTATTGTAACTTCTCTTGTACTATTCCATTGAATTGAAGTTGATGTTATAGCTCTTATAGCACTCCCGTTTATAATAATGAGGGAGTTTAGCAGAAAATTCTGAACAAATCACTACGAAGCAGATAAAAGCACCATTTTTTTTCTGCAGGTTTGTTGAAACATTTTTAGAAGGGGTGCCATGCCTCCATTATTAATGGTCACTACTTGTAGCAATACTCTAGTAGAGCAGTCAACCATTAATAGTACACTGTATGCAGTTTTTTTTTTCACAACACTAAGTTTTCACGAATTTTACAAATTCCTGTTTTATTTGTAAAAATTAATTTGTGAAATTAGCAATTATTGTAACTACTTGTGCAACTATGTCTAAAACTATTACCAAGTTTTTAAATCTTTCGGAACCAAGAAGGATGATTGCAAATCCAGTTTACCACCTAACATTATACAGTCAGCAAAAAGGAAGTCAGGAAAGCTGAAGAGTATAATATAATGAAAAGACAGGCTCAAAAAGAGATGTATACAGGAGGCAATAAAGCCAAGGTGGATATGTTTGCTACAGAGAATGGTGTAGCAATGGCAATAAAGACATTTTAAAGAAACTACTGATTTAAAGGAGCCTGCTTTTCAAGGATGGGTGAAGAAGTTGAAAGAGATTGTGGCTTCTCTTGGTCTGTTGTCTTCTATGGAAGATGTCACCAGTTTAGAAGAAAAGAGGTCAACCTTTAGTCATTGGTGAAGATGTGGAATTTTACGTTAGACAGTTTCTTCATTAGTTGAGAGATCATGAGGGGGTAGTCAACACTGCAGTAACTTTAGCAATTGCTACAGGAATTATGCTAGCCAAAGACACAAGCCTGCTTGCTGAGAATTGTGGTGAAATTGACTTGTCTAAGAAGTGGGCTCAGAGAATAATAAGCAGAATGAGATTTGTCAAACATAAAGCCTCAACAGGTGCAAAAGTAGATACTGAGCTCAAAGAACTACAAGGACAGTACCTTAGTGATATACAATTACAATGGAGACTCCAGATCTGATCATCAACTGATACCAGACAGCTATTAAGTATGTGCCAGTGTCAAACTGGAACCAAGAGCAGAAAGGAAGCAAGAGGGTAGAAATTGCAGGAAGTGATAAGTGGCAAATTGCTGCTACGCTGAATGTCAGTAAAAGTGAAAGATTATTGCCAGCACAGATAATCTACGAAGGCAAGACCCCAGCTTGCATCCTCAAAATACCCTTTCCATCTGATTGGTGTGTAAAGTATACAGCCAAAATCTGGGCCAATGAGATTACTGTGTTAGGTTACATTTACAACATACCCTCCTTGTGTAGTGGACACCCGTAAAGAGTTGAAATTCTAATGATTTTTGATCATTTCAAAGGCCACTTGACAGACCGTGTGCAAAATGTTTTGCAGTTCAACAATATATTTGTTATTAATGTGACCCCAAACTGCTGCAAGCTTTGGATGTACATAAGTGTCAACTTGTCAACTAATCTATTAAAGTTACAATGAAGAGCTTATTTTCAAGTTGGTATTCAGCAACAGAATGGCATTTACAAATCAATCGATCTGAGGCTGAGTTAACAGTACAAAATGGTTTGTGAAAGACCTGTAGAACATGCTTGTATGTTTGCTGGCATTAGTTTATTATATTTACAATTATATCAATTGTGACCAGACTTTACAAAACCGATCCAAATTGCACTTCAACTAACACCTCCAGTGGATAGCTACACTATCGTACTAATAGTTTTGACCCTCACAACTACTCAAACTACTCGAGGCTGGTTTCAACAGACGTCTTTTCTGGGTGTTGTGTAGAGCTTGAATGGTGGTTTCTAGTCTTGTGAAGGACCTGGCTTAGCAAGAATCACTGGTTTACTGGTGGACAGCCTCGTAATGTTGGCCAGACGTTTTTGTGTTAATTTTGCTATATATCAACCACTAAGGAGCCAGCACAGCCCTGTAATCTCATGTCTGGACTCCAATCGTAGCCTGCCTCCATTTTGAAGTCTATCCATTGCCCACCCCACCACCCCCACTCCTTTGTGAGCACTAATGATACTACTTCGCTTGTCCAACTGCTCAGATTTTCTATCGTATTTGGCGGGAAACTCTACAAGCAGCTACAAGTACTAGAAGTGGTCTGAAAGGTAATAGATTGATGCAGCTTTTGTGTAAATTTCATACGTGTACTTACTACCCTTGGCAAGGTATGCTGACTTGAATTCTTTAAAACTGTTTATCTCAAAACTTCTAATGTGTGATTTGGAACGTTTTTCAAAATCCAGTCACAATTACAGTTTGCCACATTGTTATAGCTATAAACATAATTATGTAAACCACTAATAATTATAACAATGTCACAGTCAAACTTCTAGACTGTGAAGCCTATAAGATACTATACTCCTACATACACTATACATACAGTTTAGGAAGGAAAGACTTTCATCTTTTGCTGCATAAGGCGTGCTACAAGGTGATCTCTCATGCGCCATTGGTCATACTGGACATTACAATTACAAATAAGCCACACTCATTACAGCATGTTTGCTTCTGTACATCCACCATCTAATGTTACAGGGACTGCAATGAAAAAAGCCTGTAATAAGTTTGGAAAGACAATTGATTAAGAGAGGAAAAAGTGGAGTCATACACATAAACCACCTTGCTACCAGGGGCTGTCATAGCTACTAACCAATGATCACCATGGACATGAAATATTTGTATAGCATTATAGGTTGCACCTATCAGGGGTTGGTTTTGTAACAAGGACAAAACTGATTCATTCAGTTTGGAAAATTGTGCACTTATTAATCTTTGGGCACTATTAATGTGGTGATCCATTATCTTTTCTCCACCAAGAGCCATCACCTCTGTCATCACCCATGTTACATCATGTTCCTCCGCTGACACATCTTCTGAGGCTTGCATATATGGTGCACTGTCATCTGTTGTAGCCATGAGCTTTTTGTTTGTTTTCACTGGTATTAGCTATAATTTCTGTTGTAACTGCCTTTAACCCTCCCAGTTGCTCCTTTGTCTTGTCCATAAACTCACAATGCTTCCCTTTATAACTAAGTGTATAAATACAGGGTACTTCCAAGCCTCTCTTTTCCCAATTACATGAATAGCATCTGGGACCATTAACTATGCTGACTATTGAGCCACCAATAGGGAAATAGCCTCCAACTACTGTCTCTTCCTTTTGCACTGCTACTGCAAATCTATTGCTTCTTTTGTGCAATTCTCTAACACACTTCAACACTTCTCTGTAAACTGGAGTCCAGATGGCCTGATAGATATGGAATCCTCATATGCTGCTAACGAAAATGGGTACATTTTATTCACATGCATGAGCAAAAAACAGTGATTTGTAAAAAGTTAAATATGAATTATCAGCTTTTTGCCAATTTGTGAAAATATCATTGCAAAAGAACCGTGCATACAGTATATCTCCTTTAAAAAGCTGTAATTATAATTTGTCAGTAAAAACATAGTAAGAACCGGCTAAAACAAACCTTCTATAACATATTCCTGGGGAGTATGACTCCAGAATGGCATTCACATCTGCTGTATTATTCAAAGTTCACTGCGTATTTCCAAGGTTACCATATCTCCCACTCTCTGGCTTGCTGCATGTAAGAAAATAGGGGTAAGGAAAGCAGTTCCTCCTTTGGCTTCTCTTAGGTTGCTTATGCAGTGCCCAGTGAGCATAGTTTTGACCTGTTTGCCCTTAAACTTGCAGGGACCATGACAATTTCATAGGGTAGATCAGCATAGTGTAAATATTGTAACAGTCTACATCTTTGGTGTGCCGTACTTCCAAACAACATTTATATGTGACATAATTATATTGATGATCTAGAAATCCATCATGCTGGGGGTATCAAGTACATTCAGCTACTGCATGTCGTAGATAAAAGAGTGCCATATGAATAGGCAGCGTGCAAGACAACTCAAGATTCAAGAAAAGATGTATGCAGAAACATGTGTCTCAGCAAACAAATCTACCTGGTTAAAATGGAGCTATACTTGTGATGCAAAGCAGAAAATAGACTGAATTGTCCATGTGGTTATGTGATTCCCCATGTACACTGCCCTGTGGCTTGAACATTGATAATCATAGATGATTTTAGTTTGCTTAGGAGCTGGTGCTGAATAAAAGTAGTGAGGCTGCAATTCACATAAAATCAGTCTACAAACTCTTCCAATATTACAACCTAACTTTTGCTTTCAAGTGGCAAATGTAGCTATAATAGCCATCGAAGAAAGCTGCATGTCTAGACAATTTTATGCATCTTTCCCGGCACCTTTTAAAGTTTCCACTAATATGAAAGGTTTAGTATAGTCTTTATGATGTAAATGATTGATGGTGCAGTGCTAAACTCACTGCTCATTTTCCATGGATAGGGAGGAACGTAGGAAGGAGCAGTAACATCTGAAGAGGGGTGGTGGAAATTGTGTAGAAACAGAGACTATATAGAACATCGAAGAGCCTGTTCTGTTCAAAAGCTGTAAAATGTTCTGTCTGTGCCATGCTTCTATATCTAGATATCATGAACATGCAGTAATGATAAACATGCACCTAAATTATATTCAGGTGACAACAACATGGATCCATTCTGTAAAGTATTTAATTCATTTAGATATAGTAGCACACATGCTTTTGCATTGATAAAATTATAGTGATGCTGAAGATGAATGGCCAGCCCACTGGAGAAGCTTCTCATAGGCTGATGCAGTGATAACCATGAATCAGACTGGATTACCTTAGAAATGATGAGCTGCTTACAGTTGCAGACCCTGACTCACTACACCTGTGAATTACATCATCGTTATAATTGTATAGTTTTACACATACATGCTATCTGTACCAAATACATAAGTGTCAGTAATTTAAAAAAATACTTATGCATGAATATTGTACGGAATTCATATAGGCAACTCCCTAGGTAAGTTTTGTAGCTTTTCACTGCAGTCAATACTTCACACTCAGACTCACCTCACAATGCTGTTAGCATCTGTTTAGTAGTAGTCATAGAGAAAACTGGTAGGAGTCCCTGCTTTTGTCTAGTTGCCCTTAATGCAGAGAGGGCTGGCTGAGTAAGCTGCCTAAATCTGGGAAATTTCTCTTATTGGGGTGCTCTCTTTGGCCATAAGTTGGCCACACATACATCCTTGTTGCATTCTTGCAGTTTGCCAGGTTATCAATCATTCGGATACCTAACCTCCTCACCATTACTATTGCTGGTTTCATGATCTTAGTAATAGTCTAGTTTATACTGTTCTATGGAGTGAAACTGTAGAGCCTATATGTGTTGCTGAACACAAAGTATTGAGACTTAAGAATTGTACCTTGTAACCTTGGATAAGTCATTGGTGGTTCACTCACAATTTGATACAGAATGTCTGTCTACTGACTGCAATTCATGCTTTACAAGTCCAGACCCAAGGATTGAAGGCTGGCTGGGACTGGTATTGTTGATGGTGACTTTAACTGGCGGCAGTGCAGATTCAAGGAATTAAAAATTTGGGCTCATCTGTTGAGTGAAACCTTCTTGGTAGCTGGGTACTCCCTAAAGAGTTAAGTATACTGCTTTGTCTGTAGTAATAGTGATGCAATTGTAATCAAATGGATTGTATGCATATTCTGTAAGAGATTTGTCAATTGTGTGAAGCTCAAAATTTCACACAATACATGGTCAATATCAATCTGAATTTCACTATGCTTACAAAGTAAAACAGTCTTCAGCACCATGGAATACATATGAACTCCAACATGTCAAGATACAAAGTATAACTGTTGTGTGGACCCCATTATGTATTTAGTCAATGCAAACTTGAGGGTGTGCAACAGTGTGTGCTACAAAACTTGTATCATCTTTAAGAGACAAGTCTTTCATAACATCGATGAATTTACCATCTCTTTTGTACAGGCACAGACGTAGTGACTTAATATTTCTTTTCAAGCTGTTATATGGTTACTTTGATCTATATCACTCCAGCTTTTCACTCTTTCTCACAACATTTAAACCAGAGGTCATGCATACAAATTACTTACGTCCCCTGCCCACCATTCACGTCAAGTTAACTACTTTAATTAATGACTGGAAGCCTGGAACAATCTTACAAGTGATATTGTGGAGAATTCTTCATTAAATAATTTTAAATCAGCTATAGATAATTACTTTTATGACTTTAGATTTATTAATAATTATACTCCATAGTTAATTTTTGTTTACTGCATATGTATGTATGTATGTATGTATGTACGTATGTATGTAGGTACGTACGTACGTATGTATGTATGTATGTAGGTACGTATGTATGTATGTATGTATGTATGTATGTAGGTACGTATGTATATAGGTACGTATGTATATATGTATGTATGTGTATATGATTATGATGTGATTTGGGTGGAGGCAAAAAGCCTGCACACTCATTCAATTACTTTCATACACACATACATAATTAGATGCAATAAACAAAAATTAACTGTGAACAGAATTATTACAGGTTTTTGCAGTTGAATTCGTCGGTATTGCAATTGAATTCGTCCCGTTTGCAATTGAATTCGTCGGTTTTGCAATTGAATTCGTCGGTTTTGCAGTTGAATTAGTCGGTTTTACAATAGAATTCGTCGCGTTTGCATTACAATTCGTCATAAACAAAACGGCTCCAAGAAACCAACCTGTTCATTAAGAGATGAACTATTTATGCCTTGGAGAGTTACACTTGAGACACTAGAAGGTAATTGAAGCTGGTAGTACGCGAAGCTGATGGCTGTCTGACAAGTTACAGGTTTTTGCAATTGAATTCGTCGCCTTTGCGATTGAATTCATTCCGTTTGCAATTGAATTCGTCGGTTTTACAATTGAATTCGTTCCGTTTGTACTAGTAATAGCATGGGTAGCAGTGAAATTTGGGATAAATATCACGAGTGTTGTATTGGAAATGGGGATAAATTTCACGAGGCGAAGCCGAGTGAAATTTGCCATTTCCAATACAACAAGAGTGGTATTTATCCCAAATTTCACTGCTACCCATGCTATTCCCAGTTAATACCATACTCGCTGCATATACGCATGCTGTGCATTAGCGTTGCCATGTACGCAATTTGTCACTATGTATTAAACACGCGTCGACACTAATTGGCGCTACATTGTTAACATAAATTCTAGCCAATGAAATTGCAATTACAACTTTTTCACTGCTGTCAGTGAAATACGGGATAAATTTCACTGCTACTATTGAGACTTTTGTATGGGCAGTGAAACAGGTATGGTATTAGCAATTGAATTCGTCGGTTTTGCAATTGATTTAGTCCCGTTTGCAATTGAATTCGTCGGTTTTGCAATTGAATTCGTCGGTTTTACAGTTGAATTAGTCGGTTTTGCAATAGAATTCGTCGCGTTTGCATTACAATTCGTCATAAACAAAACGGTTCCAAGAAACCAACCCGTTCATTAAGAGATGAATTATTTATGCCGTGGAGAGTTACACTTGAGACACTAGAAGGTAATTGAAGCTGGTAGTACGCGAAGTTGATAGCTGTCTGACAAGCTAATTAGCTTGCTCGCGAGTGACCACACCCATCGCGAATGGCGCGGTAGAGTTTGGAATGTTGCTGGAGAGGCTGTCGAGAAAGAATTATTGCCTTATAAAGAGTTGTTTACTACTGTTGTACTTGAACAAGTTCTTGTAGCAGCTGCTACATCATGTTTTCATGTTTGCTCCAGCTGCCATTCTTGTTACGGACGAATTTAACTGCAAAACCGACGAATTCAATTGCAACACCGACGAATTCAATTGCAACACCGACGAATTCAATCGCAAAGTCGCCGAATTCAATTGCAAAAACCTGTAATTAGCTTGCTCGCGAGTGACCACACCCATCGCGAATGGCGTAGTAGAGTTTGGAATTATTATTATATTATATTTGTTACTGTGCAGAAATCAAAAAGATTGTTGTGCACAGGTGTGATCATAATGCATGTTCAGGTTGGTACAAAACTCATCTAAGGTAGGGGAGTGAATTACAAAGGGGGGGAGTGTGTTCCAGAGTCTGATTGTAGAAGGGAAAAAGGAAAATTTATAGGAGTCAATCATAGTGACAAGCTGTTTATAATATCCTTCCCTTGATGGACGATGATTAGGTATTAGATCATTTGTAGGTATACTTAGATTTCCATTAATTATCTTATACATTGTAGTTATCTTAGACTTGTTTCTTCTTTCTTCGAGGGTAGGTAAATTTAATGATGACATCATTCTTGTTACACTACTATGTTGCTGGAGAGGCTGTAGAGGAAGAATTATTGCCTTATAAAGAGTTGTTTACTACTGTTGTACTTGAACAAGTTCTTGTAGCAGCTGCTACATCATGTTTTCATGTTTGCTCCAGCTGCCATTCTTGTTACGGACGAATTTAACTGCAAAACCGTCGAATTCAATTGCAAAAGCGACGAATTCAATTGCAAAACCGATGAATTCAATTGCAAACGGGACGAATTCAATTGCAAAGTCGCCGAATTCAATTGCAAAGTCGCCGAATTCAATTGCAAAAACCTGTAATAAATCATAAAGAATGTTTTTGCTTTGTCCCATATGTGTGGGTGTGTCCATTTCAGAATAGATGCATTGCTCAATTTAATGCATGAACGATGTTATATGTGACTGACTTTGACAAAACAAGGCTTCCAATTTTCTGTTTTAACCAACTGTAACTTGACTACTCAGTAAGTTGTTCTTCCATAGCATTGCAAAATACCAGGTCAAAATTTGAAACTATTGGCATATTCCTACATTAAATTCAGGTGCTTCAAAGTCAAAAAGATGTCTGGAAACCTTGTTTTGTCAAATTCGGTCACATATAGCATGCCTAAATCTTTATTGATTTGTTTGGGTGTCACTGGCCAGTTATTGCAGTGGATTCGATCTTTTCTAACTTGCCGATACCAACGAGTGATCATCAATGGTAGCTATTCCAACTGGCTCCCTGTTACATCAGGAGTGCCACAAGGCTCTGTTCTTGACCCCCTTCTGTTCATATTATACATAGATGATTTGCAGAATGTTGTAAGCCACTAAAACTATTTGCAGATGACGTTGCATTGTATAGAGAAATAAAACATCCTGCTGACTGTTTGTTACTGCAGCAAGATCTTGATAACATCTATTCTTGGACAATCAAGTGGCAGCTACGTCTAAACGCATCTAAGTGTTTGGCATTTTTAATTTCAAACAAGAGGAAACTAATCAATTTTATGTATAACATCAACAGCATCACCATCTCATGGAATTCTATTGTTAAATATCTTGGAGTTCACATTCAATCTACCTTATCTTGGTCTCATCATTGTAAAGTTGTTTCTGCCAAGGCCAGGAGATCACTAAACCATCTGCGTCACAGTTTATGGGGAGCTACCACAGCTGCAAAATCTGTAGCTTACAAATTTTTAGTTAGACCACTGCTTGAGTACGCTTGTCAAGTGTGGAGTCCACATACTGCTCGTGATATATCTGGCCTAGAGTCTGTACAACGTCGTGCTGCTAGGTGGGCATGTGGGAGCCAGTGGGATCCTATTTCCAGGAAATGGAGTAAGTTATCTGATGATTGTCTTAATTCACTACTCTGGCCTAGTCTCACTGATCGTCGTAACTATCTGTCTGTGTCAACACTGTATGATATCCTCAACAACAGAACATCTCTTAACTTTTATGATTACTATCGCTGTAATACTTCCTGCACCAGAGCCCATGAACTGTCTATTGTACCTTTACTATCTTCTATCAACAGTCACCGTTATTCTTTTTTTGTGAATACTGTATTTTTGTGGAACACTGTATCATTTGATACACTCATTATTAAATCTGTAAATTATTTTCGTCGCTCCATTTATCATCTTTTTTGTACGTAGCTTTTTAAGTCTCTGTGTGTGTTTTGCTCATTGTAACTATTGTTTCTTTTCTTTGTAGTGTACTTTTGTGTTGTTATTCTTTGTCCTTGTAGTGTTATTTTTGTAATGTATGTGTTTAGGGAAGCACCCTTGTACAGGCTATGCCTTTTGGTGCCACCCTGTCATTTTGACAAATTAGATAAATAATAATAATAATAATAATTGATGTTAGGTTTATTGCATGAGGATGCTATACGGCCTTCTTAATGAATAAGGGATATAGTCAACTTATTACAGTAATATATTTGGAGCTGTAACATTTCACAATATCATTTACACACAATATATTTCCCATTTTAGACACAGCTCCAACGTTTACAACACCACCATCACCACAAAGTGTAAACCTCACACAAACTGCCACATTCACATGTTCTGCTACTGGTGATGATGTAAAGTACCAATGGACAATTGGATCAGGATCATTTCCTAGTAAAGTGACTGGTATAAACACCAATATCCTGGTGATCCCAGATGTGAGGTCATCTGATGATAACACCTACTCTTGTACAATTAGTAGTGATGGAGGTAGTGTTACATCAGATCCTGTTCAACTAACAGTTACTGGTATGTAAGTTAACACATCACACTTTAATTTTACATACATCTGTAGGTGTAGCAAGTACCTTGTGAATTATGTGTGTATATATATATACCACACCTGTGGTTGAGATCAAAAGCGCCGTGCTGTGGTATATAACTGATACACCACGTTTTGTGGCTATGCCTACCATGATATATGGTGTAACTTCACACATTCCGCGAAATCCTTATCTGAACGGTAAACAAGTCTCTAATAACAAGCACATAAATCAACCAACAATTATTCACCTGAGCAATTTTCGATGAACTCTTGTCTCCTTCACTATAGTATGTTCACGTTGAGCTGAAAAACATCTAAAAATTAAAAGTAGACTTTTTCTCAACAGAGTTAACATTTCAGCCAATCAGATGACTATTGGCAACAGCAAAGGTGTCAACAACGGACACGTACAGTTTGGCTCCATTACAAGTTCGGGAAAGGGCTGTAGTGGACACTGTACTTATATGGCTTCCCCATAGGAAATGTATTGTGAAAATTTTGATTGGCCATAAATATTATGTCAAACATTTGAACAAAAAGATTTTGAAATGTTTTTAGCGGGTCAAGCAATACTACAAATGAGCCAAATTAAGATCGTGTGTAATTGCATCCATGAGTTATTAAATGTTTTTGAGGATTCAGCTCAACGTGAACATACTATAACTTCAATAATCATGAGTAGGTGGGTGTGGCACTGCTATAAAGTCTACAACGCCTGATCCATCAAGGATTTCAAGCCTCTAATACTGACAAGAGCCTAGAATCATTCACCTGAGCAAGGAGGATTTTTGATGAACTCTTGTCTCCTTCACTAATCGCGAGTAGATGGGCGTGGCACCACTAAAGAATCTAAAACGTCTGATCCATCAATCATGTCTACTCAACAGGTGCTGTTTCACTATATGTTGCTGTCTATAATCATTTCATCTACTGGGGTGTAGAATATAACAGTTATAACACGGTTACTTGGGATATGAAAAAATATACGCACTCACGCCTGCGGTGCTTGTGCGTATATTTTTGTCATATCCCTTGTAAGCGTGTTCTAACTATAAAATATATGCAGCCGTAACATCTCACAATATCGTTTACACACAATCTATTTCCCATTTAGTCACAGCTCCAACATTTACAACACCACCATCACCACAAAGTGTAGACCTCACACAAACTGCCACATTCACATGTTCTGCTACTGGTGATGATGTGAAGTACCAATGGACAATTGGATCAGGATCATTTCCTAGTAAAGTGACTGGTATAAACACCAATACCCTGGTGATCCCAGATGTGAGGTCATCTGATGATAACACGTACTCTTGTACAATTAGTAATGATGGAGGTAGTGTTACATCAGATCCTGTTAAACTAACAGTTACTGGTACGTAAGTTAACAGGTCACACTTTAATTTATTATGTTGGTTAACAGGTCTACCAAAATTGAACGTACTGCCATCCAGTCAGAGTGTTAATACTACACAGTCCACCAAGTTTACTACTACAGTGAGTGGCATTGGAGTAGAGAACTTCACTTACCAGTGGCAACATAATGGAGTAGAGATGAATGGAGAAACTGGAGACACTCTCAACCTTACCAATATAACTGGGAAAGAAGGGGGTTCATATCAGTGCATTGTTAAGAACCAGTATGGATACAGTGATGTGTCCTCTGCAGAACTTATTGTTACAAGTAAGAGGAAAGGTGTTTTTGTATTTGCAAGCCCTTAAAACATAGGTCGATCTCTTTTTAAGGGACTTTATCTATATATTTGTTTATCTTTTACAATCATAATAGGGATAATTCAGTGTAACTGAACATTAGTTGTGAATATTATTACATTTTGAATATGTATCATTCTATTAGAGCATACATTTTCATAGCAACCTTGGTACTTAGATTTCCCCCTGTTTCAAAGTAATCAAATTATAAGCTTGTATTTCATAGTAATGTTTGTAAACCTTTAAAGAGTTGAAGAGCTTAATAATACTGGGCTGATTTTGATATGTGCTGGATTTAATGGGAAAGGTAATGTAACTACAAGGACTCCTACCTGATGGTCAACTCCACCGTAGTGATTGCTCCAATTGGATAAACTTTTTCATATAAATCTTGTTATTATTTTCCCTGAATACAACACACTAGTGTAGCATGTAAGCTTTCCACATGCATACTACATGTACCATGCTTGATTCTTTTAACATTTGTACAATCTGTTTCCCATTTATATGTAGTCACAGCTCCAACATTTACAACACCACCATCACCACAAAGTGCAGACCTCACACAAACTGCCACATTCACATGTTCTGCTACTGGCGATGATGTGAAGTACCAATGGACAATTGGATCAGGATCATTTCCTAGTAAAGTGACTGGTATAAACACCAATACCCTGGTGATCCCAGATGTGTGGTCATCTGATGATAACACCTACTCTTGTACAATTAGTAATGATGGAGGTAGTGTTACATCAGATCCTGTTCAACTAACGGTTACTGGTACGTAAGTTAACACGTAACAAGTAATAGTTATCACACACCTGTAAATTTTGTATATACCTGTTTGTAAACATGATGCTTGAGGACTACATACTTAATTGTTTTGTGGTATTGTTTGTGTGCAGATCAAAGGTACCTTTTGTAATATAGAAACGTATAGCATATCATTACTTATTGCCAAGAATTATGACCAAGGAATATATATGTATTGATACTGTCTTAGTCATTAACTAATACATTAGCAACTGAGTTTTGTGTGATCGAGCATGCGGTAAATCAATGCCAATTCAGCCCAGCCATTTTACTTCTTCCCATTTAGAGTGTAAGTGTTGTGGATGATGTAATCTTCATCAGCTTAATGTTAGTATCAGTAAATTCTTCTCTCTTACTTCCTGCCACTGTCTATTGGAGATTGAAATGATAACCACATTTTGAAGTGGTAAATTATCCAGTCATAATTATGAAAATAATTTTCAGCAAATTGTATGACATATTTACATACCAGGAAAGGACATCTCAGTCTACATTTGAGAGGAGCTATCCAAGTATATTCATTTGTGTCTAGTTGATTTCTACAGGATGGCTTGCTTGTAGCTAAATTCTCTACACAGAGATTTGTTTGCAGCTGAACTGTTTCACAGGGTGATTTGTTCGCAATTCACACTATACTCTATGTACTTGATCATCCATCTTACACATATCTCAGGTAAACTGAATGGCATCATGTGACTTCCCTCTGGCAAAACTCTATGGAAAAACTGTGTTCTTTGCATTCATCCCTTTTCACAGGTGGTGATTTTCAGGTGCAACCTGCTAGTATGTACGTAGCTTGGTATCATACAGGAGAGCTGTTCACTTTGAGCCCATTTGCTGATGCAGCCAATCCTAATGTAATGCACCCACCCATTAAAGCAATCAGTCCTTGGCTGTTAACAGATTCATGAAGACCAAGCAATAGTTACCATAATTATGGTAAAGCTGATTTATTTTCTGGATCACCAAGTTTCTGTTATTGTAAATTCATAATAAAGAACACCTATTATTTTTGTTGCCAAAATCCTAATAGAACACTCACCTAAACACCACTTTAGAAAGCTCCCCAACCACAAAAGAAACCTTAGAAATTAATTTGGATGAAGTATAGGCACACTGGAAAATATTAAGTCAATAGCTAATAGTACTTTTAGAAAAACTGAAATAAGCCATTTTGTCATATTGTTTTTTCACTGATCTACAGGAAAATCTGTGTGATAAACAACTATATAGCTTTCTTTCTCATGTCATTCTTCATGTCTATGACCTATTATATGCATATTACAAGGATAAAATCCATTCTCAAACAAATTTACTTCTTGTACAGGTAGGTTCACTTTTCAATTGATCTGATTTAGTCTCTGCAATGGTAACCAATGTGTTAATAATAATGTGTTAATAAGTATCCAATCTATGTTCATTTGGAAACCTAATCAAGCCACATGGTAGTGTGTTGTGTGGCCAAAGAAGTTGGCGCACAACACTGTGAGTTTATTGACAGGAAGAAAGAAAATGCGATTTTCACGTATTCATAGCTCCGTGATGCCTTTACGAAATGAAACGATTTTTGCTGTGGACTAGTCCACATACCAAGAGGACTTTTAGGAATCTGATCCAGTAACTCTCCATATTTTTTGGAAATATGTAATTATAATGCTAATACTGTCCTCCGCTACTGGGCCCTCCACCCAGTTGTGGAGGAAGATGTTTGACTTGTTTGCTTTTTGTGTGTATTTGTTTTTGTGAATTTCTTAATGAAATGCCATGAACCATAAATTTGAGCAAAATTGCCTCAGGCATTCCCAAGATATGTGACTTCAATAGGGACCCGCCGATTATGCTCATAATTTTACCTATTATGCTATGCTGCACTGCTCAAAAATTCACCTATTATGCTTAAAATAATGCTCAATATTTACCTATTATGCTCGATTATGCTCAATGTTCATACCTTAGTTCATATGCTTTGCTAGTAGTTTAACACTGTATAGAAAGAAAAAAATGAGTGGCTGGAACACAAATAATAAATCCTTGCTGCATGTAAGAGACATGATCGATATACTCTAATAGAACAGTCAGTTTGATGATTGTTCTATTAGAGTTACTGACTGCTCTATTAGAGTATATCGATCTTATTTTGCAATTGTCATTTTTCCAGCAAGAATTTACACTATCGTACAAATATTTAACCTATTATGCTGGCATTATGTTCAATGCTTTTAGGTACCTATTATGCTCAAAATTATGCCAGCATAATCCGTCCCTAGACTTCAACAAATGGCTTAGTTTCTTTGATTTTTTGTCTTCTTGTTTTTCTTTCTCTTTTTGCAAGCTTACAAAAACTACCATAAAATGCCATATCCG
This sequence comes from Dysidea avara, assembly GCF_963678975.1. Classification (NCBI taxonomy): domain Eukaryota; kingdom Metazoa; phylum Porifera; class Demospongiae; order Dictyoceratida; family Dysideidae; genus Dysidea; species Dysidea avara. Next base: position 36,598,718 of record NC_089276.1, read on the forward strand.
ATTACCTTGAAATGTGAAACACAGAAGGGGGGTGGGGATATAAAGGCGCATCTTGGGATTTGGCTGGAATATGGTAAACAGTCGAGGAGTTATTAACAATTGTTCACAAAAAACAATACCAAATTGTTGTGTGGATTAGGTTGTTACTCACAACCTGCTGAGCAATGTATTGGCTCACGGTGCATCCTTGCCTCCTCTGGAGTGCAGCAGGGTGACCCATTAAGTCCTTTACTGTTCTCTGTAGTTTTAATGCAGTCCATTGATTTGTCAAGCTTCATAACCTCGTTAAGTTACATTTTTGGTAATTGAATGATGGGACATTTATTGGTTCAAGATCTTCATTGCTGCAGCTTTTGGATATTTTCACTTCTCATGACCCTCAATTTGGTCTTCACCTAAATATGTCCAAGTGTGAGTTATTTTGGCCATCTGGTGACCCTTTTGCTGAATTTCCAACTAACATAAAATGTGTAAACCAGGGCTTAGAGCTCTTAGGATCCCCAATTTAGGGAACAACTGAGTATTTTGATAAGTTCCTGTCTTCTAGCCTAGCAAAGGTTGTGGCTGCTCAAGATACCATTGCCATCTCGGAGGACTCCCAGGTTGAGCTTCATCTTTTACCCAGTTGTTTAGGTAGCTGCAAAACTGTCCATCTTCTTCATACAGTAATTTCACTATATTGCGTTCATTTCTTGAACACTTGGACCTTAATCTTCAGACTTGCTTGAGTCGAATTCTACAATGTAGCCTTCCACATGATTCATGCTACTTTACCTTTCCATTTAGGTGGTCTGGGTTTGCATTCTTCTATTGTTCTGCTGCAGCAGCTTTCTTGGGTTCATGCAATAGGATTTGTTTACTGGTTTCCCAACTGCTGTCTCTAGAATTTCATGAGTTAACCTTCCCTGACGAAGACATGCTGCAATTGTTGGAATGATTGGCTCAAACCTAACCACAAAACTATTTGCTGGTAATCCATAATCAATTTCAGGCATGCCTATCTAAAATGAATTCAGCTTGGATGATTTTTTTCAGTTCCTGGTGATTAGGTTATTACACATCAATTGTGTCATGTAACCTTGTGCTTCACTGGTGTAAATGTAATAGTTGTAACATGGGTGTGAGTGCTTTACCTGATATTAATTATGGCTGACAGCCCAAGGGTACATATCAAGCCTGAATGCCCTGTATTAAGGGTATGCAACACCTCCCATCCATATAAGGCTGATAGTCTGCACAGGGCGATCAATCACCCAGGGCAGCAACTGGATACATTTATTATGTATTTTAAAAAACGTGCAAAGTAGGGACTTTCTCATCGAGCTATGCTGTAATACATCTCTTGTTTCATTACTTTTTATTGCATAGATCTCTACTTCATTTTTAAATTAACAATTTTTAAAACACTATATAGTTTGTTTAGTTTTTTGTTATAGCACAGCTAGTTACAGGGTAACTTGTGACTGTTCTATTACATGACTGTTGTAGAGTGACTGTTCTATTAGAGTATCTTGAGGTGTGCAGCTAGCTAGACCAATAAGGGGTGAGGTCATCTTGTTTACTGTTAGGTAAATAGCTAGATTGTTAAGAGGTATGGTTTCCACACTCTATCACTATTATGCACTCTATCACTATTATGCTAACCTAGAAGCATAATAGTGTTCCCATTATGCTTCTAGGTTAGCAACATTTCTTACAATTATCTTGGGCAGTGATTGCTCTATTAGAATATTTCACTATAAAAGTGACTGTTCTATTAGAGAGTATTATCTACAGACCACATATTTGAGTGCTCTTTTGCAGTTTGTACTGACTGCTCTATTAGGGAGCATCGATCTGTCTTCATAGAATTAAGCTCCATGATTTGAAATATGCTAGCTTTATGCTGGTATAGCACCCCGCCTATTATGCTTTTTGTTATGCTGACATATTTGACGCAGGCCTAGTTTTGTGGTATAGTGTGTGCATGGATCAAAGGTACTCATAATACAAGGAATCCTTTTTGATAGATGATGTTTTAGTGCTTAGGTGTATTCAAGAAAAGTACAAGAGGCTTGATGTTAGAGGCTAGACCTTTTTTGTGGCGGATTTGGTGGATTTTGGAGGTGTCTAAGTTACTCAGACCCTTTTCATGTTTACTTAGACCCTTTTCATGTTTATATTACGTGCACCTGCACTGTACGGAGGTGTGAAAATTGTGTTTTCTTTCTTCCTGTCAATATACTCACGGTGTTGCATGCTGGCTTTGTGGCCACATGACACACTACTGTATATTTTGTGTAAATGCAATACACAGTTTTCACATGCACGTGAAATCCACTGTAACCTAAAAATCGGTATGCATATATATATATATATAGGTTAACCATCATATCTCAAACCTTTTGTGGTTTAAAAGAAATTGTATTGACCGTGATAGAGTTACAAATAAATCGCAGGGTCAAACTATAGAACAGTCACCTTGGGGTAAAAAAGTTGTATGGAATATGTCTAAAAAAAATAACGTACCAGTGTTCGAACCAGAGACCTCTATACTGAACACCTAAATCCTTAACCACTAAGCTGCTGCTATCACGACTATTCACCTCATTTTTTACTTCACAAACAAAAATTCTAGCTAAAATCTACTCAATAATACAGGTTTTGAATACCTTGCTTTGGCACAAGAATTCGTCATTTTGGCAAATGAATTCGGCCATTTGGAAATTAAATTCATCATCATGGCAATTGAATTCATCACTTTGGCACAAGATTTCATCATAATTAAAAATCAATTGTCTTTGACATGAAGCTGATAGCTATCTGACAAATTAATTAGCTTGTTTGCAAGTGACCACGCCCATTGCTAATGGAAAAGTGCAGATGTGAGTGTTGCTGAAGAAGCTGTAATGGAATAATTATCACCTTATAAAGAGCTGTTTACTACAGTTGTAAGGTCTTGTAGCAGCTACTACGTCTTGTTTTCATGTTTTCTCCAGGTACCAGTCTTGTTATGGATGAATTCTAATGTTAAAGTGACAAATTCAATTGCCAAAGAGACGAATTCAATTACCAACGGGATGAATTCAATTGCCAAGGGGAAGAATTCATTAGCCAAAGTGACAAATTCAATTGTAAACACCAGTAAAATTTCAGAATTTCATAGATCTACCAATGGAACATCTAGATTGTTCTAGAACATTCTATGTGTGTTCTATTAGAAATCCTCAAAAAAAAAAACTGCGTTCTATTAGAGCATTACAAAAGTAATCAAATAAACTCTGCAATACAATACTATTGCAACTTCTCTAGTAATTTATCAAATCAAAACTGATATTATATCCGTTTTGGTATAGATTGGCAGGGTAGTATACTACTATTAAGACCTACTCACGCCAATCGTCATCATCATAATAAGTGCTATGCCAGTAGAACTTGTGACAACAGGCTGGAAATTGTATTCTAGCATAAAAGGTTTAGTTTGCTAATATTGAGTAATTGCAATGTACTGTATAAAGTCGGGTTGTTAAGCGCATGTGCTTATAATTTTCGGAGAAAATATTTTGTAAAAATCATACCATCTGTTAGGCACATACGCCTAATAAATAATTATGGTGAGTGTAACACAGAATCACTACGTTGTAATAGAGTAGTTAATAAATAGTTTGTGCCGGTCACCACACCAGTATGTAAGGATATTTGACCCCATTTCTGGGTGAAATCCTTCGTGATGAATGAGATTATCACTATCCAGATGGCTGATTTTGACTATATACATAGTGAAGAGAGGCCCCAAGGAAGGCGTAAGTGCTTGAAGAGACATTGATTTTTCAGTACTTTCAGCTTTTCTTGCCGTCTCTTGCTGTGTGTAGCCCTATCATTGCATTTGGCCATGTGCGCTTATCATCCATGGTTAATTACAAGAAATGTGTATGTACTTAACAAATAATATGCACTTAATAGATACATGCGCTTAACAACCTGACTCTACAGTATCACAATTGCATGCAAAACCGAGATATTGTAATAGAACAGTCACTGCGGAATCCAAATACACAAATAGTACAATCATGTATGCCTAACTTGGAAGGAATTTACTTTGTTGTAAAACACTATTGCAAATTACAAAATTAATACAAACACTATAACATAGCCATAGCCATGAACAAGCAAGCACAAAATTATATCAGTATATAAAATGGCCTTGGTATTGGATCAGTAGGTATTTTTCTGTATTGGTAGAGCAGTAATTTGTCTTATATCATCTTTATTGCATCTGTACATAAGAAAAACAATGATTTGTACCAAACCTCAAAACCAGCTTATGGTTGACTTTGCGGTGTATATTTAAAATACAAAAATAAGTGAAAATGCAAGCTGCATAAAATAGTGCAGCCTTCAAAAAGTCTGAGTGAAAAGAGTAAAGCCACTGTTTAACTTTATTATATAATTAACATCATTGTAACAATTTCATGGCTACCATCTTTAATAATTATAAAACAAATTCAATAGTTGCACTCTTAATAGCTTGGGTAATTGTTCCTTCATAATGGCTGCAATACAAGTGATACATATCGATTGTATATGTTCCCTTGTGATATGTATGTGTACCCTCACCCTATAGGATGTAATTGTTAGTCAGGTTCCATGATAAACTTACATGTACATACATATGCATATATGTGACCCAGTCTGGGAAAACCAGTCTTATTGCCTTTTTAAAAGTATTGAGAAATGTCGGTTTTAAGTATTTAGTGTGTTGTAGCTCACCAATGGTTGAAACTACGTTTATCAAAATTTCACGCATTTTATACCAATTTCTTACCTTCAAAAGCATTCACAGTAGAAGTAGCCAACACAAGTTTCTCGCCATTTTAGATAGGTTTTAACTCAATGTTTACTCTACCAGGCAAGCTCCAGAAAGGGTGGGGGCAGGGGCCAGAGATGGACAGGGATTGTTTAAAAAATTAAAGAGGAAGGCGTTAGGCCAAGTTATGAACCATTCAGGTTTGAAAACTGGCTAAAATGAAAGGTCTTTTATAGCACAGGTCTTTATTCAACACCACAAAGTTGTATAGCCACACACAGCCATCCCCAGGGTGGCCAGAGATCCATTGGTACCTCTGACCGCTCGTACGGATTGTTGCCACTGTGCTTGGGAAAAGCAGCCACCAAAAGCAGATCCTTCAAGTCTAGCTGATTTTGATAATGAAATTTGATAGTTTATTAATGTATATAACTTTGTGTTCTTGGTGAAAAATCAAATCTGCTGTCATTGGCAGTAAGACTGGTTTTCCCAGACCCAGTCACATATACTGTATTACACGTGACCCAGTCTAATAAACCAACCTTATAGCTTTTCCATTTAGCATGAGTTGACAATACTGTAATTGTCTTATGAATAACCACATCTTGAAACTGTTGTAAATAAAGAAAAACTATGTGGAAATATTGCAAGCAGATAATACATACACGTGAGGCATAGAAAGTTATCAATTATCAAACTCGGTTATTTAGAAAGACTGACTGGGTAACATATAACACTGTATATAATCTGTGTATACAGGATGTCTGAATGCTGCAACATAATACCAGGAGCAAGTCTAGGGGAGGGACAGCTGAAGCCTTCCCTTCACTTTAGAGTTTACTTGATCAATTTTCTGAAGATTATAATGAACTTTAGTGTCTTGGAATGATCACTAATAGTATAATACAAATACTCATTAAACCCACTTATAACCATCTTTTAAAGGCATTATCACTAGATTTGTGCTAAAAGTTATTTAAAAAGGGCCCGGATCACTGGGATCAGCACACAATATTGATATACTCTAATAGAGTAGTCACCTAACTACTCTAATAGAACATTCAGCAGATATATAATACTATGAAATTTAACCATATTCAGTGGCAGATCTAGAAATTTTCAGAGGGAGTTTCAGATTTCACTCAACTTCAGCCTAGCAAAGTCAAAGACAAAAAATAGGTCACAATCTGCTGCTCTTCAATGCTGTAATTGTGATTTCAAAGGCAAAAGTGTGAAGTTTCGCCAGTAGAAAGTCCTACTATAACACACTATGTATAACTTGTGGTGATTTTATTACTCACACGACGAGTCGTCAATAAATTTGGGGCGCATGCTATTCTCAGAGGGGTTTCAGCTGAAACCATTGCAACCCCCCTGTATCCGCCACTAATATCGATCTGCACCTATGTAAAGATGTGTCTATACAAACAATGAAGTGCATAGGTCTATTTAAAGGCCTTCATTAATGGCTGATTCATCTATACTTGTATAGTCATTATGCATGGAAATACTTAAATTCAAGTATACACATGCCACTAAAAATGCTCTCAGATCCAATCTCGTATCATTTAGATTTCAAAAATTTTCAGTTTCAATTACATTATTACTATCTGTTGTTGTGCAATTGTGAGAGGGTATTGGCTACCCATTAACAAAAACTGCAGAACTATTAGTCAGGCTTACTATGTACTTTTGTTCAAAGTTTATGGAGATTAGCAAACCTATACATTTTTGGAAAGCTTAGAGCATGAGGAATCTGAAAATCAATGTTTACATTTGCACATATTCCTGCAAGGTCAGCATTTTTAAATTTCAAAATGGCAGCCAATAAAGTAAGAAATTCCCGATATATCAATTTTAATTTGACATAAAAGTTCATTAATAAACTCAACAAATTCTCTGGTGACATTTTTACATCTCTATTTATTAGAGGTGATAGTTAATCATGAATAATTAGAAGTTTTTACAAATGGAATAGAAGAGCATCCATTATGCTGCAATAACTCAAGAATAGTTCTAAGCAAAAAGAATTGTGGAATATTCCAGATAAATTTAATGAGATCTTTGTATAACTGGAGCAAAGTATAAGTTTGGCTTTCACTGAAACAGTTCAAGCCAGAAAAAATTGAGTTACTCTAATAGAGCAGTCACATACTCTAATAAAGCAGTCAATTTTGAGTCCATATTGCTAATGTAGCAGTCACTTTTATGAAACTCCTAGCTAGTGTGCTTATGTTAGGCATAAATTTCAGGAGATTAGCTAATACTAGGTTTGAAAGAATAATCGTCATTTGCATAAAGTATTCTCTCTTAAAAGGAACTTTGTTAATTAGCAATTGGCAACTATGACTTCACCCTGACCAGATCCAAGAGCACTTTTGCATGTACCAGTTGGTGGCATGCATTGACACTGTTTACTATGTCAAATATAACTTTGCTCAAAATTTATGGGCCTACATAATTATTATTAGAAAGCTTAGAGCATGGAGATCATTGCTTACATTTATACAGATACCTACATGTTAGTTAATTAGCAGTTTGAAAAATAGCAGTCCATATGGTGCAAATTTCTCCATATATCAGCCTCTTATTGACAGAGAATTGTAACAAACACTATTTCTATGTTCTCACACCCATATAGAATCCATTAATAGCCTCTAAAATGCTAAGTAACTTAAAAGCAATTTATTTGGCAAATAGTTATTGCATGAAACAAAGTGAATAAGTGAATTATTTACATTGAGATGTAGAGTACAGCTATGTATAAAGACATCACGGCTATGTACGTATGTACATATACATGTATTTATATCTATTACGATTAATTCAAAGATATGAACCTTATGTCTATTACAGTTAATTCAAAGATATGAACCTAACAATGATCAGCACTGTCACTGTTGTCATTTTTGATGTATTATACAGTACGATAGTACTATATATATATATTAGGGATCATGCAGAATTGAGCTTTTCTAGTTCAAAATATCACCCTAAAACCAGTCTCAATTTCCCTTCATGACAGCTTTGCAACATTGGCTAGGCATAGCCAAGCTCAAAAATGTCTTTAGACTAACCCCAAATTCTTCCAACAAAATTTCTATAGCATTTTAAAATTTTTCTATTCAACAGAATTTTATGCTGACTGACTGACAGCCAAGCATAATTTGACATATTGGCTTGATTTTGCCAACTGTAGATGTACAATACATGCATCATGGGCTTGCCTTTGTCCTCCTTTGTGTTCCAGTTCTCTTCACTGACAATGCAAGGTGTCAATTTACTCTACATAATGTGATACAGCTTAACTGTGGCTGTGTTAGCTTATCGCCGGTATTTTTCATAGCAATATAATTGATAGTTGAGACACTTCTCACGCTGTTCTTTGTTTGCAACGCTGTGTAACGTGAAAAGCATAGCTGAAAATGAAGCATAATGGCTACCTCCCTTTTTGCTACATAATTGATAGTTAGGACATGTGTCCAGGCGTATAGTTTTCCAAGTGCCCTTCTTCCTTTGATGCAGTATATGTGCAAGTTCACCAGTCATAATTATGTTAGTCCTATATACATTTATTTTCAGTCTATACAGTAGTGAACAAGAGATGTTACCTATATGCTGCAGTGGATATTTAATCCCTAATTCAGTCATTTATAGACTGAATGAAGTATAGGGATTAATTGTCCACTAGTATATCTGCAGATGTATTGGCAACCTTTCTTCTTTCACTACTTTTAGCAATTCCCTTGTTTCTCTACTTTTTTGATCGTAATCCAACTTTAAAAATTTTCATTTTTCCTTCTACTTGTATGTATATATAAATCTCCGTCACTTGTGCATCTGTACCACACAAACACAGTTCTGTGCAAGGTAAATCATTGCAATAGCACTAGCATTATAGCATGGAGCAGTTACTTGTAAGCCTGCCATTAAAAACATCTTGGCTAGATCTTTGTCATCTTCTGGATAAGAATCACTCCATCGACAATTGCAATATTTGGATTATTTAAAGATGGTAATCATTCTGTCACCAGAAAGGAAATTTACATTGGGTTAACAGTTAGGTAACAGTGGATACTAATTTTCAAGATCACGTATCAATTTTAACTTGTTGGTGCATGTCTATCTGGTGCATAAAATTGCTTTTGGTGATCATGGTGAAATCATTGTTTATGTAAAAAGGAAACTTCCCTTTTAGGAGAGAGCTAATTCCAATTACTTTTAAAATGAAAATTCTTTCAAAATTCATCTAGTGCTAATTATGCTAAACATACGTAAGCAGATTAGCAAAAAAAAAGGGCTCAAAAGTTGACTGTTTTTAAGCGACTGCTCTATTAGAGTATCTAAAATTTCGGCTTTTTTAGGTTTGAACTGTTTTAGTAGAAGTCATATTATACTTTGCACTAGCTATACTTTGCACCAGTTATACTCCAAATAATCCAGAATATTCATTAATTCTTTTCACTATAAATTATTCCTGAATTATTGCAGTATAATAGATGTTCTTCTATTCCCTTTGTAAAAACTTTCAATTGTTCATGATTAACTGTCTCACCTCTAATGAAAAGAGGTGTAAAAATGTCACCAGAGAATTTGTTGAGTTCATTTATTAAACTTTTATGTCAAATTTAACTTGATATATTAGAGTTTTCTTATTTTATTAGCTGTCACTTTGAAATTAAAAAAATGCTGACCTTGCAGGAATCTGTGCAAATGTAAACATTGATTTTGAGATTCCTCATGCTCTAAGCTTTCCAACAATGTATAGGTTTGCTAATCTCCATAAACTTTGAGCGAAAGTGTATTTTGTGACGTAGTGAACCTGGCTATATACCTAATCTAAATATTTATAGGCAGATTATAAGCATTTGTATGTGGAAATGTCTCCAAATTGCAGTGTTTTGGCATCTATTTTTTAAAAACTTCCTGAGAGGCATGCCTCCAGACCCCCTAGTTTCTGGGAGGTCACCTTCATGTGAGAGATTAGTACCTTGAGTTAGCCCCTTCTTTTTCAAATCCTAAATCCACCCCTGAATACTATTTAATTTTTTATTATACAAGTGTTACTATATGTATAATACACACAGGCTTGCCGCCAGATTTAGCTGAGTTTAACAGATACATCAGACTTGTGGTGGCTAGTAAATGGCATGATCTTGGAGTACAGTTGAAACTGGATGTCAATAAACTGAATACCATAAAGGCAAATCACCCAGGAGATGTGGAACAGTGCTGCACAGAGATGTATCAACTTTGGACTCAGTCAGATCTGCAAGCAAGCCAGGAGAAATTAGCAATAGCATTGCAAAACATTGGATTTGCAACATTGCCTGGAAGAGTCATAGGTTTAGAAGGTAATGATAAGTGATACTGTATAGTAAGGTCTCATTACAAAAATAATGCTGTTCTAGAAAGTTCAAAAATTGTTTAGATAATTGGGATGCCTACAAAACTAATGCTTGCATATACTGTGCATCAATGCTTATAATTTTAAAAAGTAGCTATAAGGAATATTACTTATAACAGGTCAACAAGGTTTATATGCTATTTAGAGACCCAAGGATAATATGAGCAAGGCTACCCAAAAACTTAATTACTGGAGTTGCAGGCCAAGGTAATTAATTGTGGGTAGCCAAGTACACATCATCTGAGGAGCTCTAAATAGCGAAGAAACCAATGTTGATTCATTCCAAGTGACCTGGAAAATTTTTCCATGTTACGAGTTAGAAAACGTGGCAAACTGTGTGTGCTAGCATTTGGATTTATCTTTAAGTCAAGTCAATCATGTTAGTGCCACTGCACCAGTGGCATTTATAACATTATGTGACAATCAGAGTGCCAGTATCAAGTGGTTACTGTGCTGGGCTAGAAGGATGCTTGTCTTTTTCAGAAAGTAAGCTATTAAGAATGAGCAAACTGTAGGTGTAAGATTTATTCTTTGAGTTTATTGTGTCAGTGCATAGATAATAAGTGGCATATTATCTATGGTCATGCCCGACATTGGTGTATTGAATCACCATACTATCTGAATGCTAATGATGCCTGTCTTGTCCAGAAAGTAAGCTAACAGTAAGGACATTTTGTTTTTGGTTTCACCAATTTTCGTTTGATGAACGTAGTAAACGACTACCGGTGAGACCACAGATTACTATTAAGTAATCCCACCACAGGTTTTCATTGAATTTAGTAACCTCAGGCATCAAAAGAAATATTACATAAAGGATCATAGAAATAAAAATTAGGGAAACAATTGAGGTTGCCTACACCTACAGATATACTAGTGAACATTAAATCCCTACTTCAGTCTATACCCATGACTGAATTAGGGGATTATTAAATATTCACTAGTGTATCTTCAGGTGTATGCCTTTCATTCCTATGACCATTACAAGAATGTATTTTTGCTTATACATACTTGTTGTTACATAATTTATGACTGGTGAACCAATTCCAAAGAAGAATGGTACCTTACAGATTTGCACTTCCTAATTATCAATTACTAAAAACAGATGTGCCCATTCCACTTTGTTTGAGCCATGTTCCACCTGTTTATACACATTTATATGAAGAACAATGCAAGTGCAATTAATCCACTCACCACAGACATTACATGTTATTCTCATGATAACTAGCATAGCTACAACCACTACCACGCTACCCACATACTCAGTACCAGTGGAGAAAGAAATCTACTGTAAAGGAGGATATATACGTAGGTCAATCCATGATAAAAGCATTGGAGCTGCAGTGATATAGTACATCTCAGAGCTAATAACACCAAACATATAACTTTGTAGCATTGCACTCCATTATAGAAAGTCCAGCTAATAAATAGAATTTAGAAATTCTGTAGTGACTTGTCAGAATATTTTGATGGGTTGGATTATGCAAAACATTACTGCCAAGTTGTCACAAGTACACTAAAAAATTTGGAATTTTCAACTAAAGTAGGGACCATAGCACATTGATTAAAGTAACTGAAACAAGCTGGTGTAGTGCACAATATTAAATGTGTTATATCCCTACTGTGCATTTCCATTATGGTATCTTGAACATAGTAGGGACAAACACTTCTTATTGTTTTACTGTGATTTAATATCATGCACTACTCCAACTTGTTTCAGTACTTTTTATTGATGTACTTTGGTCCCTACTTTAGTTGAAAATTCCAATTGTTTTAGTGTGCTTGTTTGCTAACTTTTTTATAAAGAATTATTATGATTGGTGAACCCATGCATACTGCATCTGGTGACATGTGCCCCAGCTATATCAATTATTGTCTGAAAAGTGGAGTATCCATTACGCTTCGTTATCACTATGTTCAACCCGTTACATAGCATTTTGAATCAAGATCTGCTCAAAAAGCACCTCTGCAATCCACGCATACTGAAAGAATTAGTGCCGTGTGCCCCAGCTGTCAATTATCATGAAAAGTGAAGTATCCATTATGCTTCGTTGTTGGCTATGTTCGACCTGTTACGCAGTAGTACAAATCAAGTACTGTTCGAAAAGCACCTCTGCAACCAAAATAGTCACTATGAAAAATACGGACGATTTCCATTACAAAGTGAAGCCATCAAGTGCTACCACCAAATTGACACTTTTGGCTCTCAGCAAAGATGAATGGGATGCAAAGGAGGACACTGGTAAGTACATGAAGAATGCATTGTACGTACCGCAGTATGCCAATATGCACCTCTCGGGCTGAAGCGACATTGAACAGTGAAGAAATCAAGCCTGTAGCCTTAGCTGTTATTGAGTTACACTTGTCTGAAGGTATCAGTCAGTCAGTTACTCAGTCAGTAGAAAATTCTGTTAAATAATTTTTTTTAAATTCCATAGCAACTTGTTGAAAGTGTTTCGGGTCAATCTGAAGGCTTGTTTGGGCGTAGTTTAACTTAACGAATACTGTCTCATCGTCGTCAGGGAAAATTGAGGCTGGTTTTTGGGTGATATTATTTTGTGGGCCATGCCTACTCCTTTGTGGTCCCTACTATACAGTACTATTGTACTGTATGATTACAGAAACTGGTTTTCAAGTGATATATATATATTTTATGGCATGTAAGTGCAAATCTTCATGACCTCTACTACCACAATGTATGATATCTTTGCTACTATTATACATAAACATATGTGTTTAATTATAGTTAAACCTACGAATACAGCATCAAGTGAGGTAAACAGAATCACTGATGATGAAGTTGTTAAGCAACATACTGAAGTCAGACAAGAGTTTACTGCAAAGTGTGAGTTACTATAATGTGTATTCTAGCATAATATTTTAACCATATGTAACAATTTGTGCATTTTTCTGTCACTGTGCGTGGTGTACATTCTCTCTTTTTAATTTTGTGCCAGAGTAAGATAATGTTTTATATCTATGTTTGATACAAATGTAGGGAATTGCCATTCATGTTGGAATAAATTTGGGCAAAATAATCATCTAATCAATGCAGGAACAACTTTTGATTTAATTTACTACAGTACAGTTCAAAAGGTTGCTAAGACACCTATAACTTTGCTAACATAAAACCAGCTGATATTCTAATAGAGAATGTGTAATACAATCATTTATGTGTTATGTGACTGCTCTAATAGAGTATCAAACAGTACGGTAGTGCTGTTTATGTAGGAATCACCCAGAAATTTTTGCACGCTGGCCAAAATTCTGCCTCTGAAAAGCACCCTAGAGACATCTTACGTGACGAAAATCGCCTTTATGAATTGTACTAGTCCATATGATACTAAATAAAATATAACAAACACTTACAGATGGCCGGATATAGAATTTTTAAAAATTGCCGATAACTCGAATTTAGTCTCATTGCCTCACTGACCACAGTCGCAAAGCTAGAGCCTAAATGAAGCAGCACGCGGCCACCATTTTACGCCACAATAACAAACTCACTAGTGGGATGTGCTTTTTGGGGTTCTGACGAGTGTAGGCCCTATCTTTTCTTTTATCTCCATTCAGGCTGCTTGTCTTCTTCATCCAATGAAACCATATCGAGGCAATGATTTTCTGTATCAACACTTTCTTTCAGTAGCACATTTAGATGCCACAGAATTATTTCAAAGCTGGATTTTTGAAGCACTTCAGTCCTGGCGCTACTATAAGAGGTATACATAGCTAGATAACTGCAACTTTGTGATTGGGATTCCATTCGCGATTTGTCTGGCAGCACCATGCAAAAGGGCAGGCTCCGCCAGACTAGTTCGTGGTAGGTTTGTGACCATCCATCTAGCCGCAATAGAGTATGGAGACCACACCTCTTCACAGTCTAACTATTTACTTAGCAGAAAACAAGACCTTATATTGGTTTAGTCCTGTAGCTAGCTACACACCCCTTGTCTGACTTGAGATACTCTAATACAACAGTCACTCTAATACAACAGGCGTGCATTTATAATATTCTAATAGAACAGTCACAAATCTAGCTGAGCTACAACAAAAACCTAAATAAACTAGTATTTGAAAAACTTGTTAATTTAAAAATGAAGTAGGGATTCTATGCAATAAAAAGTACTGAAAAATGATGGTATTACAGCATAGCTCGGTACAGAATAAAATAATTGTTATAGCTAATGTGCCAAAGTAGGAACTTTCCACCAAGTTATGCTGAAATACCATCATTCATCTCTTGTTTCATTACTTTTTATTGCATAGATTCCTACATAAATTGACAATTTTTACTAGTCTTAATCTTTCTATACCTGTTGTTTCTCAAAGTGCAAATGAAAATAATTAATGTCTACCAGGAATAATTTTAAGAATAATAGGCAGGATTTTTGCTATATAAAATTTAAAAGTATAATCACTCAATCAATTCCTAGATAGAACTCTTATGCAAACTTTAACATGATTCCATTTATAGAGTTCTTGGCTTCCTACAGTACAATACAATCTTGTTCTGAATGGTGTATAAGAAGTGCTTATAATCATCAACTAGTAACTCCATAACTGCTGAATACAGTTTGTATGTAGGTTATACTACACATGCACTTCATGTTTGATGTACCTGTAGATCTATTGCCTATTGCTCATGCACAATCAACATACATACATAATATATTTGTATGTGTTAAAGCATTGCCTCGAGTGCTGCATGAAAAATAAAGCACAAGGCGTGTGGCTGAGATGCTAATAAAGCATGAGGCGAATGGAACTTTCTAGTCATAACTTGTAGCCATACACTAGGACTCATAATTAACACACGTTGCATGAATTATTAGCAGGCTGAATTAATGCACACAAACTAGTTTAACAAAGTAACTCTCACATATTTCACCGTAGTTTGGCATGGTAGACATACATTACATATTTTGACAGGTTTTGGTCACAACCCACAATCAATTCTATTGTGATACATGGTGAAGTATTTCCATGATATCTCCAGGACTTGTCCGTTTACATTAACAAACATAACAGCAGTGTTACCTTCTCCCACCCATCATCGAAGTATTTAGTGTGTCTATAAAGCAATCCAGTGGTAGAACTCATATTGGCTGGGGTGATTGACCACTCAGCGTGACAAGGGCTATCAGTCTTCACCGGCTCGGATGATTAGTTGTACTGGCATTAGCACCGTGGGCTATTAGCCTGCACTAGAGTATGTGGGCAACCGTGCTTTATTGCCCACAAAGAGTGCTTTATTATAGGATTAAAGCATCCTTTGTGGGCAATAAAGCACTGTATTCCCTAAAGTTTACTTGATGAAATTCAACGTACACTTTCCTTTGATCCTGCCCACACAAAATTCTATAAATATATATAATTATTTATTTATGCACAATATTTATGTACACAGTTAAGTTGAAAAATTAGCTACGTACATTATACTACTATACATTTTACATGTACACAGCTGATGCTGATACTCACCAAGTAGATTTTCATCAATTTTCAAGTGTTTCAAGGGCATTCATATGTCTTACTTCTAAAATGACGAAGTTGCTGCGAGTTGCAGATTTTTCTATAGTACGTAGAGCTTGTATAGAGCAAATTAATACACCTGATGGTGCCCAGCTTACTCAGAAAGATGTTGATGGCATAAATGAATCACACAATATTGATGTACTGTTGGATATACTTGCAAGGTCCCCGTACTGGAGTTGGATTGATGTTAGGCTGTTAGAGACTATGGCTGTGTCTTCAGATATTAAGCAAGCTGATATTCTGCTTGAAAGTTACAAAAAAGTTATATTCACAAAGAAACTGAAGGATTTGCTACCCAATTCTCCAAGCAAAGAGATCAAGGAAGAGTACTATCAAAAAGTTGTGTCCAAGTTGAATAAAGATCCCAATGAGGTCACTGTGCACGATTTGTTAGAGTTTCGTCAACAACTAGAGAAAGTGATTATGGACATCAAAAATGGACTTTGCATATTAGAACACTTGGAGAGAGGTTGCATAGAGCTGTACTGGTACATTCCTACTTGTTGTATTGATCATGCATATCAGTCAGCTCTACAAAACTGTGACCAGTTCAAGAGCATTGGTTTACAGCACCTTCAGATAGGAAACTATCCAGTAATCTATGACCCATCAATATCACATCAATTTGCTATAGCTCTGCCAGTTCTTCAAGTTAATACTGGTAAGTTGAGTTGATAATAGCAAACTTGTAATGTTTTCTTTTTCTGCAGTAAAGAGTTTTATCAACCACTACTATGACTACTTGTCAGTCAACATGGATGCTGAGGTGGTTGTACAGTTGATGATATCCCAGCAGCTACTCACTGAAGACATTGTTATGACAGCTCAAAGTCTTTACAACAAGAACTGTCTCATCCTGGAAAGAGTTCAGTACACAGATGGGCAAACACTGGTATCATTTTGTGAAACCCTGAAAGCAAATACCAGTCAAAAACAGATAGGAGAGATGCTGTTAAATGGTTAGTTAACATCCATGTAGATAGTGACATACCTCCTGTAGGTTATTCAGACACATACATGTAGTATAATCACTTATATATGTATTTTCAGCATTTCAGAGTTCAAACTCCACAAATGTTGGTGAACAGGATAACTTTACAGCTACTACTGGAGAAATAGACAAAGGCACTGCCAGTAACAGTAACAGTTTTGAGCCATCTTCTCTTGTTGTAAAGTTCTCAGGCTTGAAAATCCAGTTGACAGCATTTTTACAGTCACTTGATTCTAAGATAATTACTAACCAGTGTGGGTCATTGAGAGCTAGTGTACAAGCCAATATTCCTCTGTTTCCTACAGACTTTGTGAAAGTGCTGAAGGAGAGTACAAATGCTGCAGCTGTGCTTCGCAAAATAGCACTATTTACAAATTGGAGTGACCACTCCATTCTCAACTCAATAGTTGAAGTTTGTAATGTTCCTAAAGCTGTAGCACTCCTCACACAATTTGATGCTGATATAGATACATCTCAGCCACTCATGAAGTACCCCATACCAGCACCATCTCATCACATGGTACCATATGATACTAGTACACACACTGTACTGGCTGTTCAGCTTAACTTGCAACTGCAACACTCAACACTCCAAAGTGTAATTGATACGCGATCACTGATACAAGAGAAATGTGAGGTCACTCCTCACTGTTTACAACTACTGGCAGTAGCAAAGACTAGCCACACAATCATCTACTGGACTATTCCTAAACATGTGGCTTCTCTCATAACTTCAAAAGTTCAACAATACCAGAGTGACCTTCACCAGAATGGTATACAACAAGTATCAGTCTACCCAGGAACAATATTTGTCACTGCTGGTGCTCTGACTGTGGGACCATTCTTGTTTTTTACTAAAGTGAGTATAGTAGCAAACAGTGTACAAGATACCACTAATCGGGTGCATAATAAACCTGTAATTTAAGAAAACTATGTGTAATGATAATTATATGAATGGTCCAATTATAGCATTAAACTTAAGTCATTTGTTTCCCTTCCTGTTTTACAGTTAGGTTGATGTGATCTACATAGCTAAATACTATATAATGTTGCTCATCATCCCCTACAGGTATCCAGTAACACAAGTGATAATGTTAATACACAACTCTACCAGTTGGAGGTAATTTATTTGCTATGTACGTATGTTAATATTATAGTGTGCTTAATGTATAGGAGATTCCTAAAGTGATTGACAGGGTACAAACTGATTTGCAGCAGAAGTTACATAAGAAGATTTTCAGAGAGAAAGAGAAATATTTTATCCTCTTGGAAAAGTTTGAGAAGTTACAAGTTTCCCAGTCAACAGACAAGTCATCACAATTACTACTGGACACATCACAACAAGAAGATCATGACAAGAGTGAAGAGCCACAAACCCCAACAAGATTACTTGACAAAGACACCATGACCAAACCAAGCAAAGTAGTGTTGCAAATGGAGGATGTGTCTGTTATTAGGGAGAAGTTTGAAGCGATATGGAAATACTGGATGGAACAGGTACATGCTACAGAACTAGTCACATACACAAGTGTTTATACAAGCGTGTACTATATGTACTACATGGTCAGACATTTCCATCAGAAGAAAATAAATGATGTAATGGATGGATGCAATAAATACAATAGAGATGCACCAATGTGACTTTTGGCCAATATTCTGATAACCAATATAAATAATATTATCAAGCCAATCAAAAAAAGCTGATCCAATATGGTACAGTAGCATAGACCTATTCTCTAACAATTCTTACTCTAACTTTAGACCATGTACAGCAAGATCAAAACACTTGAATTTCATGGGCTACTCAGGGGCGGATCCAGACTTTTAAAAAGGGGGGTTCCACTTTGGAATTGCAACTTCAGCCTAGCTGTAAGTTGGAGACCAAAAAAAAAAAAAAAAAGGTCATCACCTCTGACAATAGCTGCCCCTCACCATAGATGTCCTCACCAACTATATTTCCTTATTTATAACTATATACATACTTACATAGCTTGCTACACTGCTCCTCAAAAGACTACTGTGACTGCTTTATTAGAGTATCTCGATTTGACTGCTCTATTAGAGTATCTCGAGTAAGAGGGGCTCCTTCAAAAGGGGGGTTCCATGGAACCCTTTGAACCCCCCGTGGATCCATCCCTGCTACTTACAGATACCTAAATCATGTTTATGTTTCTATAGATTCGTGTCTCTGCAACGTTTGTTGGTTTTGTTTCTACTAATAAATGCCATGTCACAAGTAGCTCTGAAGGTACAACAGCAAACTGGGGTCTTAATAAAACATGAGATTTAGAAACTCTCATTTGGATTACTAATTACAAAAATAGACCAAGAATGCACATAAATAGATGTTTATATGTATTTGTGTCTGCTGCTTGTTTACAAATGTTACCAATCCGATACCGATAAGTAAAACAAGGCCACTATAGTCAATAACTGATAGATGGTCCAATTATTGGTTCTCCTCTAAAGTGTAGGACTAAATTAGATAGAGTTTTATTTATCAAGTACATAGCAGCCTACTATTTGAAAAGTAATTTCATCAAAGCAAGAGGTTTATCAATGGTAAGATGACAAACACAACTCACAAATACGCACATACATATCTACGAGTTCTTCTATGAAGCCACTACAATATACTTTTGTAGACCTCAAAAAGTCCACTGATATCCATGAAGGATCAAGAAGGAATGAAAGACTCCAGTGGAACACTAGCAGTACTACAATTAGAGGAAGAAACAAGTCCATTAGTGACCCAACTAAAGAAACTGAGCATTAACTTGATGAATGTGGAGGTACGTATCAACGTATATGCAGTACAACATCATTGGTGACTTAAATTAACAAATTGAATATAAGGAAAATAAACATTTTAAATTTGATTAGGGATCATAGAAAAAAGTGGGAAACAAGGGAGTTCATCTCACCTGCAGATATACTAGTGAACCCTACTTCAGTCTATACTCATGACTTGAGTTAGGGATTAAATGTTCACTAAGTACATATGTCTGCAGGTGCAGGCAGCCTCCCTTATTTCCCTACTTTCTATGATCTCTGATCGAACTTAAAATTCACAGTTTTTCCTTATACTTGTTTGATTACTGTTTTGTAACATTATTAAGACTGGTGAACCAACGCATACCATATTACAGAAAAGGATGGTCCTACAGTCAATGTTTCGTCTGGTCGGGCACCCCGTCTATCAATTATTAACTCAAAAGAAGAGTAGTCGTTATGCTTCGCTTTTAGTTATGCTCAGCCCACTATACAGTGCTACAAATGAAGAAAAGTAGGAGAAGTGCCTCTGCAGTCATTCCTGTCCTCATGGAAAATACGGATGATTTGTGCACCCCAAATATCAATTACTGACTCAAAAGTGAAATGGCCATTACACTTCACTTTCACCTATTTTCAGTCCGCTACACAGCATTACAAATGAAGAACAGTATCAGAAGCACCTCTGCAATCAATTCTGTCACCACGGATAAGACAGACAATTTCCATGCATTGGGCTATTCACAGCACCTTCAGCAGTCAGCAAAACATTTTACACATGCAAAGGTAGGTCCATGATGCATGCATTGTGTATGTACTGCGGTATGCTAAAAGGCACATGTCGGGACAAAGTGACATCAAATTGTAATTAAATTAAGCCCTTAGTCTTAGCTGTAATGGAGTTATGCTTACTTGAAGGCATCAGACAGGCAGTTACCGTAAGATACAAAATTTTGGTGGGAGAAAATTTTGGCGAATTTGGCGAATGTATTCCAATTCGCCAAAATTTTCTTGTCCAATAATTTGCTCACCAGATTCGGCTAATTAGAAAGTATGCGGTATTGCCATGAGGCCTAGGTGAAGGTGAACCAAGGTGTACGTCGGAGATCGGATTTATGGCTTTGTTAAGATATTTTCAGCTGAAAAGCGGAAGACAGCCGCTTCCAGACCCAAACGGAGATTTTTCGCAAAGAATTCCTTCTTCCAGCATAGTTTCCGCGAACGCTTCTTTAAGTCAACTGCTTGATAATGCAGATAACAGTAGTGGTAGGGGCTCTTACCACATATTCACTCCAGCCCAGAAGTATGAAATTGGAAAGAGAGCAGCAGAGGTAGGGATGACTGCTGCAATTCGCTACTATGTTGGGCATTATCCTGAGCTTAAGGAGAAGTTCAAGGAGACATCGGTTAGAAGATTTAAGACTGATTATTAAGCTGACCTAAAAAAAAGAGTTAAGCAGCACGAAGAAACTTCAGAAGACACTGTTCGAGAGTTAATTCCAAAAAAAAGAGGTCGGCCTTTGCTTGTTGGTGAAGATTTGGATGCTCAAGTTAGAGAGTATATCAAGGAGCTACGGAAGTTTGGTGTAGTTATAAATGCTCACGTAGTGATAGCAGTTGGAATGGGGCTAGTGATAAACAAAGACTCAAATTTGCTGGTGGAAAATGGTGGCCACATTAGTCTTGAAAAGTACTGGGCGAGATATCTCCTTTCAAGAATGGGGTTCGTTAAAAGAAGAGTGAACACGAAATCTAAGGTTTTGGTGGAACGTTTTGATGAGTTAAATGAACTTTATGTATTAGAGTTTAACAACGCTGTCGAAATGGACGAAGTTCCAGAGCAATTAGTGATTAACTGGGACCAGACAGGTATAAATTATGTACCTGTCTCCTCCTGGACTATGGAGCAAGCAGGGACCAAGAGGGTGGAGTTACTGGGCAAAGTTGACAAACGACAGCTGACTGCTTTGTTTGCTTGTTCGATGTCTGGGGACTTTCTTCCTGGTATATCAAGGTAAAACTGGCAAGTGTTTGCCAAAGTTCAAGTTTCCAGAGGATTGGGACATTGCTTATACCAGCAATCACTGGTGCCATGAGACTACAATGCGTCAGTACATCAGCAAGATTATTTTGCCATATATTCACTGTAAACATGAAGAACTTAAGGTTGCTGTTGACCAACCTGTGGTGCTCATTTTTGACAATTTTAAGGGACAGTGCACACCACAGCTGTTAAAATTCCTTGACACCAACAATATTAGTGTGATTCTTGTTCCTCCCAACTGTACAGACCGGTTGCAGCCACTCGACTTGAGTGTGAATAAAGCTGCAAAAGAATTTTTGAGAAGAAAATTTCATGAGTGGTACATGCCAAACAAGTTTGTTCTCATTTACAAGGAGCAACCACTGAACCGCCAATAGATCTTCGTTTGAGCATTGTCAAACTACTAGGTGTTCAGTGGATGGTGGACTGGTACGACCATATAAAAGGAAAACCAGAAATAATCCGTAACGGGTTTAAGGAAGCTGGATTACTAAAGTTGTAGTTAACTGTGTTATTACCTGTAAATTGTTCTTAGTAATGACAATTATTCTAAATAATGACAGCTACATGATTTTAAACAAACATTTTTTTAAATGTAAATAATCATAATTCTAAATCACAATTTAAGTTAAGTTTGTAGATTGCTATGGGAATGGTGACATCTTGTTGTGCCAAAACAAGTAACAAGATGAACACGCAGCGATTCTTGCCTGAAAGTTTTCTTGGCAGGGAACTGACTGAAAGCAATGGCCGTGGCATAAAGCTATAGCAAAAAGTCCACAGTCTTTACCTCCCTTTTGCTTCTGTGGACTAATTACCTTGGTTACAGGATGCTTCGAGTCATTTTGGAAACAAAAGGCGACAAACAGTGATTTTGGTCTCATTGTCCAGTGACCTGTACACCGAGTCAATCACAAGAACTTGACCATCCCTACAATTGACTGTCGTTGCTACTACCCAGTGATGGCGCTCACTACAATGGATTATTTGTACTTTGTTCTTGACACTTCCTGTTGGCTGTAGCTCTTTAGCTTGCAACAACGAAGAAGTAAGCCCATTTAATTGAGGAAACTGAACTTTTAAAAGATTTTGTGCCTTGTTTATATGCTGATCTGACAACTTGTTGCCCATGATTATTTCTTCCCCCTCAAATTCTTTGCTTATCAGCTTCAGTTTCTTAGCTGGGTTTTCATCATTTTCAATACTGATAGGAGCACCACTATCAGCTGAAAGGCCACTTGCTGAGGTAGCATCCTGGCCAAAGGTTGAATCAACAGAAGTGTGTGGAATATCCTTGATGTTCTTGCTCAAAGAATTTCTAATTAACTTCTCTGTCTTTTCTGCGTCTCGTTTGCTGCTGGTTTGAAATTTCAACACACAAGGTACCTCCAGTCCTCCTTGAGGTAAATCTGACGAATGACGTCTTCCACCAGTCATCTGACATGTGATTCTATCACCACGTCTGATAAATATGAAGTAAATGGCAGAAATCTTTCGGGGACAAAGGCCAACAATTGTGTCGCCCCTCATTACTGCGACAGCAAACGTGTCATGACATTACCAATCTCCCTTTGACACTGTAATATTTTGCCAACTGGGGAATCCCAGACATCTTTGTATTCGTGATAACCGCGAACCATAGACTCGATGTCAAAAACGTGCTCCATATCTGTTTAGTCATGTGCAGAAGATACCAGTGCTGACTATGCTGACAGGTGGCTCTAGATCATCACGTGATTTTAAATAAGCGCATCTGTTTTATGCTGGCACGGCGCTTATGATGCAGGTCCATGCATATCCCAATGCATATGGTCCATGCCTCGACTTGGAACAAGGTATTGTTCAGCCCAGCGATTATGTAACACATCTATAATAGTTAAGCAGCATACTAAACTCGGTAGTCTATCACTGCACGCTGGCACATTTGGCGTTTCATAGTCAGAACAGCGTCTAGGATTAATATGCATCCACGTTTCACCCAACTACCCCCATGCGGGCAATGTACACTTAATAGTTGCTGTCGCGGTTCATAGCTACTGTCGCAGTTAAAGAGCAGCGTTCAGGTTCTAATTATTAAGTGTCATGGGGCGCCCGTCATTACAATCATTCGCCAAAATATTATTTGCCAAATTCTACAAGCAGCTAATTCGCCAAAGTTTTGTCCCGCCAAAATTTTGTGTCGTACGGTAGTCAGTACAAAACTCCATTAAATATTATTTAATTTCATAAAAATCTATTGGAAGCATTTAAGGTCAGACTGAAGGCAATTTTGGGCTTGGTTATAGAATTGATATTGATCCAGTACTGCCTCAGGTTCGTAATGATTGCACAATTAGAGTTAATGACTGCTCTATTGATGAGATGGTTTATGTAGTTAGCTGGAGAGCATTATGGGAAGATACTCCTTAAAGCTTCGCTAATAATTTTAACAGCTTCTCTATACCAGCTCTGTATAGTACCTTGAAGAGCTTTAAAACATGAAAGTGGAAGGATAAGGTGGAGGAGATTATGCAAAGTAATGTGTGGCACACCAGACTTAGAAAACAGGAGTATATGGGCACATTATATATTAATGTAAAGAGATCTATACAATAATTTATTATAAAAAAATCACATCAGACTAATCACACTAAACAGTAAATCAAAACAGGTCATCACTCGTGAAATAATCATAAATAATCTTGTAATTAAACCTAAATCATCACTTAGAGATCGACGGGAGTAGCAGCTGGGAGACCAGCTGCATCATCAATGCCTGTGCCAGATCTCCAACTCACCCACAATCCTCTCAGCTTGGATGACAGCAAATGACAGCCATGCCCTGATACATCCAACATCTCACTATAACACTATCCCAATCTAACTGACAGTTTCTTAGCCAAACAGCACAGAAACACAACAGCTTCATACCCAATGCCCCATCAATTGACACAACAAATGGTGAAAAAGAGGCATGACGCTTCTCAGCAGCTCTACACTTGGCAAAACTGTCAACCAGCCGGGTGTTTGAAAATCAGCAGCTCTTTGTACAGATTGATGGGCTGGCAAAGACAGAGAAGGCAGTACTGAAGTCAAAGTCACCTAGATACATTCTTCCTTTCTCTTTAAAATGTCATGGTGAACCCTAGCTAAATGATCTAAATGTGCAGCAATACAAAACCATAAATTATAGAGAGAGGGGATAAAACTAATTTTTATGCATGCACTCCTCACCTACAGTTCCATTTACACCTTTTTAAAACTCTCTTATAAACGCTTGTAGAGAAAAATTTTCTTTGGGGTGTACAATAGCACAAGGTGACCATAACTCGAAGCAGAGTAGCCTAATCATTGTTGTCGAGGAGTAAGCCGTGCCACTAATTCGCACTTCAAAGGGCATGAATCATTTTGAAGTTGAACATGTTTCACCACTTTCAGTTATAACGACCAAAGGACTCATTCGTCGAAATTTTAATACGTTTCGGGGTATATGGCATTCATCAGTGAATGGTTACATCTGTCAAGAATTATCCAATTCCATTCCTGTTGCTGGTAAGGTGTACCACAAGCTCGTGGGCTGGTGTAGGTGAGGAGTGCACATGGGAATAAAACTCGACCAGGCAGCGGATAGTAGATGGAACGCCTAGATACACAAGTGAGCATTATTAGAGAGTACTACAAACCATTTCGTTCCACTAGATAGTGATAAAGAATCATGTTGGGCTGACTTTTAAAATGAATTTTAATGAGTCACGTGATAGTTTTCTGTCTCCTCTCTCGATAATCTAGGAGGCCAGAACATAACTGATCTGCACTACACACTAACTTCAAATCACATTGAGTAATCATAGCAATAGTCTTGCCCAAAATTCTATGTAGAGCCTCTTCAATTACAATAGGGTGGACACCTGGACACTTGTCAAGAGCAAAAAGACGACTAGACATAAAAGCACACATGTCACCCCACTCTATAACACTGTTTGCCTGATGAGCTAAAAAGGCCACTGAATCATGCAAACAATGATAGAGAGTTTTCCCTCTCTATAGAGGGTATCCGCTTACATCATTTAAAGCTAGTAATGGTTACTAGATGCCATGTTTTTGGCAACAATCAATGAATGTGAGAAAATGAAACTTTTTACGATTGTGCACCATTGAAGAAAGACTGGGAAAAATTGCTATGCTGAGTGAGTTGCGTATATTAATAGCCAATTCATGAGCAGGACTGGGTTAACTCTGTGGTACAAGCCAACAAGTTTAATGGCCCTGTTTTCATCCTTGTTTTTGAAAATAATTGTAATTGTAAATAGTATTGCACTATACTCATTACTAGTGCTCACTTATTGATAGTATTCATCTCCATCTCGATTTAAGGTAGGCATTGTCCTGGGTAACTTAAACGGCTGTTACACAAACTGTCACATAATCAAAATTCCAGATATTAGTTAGTAAACCGACTGCATAACACAAGGCATGACATGGTTGTGCTTGTGTAGAAGTAAGCAGCAACATGTTGTGATTGTTCTAAACCATAATGTTATAGAATATATAGCTAGTAGCAGCAGTCTTAAAACATTAGCAGCACAGTGTACAATATAAGGAAAAATTATTGCTCGGACAGAATGGCCATAAGATAGAGGTGTACTAGCCTAGTGTGCGAAGCACAAGCCTTCTAGGGGGGCTGGGGGCATGCCCCCAGGAAATTTTTGAAAAAGAATCACTCTGAGATTGAATCTGAGACCACTTTCAGCTACTTATCACTGAACTTTATCAAGAGTTCATAACTCCCTCTATATATTATGAACTCTTGACTTTATGCACATGCATTTTACAGAGAATTAATTGTTTATTAGTAATACATGTACAAAATTTGTGTTGCTGCTGCATACATATTTTACAAAAAAAAACTATGAATCAATGTATTGTACAGCCAGTTTGTAGACTTAGCTAGGCTAAATGCTTTGTTACAAGTGGTGTTGAGTCAGCACAGATTGAATTGTCAACTAGCTATTGCTAAAGTTTTTCTTGTGAATAGCAATAGATCAAAACTTACTCTCGAACTTTCCGTGTGCAGAACACTTTTATCACGTGACTTTTCCACTTTCTCCAACCACTGCATCTCTACAGATATAACCACGAAATGGCCATCTTATACTTAATATCGTACCTCCACTTCGCCAACATTACTTTCTTTTCTTCTCTTGGAAGGCACCACTCGTGTAGTCAGTGTAGTGATCGCTTCTTCACAGCATCGACAGTAACCCACAATCAATAATTTGGGTAAATACGAGGTGCAGTGCTCTAGCTTACGCATGTGCATCGAGTCGATGCTTCGACGGGATTGAGACTTCACGTAGTGATTAAATAGCTTCGGTAAGGAAAGTTAACGATACGACAATAATAGTAACTATAATATTACATGTTATAAAGACTAATAATAAAGAATTACAGTTGTAAAAAAATTGATCGGCTCAAATGGCCGACCAACAGCTACATTGATTGGTCAACAGCATTACTTGGTCGGAAAATGGCCGAGGGCCAACCGTTATATTGTACTCTGCAGCATACCTCAAATAATACCACAGTACAGTACTACTCGAAGGGTTTCATCCTTGTTTTTAGTCACAAAATAATAGGGTCCCTTGCAGCACAAATCAAATAAATATGGTACCCTCTATAGCATATTTGAATATCAGTTATGCATCTTTGATTGTTGGGAGCACAGCATAGAAATGTTAGTATATAGTGCAAAAGGCAGTGCAGCTCACAGCAATTGCAGGCCTTTTGTAGTAAATTGGTGTTAAAATTAAGATAATGTATAATATGGATCATGAAGGTTTGTGCTTTTTTGCAAAAACTTTTCACCAGTAACTGGCTTCACAATACCTTCATTATGTCCAGTAGTCAAGCTTATAAATGAGCCTTCAGTGCAACCTGAAATGCTTCCAGTAAGTTGCTATAAATTTAAAATATTAGATATTAGAAGCAAATAAACCATGCACTCTTCTGGTCAGTAAGTAATATTAGAGACATGTGTTGATTGAGTGTTTGTTAATATAATGTGTATTCTGCAAATGTAAGAAAATGTTGGGAATAAATTTCTATTTGTTAGGAATGGTCAACAATGGTAAACTGGCTGCACACTGAGTTAACTGACTGTAAAGAAAAATATGATGAGTTAGAGGACAAGTATACCCAGGCACAAGAAATGATAACACAAAAGGTAGTCACTAATTTGTGTCTATATATATATATATATATATTTAATATTGTTCAAATGTGATACAGGGACTAAAAAGGGGGGCTAGTTGTGGCCAAAAAGCTAGTTGTAAATGACTTGTGGCTAGTTGTAAATGGCGATTGGGCTAGTTGTAAACTTCGACAAAAATAGCCAGCTGTACCACAGAGAAGTGTAAAGTCAATGTTACATGTTGTACATCTTAACTCTTTTACAATTCACTAGAGGGATTTGACCAAATGTACCCGAAGATCCAACCTTGAGATAACTATTTTCAAAAAATAATTCAAATTGTGATTCACTCTTTGATTAAAACTTGCTTTAAAATCCAACTATGTAGTTATAGTTTTCTTTCTTACAGTCAACTATAAAAATTTAGTTAAAATAAAGTTGTAGCTCTTACTTTTAAACTTTGTTCCTTCAGTTTGTTACTTTCTTAAATTACTTCCAGATTCAATCGTTTCTCTAAAGGTGCTTCCAGATTCAATATTGACACACTTACGCTTCAAAAATTTTCCTTGGGGAGTATGCATGCCCCAGACCCCGCTAGCTGTTTAGTCAGAAATCCCTACACAGTTTTCCTCTTCACTGGCACTTTGTCCCACAAGCCCTTTCTTTACTTTAACTCTGTGGATAATATAGCACAACACACAACAGGAACTTACTTCAAACACTATCTGTACTAGAGATGCAACAATATATCGATATATCACGTATCGTATTGTTTTAATACAATATCGCTGTATCAATACAAAGTCAAACCATATCGATATACCGCGTATCATGATATATCGACATATCGTGGCTATGGCTGACAATCAAATTATTGTACATTGTGGTTACGGTTATGGTGTACTGGAAACTTAGCTAATTTGAAGCCATATGAAAAGAAGCCATATGGTCACCACAAAAATTCATTTTGTTGCATCACATGATTACATTTACGTAATAATAATATGACTACACTGTGTGTTACAACATTTAGGTTTGTAATAAGAAGCAATTAGTTGTTGTTTAGTAAGTAACAGTAAAGAAGACAATTATACAAGTGAGTAGGACAGTGAAAGAGCATTCGTGTCATTTGCGCAAAAATTTTGCGGCAAGGGTAACTTGTGGTTTTAGTATGGTATTCTAAACGGTGAGTAGAGCACTTCTGCGTCAGTTTTCTTTAGTATACTAGTGAGAAAGATCTCTGTATTTGTGCTGGCTTGTGTAATATATGTAGGCGTAGTAACCAGTGGTATAAAGAAACAGCGTCTGTTGCTAACACACACAATGTTTCACAACATCACGAATGTCTTGTAAATTTTAATGATTAATAGTGCCGTTGTGTTATAAGCTATCTAGCCTTCTTTGTTACTGGTTACTAACTAGTACCTCATACTAACATACAGTGTTGCAATGATGGCTTGACTCAAGTTCCCTTTATTGCTAGTTGACGCCAAATTATTATTTTGAAGGCACAATTATCTTGCGGCATAACTCGACAAATAAAAACCACAGTTACCTGAATTTATAGTTGCAAATAGAGAACACTTTGCTCTTTCACGTACAATCTAAGTTTAGTGTGTAACTTGTAGGGTCTTTGTGCCATAACTGTAGTTTGTGCAGAAAGCGTATAATTAAAATTTGCGATATACCATAACCTTAAACTGAGTAGTATGTAATGCTTCTCAAAGAAAAATTAGCTCACTTATTTCTCTTAAAAACAAAAATCAGCATAAAAAACAACATAGACCATTGCTTAGACTCCTCTTTGTATTGCACAATATATCATTGCATCATGATACACCAGAGGCAATATATCAATATGTCTGCACACTGTATCGTTGCATCTCTAATGTGTACCCCCACCTCCCCCCAGTCTCAGGTTAGGGATAGTTGTAAAAATAGGTTTTTTTAGCCACTGATATGATAGGATCCACTTGTATGTAAAAGCCAACTTGTTAACACATTGTTTGGGTTGCCTTATTATCTCAGATAGCCAGAGAAATCTTATCATACAGTACAGTAGTACTGCGCTGAAGAACTTGGCTTCTTAGCCAAAATTATCACTATAAACCAGCCTCAATTTCCCTTCATGACAGCTTGGCAGCATTAGTTAGGCACAACAAGCCAAAAAAATGTCTTTAGACCAACTCCAAACCCTTCCAAAAAGTTTCTAAGGAATTGTAAACATTTTCTAATTTATAGAATTTTACACTGACCAATTAATGAACTGATGCCTCCAGCCATGCATAATATGACAATGGATAAGGCTACAGGCTTGATTTCTTCACTGTTTGACATTGCCTTGTACCAAGATGTGCCTTTTCACCAACCACTGTACATACATACAATACATGCATCATGGACTTGTCTTTGTCCTCCTTTGTGTTCCAGTTCTTTTCACTAGCAAAGCAAATTTTTGATTCATAATAGTGTGATGTGGCATCTGTGTGGCTGTGTTGGCTAGCATTTCTGTAGCAACTGGATTGATTTCGGAAACGTTTCTCAAACTGTTCTTCATTTGTAACACTGTGTAACGGGTGAAGCGTAATTGAAAACAAAGCCCTCCCTTTCCATTATGTAATTGATTGCTGAGGTGCATGGTTTTGATGCGAACTTTTATGGCATTCCTAACACCATTCTTGCGATATTGCTGGTTCATTGGGTATAGACATAGTAAACAACCAGGTAGAAGCAAAAAGTAGGAATTTTAAGTTGAATTAGAGATCAACGAAAAAAACTAGTGAAACATAGGAATAGCTAAATGAAAGTGGTAGAAAAAGGAAGGTTGCCTATACCTACAGATATATTAAATCTCTAATTCAGTCATGGTTATAGACAGGAACTGTATCGATTCCACTCTTTACCGATACTTCAAATGCCAAGTACTCAGCTGGGAAGTATCTGCAAGTACAAGCAATAGCAGCATTGGCCCAATACCGATATACTAGAATCAGTGCGGCCCTAGTCATAGACTGAAGTTTAATGACCACAAGTATACCTGCAGATTTAGGCAACCTTCCTTGTTTCACCACTTTTTAGCTATTCCATTGTTTCACTACTTTTTTCTTCGATATTAGTATAGTGAAGTAGTGCAAAAGCAAATCAACTGTAGCATGATGGATACCTATTGTGCATTAGGTAAGTCACAAGTTTTCCAAATTTTGATAAAAGTAGTACACTTTGTATGATATTTACTTAACTTTCATATCAGAATAAAATGCCTGTAAACTTATTGAGCATATCACAGGAAAAGGAACTGATTAATTACAGCAACAGAAAATGTACGCAAGGCCTTACAAGTTCTCTATGATGGCAACTTAGAAATTTCAACAGTAAACAAAGTATCACCATATCTACAAGATGATCAAAACAAATTTGTGTGGCTTTTTGGTCAGGAACATTTAGCTTCATGTAGATGCTTCCAACACACCTTAGGCAATATATCTTAAGATACAATTAGCATGCCTTACTGAGCAACCATAAAAATCTGGTGCTTATTATAAACAGAATTATAAAGTTAGCTACAGTACTAACTGGTAAACATTCATTCATAAGGTACGTTAGAATGCACTGTCAGGCCCATACGCAGGAATTTAAGGTTCTAAATTGAAGTGGTAGGTGATCCCAAATGCGGGGATCTGGGGCGCCAGACAATGAGAAAGGTTTAATATTCAATGTCCTGAGAATAGCCTCAGATTGTTTAAATGCAGAAATGCATGCAGTGATTAAATAAACCTCTCACACATCATTGTGTTGACACAAATTCCTCTCAATATGGGCCCATCGCACACTAATACAAACAAGAGATTAAAATATGGTTGTAGTGCATGTACACTCCATCATTTCTAAGACTGCTCAGGGTCATTCATTTGAGCTATAAGCTAAACCTTACATTTCACCATTGGATGGTAACTATAATAAGGTTAATATGAAAACAACTGACAGACTCACACACTTGACACTTAGAATTGATATCAATGAATGCAACAAGCCAGGCTTACTTATGTTATAGTTAACAGTCTATCGGTTGCAGTTTTCCTCCTGTCTGGTGTTCATCATTGCTATCCCGGGTTCTTATTTAACAAATTACAATTGGAATTAATTGAAACATATAGTAGCTCTCAGTGCAGAATGATCATAATAGCCTTATTAAGATACTGTAAGTAGAATGATAGAAGCCTTAGCGATAGAGAGAAAACCACTGTCTGTATTCATGCATCATTAAAGTGGTTTCTATTTACACAGATAACCTTGAAGTGTTATAGTTAATACCTGGAAACCACGTAGTTCAGCCGGTAGAAGCCATGGAAGGCGTGTAGTGAATACTAGAACATAGATTACAGTTGAAAAGATGGTTTTCCAGTAAAAAAAAATTAGTTTAAAATAGGTTGTTGAACCCCCTTGCATACAGGCCTGACTGTTATTACACATGTGACTCACTGAGCATAAAATCAACTATTTTGCAATTTCTTAAACTTCTTTGATGACTTCTTTGAGGAAAAAAACTAGCGGACTGCTAAAGTTTCAGCCTTATACTTAGAGTTATAGCAATACAC
The DNA here is from genome assembly GCF_963678975.1 of Dysidea avara. NCBI lineage: Eukaryota > Metazoa > Porifera > Demospongiae > Dictyoceratida > Dysideidae > Dysidea > Dysidea avara. Next base: position 36,631,014 of record NC_089276.1, read on the forward strand.
AGCAGGAAGCGCAAAACAGTCAACTTGTACAGTGACTACATGGAAAATAAATTACAGGCACCCATTCAATTAATCATACAGTGTAAGTCACAAGACGGGTTGAACACAGCTGACAACAAAACGTAATGGATACTTCACTTTTCAGATGATAATTGATATAACTGGGGCACTCAGCATGATTGCAGAGGTGTGTTTCGAACAATTCTAGATCTGAAATGCTGTGCAATGGGTTGAACATAGCTGACAATGAAGCGTAATGGATACTTCACTTTTCAACTGATATAACTGGAGTGTGCGGCACCATTTCTTTCAGTATGCATGGATTGCAGAGGTGCTTTTTGAGCAGTTCTAAATCCGAAATGCTGTGTAATGGGCTGACAACCAAGCGTAATGGATACTTCACTTTTCAGACAACAATTGATATAATGGGGCACACGGCACAATTTCAGATGCGTTATGCATGCGTTCACCAGTCATAATAATATTGACAAAAGGTTAACAAACAAATACACAAAAATTTGGAATTTTCAACTAGATTATGGACCATAGCATATTGATAAAAAGTATTGAAACAAGCTGGAGTAGTGCACGATATTAAAGCACAGTAAAACAATAAGAAGCATTATATCCCTACTGTGCTCAAGATACCATAATGGAAAAGCACAGTAGGGATATAACATTTCTTATTGTTTTACTGTAATTTAATATTGTGCGCTACTCCAGCTTTTTTCAATACTGTTATCGATGTGCTATGGTCCTTACTCTAGTTGAAAATTCCAATTTTTTTGTGTACTTGTATATATATATATATATATGTCCAAGCCCGAGGGTGCAGGAGTACATACATCAGGCAAATTCCGAGTGGCCATGGTATAAGTGATAAATACTGCTTCTGTATACTCATCACCTAATAGGTTAAGGAAGACAAACCTGCGTTCACCACATTACTTTTATATACAGGCTTGTAAATATTAATTGTGGGTTTAAATTGTGGGCGCAATAAAGAAACAATTGTGGGTTTTACTGGTTGCAGTGATACCATTTCTAACCGAATAACCACTTTGTGAATGTCTAAAGTGCTAAAATAAATACTTAGGAGTATAGGTTGAGAATGTTTGAGCCATCTTGTCATGTGGTTGAATTGTGCTGTGTAGAAAATGATCCTCACATCATGAAAACAACTACGTATATAGTAATGCCTAGTAATTGAACTATGCAATGCTGATTCACTCAATTATTTTTCTTTCAAAACAATATAGTCTAACTAAACCAACATGCTAAATTCAAATCCAATAATCAAAAGGAACTGATGCTTTGTAGCTGCCTCAGCATCAAAAGCAGTTGTAATCAGGGCTTTTATCATGATATTGCTCTAACCACAGAGAGATATCGTGATATCACCCTGATGGCCAGGGAAGTACATGAAATATAGCCTTATGGTTTCCTTTCAAAGTGGTATATTACAATTTAGTTCAAAACTTGAATTAATATATTATGCAAATTATAATACGTTCGCGTTGAGCTGAACCCTCAAAAACGATTAATAACTTACGATTGCTACATCGCATGGGCCTCCTGTATTGCTCGATACATAGCGTTTCTCGATCCGCTAAAAATATATTAAAAGCGCTTCATGCGAATGTAAGACACTCCAGTTATGACTCTGTAAAGTTTCGTCATACATTTTCAATGGGGAAGCCTCTAAAGTGTGACCCTTTGATGGTCATGTTGACACTTGTTTGTGGCGAAGCCAGATGTCACACATCCGCCCTCAACACGCATGATTTCACCATCCGTTATGTAAGAGGCTGTAATACACTTTTAAAAGAAAAATAAAACAGATTTTGTGTGTATAAAACAGAGTTGCATAAGTAGAAGAGCTGGGGCCACTGTTGCACTGTATTTAGAAGATAAGTGGCCTGCTTATATTCAGGTAAAAAACTTCTTCAGCCTCAAAAGAGAAAAAAACCAAATTATAACAGCTCAAAATATGTTATGCAGCATTGGTGTTCCTGCAAGTGAGCTAAACAACATGTATTTTACTTCACATTCACCACAGCTGACTATCATCTTCTGTTCCCATTTAGTCAATTTGTCATTTTAATCCTTTTCTCATCACTTCGCCACACATGTACACAGTTTTTCCAGCCAGCATTTTGTTTTTGAAGTTACATTCCCAAAAAACTCTAAAAGTTTCAACAAATGAAATAATACTGTTTGTATGAATTTGGGCTGATAGCACCTGTAGTGTCTTCCAAACACTCCTGCACAGATTAAATATACAAGGGATGGTATGTTCAACTTCTGCTAGCACAATAAAGCGATGATATTTTTTTATTAAAGTGCACACCCTTACACTTCATCTGTATTTTCATGTACTTCACAGAGTTTAATCCCATGCAGCTACCTGATGACTCCTGGGGAACAAAATCAAGTTGTAACACCAATGCTGCAAATATCAAACAATCTTACATCAGATGAAGTAAGCCAGATGAAGTAAGCCAGAAGAAGACTTGGACCCGCTGCTGCTAGTGGAAGATTCATTAATACCACCATCACCGTCTTCACTATCACTGCTGATTTGGATGAGGAATTGCTCTAGAAGTTCTTCATTACCCAAGTCTCATCCAAATACACAACTGGTCTTCCTTCAGTTCTGTTGTACCTCATTCGTCTTTAATATTTATGATGCTGATGGACTGTGCAGGGCTGTTCATAGCATACCCTGCATATACGTGTAGTGACATTAAAGCACAAACAGTTTCAATGCTAACCTCTTGTCATTAATTGTCTTGTACTTAAATCCCATATCACTCAACACTCTTTAAAGCAATGGTCTACCCCCAGAGAAAACACCATCATTCTTAAGTTTGGCTTAAGATGGAGTGCGTGACAAAGTTCCAAGTTTCAAAATTTAACTTACCAAAATCTTTGAGAGCGATAGATTTCCTTCCTTCCATACAATGAATGGATCTTGTCTGATAGTATCTGGGTCAAAACTGTCTGCATCAACATGGACTTGTGAACATTTGTACCTGACAATTACAATTGAGTGGGCTTGTGCAAAGTGCATTTTGTACCTTTTTCTTGGCGTAAATAAACCGCCTTTCTTTCAGTGCTCCATTCTAATGGATGTCCTTTAAATACCTGTATGGCGTAATGTATGCCAAAACCGGTGGCCTTCAAGATTCTCTCTGTGATGTTGATAGAAATTTTACATTTCTTCACTTCTTGCTTAAAGTACTCCCATAGTTTCATAAGTAGATACTTCGTTTGGCTGTTTAACTTCTTTCCAAGAGAGTTTCGCTCCGCACTCGCTGACGGTGCATTGGACGCCATATTCTCAACAATTAAGTGCGCGCCCATAACATGGGCTTACGAATAAATGCGTCATAAACATAACGTTTAAAGCCTTTGATCTTGTATGGCTTCTTAATCAACAACCCAGGATTCTGCTCAATGCGAACGTACTATAGTTGAGTTTTCCCTCAGCGGGTCACATATGGAGTTGAAGGTTAATGTAAAACTGAAGAAATGGTGATAATAGTGTACATGTATGTGCATGACATAGCTCCATAGGCATGTATCCCTGAAGGTGTGTTGGAAGATTTAAAAAATCCTGATGACAAGGTATCTTCAACTAGTTGGCATTATAAAATCAATAGGGATTTCAGGAAGCCTAAAGTGATTTTTAACGGAGAAAAAGTTTGATGCTCAGTCCTGTAATAAATATAACTGTCACCGGTTCTGTAAAACTAGTCTTATAGCACTTCCCACAATTTGTCTTCACAACAGCATAAGTTTAGACTGAAATTTTTACAAGAACATCTGCTATGATATGATCCATTATCATTTCAGAAGACCACACAGGATGGAAAATACATTCTTTTAAAGTCAGACTATTAAAAAGACTATAAGACTAGTTTACTGAAGTTGTTTTTGTAAAAGTGTGTGTGTTTGTGTGTGTCTGTGTGTCTGTGTGTGGTGTACGTACCTAATCTATCTACCTACCTATGTTGTTTGTCCATATGCACCCATGTGAGCGAACCAGGATATAAGAACTGAAAGCTAACTTAGGTTTGTATCAAACTTCCACACACATAAACTTTTCTCTGCGGTGATTTATTTTGAAAGGTCTGAAATATGGGTATGGCGACACTTTTTACCTATACTTCATGAATGCTCTTTCCTTTTGGTTTTATAGACATTTAACAGCATTAAAGCAATGTTGATGGCCTCTTAGGCTACCAGAGATAGTGTACCCTTCAAGTTGAAAGGGAAGGGGTGTTGCTTGTACTAATGTGAACGAAAATGAAGGGCAGCCTCAACTATTTCTCTACCAAATTCATGTGAGAAAACACGATAGACACACTATAAAACAGTTGGCCACAACTTGATATCAGTCCTTGTTCTTACCAGTCATGTTGAATAAACTTGTTTGATTGATCTTACTTTACTTTGCAGCACCCTTTTTTTACAGCCCAAGGCTGTTTTTGTTTTAGGTCAAATTGCCTAGCTGTATTAATAATAGCAATAGCAGCATGGGAACCTTATTTTTAGAAGTAGCATAGCATCAACTTGGTCATATATATATGCAGGATTGCACGATACTACTAGCTTAGTTAGCTACACACAGCTCTGCTGGTATTGTAGATCATTTCAGTATACATATGATGTTCTTAAAAAGTGACATCATCATGCATAAGCGGCGGAAGAGGGGGTGCTGGGGGTGCTCCAGCACCCCTAACTATTTTACTGGGGGTGCTGAGCACCCCCAACTCAAAGCTGTATTGTGCAATAGTTGTCACGTGAACTTCCAGAAACTTGTCAATCACGATCAAAATACTTTAATAGAGCAGTCACCCCAATAGAGCAGTCACCCTAATACAACAGTTAAGCATGTATTAAAAAGTACTAGTATTTGATTAACAACTAAAACCACCGAAAAGGCCTCCAAATTCAATCTCCTGACACCTAATTTCAAAATTTTCCTGGGGGCATGCCCCCAGACCCTTCTAGAATTAATTAGCATGCTTTGCATGCAAAACACACCTACTACTACCACCATAAACTTTGGGCACCCCCAACTGTAGCACCCTTCTGCCTCCTATGTCATGCATATGTTTCTGGTTACATGAACTGTGCTAATGTTAATGCTTGGTTTCCATTTATGAATTTTAGTTATCCTGCATGTAGAGAAGGTATGTACCTAGGCTAATAGCTATATAATAGTGCAATTCAACCTATCTACTACAGTACAGTCGATTGCATGTGCGTTTGAACATTGTGTAGTGCGTGAATCCGTCTGGCATGTCTACAAGATCTACACAGTCACGCAAACAGCACTAGAAAAGTTCAAATTCATAAAACAAAGAATAGCAAGTGTACAGTAACACTTCAGTTACACTTGAGAACGACACGGAACCATTATTGCTATATGCAATGTTCAAACGCACTTGCAATCGACTGTATATAACTAATGCCAAAAACTGGATATTCACATTCTACATTTATGATAGGGAAAAAACAAAGTTACTATTAGTCAACTTACTGATGAATTGCCTGAGAAAACTTCACAACTAGTGATGAAGGAGAATGAACTTGGAAAAGTCAAGGAGGACAACAAATTGTTACAAACTCAGTTGTCAGATAGTACAGAAACAATTACACGTTTGAAGAAAGGGCTCCTTGACACTGAAGCTAAACTAACTGTTTCATGCACTGAAATGAAACTACAACAGGTAAAGCAATTACCTCTATATTACATTTATTTCATGTAAATGGCAATCATAAATGTCATAACACTGTTACTGTATGTACTCAACAGGAAGTAAACAAATTTGTAATCAGTCAACTCAATAGTGAGTTATCTGAGTCAACTTCACAATTGATGTTGAAGGATAATGAACTAACAAAAGTCAAGGAGTACAACAAGTTGTTGGAGAAGCAATTCAGAGAGAGGAAAGATAAGAAAAGAAGAGAGACAATACCTCAGGTATGTCCCTACTAAAATGGTGATAGCTATTAATATTGACATGTAAACTACAGGGCTAGTCATACTACTGTGGTAGACGTATTACTACTGTATCTACTCCCTCTTAGAGTAGTGCCTACTTGTGCTTCAAATATAGTTACACTTCTATAAAGATAGAGTCTATATGAAAATTTATCACCTTTGTGTAAGGGTTTTCAGCAAAGATGCTTGTTGTTGTACAACAAATGATTTCTAGTGGCAGTATTTTGGGGGGAACTATTTTATTTGGATCTATACAGTACTGTATGATAATAATACATGTTCATACACACCTTGACATGATGTAAAGCACCAGACATCACATTCTGTGGACTATGTTTAGCAATGTAGATACGACTGCACAATTGGCCAATAGAGGGTCTGCCTGGTAGGATGTTAAGACATCGTATTATCACTGGTAGTAGAGGATTGCCAGTAACGTCATCTAGTTGTGGTTTGTACCGCTGCACTTCAGTTAGTTCACCATCCTCTATCGGAGCAGGAGGAGTTTGAGTGGCTACTTGTAGGAAGAGTATTCCTAATGAATATATGTCAGAAGGTCTGGAACATACTAGAGTGTTCTTTATTGCTTCGGGCGACATATAAGCTTTAAATAGTGGAGTTGTTTTCTTGTTCAATTCAGTAATTTGTGGACAGACATAATCGGATATCTTGGGTTGTCCATCTGTTGTGATTAGTACATTTCCCCCATGGAGATTGTTGTGTATCACTCCATCATCATGTAAGAACTGTATGCCTCTAGCCATGCCATAACAGAGATCAAGTTGCACATGAATGGGTAACTTTCCTTTCATCTTTGCAGCAAAACTGTTCAGGTTATCAGGTAGCAGTTCAGTTAATAATATGGGAAGACTATCAGTAGCTGGTTGAGCTACTGTGAAGAATTTCTCTAAATGAGGATGTTCATAAGAACTAAATGTGGCAGAGACACTCTCAATATCAGCTACAAACTGGTTGATCTGGTCTACACTCATATCAGGATATCCTGGTAGGAGGGTTTTGTGGATGATCTTACCAGCATATGTCTTGTCACCATAACTCATCCTCCACACCTCCCCATATCTACCACTTCCTAGTAACTCCTGCTGGACCAGCTGGTACTTACACAACAATTGAATTGCTACTAAAAGTGCATATTGTAGCTTTGAACAAATCAGAATAACTACTGTAGAATTTTGCATGGGCAACATCAACCCAAAAAAGTGCATTTTGTCATATGTGACTGGATTTGCAAAAAAGGGTCTTCCACACACATCCAATTGACCAATTTTGATGATTAGTAGCTAGGGGTGGGCGGTATCTTGGTTATATTGTAAAACCGCGATATTCTGATGAAACGATACCAGTATCATACAAAATTCTTAGAAACCATATTATCACGATATCAAGATTGCCATGGTGTTCTCCCCAATTATATCCATCTAAACATGGTGGGACATCACGCCACTACTGCTGTAGGAAAGGGATCGAGGATCCGGATCCAGATTGGAGGGTGGTAAGGATAGATCGAGATACTCTAATAGAGCAGTCACCAATTCTCTAATAAACATTCATGTGAATTATGATAGTAGCTACTAACAGATTTTTTTGTTTGTTTATTTTTTTACAAATACAGCATTTCAAATAGCTAAATAAAAGAAAACAGAAGTATTTTCCTTGTTTAAACTGTGGGCAGAGAAGCAAACTCATGTCCAATCCTGTGTTGATGGTATAATTGCTGTTACTGATGCAGATTTGCCATGGCTTGTTGAACATCATGATTCAATAACAGATTTGTCATTGTAATAAGGCACAGCTTTATTGCTTGGATTTCTATTAAGGAAGGAAGATTTCTACACACTGTAGTAATATTAAGTGACCGGGTGATGCAAAACTGAGTATGACCTTCTATTGCTATAGTCAGCAGAATGCATGAAAATCCATAGAACTACTGAACTTATGTCATGCACTTAGACATGTCCTTACTACACTTAATTGTAGCAAAATTGAAGTTTGCCTGATGTCTGTATCTCTGTGCATAGTTCAGTGAATGGTACATGCCATATGTATTAGTATTATGTTATCCTTTCATGCTGTTGTATTATGTAGGCAGGTGTAGTTTGATAGTAGAGCACCTGTCAAAATATGAAAAAAATATTGTGATAATTAGTAATATCGTGATATTTTTCCCATGATATATCGTGATAGTAAAATTTCAATACCACCCAACCCTATTAGTAGCTTAAGATTGGAAAATGATTTGAAATTTGGTCAGTAGAGAGTACCAATATAGCATAATGGATAGAGAAACTTTCAGGTTTATGTGCTAGCTCTTAAGGTCTCCCAAGTTCATATAATTGAATGTGTGTGGAAGACCCCGTTTTACGAATCTGGTCACATAATTTATTTGACCAAATCGGGCTTCCACACACATCCAATTGTTTGACTTGGACTAACTGCAACATCACCTTCCAGCATGCTATCAACCTCAAATTTCATGCATTGCTTCCATAACATTACAAAAATCACATTTCAAAATTTGAAGCTGATGGCATTTTCCTACATGAAGTTATGATCACTCAAAGCCATATAACTGAAGCCTGGCTTGTCTAATTTGATCATGTAACAAATTCAATTGCAAAAAGTACAGCTGAGATGTGAATCGTACTTTATTGCCCAACAAATGTACTTTATAAAACTTCAGTGCTTAATAAAGTACAGTTATGGCAGTAATTAAAATACAGTTTGTTGTCAACAATCCTCAGGAATGGCCAACATAATCCCCAGAACTCAGTATTTAGCAACTTAGTCCATAGAAGTTTACAGTTATTGTACTAATTAACAGGCTTGTTGTACACTAAAAGGAAGCTGGAATACTAGCGATAACATGCAGAACAGCTTAGAGTTGCATAACAACTTAGAGTTGCAAAGCAGTGAAATTTATATGTGATAGACTGCTGCTAAGTATATTTTTCCTTTGAGAGAAGCGGTGCATAGAATGAATGAGACCTGATGAATAATAACACACCTTTAACAATCTGTGGTAGTCTGTGATACAGCTTTGCCAATATAGTAGTAGTTTCCATCAAATGTATATAGGCCTGGTCTTTTTGTCAGGCCGTACTTCTTTCACACCTTCAACACAGCAAAATATTGCTCAGTGAAATGTCTGTTGTCCATTAAGTGTCTATAATCTCCCTCCAAAAGAACAATTCTGGGTAGCCTCTTGCAGCTGTTGGTTTCTTATTTGCTTAAAGATTCCCTTGTCTACTACAATAACCATCTTCTATGTTTCACTTAATTCCTCTTTTTCAGCTTGATTTAAATGATTTGGAACCAGCTATGGACTACTCATTCCATACCAGCAGGTCGGCAAACTACAGTTTTGCTCATTCTGTGCTGTATAACAGTTCAATTTTTACTACCCTGCTTGTACTATTGACTTCTTCTAGCTGATCTCTCTACAGGGTGACTTGTTTCTAGATGAACTCTCTACAGGGTGACTTTCCTGTAGCTGAATTATCTATCAGATTAACTGTTTGTAGCTGAATTCCCCACAGAATAACTTGCAATGTAATATAATTCTATAATTGAGTAAGTTATAAATGTAGCTGAATACTGTATTAGGGTGACTGTTCTATTAGAATATTTTGATCTCGCATTTGCTACACGTAGTTGCCTTTTGAATCATAACTCAGTGGTTTGTACTCCGATTCTTCTGTACTACTGCAAGGACTTGCTATGATGATTATTCCAGCTACATACTAATTTTCAGATGATTGCTCTAAGCGGTTTGCCTGGTAGACGTGAAAACTAATAGTTTTTTATTCATAAAATTGATTGTATAATTTTGACACAGGTTGGGTTTTGTCATATCTCCATGGTCTTTACCTCAATTCCTTTCAAACCACAAAAGGCACTCCTACGATGGTTACTCCATCTACATATCAATTCTCAACTCATTTCACCAAGGGGTTTACCCTGTAGGCATGACAGACCTCGACCTTATTTTACGCAAATAATTGGTCATAACTCCGTGAATTTTCATTGGATTCCTACCAATGTTGGTACTAAGATCCGCCTTAAAGAGCCCTTTAAGTGTGCTAAATTTCAGCCCAATCTGAGCACGCATTCATGTTTTATGGTGGATTTTGCAAAGTGAGCTAAATGAAGATAAAGAAGAAAATGAAGAAATTAAAATGAAACTTTGTTCGCTCGTCTCTCGGAAATGGCTGTAGTGATTTTCTTCAAATTTGGTATGTAGACTCCCCTAACTGGCCAGCACTTCTGTAGCAAATTTGGTTCCAATAGGATTAAGGTTCAAAGAGCTACATAGGTGTGAACATTGTGTTTTCTTTCTTCCTTTTAATATACTCACGGTGTGACGCGCCGACTTCTTGGGTCGCATGACACACTACCGTGTGCCTTGATTTACAAATTAAAATCTTTATTATGCAAGTGTGCTGTAATTGCACCCAACTATAGAAATTATTTTAGATTCCTTGGTACCATGGCTAAGATCCTATATGGATACCAGAGTGACCATCCATGCTTGGTAGCGTCTACAAGCCCAAATGTAGCCGAGGTGCCGATAATTGATGCTGAGAGATGTACAAGAGCTGTTACTACATACATGGTGATGATAAATAATTACTTACATTACCTCATGTTCATCAACACACAATTGAAACAACGTAGAATGACTTCAAGCAAATCGAAAGCCTGAAGATACAATAAATTTGAAGCACAGTGGAATAAAAAAAAGTTCAAATATCAATGAAGGGTGCAAAATGCACTAAGTTCATGATGATAATTCGTACTTGTTTGTTTACCTTTTTATAACATTAAAAGAAAGAATGGTGGCAGGTATGCCATACAAGTAATTTTGCATCACAATACCAATCAATTATGTAACGGAAAAGAAATTAGCCATTACCAGCTAAGCTTCACCTGTTACATGGTGTTACAAATAAAGAACAGTACAAGAAGCATCTCTGTAATCAATCCAGCTCCTATGGAAAATACAGGAGATAAGCAATAGCCAACACAGATATACAGGGAAGCTGCATTGTCCTAATGCGAATCAACACTTTGTGTTGTCGGTGAAAAGAACTGGAACACAAAAGAGGGCAAAGACAAGTCCATGATGTGTGTATTGTATGCACTATATTTGGCGATAAGGCATATCTCAGGACAAAGCAATGTCAAACAGTGAAGAAATCAAGCCCGTAGTTGTGCTCATCAGTTAGTCAGTCATGCAGTCAGCATAAAATTCAGAACTTTAAAAAATTTCATAAAACCTTTTGGAAGGGTTTGGGGTTGGTCTGAAGACATTTTGTAGGCTTGGCTGTGCCTAACCAATACTGCCAGCCTATCATGAAGGGAAATTGAAGGTGATTTAGAGTGATATTTTTTTTTGAATGAAAGAGCCCAGCTCTTCGTGAATCATCATAATAATTATTATACAGTACTACCGTACTGTGATACTTTTAGCTTGAAAGATATCAATTTTATGTTAATATGCACACTTAAGACGCTTAAGGACACGGAACCAGCAAATCAGTTCTGCACTTCATATTATACCTACGTATATCATGGTAGCTGTTCAAAGAAGATATATTCAGTTCTCCAAAACGTAAAGTTCTGAAACATCCAAATGGCCTGTCTCATCCAAATGGCCTTTTCTCTCTATACCTTAGGGGCTACATGGCTAAAACCACTGTCAATTAATTAAAGGAGCCCAGGTGTTTTGAATGGTGTATCATGTGAAGCCAAGAAAACCAGCCAGGGAAACAAACATTTCTTAAAATATGCACAAGATTAAAAAATGTGTAATATTTATATACCTGTGAAAAATGGGCCATAACATTTGTCGCAGTGGTGGTACGCTATTCTGATAAGGATTAAATGATTTCTCACGTGATGGAAATTCCATTGATATACAGTATGACATTATCACACTCAGCAACAAGATGGTGGTGTAACTTTTATTTTCACGTGAAGAAAATACAGCCCTACTCATTTTGCTTCACAGCACGTGAGCTCTGAAATCTTTTAAATGTATAAATAAGATAAAAAGAGTCTTTTGAGTGATACATTTTGTTTAGTGTTAATTGAAAGATGGCCTTCACACGAATGTCCCACAAGCCATTGTGTTTTGTGGTTTATAAAATAATAGGTAACAAATGGATTTTAATTAATTAGATTGCATTTCTACCATTGGGACTAAACATAATCAACCTTGTTACTTTAGAATACTTGCCAGTGCTTATACAGTACAGTATTACCTTTTTATTCAAAACAAAATAATGTTCCATTCGGGTTGCCATTCATTACTGGTTTCACAAGACAAACTGCTTATAATATCTTTCAGTCCCCAGCAAACTGTCAAGGTATAAATATCTGAATTAAAATGGAGTGCACTAGGGTAGCTGGGGGCACAATCCCCAGAAGCTAAATGTAGCTATTTAATGTCTAGACCAAAACAGCCAAGCTGTGAATAAATGATGCACCCCAAAAGCTAGGGATGAATGAAATCAAAGGTGACGTCCAAAGAAATGGCTGCAATGATATTGATGCCTATCATTTTTAATAACACTCGTCATTAAAAATAATAGGCATCAACATCATTGCAGCCATTCTTTAAAACCTTTTGTTGTTAATAGCTTGATTTATTGCAAAATCCCCTTGATTGCAAAATGCTGTGTGCATGCTTACCAATAGCAAAATACAGGAGAAATTTTATAGCTTCATATTATATCTTCACGACTCTTTTGTCTTGTTATACAACAAGGTGGATTTGGTACCCTTTTGATTCCACAAGAAAACGGTTGGGGCATGACATTGATAAGTGCATAGCTAGTCTATCATTATTATGTAGTGACCAATATACACAGCATAAACCACTGAAGGTTATTCTATAATGATCAATCCACCTATGCACTGATTTTCTCCTCTTGCATGGCAACTAAATGTTTTTCATTAACAAAAGAACTAAAACTCAATCGTGTGGTTGTTACACACTGTTGGTTTTACGTTGTATCTTTGTGGTCATAATCTTGATTTCTTTCAAATCACCAAAAAGTACTCCTACAATAGTTAATGTAACTACAGACCAGTTTCTAACTGATTCCTTCAAGCAGTTTACCCTGTAGGCATGACAGAAGTTTGATATTATTTTGTACAAATAAATGGTCATTACTCCGTGAATCTTGATCATATTTCTACCAAAATTAGTACCAAGATTTGCTTTATTAACCCCTTTACATGTGCCAAAGTTTACCTTGTTCGAAGAGCATGCTTGTGTTTATGGTGGATTTTTCAAACTACATGAAGAAGAGGAATAAGTAGGACAAAGAAAAAAACCAAAACTTTGACCACTCATATATTGGAGATGGTTAGAGAGATTTTCTTCAGATTTGATATGTGGATGCAGGAATCTCTAAGCAAATTTGGTTCCTGTCAATGTATCCACAGTGTGGCATCTCAACTTCTTGGGCAGCATGACGGACTACATGTGTCTTGATGTTTCAGAACTGAAACAAATTGTGCTTTCTAAGTGGTCTGCACTGATTAAAGGTTATATAAGGATCAGTGACATTAATGAGTACATAGTTCAGTTATGAGCCTGAAGTAATTATTGTCATACAGAAATAGCATACAAAGGACCATGTGCATTTCATTTGAATCTTAGCAGGCTACAGGTGCAAGTTTCCATATTCAGTAACTTTGGAGGATTCTTAATAGTGTTACATGTGGTGACGGTTTAAAGGAAATTTACTGACTGCTCTATTAGAATATCTCAACTTTTCATATAATTATAAGGTGTTTTTGGAAAAGGGGTGGGGGTGGAGAAAGTACATGCCCCATGCTCCCCTTGGATTTGCTACTGTAATGTAGGTAACAAATGAGCTGCTGCTACCAGCTATATATCTCTGTTAGTTTTTTCCATAGTAATTAACATTTCAAAATCTACACTTAACAGGTACTGGTATAGTCATCAGGTTTCCACAGATTAACAATCTGTTTTCATGTGGACATAGTGAAATTATGGTAGTCATACGTACCCTATTCTCCGGGCTGACACTTGTCAATTATGAGCATCCCCTCTAAAAGGGTCTGGTGAAATGCCATATTATCTTCTTTGTTTGAGTAATCATCAATTCTCTGGAGTGATAATTGATGTTTTTAATTATGCAAGATATTACAAGATGTGTTCAGTAAAGCATCATCAATATAACTGTGCAATGCAGGCTTTATTAAAACAAATATCACCTCTAATCATCATCTCTTGGTTATTAAACATCAATTACTATTTGTGAACCAAAGCTAGTAATTTCTCTGACAAAAGGTATCAGCATTTCACCAGACCCTTTAAAGGGGGCGCTTACAATCTCTAATAAGCACCACCACGGAGAATATGGTCCTGGAGAAGAGACTATAAAGGCACAAAATTTTGTATTTTTAGGTTCCTGTACAATGTGCACTTGTTCTGTTTGGTGGAACAATGCACAACGATTGTAAGTTCCCTTCCTGCTAAGCATTTTCTACAAATGTTGGTTGAGTAAAATGTTGTCTAGGTACAATGTAATCTGCAAACTGATGTGCACCATAAAATAAATGTATTTTGTTTACCTCTCTCTGTGAAATATTTTAGAATTACAAATTTGTCATGCATGTTAATGTGTACAGGATACACAGAAAAAGATCAGTTTGCTGTTGGATGAAGCTAGTAACAAGGAAACTAGTGGCTCACATAAGTCATCAGCTAACACAGGTAGAAGTTGTGATAACTGATTCAATAAATTATTATTTTTGTTTTAACTAGATCATCTAAGTGTTGAAGATGTCACTGAGGGTTATATGGATGGGGAGTTACTGGGATCAGATGTGCGTGTTGCTTTGTTTGGAGCAGAGGGCTCCGGAAAAACCTGTTTGTCCCATACTCTAGTAGGAAAAGATTACCAGAACACACCTCCTACCAAGGGAGTTGACCACATGGAGATAGCGGTTCAGAGTACCATTGACTGGAGACCATTAACTAACAAAGAAAAACTAGATGAACTTGAACAGCAGAAATGTTTAGAAGCCATGTTTGTGTCAGCTACAAAACAAAAACAGCGCTCCATATTTGCACCTGATAGCACCACTACCTCTTCCTTTGCATCTTCATTTGATACATTATCAACATCACCAGGTGATGTTCCTGTCTCTTCTCTCACAATGCCTACACAAGCATTATCATTATACCCTTCACCACAAGCTTTGAACCACCAACAATCATCCATAAATAGTTCTAATACAATATGTCATGCCAGTGAGGCTTATTTTTCTTTAGATAAGTTGAAAACCTTAAGGGATGCTAAAATACATTACAACCCCAACAAAAAATATATTAGAATCTGGGATTTTGCAGGCCAGGAAATTTTTCAGCATACCAATGGAATGTTTGTATCAGAAGAGGTTGTCTGCTTAATAGTATTTGATGCCAGTTTGGCATTGCATGAGGTACCTGAACGCCGCTACTCAGACGATCGCACGCCTCGTAGAACTGTCCTCCAAACAATCTGTTATTGGATGGAACTAATTAGCTCTCGTTTGAGCAAGCTTAGTACTTGTGACAAGGATCACTCTGTTCGCCTTCCAACCTTCATTCTTGTTGGTACTCATATTGATAAGCTACACCATGATATGGCTATAGCAGAAATGATTGCATTCGAAATGTTAGTCCCTCTTTTCAAGAAGGAACTTCTTGATAAGCCATTTACGCTACACATTGCTGGATCAAAAAAGGGCAATCTGTTTGAAAAGGAATCGCCATCTCTCTTCTTCATCTGCAACATGCAGCGTGTACGTGGTGTCATTACTAAACTCAAGCAGGTTGTCATGCAGTCAGCTTCCATTACCAGGCAAACCCGACCAATCCGATATTTGGAAGTGGAGAGAAAGCTTTTGCTGCTTTCTACACTAGAAAATGTTCACGTTATAGAACTTAGGCAGTTGGTTGAAGTTGCTAAAAGCTGTGGCTTACCTACTGACAACGAGAAATTGTTACAGCTGATAAAATACTCCCACCACATAGGAGCTCTGCTACACTATCATAATCTTCCCTCTCTTTCCAATACCATCATCTTATCTCCCCACTGGTTGGCCAAGCTTTTAACATATGTTCTGACTAATTTAGCTTGTTGGCCTAGAGAACCAAACCTAGTTCAATGTGCTGTAAAGAGACAGAAGGAAGGCTTACTGGAAGAGGAGCTTATTGATTGGAGTGTTGAAAAATTCAATGAAAGTGAATCTCCTGAAAACCGCATTGCTACCGACCTGAGAGGTGTCCCAGTAGTGGAATTGTTTATTAAATTCCTTTTGATTGTTGATGTAACCCAGTCTTCTTTAGCTGGTAAAAAGTCTAGAGGTAAAGGGAAGAGATTATTCTTAGTCCCTCATCTCTTACCATTTGAAGTATTTCCACCATCTAAGGCTGTTTCTCTTAAGTTTCTTTTCTACTTCCCTGGTCACTTCATTCCAGACAATCTTGTTCATCACTTGATCGTCAAGTGTGCTCAATGGAACAATGATCGTCACTATGATGTGTTAAGGTGAGAAGTTGTGTAGTTGTAATTTATTTGATTGATGATTTGGTGTAGGTTGTCATACCATTGGGTGTGTCTTAACCTTGGACAATATCAAGTGTATGAAGTGAAGCCAGTTGATCAGCATCATTACATAGAATTGACTATCATTCCTGACCCTGCAATGCCTCCAGAATATGAGATGGAGTCATACAAGGAGAGCAGAGAGTTAATTACAGCAGTGAAGGGGTTCATTGATGATCTCATGGAAGAGCATTTAACAGCAGCTGTTGAAAAGTCTCCAGTTGAATGTTACATTGCTTGTCCTGGTTGTGATGAGCGTCACATTAAATTAGAGTCATTTCCTAGCACTGGACATTGTTATTGTCCCACTAAAAAACATTTCTGTTACTTGCCATCAACATACTATAAAGTGTTATCATCTAAAGGTATTGTCTTCTTGTATATATATAGTCAGTAAATTATCATTTAATTACAGGTGATCCTACCCAGTTCATTGGAAGTGTACATATACCAACACCTGATCAAAGTGAGCTACTTCACAAACTACTATCATATTACATTGTTGTGCAATGTTGTAGGACCCACAATGAGATTTATTACTAAATACATTATCCCTAAAATAGCTGTATGGTGGAAGGATGTGGCTAATTTCCTTGGCTATGAAATTAAAACTATTGAACTAATTGAAGAAAAGCACCCAAGAGATTGTGAACGGTGTTGTGATACCTTATTCAGGGATTGGCTCAGTACTAACCATGGTATGGGGCCAAAGACCTGGGCTACACTTCTAGAAAGCCTTAAAGAGATAGAACAGTTGGCTGCTGTTACTGAGGACATTGAAGCACAACTGAAATTGTTAGGAATCCTATAAACAGTATTGCTTAGGCTGCATAATTCTTACTTTTGTGTGCATGTGGTTTATATGTATAGCCAAGTATGATTATGTGTCAATGCTTTACGGTACACATACCAGTACTATATTCTGAGTCACATGTGTTGATTACTGGAGCTTATACAATAGTCAGTGTATCACAATTTCTTTATGTACCACTCTGTGTGGGCAGTTCAAAGGCCCCGCCAGTGCTATAATTTGTATATGGCACTCTTGCAGACCGCAGTGAGTGCATTATAACTTATAACACACTGGTTGCGGTTTTGTAGACCGCAACAAGTGCATTATAAGTTATAATGCACCGACCACAGTGCAATATACAGATATTGCACTGGCTGCAGTTTTGTGCAGTAATGCACAAGTGCCGACAGCCGAGACCACTATGACACCTCACCTAATAGGTGGAAAGACACCTTACAGATCACTCGAATTCTTTTATAGCGTGACATGTAAAGGTCGATAGTGGGCCATAACGTCACCAATACGTATAATGTTTACCAAGCAGCCAATGGCGATCGAAAAAGCCTACGCGGTGGCCACAACTCTAGTCTACATATATATAAACGTACTTATACACCTTACTAGTCTGGTGCCTCTTAGCCCAGAATACATTGTGAAAAAAGAGGAATATAAGATGGTATATCTAATGGCTTAAACTATACAAATAATCTCAGTATAGTCTTGCATTATACTAACTATCTTATACTTTAGTATAAACCCCATCTTATATTATGGGAAACAGATTATACTTTAGTTTACTACACATTCTTTGTATGGCTTTGTTTACTTAACTAAATGTGATAACTTTTTAGCTTCACCATCAGATCTCATTATTGTCTCATTTTTAGCATAACCATCTCATGTGACTTAAGATTTTTTTTACTGTACCAAACAAAGTCATGATGATTTTACAATAAGTTTCTACACTCTGTAAATCACTATATCTAGCTAACTAGCTTCAGTTTGTTGTGATAATTTTATACACACACATTTTCATACGGTAAAGCATATAATACCAGAAAAATTAATTATTCAATCTAAGAGTCATACAAATCTAGATTTTCTTGCACAGTTAGCACACCTGCGAAAGTTCATAGTAATGCCTGTTTAAAATTGAAGGGGTCAGTGGTGTGCGCATGCGTATTAGATGCAATTAAGTCGCCATCTTTGTCGCTATTGTATCAGAGGTTGTAAATGTGATTGATATGACGGTGTAACTCGCGGAGAGAGTATGCGCGATCGGCGCCATCGTCCAATGAGCCATGATGATAGTTATGGACCACAACTGTACATCCCGTGGCTGGCTGTAGCCAGTGGTGAAGTGGCGCGGCCAAGTGGACAATTCCTTCGATGGAAGCGATCAAAAACAGCTCTAGATGAGTAAGTATTAGACTAAAATGATAGCTTGTACGATAGGTTTAGCCGTATTAAATTGTTTATTGTGTATTGCATGACAAGTGCCTGCAAATGATTCAACTTTGGTGTTGCTGTGTACGTATTGCATGTTTTATATCCTGTTATCTCAGCTTATGGCGGATGACGAGTGGACACAGTTCATCAGCCATCAACGGTAAGAGTATGCATGGTCTGCTGTTATGATTTTGTATATTATCTCTTCAGAGGTACAGTTTCTTGTCGAACCTCTTAGTTCTACAGGCTGTCAGTGTACAACATCTGCAGTGTTAGTTTCCTTCAATGGCAGCTGCTTCCTTTAAAGAATCTGGTAGCGACCATATGTGGGCAGTTTTGTTCTGTTTTCACGGAGTTGTTCAACGTCATCTTCTAATTACTTAGAGCTGTAAGTGCATTAAGCCTGATTGTGTTTTTATTCATTTTCTTTTCAATAGGGTAGGAATTACAGACTTGGTCTCAGTTCTAGGAGATTCTTCTTTTTGCTAACATCTGTAAGTAAGTATACTGAGAGTGTCCAGTATACAATTTATATTTACCTTCGTTTAGGTTTGTGGAAACTGGTCTCATTTCTTCTGGGAACCGGTCTCATTTCTTCATACTTTTTATCAACAGCTGACGGCTGCTACCTCATCTGGCACTGTAAATGAGTTGAGTGCTTTCAAGATCCTGTTCCATCTTGTTTGTCTTTATTTCACTGACCATGCTCGTATTGCTAACAAAAGTAAGTTCACTGAGAGTATGCAAATTATATTATATTTAGTCTTGTTTCAGTTGTACTTAGTGATTACAAGATTCTTGGACTTGGTTATCAGTGTATCAGATGCTTCTTGTGAGCTTACGTAACACGTTAGCCCAACAAAGTCACATACTAAGTGGCTGTTTTATGTCTGGTTAGACTCACTGATAACACCTGTAAGTACACCAAATAATCCAGAATATGAATTATGTTTGCCTCCATTTAGGGTTGTGAGACCTGGTCTTATCAGACTTGTCTTAGTTGTACATGGATTGTCAGTCTCAGACTCGGTCTCAGTTTTAAAAGATTGTTACAAACTGTAAGTACAATGATTGTTCAGTATACGCATTATATTTACCATCTTTAATAGAGTTGTGGGACCTAGCCGCCATTCTACATGGTAATACTTGGTTTCCAGACAAGGTCTTGGTTTTATGAGATTCTTATTGTTACAAACTGTAATTCCAACAATTGTCCAGAATACACATTACATTTACCATCTTTGTATTAGAGCTGTGGGACAGTTCTAACAGACAACTAACAGATTGTCACAGAGTTCTACATAGTGATGATAATACAGGTAATTTGTAATGGAACTTGTGAATTGTATTTACTGTCTTACCTGCTGCAGTTGGATAAAGACTGATAAATGACGAAATTGATTTGATACTGTCATGGCCAAGGAGACATTGATTTACTAGCTGTACCTATTGTGGTTTTAACATATTTAAAGAATTAAATTCATTACAAATATAATTATAGAAATTATTTAATTAAAGTAGCCACAGATTATAGGAAAGTAAAAAAGTACAGTAGTATAGTAGCCAATATATGGTTGAAATAGGCTTAGTATAGTCTGATAATACACCACACTATACTAGTGATTTAATCTCTAATATATGACTGTCTTAAATGTATTCAATAAGATTGTTATAGTAAAGTCCTAATCTATTAATATATGCTGTACTATTTCATCCCAATACTAACATAATAAGACTGTTATAGACCTTATTATTCTGAGCTTTTTTCACAGTGATAAGCTGTAGTCCACTTCGACAATGACTCAATAAAACTATTATATTCTAAATAATACTCACCTTTACTTTTGACTGTGGTAACCAGTTTTTGTCATGCCACCAGACTCGAGTTTAGCCAGTGTGAATAGTAAGAATTAGACTAGTATCATTTAGTAGTTTGGTTTTGTTTACTTAAACTGTCTATTAGCTGCTTTTTTTCACTCAAGAAAATCACTATGGCAATTATTCTGGCGCTTAGTCTATATGACGATTGAGTGATCACGCTGGCATTTTGAGCACTACATGATGAGAGTCAAACAGCAAATGCAGGTTAGTGATATAACCCATAGCATACTAGCTTTCAATATCTCAGGTGGCTGCATTACTGTAGAGGGAGCATCATCACAACATTCGACTTGGTTACCCACAATCGATGTTAGAAACCTAGCCTTTATAAGTGTCACAGCTGTCTTGTGAGACTCTCCCAACCTATTAGGTGAGTAGTACATAAGTTATACAATGTGCACTCATGCTCTGCCTGTATAAACGCACTTGCCTTCAGGCCTGATGGCTCTCAGGCTCGTGCGTTTATATCAGGCAGAGCACTTGTGCCTGTTATATAACTATATCCGCACAAAAACAGCCAAGCTGTGAAAAAAGGTGCGGCCTTAAAAAGTGCGCATTATTAAAATTTATTAGTATTAACATCATTGTAGCCATTTGTTGGCCGCCACCTTTGATTTCACAACTTTTTTCACCCAGGCTTTTTAAGGCCGCACCTTTTTCACAGCTTGGCTGTTTTTGTGCGGATATCACTTCTTTTTGTAATTGCAAGTTCCAAAGCCAGCCTACGGTTGACTTTGATAATTCATTTAAATTTTTTTCCCCTTTTCTACAGATATCATTGAAGACTGCTTGGCTGAAATAAGATGAATTTTGAAAATGCGTAGCTATACCCCCAATGACTCAAACTAAGAATGGGAGATGCCCTACCTTGAGGAAGCTTCCATTGCAGAAATGGTTAATTATACCATTCTAGCACTTTGGAGCTACAGATACATATTGTTTAGATTTTTTATTATTCCCAGGGTTACCAGCACCTCTTGCCTCCACCCTGACATCACAGACTGACTATATGAAACTACTCCTTCTGAAGAGAGACAAGGAGTGCAAGTCTTCTGTAAAATACAGCACTGAGCAGCATGACCCATACCACCCATTAATGTTGAAAATACAAGTGGGGTAAAAGAACCCTTCTCAACTTCATTTCCGTTGCTTCTCATATTCAAAACATCCGAATAAACCGTATCACGGGTGAGGATACTTTGGCACGATATGAAGGTGCAGTAGCCTTAACCTTGACATTAAAGAACGCCTTCAGATGTTTGCTTACCTCCCCAGAATCCTGAAGCATAAACGTCTAAACGAGTTCCATCCTCATTATTAACTGTGGCGTATCGAAGGCCGGCTCTCACCTGTAAAGGATGCATGAAATTTATTCATTTATCATTCAAACGTAAACTCGACACCTCTTATTCTATGTCCAATTCAATTATACCTCATGTCAATTCTCATAAAGATCTTGGATTAACATTATCTGAAGACCTAAGTTGGGATAAACATTACAAAGACATCACTGCTCGAGCATACAAAATGCTTGGACTAATTCGCCGTACTTTTTCCCCCACTCATTCACCTTCTACATTGGTTAGACTGTATGTATTATTGGTAAGATCACAGTTACTCTACTGTACGCAAGTTTGGCGTCCTCACTTAATGAAAGACATTTTAAACCTTGAAAGAATACAATGTCGTGCCACTAAATACATCTTGAGTGATTACATTAGTTGTTACAAAGACCGTTTGATAAATCTGAGGCTCCTCCCTTTAATGTACATATTTGAACTTCAAGACATACTGTTTGCTATTAAATCTATCAAATCACCAACTGATCAGTTCAACATCAATAACTACATCACTTTCAACTCTACCAATACTAGATCAGGCTCCAGCAACAAACTCTTGTTACCTCAACATCTTAACAACATATCACGACATTCTTATTTCCATCGTTTACCATCCCTGTGGAATGCCATACCAATTCTGGACCTAAACATGTCAGTTTGTTGGCTGAAATCTAAACTGAAATCATATCTGTGGGACCATTTCCTGACCAACTTTGATGAAAACAATAACTGCACTCTACATTACTTATGTCCATGCTCCAGAAGTCACCAAACTAAACCTCCAACTACCAATGTTAATCACTTATAATCTTAACCATGTAACTATGTAATTACTTAAGTAGTTAGTATTAATTGTACGTATTTATGGCTGTTGGTTTCCACCAACAGACCTTTGGTGTTTTTGTTTTTTACACCATAAAGCCTAAATAAATAAATAAATAAATAAAATAAATGAAAACGGTGTTTCTTGGTTCCGTAAAACGAGTATGTCGTCCGCCCACACTGGCTGTACATGCCGGGCCGCACGACAAGGCTGCTTTCATAATTTTTGTAGAATGTTCTAGAACAATCTAGATTATCCATTGGTAGATCTATGAAAGATCTATGAAATTATGAAACTTGATTATTGAGTAGATTGTACCTAGAATTTTCATCTATAAAGTAGAAATAAAGTGAGGTAATCAACCGTGATAGCAGTGGCTCAGTGGTTAAGGATTTGGGTGTTCAGTATGGAGGTCTCTGGTTCGAACGCCGGTAAGTAACTTTTTTTTCAACATTTTTAATGCACCTTTTTTTACCCCGCGGTGACTGTTCTATTAGAGTATTTCGACCCCGCGACTTACAGTTGTTTGGTTTTTGCCTTGTAACTCTGTAGCTGTCAATGCGATTTCTTTTAAACCACAAAAGGTTTGAGCTATGGTGGTTAACCTACGTGCACGCTGATTTTTAAGTTGTTCCCATAAGTAGTTTATCCTGTAGGTGTGACAACAAGTTATCATTTTAACGCAAATAATTGTCCATAGTTCTATGAATATTAATGAGATTTGCACCAACCTTGGTACATGACTGTGCCGCAATACGTTCTTTAAGTACACCAAACCTCAAGACAATTGAGCTACACATTTGTGTTTTATAATGGTTTTTGTAAAGTGTTCGAAAAGAAAAATCTAAGCCCCCCCGAGCCCCCTAAACGAAGAAAAAAACGAAGAAATTAAGCCAAATTTTGAAGGCTTATATTTCACGATTGCGTTAAGCTATCTTGCTCAAATTTGGTAGAAGGTGGAGGGCGTTTGCAGTATAAAAATGGTTCCAATGCGAGAAGGGAGCATGGAACTACGTATGTGTGAAAACTGCATTTTGTTTCTTCCTGTAAATATACTCACGGTGTGGTGCGCCAGTTTTCTTGGCCGCACGACACACTACCATATGTCTTGATAATAAGGATGGGGAAACAGGTAATTGTAACTTGTTACTAAACACTTTCATGACCAGTTCATACTATTCATACATGTACAGATACTACATAAATGGTAGCACAAAGTATAGCCTTGGTATTAATTTTTGATGCAAGTGGTAGAGTATAGGGGGCACAGCTCACTAGAAACTACATGTAGCCATTTTAACTTTAAAGATCAACACAGCAAAAACACTATTCTTGTTTTCATCATGTCAGTAATTAGTTGTAGTATAAATACTGAATATAAGTACCTTGATTGCTAGACACAAGAAAAACATACTAAAAACTGGTACCACTGCACCAAAAATTAGTAGGTTAAGTGTATTTTGAATTAGGTTACTAAATATAAGGTTGTAGACTGCTAACAGTAAGAATTTCTACGCTAAATTTTATCTCATGATGTTTAATTCTAAATTTTTAATGCGCTTAAGGCTAGAATGAATACCTGAAAATAAGCATACTAAATTGCTAGAAATAAGAAACACTTTTCTAAGTATTAAATCATAACTTGTTCCATTATAGAATTATATAACATTGCATATTATTCTGTAGGGAGTTTAGATACAAACAGTTAATCTTATAAATAATTCAGCTACAACAAGTCACCCCGAAGAGAGTTTAGCTACGAATATATCACTGTAGAGATTCAGAACAGAGCTCAGCTATAAACAAGTCACCCTGTAGAGTGTTCAGCTAAAACAAGTTGCTCTGTAGAGAATTCAGCTACAAACAAGTCACTGTGTAGAGAGTTCAGCCACAAAAGAGTTCATCTACATAAACCAGTTAGCTACCCTATAGAGATCAGCTACAAACAACTTACTTTATACAATGTTAAGCTACAAGTAAGTTACTCTGTAGAGAGGTCAGCTACAAACAAGTCACTCTGTAGTACAAACAAGTCACCACGTAGAGATGTTCAGCAACCAATCAAAAAAAACCACTCTGTAAAGAGTTCAGCTATACAAACAAGTTATAACTCCATAGAGAGATAAGCTAGAAACAACAGAGAGCTCAGCTACAAACTTAACAAATTACACTGTAGAGAGTTCAGCTAGAAACGTGTCACCCTATAGAGAAATCAGCTAGAAACAAGTCATGCTGTAGAGAGGTCAGCTAGAAGACATCACCTTGTAGAGAGTTCAGGTACAAACAAATCACCCTGCTGATTGTTCAGCTACGTATACAAACAAATCACCCTGTAGAAAGATCAGCTAGAAGAAATTACCTTGTAGTAGGCATTCCAGACTGATTTTAAAATTTTGGAAAAACGGGCTTTTTATATGCTCAATAGATAGAGTATTGATTGCCGATCTCAGAAATATATAGTTTGTTGGGTTGGAATTAGCTACTTTGGCATGCACACTGCTTAAAAACTGAAAAAAGGTATATTTTTTCTCCAGGGCTCCCCATACATTTTACAGGGGAAGATGGCACAATTGAATCAGGAAGCCATTTAGCAATCTGGACTATCTTGAAACTGCAGTTGCTTCTAGCTGCAAGTTTGTACATGTAATGAGAGTAACTTCAGGTCTTATTGGATCTCAGCGATCTTTGTATGCTTTGTGGTGAGCAAATATGTTTCACCTACTGCACACTTCTCAATACAATGGTGTATGCCCATAGGCAAGTGGCTATCTCAAGTTGGTAAAAACATCAAGTTAACAACTTATAAAGGTAAACAACTAAAGTGGAGGTGCCACAATGATGCAACAATACCTAAGGTGGAGTTGTGGTTTCAATTATGGCATTGTTATGCCGACTTTCAAGTGGTTTATACTTTTGAGCTGATGACACAACCATCAGAAAATTGCTCTGGAGCTGAAAATCGCTAACCCAAGCGAAGTAACTACGCACTTTAAAGTAAGCACCAGTGACTACCTTCCACCCGACCGTACGTTTTTTAAAGTTTTAAAGTATTCTACATACATTACAAGGCTTGAAAAGATTACAAAACAACACAAAACTTACTTATAGGTAACGCGCACGATAAAACTAAGATTTTCATGATGATCAGCGTGTGGACAAACCCCACAGCGATTTTCACCCTCATTGGAGCTCGGACGACGGAGCAATCCCAAGTTCAACACGAGTTGTCATTTTGTGCCAGGGTTCTATTGGGGAATATACGGAGAATTTTTTTATTAAAAAATCTCGGATACTGGAATGCCTACTTGTAGTGAGTTCAACTACGAAGAAGCCACCATGTATAGAGTTCAGCTGCAAACAAATCACCCTATAGAGAGAACAGATAGAAACAAGTCACCCTGTAGAGAGATCAGCTAGAAGAAGTTACCTTGCAGAGAGTTAAGGTGGTGCTGAACCGATTAAGGGCAGCCGCACAAAGTTAATTGTACAGCATGTTCGTGGTAATGCGCGAACAAACGCGGAAATTCATAGACCACAGCGAAGCGTCTCAGTTGACTAACAGAACAAGCTCTGTCAGACCACCCAGCTACTTTTGTTGATACAACTAACTTTATTCACGCTTTAAAACTATTAGCTTGTCACAACTCTGGTTAACTCACTGGCGAACGGGAACCAGCTGCCATCGCGTGATTACTGTTATACGGATCGTGATAAAGACTCGTGTAAAAGTACTTTCTATTAGTGTTAGTATTGTAGTGATGTGATCCCTACACACACCATGTCCACTTGCCTCTTCAACTCTGTGCTGGTCAGGATGCAGGCTGTGAAGCTGCAATACATGCAACGCGTTCTTTGTTTGCTGAGGAGAATACAGAGGCCGTATTGCTAGTTGATGCAAGTAACGCTTTTAATAGTTTAAACCGTCAAGTTGCCCTCCGTAACATATCTATACTGTGTCCATCCTTAGCTGTTATATTAATTAACACCTATAGGGCTAAAGTTCCTCTGTTTATTGATGGTAAACATTTATTTTCTTCTGAGGGTACAACACAAGGCGATCCATTAGCAATGGCAATGTACACCATTAGTGTTGTCCCTTTAATTGATGCAATACGTGATTGTGAAATAAGACAGGCCTGGTTTGCTGATGATCATACTGCTGCTGGCTCTTTGACTGGGTTGCGCAAGTGGTGGTCTGCCCTTGTGTCTTTGGGTCCTGCATTTGGCTATAATGTAAAACCATCTAAATCATGGCTGATTGTGAAAGCAGAACATCTAGATTTAGCTAAGAATCTTTTTGATGGATGTGGTGTGGGTATCACAGTGGAGGGTAAGCGTCACCTTGGCGCTGTTATAGGATCTCCTACCTTTGTCCGGCATTATGTGAATGAGAAGGTTGAGTATTGGGTGTCTTGTGTGCGGAAGTTAAGTGTGATTGCAAAGGCTCACCCTCATGCTGCTTATTGTGCTTTCATGCATGGTCTTATTAGTAAGTGGACATATTTTTTACGAACGCTGCCCAGAATTTCTGACTATCTTCAACCTCTTGAAACAACTATTTTTACAGAATTTATTCCTGCTGTTACTGGAAAATTTGTCAGTGATTTAGAGCGAGAATTGTTTTCTCTTCCAGCACGAATGGGAGGCCTGGGTCTGTGTAACCCTTCTGCTAATGCTAACTTTGAATTTGATTCTTTCATTCAAGTTACCTCATCTTTAACCAAGGAGATCATTGAACAACAGACTTGCTTTAGGATGTCAGTGGTTAGTGCCCAGCGTCAAGCTAAGGCTGATGTTATAGCTTTGAGACATCGGCAGCTGGTTTGTAAGCAATCGGAACTCACACCACAGTTGCCAGTTAGTTTACGTCGTATTGTTTCTTTATCTAGTGAGAAAGGTGCCTCATCATGGTTATCAGTGCTTCCTATTGCAGAACATGGTTTTGCACTCCATAAAGGTGCATTTAGGGATGCACTGTGTCTATGATATGGTTGGTTGCCCAATGGTCTACCTGCTAAGTGTGTCTGTGGTCATGGCTTTACTGTTGATCATGCAATGAATTGTGCTACAGGTGGTTTCCCTACTCTACGTCATAATGAACTTAAGGACTTCACTGCTGCTGCTTTGTCCGAAGTATGTCATAATGTGGCCATTGAACCAGTGCTGCAACCCCTGTCTGGTGAGTCCTTTCACTATGCCACAGCTAATGTGGAGGATGAGGCACGTTTAGATGTAAGTGCACATGGTTTTTGGGGAAGTCGTCATCAGAAGGCTTTCTTTGATGTTAGAATTTTCAATCCAACTTCTCCCAGTTATCGAAACACAGTGGTTTCTTCCTTGTACAGAAGGTTTGAAAGAGATAAACAAAGGATGTATGAACAGAGAATAAGAGATGTTGAAATGGGCTCATTCACTCCATTGGTTTTCTCCACGTTTGGAGGGATGGGTAGTGCGGCTACAGTTGCTTATAAACTTCTAACTTCTATGCTATCTACTCAACGGGGCCAATCTTACAGCAGTGTTGTGTCATGGATTAAATGTTCCACCAGCTTCTCTTTGCTCAGGTCAGCAGTGACCTACTTGCGTGGAGCAAGGTCACACCGTGGCAGCCCTGTGACCATTGGAGCACTTGACCTTGCTATTTCGGAAGGTCAAGTGTTGCCATCTCATTGATTTTTTGAGTTTACAGTCTTTTTGTCCAGCACTTTTACCATCTGGTGCTGGGGGTGGTGGCAAGAGGTGCAGGCACCCCGGGAAAAAAAAATATTAATAATCAGGTCATAGACATAGATGATTTGTAAGCATGCGCACAGAGCATACATGTATTCCGAGATGTATTCTTGTGAAACTTCTTCCTGTTTTCATTTCCAAACATTCTGAAATGTCTCTGCACGGACTGAAAACATTTTGCTGTTTGCATAAACCATCACCAAAGGCTTCCAGAACGACGAACTTCCGAGAGTCGAGCAATTCACGTGATCGTCACCATGACAGTAACCACGTGATAGAAACGGCGGGAACTCAGTTCAAACTGATGAAGACGTGGACGTCGTGCAGGATGTTTGAGAGAAGGCCTAAGCTTCACGAGGGTATTCTTTTAAGTCTGGGCGTTTTGATGGCATAAGTAAAGGAGATGTTATAGTTCTTCAGTGATGCCATCACCCTAACCCTTTGTTGATGATCACTAAACAGACGGAACATAATTAATTTTTATGTTGATCACTAAATTTGTTGATCACTAAGCAGATGGAACATTTGTTGATTACTAAACAGACAGCACATTTGTTGATCACTAGACAGACGGAAATTTGTTGAACACTAAACAGACAGAACATTTGCTAATCACTAAACAGATGGAACATTTGTTGAATACTAAACAGACGGAAATTTGTTGATCACTAAACAGATGGAACATTATTTTGGTGATCTCTAAACAGACGGAACATTTGTTGATCACTAAACAGACGGAACATTTGTCACTAAACAGATGGAACATTTGTTGATCACTTAACAGACAGAACATATGATTACTAAAGGACAGGACTATAGCTATGTACTGATGCAGGACATGTTGTATTACTGTATGCTTTTAGTTTTGGTTGTATTTTGTAAGTTTTTTGTGTCATAAAAAATTATAACAAAATTAGTAGTAAAACTGCAATGGAGAATTCTTCAATGGTTTTATAGAAAATTTAGCAAATGAAGTACAATAAGTTTGTCAGATGATTTGTGATAAGATTCACAGAAAAATGCATTGCAAATTCTATAAACAATTCTACAATAAGTATCACAATAGATTCCTTAGGTGATATTACTTGCTATAGTGTATTCAATTGGCCAACAATTCCATAGAGTATGTGGATAGTCATATTTGTTGTAAAATCTTGCATGTTATTTATCAGCAACTTTTCCTGTGTATAGCTAGCTACGTATAATATTTAGCTAGCTGTACATAATATGAGGGAAGATACTTCTAGAGTAAAGGGTTGGGTGGGTCGCAAAGATAGGGTCCGCAATCCGAAAAATCAACTTCTACAAATCAATCCCCCTACCATTGTGGGATGTTCATTGTAGTATCCCATTGCTTGATCCACCATGAAACCGGAGGCACGATTGTTGTCTTCACGGAAATATCATTTTCAGTATCTCACAAGATGCAAGATTTATTTTTAAAATTTCGTGCTCCACACAAAGGACCGGATGAAACTTGCTACATAGCCAAATCGTATCCAGAGTTGTTGTAGTTGAAAACTACGCACAGAAATAAGTAAATGATTTGCTGGGTGCCCGGCACAGGGTTGCTTTCTTTGAAAAAACAAACAAAGAAATACGAAGTTTCGAATTCAAACTGCCCTAGCTACCACCCAGGGCAAGAGAAGCCAACTATTCCTCATAGTGTTTCGATACGGTTGGGTGCATGGTCTGTCTATGCTGTTAGTTTGGAAAAGATCTGCGAAGATCTGAGACTTCTCACCATCTGGGTGACGAGCGTCAAAATTTTCTGCAGCATCAAAGAATTGTGTCGCGCTTTCTAGCCATTTCCAGCGCTTTTGCAGCCACAACAATCATCAATTATAGACTAAAACTATGGCAAAAGATGTCCCTGAACGTTTGGTAATAGCGGTTGTCAATTATTGTTTCATCCACAGCTTCCACGCCTCGCTCTAAGCTATGCATCAAGGCAGGTAGCAAAATCGTCCAAATTTGACTTCACCTCTCACGCTCCACAGCAGCTTCAAATCTTCACTAGATCAACCTACATCACCATTATGCTTCAAAACATCCCAAAACAAACCGAAAAATGCACAAAATCTTTCATTTTTGATTCGAGCTGGGTGGAGCTCCTGGTGAGCTGCTGGTATACTGCACAGGGCCGGAGCCCAGAGATTTTGAGTGGTCAGGCCATTCATGGACTACAATGGAGGTCATAGTCATGCACACTACATTTTATTGATTTGAAATTTAAATCACATTATCTACTGTAATGTATTTTGTGTGTGCTAGCTACAGCATGTATTAACATGCTAAGCTAAGGAAGTCTGGGGACATGCTCCCTGGGAAAATTTTTGAAAATACATGTTCTGAAATGGCACCTGGAAGCTATTTTACATACACGGACTCTTTCTGTTTTTTACACCAAGAATATATCCAGGTAATTTTGTGCTACTGTATACCAATTAATTCAATTTAATATATAGCTAGTAGCTAATTTTACTTTCGAAACAAAGTGAGTTTAGTTCTTTTGAGATACAGAAGCAATTTTGATTGTAATTGTTAATACATAACATGTATTATCAATTAGCCTATTGTGCAATTCTATGCAGATGGTTCATTAGAAAGTAATTTGAAAACAATTAAAATGGATATAATGGCTTAGATCAACCAGTGTAATAAGAGTATTGATATTCTATACCGAATGCTCTAACTATCACCGTGACTGTTCTATTAGAGTATAATGCAATGACTGCTCTATTTTTATTTATTTATTTTTTTATTTATTTAATGCTTTATGGTGAAAAGTGACACCAAAGGTCTGATGGTAACTTGCACCATCAGCCTGCCTAAATACAAAATTATCTACAATTGTACAATGTTATGTTGATTAATTATAAATGTTTGAAGTTTGTGACTGGAGGTCTGGATTGATGACAGGTTCTGCAAGGACAAAGGAAGTGAAAGGTACAGTTGTTGCTCTCGTCAAAATTCGTTAGAAAGTGATTCCATAAGAATGATTTAAGCTTAGATTTGAGAGTAGAATATGATGTGTTTATATCCATTATCGGCATGGCATTCCACAAAGATGGTAACCGATGGAAATAAGAATGTCGAGCTGTGTTGTTAAGGTGTTGAGGTATCAAGAGTTTATTGCTTGCTCCAGCCCTAGTAGTAGAAGAGTTGAAACTGATAAAGTTGTTGATGTTGAACTGGTAGGTTGGTGACTTTAGTGACTTGATAGCAAACAGTATGTCCTGCAGTTCAAATATGTATATGAGGGGAAGGAGCTTCAGGTTAATTAGACGATCTTTGTAGCAGCTGGTGTAGTCATTAAGGATGTGTTTAGTGGCTCGGCGTTGGATTCTCTCAAGGTTAACAATGTCTTTCATCAAATGTGGTCGCCAGATCTGAGTACAGTAAAGTAATTGCGATCTTACCAAGGATACGTACAATCTAACCAAGGTAGTAGGTGAATGATTGCAGACAAATGTCCGTCGAATTAGACCAAGTGTTCTGTAAGCACGGGCAATGATGGTTTTATGATGTTTCTCCCAGCTCAGATCTTCAGATAGTATCACGCCAAGATCCTTGTGAGAATCTGCATGAGGTATAATGGAATCAGACATTGAGTATGTTGTGTGGAATTTGCGTTTGAATGATAAGTGAATAAATTTCTTTATATTGAAATTTAAGTCATTGTCCTGTGACCAGGCGAAAAGAGCGGTAATGTTATCTTGAAGGTCTTCCTTGTCAGAAACCGATTTAATGTGATTAAAACATTTGGAATCGTCTGCAAACTTTAGAAGCTGGCATTGATGGATATATGCAGACATATCATTGATATATACTAGAAACAATAACGGACCGAGGATGCTCCTCTGTGGAACACCTGAAACTACTGGTAACAAGTCAGAGTAGACATTATTAATAGAGACTCTTTGATAACGGTTAGTCAGGTAGATCTTGAACCAGGACCATAATGGGCCTGTTATTCCAATTGACCATAGCTTTTGAAGTAAAATCACGTGTGATACTGTGTCAAAGGCCTTGCTGATGTCAAGGTAGATAACATCAGTTTGCAAAGAAGTGTTAGTGATGAAGTCAGTTAGAATTAACATCTGTTGAAGTGTGGAACAACCCTTTGTGAAGCTAAACTGAGTATTAGAGTATCTCGATATTTTGTAAATTCAAGTGGCTGAAAAGTGGTTCGGCCGGTCGGCTCCGGTCCTGGGCCACTGCATCATATGAAATCACAGAATACCAACTACAGCTACTAGAGTAAAGTATCAATTATCGGACAATATGATGTTCGGACAGCTGCCACTCACTTCCTGGAAATCCTGCAGCTTAAGTTATTGTACCAAAAGGTAGGCTACAATAAGCAAAAATTATCCTCCAACAATCAGCTTTGTGTGATTAAAAGCTTAAGAGTTACAGCCAATAGTATGCTTAGTCCGATAAAATCTATGCTCGGATAAAACTATCAGTTGTCGGACTTTGATTTTTATTACCAGTAAACAATGTCCAATTTATTTCAAATTTGTATGCAAATATACATGTACTCATTAGCTATTAATGGCCAAAAAATGGTTTCGTTATCTTTAGCATAGAGGGAGTACGGGCCTCCCAATTTTTAGTGATATTGTCGGACGCCCTCCGTTTTAATTTAGCCATGCCCACCAACAAAGTTTGGATGCTTTTGCAACAAATGCACCAGAGCTAAACCACAGAAGAAGGTAAATAAATATCTCTCAAGAGTAGAGGTGTGCTTTAAAGTTGATACTCAGGATATTTCCATTGGAACGCAGTATTTTTGACTCCTAAATGAAGGAGATGCGCGCAAGGTGGAAAAATGAAGTTATGCAAAACCACCTTCTGACCACCTACATATGCTAGTCTTGGTGTCCTATCACAAATACTGTCACGGAAATTGAAAAGCTTTTCTTTCTCTACCTTGTATGGGTGAAACAAAAAGGACGAAAATGTTGCTTTGTGCATCCATAGAAGGTAGAAAATGGAACATCTTTTCATTTCTAGGTGGTATTCGCGATTGCGGCACCAAGACTAACAAATGTGGTTGGTAAGAAAGTTGTGCCTCGTAATTTCATTTTTCCACCTAGCGTGCATCTCCTTCATTTAGGAGCCAAAAATACTGCGTTCCAATAGAAATATCCTGAATATCAACTTTAAAACACACCTCTACTCTTGAAAGATATTTATTTACCTTCTTCTGTGGTTTAGCACTGGTGCATTTGTTGCAAAAGCATCCAAACTCTGTTAGTGGGCATGGCTGAATTAAAGCGGAGGGCGTCCGACAATACCGCTAAAAATCGGAAGGCTCGTACTCCCTCTATGCTAAAGATAACGAAACCATTTTTTGGCCATTAATAGCTAATGAGTACAGGTATATTTGCATACAAATTTGAAATAAATTGGACATTGTTTACTGGTAGTAAAAATCAAAGTCCGACAACTGATAGTTTTATCCGAGCATAGATTTTATCGGACTAAGCATACTATTGGCTGTAACTCTTAAACTTTTAATCATGCAAAGCTGATTATTGGAGGATAATTATTGCTTATTGTAGCCTACCTTTTGGTACAATAACCAAAGCTGCAGGATTCCCAGGAAGTGAATGGCAGCTGTCCGAACATCATATTGTCCGATAATTGATACTTTACTCTACTACCAAACGTTTTGAACCATCTTTTATCATCATTCTAAACAAATTTAAGTGGCTAGTGTGGCATCAGAAGTACTGGAAAGCACTTTGGTACCATTGAGAGAATCCTTTGAAATGACGCACGAAAATTTTGACGTTCTTCACCCAGATGGTGAGAAGTCTCAGATCCTTTCCAGACTAACAGCATAGACAGACTATGCATCCAACCTTATCACATCACTATGAGGGAGAGTTGGCTTTTCTTATCTTGGCTGGTAGGGAAGTTTGAATTTGAAAATTCGTGTTTTGTTTTCTGCTTTTTGAGAGAAAGCAACCCTGTGTCGGTAATTAAACCCAGTGAATAATTTGCTTATTACTGTGCGTACTTTTGAACTACATTAACTCTAGATAATACCTAGCTAAGCAGCAAGTTCTATCCTGTTCTTTGTGTGGAGCACGAAATTTTAAAAATAATTTTTGCATCTCACGAATTTTTTTTTTTTTTTTTTGAAACCATCAGAATAAGGCCACACCAAGTCAAACCTTAGTTTCTGGTCACCCGCCCGCATGGAAAACTGGAACCCCAGTTTATGAGGACTATTATTAATATTACAGGCGTTTAAGTGTACGTGACCAAGGACAGTGATTTTTAAACACTGCAAAAGATCGAGATACTCTAATAGAGCAGTCACACTACCCTTAACTTTAATACTAGATACTACTATAACGTTTTTGACTTCTCCTTGATTAGCTATATAGCTATTAGTAATGCTTCTGTTGCCAGTAAGTAACTTCAGTACAATATGTATGTAGCATTGATCACTACACTGTTAAAAATGAAGTGCTATGGTAGCACCTCTAGGTGCTATTTTTTGACCGGAGCAGTCAAAATTTAGCACTTTTGGTGCTACCATAGCATTTTTAGGTGCTATCATAGCACTTCATTTTTAACAGTGTAGCCTAATGATCAGATATACTATAGCTTAAACTTTCCTAACAATTCAGATGTGGTCCTCTAATGATTAATCTAGTAACTCTTCTAGTGGATCTAAACTTGGACTTCCTTATCACTGATCACTGATATACTGACTAGAAATCTGGTAACATTTGGTGAGCTCAAACTTCAACTTTTCCATGATTAAATAATTGCAAGTATGATCCTAAATTAACAAGTGCATGGCATCCCTTAGTTAAAACATTAACTTAGCTTTCCCACATGATCACTGAAAAACACTAGCCTGGAGCACTCAACAACTCAACTCAAAACTTTGACAGCTACTTTACTGAAGGTTTACTGTATAGAAGGCTGGAAACACATGCATATATAGTTGACTAAGACTTCACATTTGAAAGAGTTTCTGGTGTGTTAATATATTAGTTAGCTAATAAATAATAATTTCCTGACATAGCTAATGAAACATTTCATTTGTAAAGCAAAAGTAGCTACATGAGCAGACCTTTCCTTAGTGTTAGCTACACATTGTTGTGCTCAGCAGTGTAGCTAGCCATCAACAATCTTCCTGGTGCACTTTGCAGAAGCATAATTAACTATACTTATGCTATAAGAATGTTGGTTAAGCTTGGTTGTAAACTCAATATGAAATGGGTAAATTGAGCAAAATTAATAACATTACAGTATTACTGGTGTATATGTAAGAGTCTATGATAGTCCTGAAGTCCTGATCATCCGCCCGCCCGCATCCTTTTGTTGGCTAGGGAGTGACCAGAAACTAAGGTATGACTTGGAGTGGCCTAATGATGAAATGACAAAATTACATACAGAGCCTCGGACACATGCGACTACAAAGATAAGATCCGCGTAGGCATGGCAAGGATACATACAAAAATAATTAACTACAAAACTTAACTTAAAGTGTCCAGGTTGGATTACTACGTGCATAAAAGATTCTCTGAGAGGAAGTTATAGCCACAGCAGCTGCTCTATCAAGCAATGCTTTCGTCTTGGAAAAACTCAGATTTGAAACTCTTTTCATAGATGTTACTGTCTCTGTAAGGTAATGGCCAAGGCAACCAATTTCAACTGTGTGGTAATGACTAACAAAACCCAAGCGGTCAAGCTCAGCAATAATTTGCAGATATTCTGGCTTCTCCTGCTTACGTTCTCGTGCAGCAGAAAGGTCAGCACGAGAATTAAATGGGCAGGTAAGTTCCAGAAGTACAACAGATTTCATTTCTGCATTATATATAACAATGTCAGGTCGGTGAGAACACACTAGTACAGCAGGGGGAATGGTGGCAGGAGGAGAGTCAGACGCACGTTTGCCATCCAAATCAGCAAATATTTCTACATTATCCAAACAAGCTTGCAACTCAGACATCAAACATAATAAAACAGCATCATGACGAAAAGTAAACCTGCCTTGCTGCAAAGCCACAGGACACCCATTTAGCACATGGTGACAAGTTGGACGAGGTGACAAACAAAGTGAACAAGTTGCACCAGTTTGTATATGCCAGCGACGTAAATTTAACGGAGTTGGTAATGTATCTGATGAAGCTCGCAGCACAAACGAAAGCTGGCCTGGATGAAAACCCAACAGGAGTCGATTCCACAGCTTAGAGTCAGCTTCCAGAACAGCACTTGATTCAAATTTACATTGAACAGAGAGAGTGTCCAGCTTCTCTTTGCATAGTGTCAATTCTCTAGAAATGGCAAAGTGTTTGCTAGCTGTGTAGAGCTTGCGAGCCGTAGGAATAGAGTCCAGTTGAGCTCTGGCTTCATTGAGTAACTCCTGATGAGAACTGTTAATCTGGAGGAAATTGGAGGAAAGATCCACTTGTAAGGCCAACTCCTTAATCATCGGATCTGATGAGGAGGAGATGTTGGCAAGTAAACTAAGTTTACACTGCTTTGAAATTGAACGCACACTAGGACAGCAAACACCTGGATAGTTCAAGATCACACGAGTAGCACTGCGAGGTAAACAGAGCCAACGTTTCAGGTATTTAGTAGCTAGATTTTCCATTTTATTGATAGTGGATGGTCCAACACTATCAACAGTGAGATGGAATCTGATGATTGAGAGAACATAATTCCTATAAATCCATACTTGGTACTCAGGTCTTAATGGCAAACTATCAACTTTCTGTATAAGGTCAGAAAACCTAGCAAACATAGCTTTGCCAGAAGCACTTTTGGTAGCATGAGCAGAAACTCCAATCAACTTCCCCAAAAATTTGGTCGGGCCATCTAAGATAGTTTTGGTAGTACCACCAGATAGAGTTATTCCACAAGAACAAAATTTTGTGCCATCAAACAATAAGGAAACACATTTAGATGGCTTCAGTTTTAAGCCAACATCACCAGCTTTCGAGTCTATTTCAGTTAGCACTTTAGTGTGAACTTCTTTAGATGTAGAGATTAAAGTTGCATCATCGGCATATGCCTTGGTAGAATGTTCTGAAGATGTAGCGGTCTTAAGCTCTGATTTACTAAAATCGATTATGATTATGATTATGATTATATACTGGGTCGAGACAGCACAGCTGATAATTGACCCAGGTAATTACAGACAAAAAAAACATTTAACATATACATATACATGCATACATAAAATTATTTATTGTGTGATGACAAGGTGGTTGGTAAAAATTTCTGTGGATTGCTCTTCAATAAAGTTGTTAGGTAAAGTGTTCCATTCTCTTAAAGTATTCGGAAAGAAGCTTTTCTGATATGATACAGTGGAACTGACTGGGATTATAAATCGATGTTGATGGAGCTGTCTAGTTGGATACTGAGTTGGTAAGAAATAAGATGGTAGCTGTATGGAAGGAGTAAGCTGATGAACGATTTTGTGAAATTGGCTTAACCTATTAATGTGTCTTCTCTCTTGTAGGGTTGGCCATTCAAGGAAGTTCAACATATCTGACACACTACTGTACCAACTAAAATCAGAAAGGACCCATCTTGCAGCACGTCGTTGGATTTTTTCTATGTCATATATTAAGTATTCATGATAAGGGTCCCAGACACAAGCTGCATACTCTAACAATGGTCTTATGATGGTAATGTAGGCATTTTGCTTGACATTACTATTACATTTACTTAAGTTGTGCCGAAGAAAATTTAAGGATCTGTTTGCTTTAATGCACATAGCTTGAATATGATGCGACCATTGCATGCTTTCATGAAAAATAAGTCCCAGGTATTGATGTTGTTCTGTTAATTGAAGAGTTTCGTCATTTAAATTATAGTCATAATTAATGGGAGATGTTGATCTTGTACACCTTAATACTACACATTTGTCAATGTTCAATTGCATCTGCCACTTTTTAGTCCAGTTAAGAATGATACTGAGGTCTCTTTGAAGGCACAGTGAATCTTCTAAGGAATCAATTATCCTATACATAACGCAATCATCAGCAAATAGCCGAACAGTTGAAGAAATATTTTCATCAATGTCATTAATGTACAACAAAAACATGAGAGGTCCCAATACGGTTCCTTGTGGAACTCCAGACTTTACGGGTAGTTTACTTGACACATGATTTTCTAGAGTTACTTGTTGGTTTCTTTTAGTCAGCCATTGCTCTATCCATTTAACAAGGTTACCAGTAATTCCATAGTGCTTTAGTTTGTTTAATAGCCGTCTATGTGGCACTTTATCAAAGGCTTTGCAAAAATCTAAAAAGATCAGATCTACTTGCTTCTTTTCGTCCATAGCTTTAAGAATATCACGGGTTAGTAGCAGTAGCTGGCTTTGACAGGAATGAGAAGGCCTGAAACCGTGTTGATGCTTATTATGTTATTGTTGTTGAGATGTTCCATTATGAAATGAAATACAATATGCTCCATTACTTTACAACATGTAGATGTAAGAGAAATAGGCCTATAGTTGGATGCCAGGTTTCTGTTACCCTTCTTGTGGATCGGTACAATGTTAGCAGATAGCCAGTCTGTAGGAAGTGTCTGATTTTTAAGGCTTTGAGTGAAAATTACCTGTAGTACTGGAGCAATGATTGAGCTACAGAGTTTTAGTACAAAGTTAGGGATACAGTCAGGTCCAGGAGATTTATTAGTAGACAGATTGTTTAAAACGTTTTCAATTCCTTCAGTAGAAAAACTAAGACTTTCAATTAGTGGAAAAGTGGTTTCTAAGTTTGAGAATGAAGTATTTTCATCTGTAAAGAAAGTAAA
This sequence comes from Dysidea avara, assembly GCF_963678975.1. Classification (NCBI taxonomy): domain Eukaryota; kingdom Metazoa; phylum Porifera; class Demospongiae; order Dictyoceratida; family Dysideidae; genus Dysidea; species Dysidea avara. The sequence continues at coordinate 36,670,504 of NC_089276.1, forward strand.
AAATTGGTTGTTCAATGTTTCAGCTTTCTCTTGTGGAGAGGTAATGCATTGCCCATCAACTTCTAACAAGAGTACATAATATATATATTTAGGAGAGTATCCAACGCTGTATTGCCCCTTCAAAACGCACTGCGTAATAATGTTATGCAATAGTCATCATCACCAAAGGTGCTAACTTGCTTCAAGAGCTACAAGGGCCTTGAAGTGCTTGCAGGTCTTCCCTTTGGTATATCAACGCCTATCAACAAGTCTTTCATGGCGAAGCCATGTGTTGGAGTTTACTGAAATTATACTAAAATATTCAGATATGTTACACAATGTTGCACAATTATTATGCAGTGTGTTTTGAAGGGGTAATACAGGCGTTGGATACTCTCCTAAATATATATATTATAAACTCATGCTTCTAAGGATGTTATGCTGGAGAAGTCTTTCCGCTGATGTTTAATCAGTTACCAAAATCTTTTACGATTATTAGTATGAGAATCATCAAATAGATGTGTACAATAATTATGATAGGCATCTTTCATTAAGTTATTAACCTCGTTTCTCACATGCCTATATGCAGACCAATCTGATCCTACTTGTGTGTGTTTAGCATGAACATATAATTTGTTTCGGAGTCTCATTCTTTGCTTGATAAACTGATTTAGCCAAGGAACATCTTTATGAGGCTTAATTACTTTAGTGGGTACAAATTTCTCGATGATATCAATAATATTAGTTTTAAAGAGATGCCAATTATCTTGGATAGTTCGACGGTATGGATCGTGTTCAAAGAATTTTTCACAAAATTCATGCATTTCTGATATAATTCCATCTTTGTCAACTTTGTGAAATTGGAATATTTTTCTTCTTTGTATTTTGTGCTTTTCTAAACTAGTGAGCACTTCAAAGCTCACAGCATCATGATCTGACATACCTGGAATTGTATCTATTTTATTTATTATAATAGGTTGGGATACAAACACAAGATCTAATGTGTGATTTTCTCTAGTACATTCGTAGACTTGCTGTTCAAGTCCAAATTCATTTACTATATCTAGAAACATACTATTTACTTCTCTACCATACACTGGGTTTGCTCCAATTTGTCCAATGCCGTCTTTCCATATTATACTTGGTAGGTTGAAATCTCCAGCTAGGATTAGATTGTTAACGTTGGTTACCATACTTAGGGCTGTTTTGAGATCTTCCATAGGATTAACATTATTGTCAGGTGGTCTATAAAATGAGCAGATACTTATGGGTTCTCCATGTACTGGGGAAACTTTTGCCCAGATCATTTCTGCATTAGTAGTCATTGACACATTAAGGAAAGGAATACTTTGAGATATTGCCAGAAACACTCCTCCACCTCCACAACATCAATCCTTTCTAATGATGGAATAACTTTGTGGGAACACTTCACTACTCGTATATGTTTCATCTAAGTGAGTTTCACAACCTATAATAATGTCAGGCTTATGTTCATCAACCATGGCCTTCAATACAGCTCTCTTTCCTAAACTTCTTAAGCTACAACAATTTAAGCTGATTACTTTTAGAGAAGTTAAACAGGATGGGTCATCTGAGGGAGTACAGTGATTTTCATAATCAAAGGAAAGGGGTTTCGGATTATTTTCCTGATTAGATATGTGCTCAACATTGTTATCAAAGTCAAGGGTATGGGGGATCCGTGCAGGGAGGGGAGCTAAAACTGCCCCTTCCGCTGCACAATCTTGCCGTTTTTTATCTGGTATCGGTTTCCGTCTTCATTTAGTTCTTTCACGTCAAGCCGCAACTTCTTGTTCAGTTCCTGTTCCCTAGGTGTCATATCAGGTGAAATAAATATGTTCTTGGTTTCTTGTTCTCTACGCAACTTGAATGTGTTCCTTAGTACATTAGCCTTCTCAGATTCAGTGGAGACAGTGATTCTTAGTAACCTTGGTCTATCTCCACGTTTCCCAAGCTTGATTGCATTAGTTATAGAGGGAGTCACTTCCACATGTTTTTGAAGTAAGTCATTGATTTGTTTGATGTCTTCCTTCTTACGTGTGGCACCATCTTCAGAAGATGGCTCCTTCAAGTTGTGCACAATAAGGTTTAGTCGTCTTTTAGACTTCTCTTTTTCCTCATTAAGGTATGATGAAACAGTTGTTGTGATGTGATCATTTGGTGGTGAGGTCACAGAGCTTGGAGGAGCAGGAATTGGTTGAGAACTTATGCTACTAGCTGTAGCAGAAGCATAGCTTATATTTGCATTGGTTGAATTTTTAGTCTCGAGAGTTTTAACTCGTTGTTCTAGGGAGGAAATGATAGATTTCATGTTGTCTACTACTGATTCATAACTGGCTAGTTGACAGTGAGGACAATGATATGATTTCTCTGACTTAGCAAGGGATTGAAACAGAGACTTAGACAGACCTGCACATTGGCGATGCAGCCAAGAATTACAAGTACCCTCACAAAAGATAGCATCATGACCATCCACTTCTTTGGTATTCTCAATAATGATATCAGTACAAATTGGACAAATATACTCCTCACCTTGTTTCCTTTTCTTAGTAACGTCTTTACTTTGACTATTACCTTTATCTGGTGACTCGGTTGGCTGTCTCCCTCGTTTTACAGCTCCATTATCCATGCTTAGCGGCCGCAATTCTGATTAATGCCCACTATGACTAAAGACAGAGACAAATGCACGTACTGCTATAACAAATAACTGGCCTTTGGTGGTACCGTTAAAAACGCCACGGTACAACAGCGATAGCTCTGTGAAGACAACAATCGTGCCTCTGGTTTCATGGTGGATCTGGCAATGGGATACTACAATGAACATCCCACAATGGTAGGGGGATTGATTTGTGAAAGTTGATTTTTTGGATTGCGGACCCTAGCAAAGAGCAAGAATTTCTCAAACGATTTTAACCGATCGATTTTAGTCGCGATTTTACTAAGCGCACAACTTAATAGTTTTTTCTGACAAAAGTTGAGGCGTTTGTTATGCTGCACGGGAACATTAAAAATGGCGACGTTGGCAGGTGCTGGCAGAAAGTTGGAGAGAATCGAAGCGTTCTTCTGTGACATAGAGAAAGAGAAGACTCCGTAAGCAAGTGGTGAAATAAAAAAATGCCAGTGAAGCGGCCGTCTCGACTCGAGGGGTTCTGGACTCAAGTCACTACTCGCACATCACCCGCCTACCTTAACAGCTATAATTCTATATGCGTATGTGAAAAGGAATGGTATTGCCACTGCTTCTAATGTGAGGAAACAAGCAAGCTCTTCTTACTACAACTCGGTGTAGGAAAACAAGGTAGGCATCATTTAGAGTCGCCTAGTCCAGTACACAAATATTTATTATATCCAGGTTATCAAAATCGCACTCATCAATAGAGTAGTATGTCTGGAGATAAATATAGTGTTACTCGTCAGTAGAATGTATCACCAGATGTATTAAGAGAATGGTAGCTTTGCCAAGATGGTGAACATCATTAAGACTATAGCACCTGTTGAAAAAGTCACTCGGACCTCAGGATGCCAACCTACAACTGAGTTTTGAGCTGTTACTGAATGTCGTTGATGTGTCACCTGGTCTGTAGGTGAGGTTCTCTTTTGTGATTACAAGTCTTGTTTGTAATTATGTGTTTGTTTATTTGTTTGTAGTACAGTATGTGTTTATTCTGTTGTATATCATTAAACAAGGTCACAAACAGACATCCTGTTCAAAATATTTGTAACCTTATGTCCTACATTGCTCATATCTTGCCTACAGTAATTGTGCTAAGTAGTACCTTGAGTAGTATGTATGCATTCCCAGGTGCATTTGGATTGAACATAATACCACACAGTACTTTACCATTATTTGTAACTTGATTTTAGAAAGCGATCCAAATTATACACCAGGGGAAATTTAACGACCACCTCTAGTGGGTAGCTACACTATCAAACTATCCGGCAATCCTGATGCTCAAAACTGGTTTCTTGAGGTTATGTTTTCTGGGTGCCCTGTCAGGCTCTAGTCACCTTTTCTGGCTTTGACATGAGGACCTCGCTTCATGAGAATCAGTGGTGGATGGCCTTCAACGGTCAGCCAAAGATTTTGGTATTGATTCTGCTGTATTTCAGCCACTTAAGGAGCTAGTTTTCAAGAATAGCTGCCAACCTGCTACTAATACGCCTAATGTATTTTGTGGAGTGGACTCACACTAAGCTAGAAACAGCTTCTTAACAATTATCCAGGCATTTTCTAGTTCTTGTACCACTGTAGACACTAATGTCAAGCTAAAAATACTGAAGCTGCTCTTCCTACAACGTCACAAATATCGCGTATGTACTAATTTATTAGAATATTTACAAGACATTATAATAGTGCATAAATAGTAGTTTATAGGCTACACATAGCCTTTTCTACACGGTCTATATAGTGACAACATATTTGTAGATCGGTGTAAACTAGCTGAGCAGGCAGCATTAAGCGGATAGCGCAATACTAACTACATCACTAAGTATTTACTTCTGGTCATTCACAGTAGCCTATCCGCTAGTACTAAGCAGTAAAGCAGCAAAGGAATTAATCCTACGCAACTACAATAGCCTCCACCACTGCTAGTATGCACAAGTGCACATGTTTTGTAAACATTCTATTAAATTAGTGCATTCGCGAACTCTGACTTTGTAGGAAGAGCAGCTTCAGCAGTTTTAGCTTGATAATGGTGTTTCCAGTGGTACAGGAGCTAGATAATGCCTGGATAACTGTTAAGAAGCTGTTTAGCTCAGTGCACGAGTATGGCTTTCTCTACACAATTTGTGTGAAAACATGATAGACATGCCATAAAGCAGTCAAGAAGATACTTCTGTGTGTAATTTTTTGTTATAGTTATTCTTCATTAGCAGCACATAGCAACATAATTACAGAATTACAAAATAATTAATCGATTACAAAATATATCAATTACAGTATTTACAAATCCAGCTAGAATTAATAATAGCAATAGCATATACATGGTTGATTAATTGCCTATTAAGTTAGAATGGTTAACGGCAAGGGTGCCTGGTTTTTAGAAGTACCATAGCATCTACTTGTTTCAGAGCTGGTCATATATATGTAGGATTGCACAATACTACTAGCTTAGTTAGCTACCCACAGCTCTGCTGTTTAACTACAGGTATTGTAGATCATTTTAGTATGTGTTCTTAAAAAGTGACATCATCATGACATCATCATGTATGTGTCTCTGGCTCCATGAATTGTGCTGGTGTTTAATGCTTAGTTCCCATTTATGAATTTTAGTTATCCTGCACGTAGAGAAGGTATGTACCAAGGCTAGTGGCTATACAACTGTACGACTCAATGACCTATCTACTACACTATATAACTAATTGCAAAAGAACTGGATATTCAAATGTCTACATTTTTGATAGGAAAAAAACAAAGTTACTATTAGTCAACTCACTGGTGAATTGTCTGAAAAAGCTTCACAGCTAGTGATGAAAGAGAATGAACTTTGAAAAGTCTAGGAGGACAACAAATTGTTACAAACTGAGTTGTTAGATAGTAAAGAAACAATTACACATCTGAAGAAAGGGCTCCTTGACACTGAAGCTAAGCTAACTGTATCATACACCGAAATTAAACAAATTAAAAATGATATAAAACTACAACAGGTAAAGCACTTACCTATTCATTTCATTGTATATAACAATCATAAATGTCTTAACACTGTTACTGTATGTACACAACAGGAAGAAAACAAAGTTGTAATTGCTCAACTCAATAGTGAGTTATCTGAGACAACTTCACAATTGATGCTGAAGGGGAATGAACTAACAAAAGTCAAAGAGGACAACAAGTTGTTGGTGAAGCAATTCAGAGAGAGGAAAGATAAGAAAAGGAGAGAGACAATACCTTAGGTAAAAATGGTAATAGCTATTAATATTAACATGTAAACTACAGGACCAGCTGGTCCAGCAGGAGTTACTAGGAAGTGGTAGATATGGGGAGGTGTGGAGGATGAGTTATGGTGACAAGACATATGCAGGTAAGATCATCCACAAGACCCTCCTACCAGGATATCTTGATATGAGTGTAGACCAGATCAACCAGTTTGTAGCTGACATTGAGAGTGTCTCTGCCACATTTAGTTCTTATGAACATCCTCATTTAGAGAAATTCTTCATAGTAGCTCAACCAGCTACTGATAGTCCTCCCATATTATTAACTGAACTACTGCCTGATAACCTCAACAGTTTTACTGCAAAGATGAAAGGAAAGTTACCCGTTCATGTGCAACTTGATCTCTGTTATGGCATGGCTAGAGGCGTACAGTTCTTGCATGATGATGGAGTGATACACAACAATCTCCATGGGGGAAATGTGCTGATCACAACAGATGGACAACCCAAGATATCCGATTATGTCTGTCCACAAATTACTGAATTGAACAAGAAAACAACTCCACTATTTAAAGCTTATATGTCACCCGAAGCAATAAAGAACACTCTAGTATGGTCCAGACCTTCTGACATATATTCATTAGGAATACTTTTCCTACAAGTAGCCACTCAAACTCCTCCTGCTCCGATAGAGGATGGTGAACTAACTGAAGTGCAGCGGTACAAACCACAACTAGATGACATTATTGGCAATCCTCTACTACCAGTGATAATACAATGTCTTAGCATTCTACTAGCCAGGCCCTCTATTGGTCAATTGTGCAGTCGTATCAACATTGCTAAACACAGTCCCCAGAATGTGATGTCTGGTGCTCTACATCATGTTAAGGTGTGTATGAACATGTATTATTATCATACAGTACTGTATAGATCCAAATAAAAGAGTTCCCCCAAAATACTGCCACTAAAAAATCATTTGTTGTACAACAACGAACATCTTTGCTGAAAACCCTTACACAAAGGTGATAAAATTTCATATAGACACTCTCCTTATAGAAATGTAATTATATTTGAAGCACCAGTAGGCACTACTCTAAGAGGGAGTAGATACAGTAGTAATACGTCTACCACAGTAGTATGACTAGCACTTAACAACAATTGAATTGCTACTAAAAGTGCATATTGTAGCTTTGAACAAATCAGTGTAACTACTGTAGAATTTTGCATGGGCAACGTCAACCAAAAACAGTGTATTTTGTCATATGTGACTGGATTTGCAAAAAGGGTCTTCCACACATATCCAATTAACCAATTTTGACGATTAATAACTAGGGGTGGGCAGTATCTCAGTTATATCGTAAAACCATATTCTGTTGAAACGATACCAGTATCGTACAAAATTCTTAGAAACGATATTATCGCGATATCAAGATTACCACGGTGTTCTCCCCAATTATATCCATCTAAACATGGTGGGGCATCACGCCACTACTGCTGTAGGAAAGGGATCGAGGATCCGGATCCAGATTGGAGGGTGGTAAGGATAGATCAAGATACTCTAATAGAGCAGCCACCAATTCTCTAATAAACAGTCATGTGAATTATGATAGTAGCTACTAACAGGTTTTTTTTGTTTGTTTATTTTTTTACAAATACAGCATTTCAAATAGCTAAATAAAAGAAAACAGAAGTATTTTCCTTGTTCAAACTGTGGGCAGAGAAGCAAACTCATGTCCAATCCTGTGTCGATGGTATAATTGCTGTTACTGATGCAGATTTGCCATAGCTTGTTGAACATCATGATTCAATAACAGATTTGTCATTGTAATAAGGCACAGCTTTATTGCTTGGATTTCTATTAAGGAAGGAAGATTTCTACACACTGTAGTAATATTAAGTGACCGGGTGATGCAAAACTGAGTATGACCTTCTATTGCTATAGTCAGCAGAATGCATGAGAATCCATAGAACTCCTGAACTTATATATGTCATGCACTTAAACATGTCCTCACTACACTTAATTGTAGCAAAATTGAAGTTTTCCTGATGTCTGTATCTCCATGCATAGTTCAGTGAATGGTACATGCCATATGTATTATATAATCCATTCATGCTGTTGTATTATGTCACTTATGTGGGCAGGTGTAGTTTGATAGTAGAGCACCTGTCAAAATAATAAAAGAATATCATGATAATTAGTAATATCGTGATATTTTTCCATGATATATCGTGATAGTAAAATTTCAATACCGCCCAGCCCTATTAATAGCTTAAGATTGGAAAAAACTATTGATTTGAAATTTGGTCAGTAGAGAGTACCGATATAGTATAATGGATAGAGAAACTTTCAGGTTTATATGCTAGTTCTTAAGGTCTCCCAAGTTCATAGAGTTGAATGTGTGTGGAAGACCCCGTTTTACAAATCTGGTCACATATTTGACCAAATCGGGCTTCCACACACATTCAATTGTTTGACTTGGACTAACTGCAACATCACCTTCCAGCATGCTATCAACCTCAAATTTCATGCATTGCTTCCATGACATTACAAAAATCACATTTCAAAATTTGAAGCTGATGGCATTTTCCTACATGAAGTTATGATCACTCAAAGCCATAAAACTGAAGCCTGGCTTGTCTAATTTGATCATATAACAAATTCATTTGCATAAAGTACAGTTGAGGTGTGAATCGTACTTTATTGCCCACCAACTGTACTTTATAAAACTTCAGTGCTTAATAAAGTACAGTTATGGCAGTAATTAAAATACAGTTTGTTGTCAACAATCTTCAGGAATGGCCAACATAATCCCCAGAACTCAGTATTCAGCAACTTAGTCCATAGAATATTATTGAGGTTTACAGTTATTGCACTAATTAACAGGCTTGTTGTACACTAAAAGGAAGCTGGAATACTAGCGATAACATGCAAACACTTAGAGTTGCAAAACAGTGAATAATATATGTGATGGACTGCTGCTAGGTGTATTTTTCCTTTGAGAGAAGCAGTGCATAGAATGAATGAGACCTGATGAATAATAACACACCTTTTAACAATCTGTGGTAGTCTGTGATACATGCAGCATTGCCAATATAGTAGCAGTTTCCATCAAATGTATATAGGCCTGGTCTTTCTGTCAGGCCGTACTTCTTTCACACCTTCAACACAGCAGTGAAATGTCTGTTGTCCATTAAGTGTCTATAATCTCCCTCCACAAGAACAATTCTGGGAAGCCTCTTGCAGCTGTTGGTTTCTTATCCGCTTAAAGATTCCTTTCTCTACTACACTGAATAACCCATCTTCTGTGTTTCACTTAACTCCTCTTTTTCAGCTTGGTTTAATTGATTTAGAACCAGCTATGGACTATTCATTCCATACCAACAGGTCAGCAAACAACAGTTTTGCTCATTCTGTACTGTGTAGCAGTTCAGTTTTTACTTACCCTGCTTGTACCATTGACTTCTTCTTACTGATCCCTCTACAGGGTGACTTGTTTTTAGATGAACTCTCTACAGGGTGACTTTCCTGCAGCTGAATTGTCTATCAGATTAACTGTTTGTAGCTGAATTCCCTACAGAATAACTTATGTAATATAATTTTAATTTATAAGCGTAGCTGAATGCTGTATTAGGGTGACTGTTCTATTAGAGTATCTCGATCTCGCATTATAATCTATGGCTACACGTAGTTGCCTTTCGAATCATAACTCAGTGGTTTGTACTCCAATTCTTCTGTACTACTGCAAGGATGATTTTCTATGATGATTATTCCAGCTACATACTGATTTCCAGCTGATTGCTCTAAGCGTTTGCCTGGTAGACGTGAAAACTAATAGTTTTTTTATTCATAAAAATTGATCGCATAATTTTGACACAGGTTGGGTTTTGTGTCATATATCCATGGTCTTTACCTCAATTCCTTTCAAACCACAAAAAGGCACTCCTACGATGGTTGTTCCATCTACATAACAATTCTCAACTCATTCCACCAAGGGGTTTACCCTGTAGGCATGACAGACCTTTGACCTTATTTTACGCAAATAATCAGTCATAACTCCGTGAATGTTCATTGGATTCCTACCAATGTTGGTACTAAGATCTGCCTTAATGAGCCCTGTAAGTGAGCCAAATTCAGCCTGATCCGAGCACGCATTCGTGTTTTATGGCGGATTTTGCAAAGTGTGTGAAATGAAGAAGAAAAAAACGAAGAAATTAAATGAAAGTTTGTTCGCTCGTATCTCGGAAATTGCTTGAGCAAATTTCTTCACATTTGGTATGTAGCCTCCCCTAGCTGGCCAGCACTTTTGTAGCAAATTTGGTTCCAATAGGATTAGGGATCAAAGAGCTACATAGGTGTGAAAATTGCGTTTTCTGTCTTCCTGTTAATATACTCATGGTGTGGTGCGCTGGCTTCTTGGGCCGCACGACACACTACTGTGTGTCTTGATTTACAGATTAAAATCTTTATTATGCAAGTGTGCTGTAATTGCACCCAACTATAGAAATCATTTTAGATTCCTTGGTACCATGGCTAAAGTCCTATATGGATACCAGAGTGACCATCCATGCTTGGTAGCAGTGCTCGAATTGTAAATTTATATGAGGGTATATGGGTGCCATTTGGGACAAAATATATTTACTATACAAAGACAGTCTATTTTTTAGAAAAGCCATGCATTCCATCTTCTAACTAGCTGTAATATCCTATTTTACTAAATAAGACATCCTATTTATTATATAGGACATCCTATTTATTATATAGGACATCCTATTTATTATATAGGACATCCTATTTATTATATAGGACATCATATTTATTATATAGGACATCCTATTTATTATATAGGACATCATATTTATTATATAGGACATCATATTTATTATATAGGACATCCTATTTATTATATAGGACATCATATTTATTATATAGGACATCCTATTTATTATATAGGACATCATATTTATTATATAGGACATCATATTTATTATATAGGACATCATATTTATTATATAGGACATCATATGTATTATATAGGACATCATATTTATTATATAGGACATCATAGTTATTATATAGGACATCATATTTATTATATAGGACATCCTATTTATTATATAGGACATCCTATTTATTATAATAATAATAATAATAATAATAAACTTTACAGTGTACATATACCTACATACATACAAGTTGCAGATGTTGGTATGATACAATTGGGACATATGGCAGCACACTGATGGTCCACTGACATCCTGTGTCAGTGGCCGGAAGCTAAATTGTAGTAGTGATTAGCTACAAAGTTTACTTACTAGTCTAAGATTACTTAAAAGGGGGGAAGTTAACAGTTAAAGGGAGTTGAAGTTAGGTTGGTGAGGGATCTTTGAACACTTTGAGCATGGACATAGAAATGAAAAAGAGCAGGTGTTGTTGGAGGTGAAATTGGCAGTGAAATGATTCCACAGATAATCTAAAAGTTTGGCCTTTATCTTGAGTGGGTTGTCCTGGTAGTTGATAACGGGAAGGGCATTCCAGATGCGAGGAAGCCGGTTAAAATAAAAGTTACTAGTGGAATTGTCAGGTGATCTTGTTTGGAGTAGCTTGTTTCCAGAAGCTAGACGTGTGTGACCAGTTGCAAATTTAATGAAATTATATAGGACATCCTATTTATTATATAGGACATCCTATTTATTATATAGGACATCATATTTATTATATAGGACATCCTATTTATTATATAGGACATCCTATTTATTATATAGGACATCCTATTTATTATATAGGACATCCTATTTATTATATAGGACATCATATGTATTATATAGGACATCCTATATAATAGTTAGACGTCAAGAACCAGGGTTCTACGGGATTTAGAAAACTTGAAGGCCCTGGGCTGTAGCGCCCGAGCGCAGCGAGGGCGCTACTAAGGGCCGAGGGTTTTCTAAATCCCGTAGGACCCAGTGGTTCTTGACGTCTAACTTATTTAGACTAAAACTCATTATTGTACCTTGAGTTGACAGCTGCTTGTAAATGGGAAATGCATGGCTAATTACTAGAAACAAGCCCTCTACACCTCCCTACATGGCGGGACCTCAGTGCGTCTGTTGCTACCCGTTTAAACGCCCATGCGTCGCCAATGTTACAGGCGCGTGATATGTATCGAAGTACTGGACTCAGCGACTGGACTACAACTCATTGTTGCTGTTGTTGTACCTCGACAGCTGCTTGTAAGCAAGTAATGTAGTGTTAATTAGTACAAACAAGCCCATTACACCTCCCTCTAATTCAGTAAGGCTATTACTAGCCATTTAAACGCCCATGCGTTGCCAATGTTACAGGCGCGTAATTATCGTGTTTCGTATCGTCTCAGAGCGTGGTCTCTATTGGACATGACCGTGGCTCTACGAGATTTAGAGACCACGTTTTCAGCCAATCAAATTTCAGTATCAAACTTGTTGTAGTCTAAATAATAGTTATATGGGCACAATGTGGAGTCTATGAAATTTATAAACCCTCAGGCCCGGGCTGTAGCGCACGAGCGAAGCGAGGGCGCTACTAAGGGCCTGAGGGTTTATAAATTTCATAGACTCCACATTGTGCCCGTATAACTGCTTTAGACTCTATTTCACATTACACTCAGATCACTTACCTCATCCATGGCTGTTTCTTTATTTATCTTTATTATTAATTACTAGGCAGGCAGCACAGCTGGTTTTGCCTAGGATGTAAATCACAGAACACATTACAATCAATGAGTTAAAGTATGTATGCTACAATGTGTATGTTACAATTACTAATAATAAACAGTGCATGTGTTGATTACAATTACTATTCATAAATAATAAGTTACAGCATACAGTACATACATATAATTGCTAGTTATAATCTGCTGTAGGCTCGGCAAAAGCGGCTGGTTTTCTTACGATAATACTAGCGCCATGGCAACTATGTGTCCTCACGTGACTAAATAATCGCGCTCGTTAAATCACTGCACGCGAACAACGCATAGCGATTGGACAAATCCGATTTTGAGCATATGTCATATTGTGCTTAAAGGCGTGGAGCATAGGCGGCGGAAGGGGGGGGGCTAGGGGGCTAAAGCCCCCCTCGGTCTGCTGAGGGGGGGCTTAGCCCCCCCTCAGAATGATATCACACCGAAATTATCTTTCTTGGAGTGGGGCTGAAAACCGTGATAAAGATCGACATACTCTAATAGAGCAATCACTCTAATAAAGTAGTCAGTGTGTAGCGAGCTATGTAAGGATTTTTATGTAGTTTATCAGCTAGAAATGGTAGCTGGTGAGGTGGAAAGCTCTTGTCAGTTGGTTGTGACCTTTTTTTTTTTTTTTTTTTGGTCTCACCTTACCAAACTAGCTATAGAAATAAGTCTGGGTCAGCTCAGCGAAGCCCCCCCTCATATCAACTACTTCCTCCGCCGCTGGCGTGGAGTATATTAGAAAACAATTTGGAGTATATGAGATTTATTACCCACCCAAAACAGCCTAAATAGAGTCTAATTATTATATAGGACATCATATTTATTATATAGGACATCCTATTTATTATATAGGACATCCTATTTATTATATAGGACATCCTATTTATTATATAGGACATCATATTTATTATATAGGACATCATATTTATTATATAGGACATCATATGTATTATATAGGACATCCTATTTATTATATAGGACATCATATTTATTACATAGGACATCCTATTTATTAGCTATATAGGACATCATATTTATTATATAGGACATCATATTTATTATATAGGACATCATATTTATTATATAGGACATCATATTTATTATATAGGACATCATATTTATTATATAGGACTAGTGTTGTTTTAGTATGGAGTTTTAGTTTTAGTTTTAGTTATAGTTGTAGCTAGTTTCATCAATAATTTTAGTTTTAGTTTTAGTTATAGTAATCTTTCTTAATTCTTTTTAGTTATTGATTTTGTTATGGTTATTCACTCTTTGATGTTTTAGTTTTAGTTATAGTTACAGTTAAAAACATGAAAACCTTTTAGTTTTAGTTACAGTTTTAGTTATGTACATCGAAATCTTTTAGTTCTAGTTCTAGTTATAGTTAGAAACATGAAAACCTTTTAGTTTTAGTTATAGTTATAGTTAAAAACATAAAAACCTTTTAGTTTTAGTTACAGTTTTAGTTATGTACATGAAAATGTTTTAGTTCTAGTTCTAGTTCTAGTTAAAAACTTGAAAACCTTTTAGTTTTAGACACAGTTTTAGTTATGTATCTGAAAACCTTTTAGTTATAGTTTTAGTTGTGCATAAGAAAACCTTGTTTAGCTTTAATAGTAAGCTATATTTTATGTGAATGAAACTCTTGTTATAATTTCAGTACCATTTTTCCAGCTTAGTAATACAAAATCTTTGTATTACAAGACCTGTCAATTTTTTTATAATATAGATTAATACAACACTTAATACAGTGCATTTGACGCAATCTCTGTCACAGGTATTCCTCATTCTTTCTTAGCAGAACTTCCCTTTCCAAGTTACTATTAGTAAGTCTGTTGCGTTTGCCAGATGTCGATTCTCCACTTGTAGACAAATACTCTTTCAATAGGGGCTGTTGAAGCATGCAGGTATGCATAAATGTAGCCATTAGCTAAAAGCATTAAATTACAGTGACCATTAACAAAAATGGTTAGCATACTATAGGCCATCACTACTACCTAGTACCTACATTACTGAGTTCGTGAATTTTGGTCAAACAGTTTTTATTAGTTATAGATTTAATAGTATGTACGTAACTATATGATATAAATATTTTAGTTGCATATAGTTTTAGAAGTAGTATCAAATACATTTAACAAGCAGTTACAGTTTCAGTAATAAGATCAACTTGCTATATTGTAAGCAGTTTTAGTAATAATATAGATTTGATTTGATTTTAGTTATAGTTGTAGTTTTAGTGATTATATACATTTGTTTTTAGTTATAGTTTTAGTTAACTTAAACATATTCACCTTACTAAAAGTACTTTTAGTTTTAGTTACAGTTAACTGAAACAACACTATATAGGACATCATATTTATTATATAGGACATCATATTTATTATATAGGACATCATATTTATTATATAGGACATCCTATTTATTATATAGGATATCATATTTATTATATAGGACATCATATTTATTATATAGGACATCATAATATTATTTATTATATAGGACATCCTATTTATTATATAGGACATCCTATTTATTATATAGGACATCATATTTATTATATAGGACATCATATTTATTATATAGGACATCATATTTATTATATAGGACATCATATTTATTATATAGGACATCATATTTATTATATAGGACATCATATTTATTATATAGGACATCATATTTATTATATAGGACATCCTATTTATTATATAGGACATCATATTTATTATATAGGACATCATATTTATTATATAGGACATCATATTTATTATATAGGACATCATATTTATTATATAGGACATCATATTTATTATATAGGACATCATATGTGACCGGGCCTGCGAAAATAGGGCATGTGGGCACATAAAAATTGCCTACTTTTTCAAACTTCGACGTGTCATAACTTTGTATTCCATGACTCGGTAGCCATGAAATTTTCAGCACTTATTAACAATTTAGTTGGCTTTACAATACAAGTTACAGAATGAAAATATTCTATCCCAATACTGCAATATGACATGTTATGTGATGGGGTGTAGTTTGTGCCCACATGCCCTATTTTCGTAGGCCCGGTCACATATTTATTATATAGGACATCATATTTATTATGTAGGACATCCTATTTATTATATAGGACATCATATTTATTATATAGGACATCATATTTATTATATAGGACATCATATTTATTATATAGGACATCATATTTATTATATAGGACATCATATTTATTATATAGGACATCATAATATTTGGGTCATTCCATGTCAAATCAACAAGGAATTTAGGATCACCTCTCGGATTTTGACGAAACTTGATGTGTTTGTAGTACCTGTGGTGCTTATCACTCATGCAAATTTTTAGCTCAATACATTCTATAGTTTCTGATTTGTGACCAAAAATATTTTGAATATTTCATGAAAATTTCTAGTTATAAAATTGAATGCAACTTTGTTCTGTGTAAATAGTTTTAAACACAATTTTCACTGATGGAAGACTGTTGATTGACCTTTCCAGTGATCCCTAAATTATGGGATATCTACTTAATTATGGTTCAAAAGTACTTCATTGAAAATTGTAATCCTTTATATTTTGAAAAATGTTGCTTGAAATTTTCCAAATTCTTTTGTGAATAATGATTGGGTCATAGTCTATGTTTGTTAAAATGTTTGTGGTGGGACCACAATGGGCTCACGAGATATAATGAATTATGATGTGGTATGTGGTGGAATTTGCAGGCTATTATTGCTGTATTGGAGTGTACACCTCCAATAACCACTCACAACAAGGCTATGCCAAGTTTGTCTTACAGAGTGAAGGTGTCTAGGTACATTGCAACCTGTATTAGTGACCACCTGTATTGAAAGGCCACCTATATGCTGCAGTTAAATTATACTTCTTTAATGTATAGCACAAAAGCATCAACCCTTTCTAGCAAATCCAAAAATGGTCCTTATTAGACAGGTTGACTATAAATTATAGATCTGACCACCATGTGTCCCTAAACATCATGTAAATGTTGTACCATCTCTTCACAAGTACCTTCTTTATTAAGTTGAATCCCACTGTAGTGGATTTAGCCATATTTAAGTTCCGTACGTGGCTGCATAGATACATACAACAGGACTCCTCAGAAGGGATACCTGGATACCTTGATAACCAGGACACCTGTTTATACACTGTACTCCCACTCTAGCGGTGCACATACATTTGGACCAAGATACTTCTGTAGCTTCTGTAATATGAGCACTTTATTATGGTCCTAACAATGGAGGGGTTTTACCATATACGTACATGCATTGATTGTACCTCAATGTGTGAAATTAATTACTACATTACTTTACATTCAAGACCACTTTGAAGATCAAGTCATAAATTCATACACATACTCATGTAGGAAGTAAACCTGTTGGCCACATATTTACCATTTACCTGTACTGATCTTCAAAAACATGAACACAAAATACTTTGAAAAACCATTAATTATAGTAATTACAGTACTATAAATCACGCATTGAGGTGCAAGCAAGTGTTAATAATATAAAAACTCTTGGTACAAGTAATGCATCTACTATATACAGTGTAACTCTTCTATTCCCTGGACCATTGATAAAGTGTTCATTTTTGAGAAACCACAGACTTGTCTTGGGTCCAAAATGTACATACAATTATAAAGTGAGATCATGAGGCTATCAAGGTACCCAGATATCCTTTTTGAGGAGGTCTGTTGTACCTATGCAGCCATGTACGTAACTTACATAGTGTAGAGTGGGGATATGTATGTAAGTGCACTATGGCAAGATTTTACTTAATAAATAAGGTATAACTGAAGAGATGGTACAACATTAATGTGTTTATGGACGCATGATGATCTCATTTATAGTCAACCTGTCTAATAAGGACCATTTTTGGATTTGCTAGAAAAGATTGATGCTTTGGTGCTATTCATTAAGATCCAATTAAAGTATAAATTAGCTGCAGCTTATAGAAGGTCTTTCAATACAGGTGGTCATTAATACAGGTTTCAATGTACCTAGACACCTTCACTCTGTAAGACAAACTTGGCATGGCTTTGTTGTGAGTGGTTATTGGAGGTGTACACTCCAATACAGCAATAATAGCCTGCAAATTCCACTGCATACCACAACATAATTCATTATATCTCTTGAGACCATTGTGGTCCCACCACAAAAATTTTATCAAACATAGACTATGACCCAATCATTATTCACAAAAGAATTTGAAAAATTTCAAGCAGCATTTTTCAAAATATAAAGGATTAAAGTTTTCAATGAAGTACTGTTGAACCATAATTAAGTAGATATCCCATAATTTAGGGATCACTGGAAAGGTCAATCAACAGTCTTCCATCAGTGAAAACTGTGTTTAAAAATATTTACACAGTACAAAGTTACAGTTGATTTTGTAACCAGAGATGGACCAAATTTTCATGAAATATTCAAAATATTTGTGGTCATAAATCAGAAACTATGGAATGTATGGAGCTAAAAATTTGCATGAGTGATAAGCACCACAGGTACTACAAACACACCAAGTTTCATCAAAATCCGAGAGGTGACCCTAAATTCCTTGTTGATTTGACATGGAATGACTCATTTATTATATAGGACATCCTATTTATTATATAGGACATCATATTTGTGACCGGATCTTGGAAAACCTACCTTTTGGGCACAAGCTAACTTTTTGGGAAAACTCGAATGAAAATTTCAACAATATTTTTTAAATTAATTTTTTTGCACATTTGGATAAAGCAACTATTAAACCTTCTTGCTGTAAAGTTTCATACCCATAGCTTCTTTTTCCTAGGAAATATGGATGATTATATCAGACCATGTAGTAATTTCACATGCGTGGGACAACAAGTAACTTACAAATTGGGTGATTTGTTCAGGTGCTGGAATAGCTAAAACTTAGTCTTAGACAATGATACATGCCATTTAATTGCAGAAAAATACCAAGAATACTTCATTAAACTATCAGAAATGTCTTTTAAAGTATTTTAGATGGTAAGAATGGAATTATTAGTAAACAAAGTGATTTGTCACCATTAGTCACCCTTAATCACTCACATAACTCAATACATTACCATAAAAGTTAGTTTGTAATGTACAGGACAGAAAATCGGCCATATCTCAGGAATGCTTAGAGATATTAAGCTGAAATTTTAACACAAGATAGATGAGCACCTAGTACCTAATTTAAGCTATAAAACAGAAAATTGACCCATGTGCCAAAAAGGTAGGTTTTCCAAGATCAGGTCACATTTATTATATAGGACATCATATTTATTATATAGGACATCATATTTATTATATAGGACATCATATTTATTATATAGGACATCATATTTATTATATAGGACATCATATTTATTATATAGGACATCCTACTTATTATATAGGACATCATATTTATTATATAGGACATCCTATTTATTATATAGGACATCATATTTATTATATAGGACATCCTATTTATTATATAGGACATCATATTTATTATATAGGACATCATATTTATTATATCGGACATCCTATTTATTATATAGGACATCCTATTTATTATATAAGACATCATAAATATTATATACTACATCCTATTTATTATATAGGACATTCTATTTAGCAATATGGGGGGGAGGGTTGGGACCCCAATGATTTTCTAATTTTAGCTTGCAAAATATAATCAAGATACTCTAATAAAATAGTCAGTTGTTCTAATAGAGCAGTCGGTGCATGAAATTTCCTTCAGAAGTCATGCATCTTAGAATATAATTTCAAAAATCTCCTGTGGGGACATGCACCCAGACCTCCTCCATAAATTTACTGATAATTGTGTTTTGCACACTGTTGTACCTATACCTCTGCAACCATGCACCTGGGAACAGAGCTCCCCAATCTAAAAATATTTTGCTACACCTATATGTATTTATTATATAGCACATGCATCCTATATAGGTTTCTGGTGAAACCATATGAGTGAAAGTGCAATTGTATGTGAATGCCTCCATTTGATTGTTTTTGTTAATTTTCTGTACCTATTAATCTATGCTGCAGTATGTGCTACCTTATCAATAATTATGCTCGTTACATAATACATTGCAGCATGCTTTATAAAAAAGCAGCACTAAGTTACATAATTTGCAAAATTGGTTTATAAGTCTATGGAAGGTGCTTGGTAGCTTTGGCAACAAAATGTAAATTTATTGTTCCTCAAAAGTTGACTGTTTTATTATATTAGACTGCGTCAGTTAATTGTTTGTACAAGGGTAAGTGACTGCTCTGTTAAAGTGAAGATATGATTATAAAATTTTATAATCTTGCATATATTTGCAAAGTAAAGGACATTACATTGCTTATTGAAAATTAATGTAACTGCATTAGTGTCATACGTATAATTGTATCTGCACACACTAAGCCAAGAGAGGCATGTATGCATTTCATCACATATAGGATGTTCACGTTGAGCTGAATCCTGAAAAACAGCTAAAAATTAAAAGTGGATTTTTTCTCACCTGAGTTAACGTTTCAGCTAACCAGATGATTATTGGTAACAGCAAAGGTGTCAACAACAGACATGTATGGTTTGGCTCCATTACAAGTTCGGGAAAGGGCTGTAATGGACACTGTACTTATATGGCTTCCCCATAGGAAATGTATTGTGAAAATTTTGATTAGCCGTAAATATTATGTCAAACATTTGAACAAAAAGATTTTGAAATATTTTTAGCGGATCAAGCAGTACTACAAATGAGCCAAATTTCAAGATCGAGTGTAAGTGCATCCATGAGTTATTAAATGTTTTTGAGGATTCAGCT
Source organism: Dysidea avara (assembly GCF_963678975.1). Taxonomy (NCBI): domain Eukaryota; kingdom Metazoa; phylum Porifera; class Demospongiae; order Dictyoceratida; family Dysideidae; genus Dysidea; species Dysidea avara. Next base: position 36,690,940 of record NC_089276.1, read on the forward strand.
CAACGTGAACGTACTATAGTTAGTGTAAGAGGTATTTTATGTTACCCAATTCACATGATTATTTTTTTAATGTTAGAACTGAGTCTTTGCCAGTGTATAAACACCATGATGTTTATATGTTAGTTAAGAGCCCCCACACAACCAAACATCGATCTCAATCATGCATCATCGCTATTTGACTACTTTATTAGAGTATCTCAATCGCTTTCATGAAATGGAGGCAAAGATATAATGTTACTGGGGTATTTAATGGATGTTAGTTAGATGCACGCTGCTAAAAATTAACACTGTATAGCTAGTGATATTATCATAATGAATTGTCAACACAGCAAGAATACAGCTTGCTAGACTGCCACTTTGCTAAATTCGTAGGGGGTTTCCGTCAAAACCACATGCAGAAACCTGTCGAGATCTGCACTGATTGAAAATTTGCCGTATATACATACCATACTAGCTATTACACTGATATTATATTTTCAAACAATTTCACGATGCCTTATATGCTATAAAGCCTTATAGCTTTGTAAAAGCTATACTGTACGTATGTGTTGGTTTAAAGTATACAGTAAACAGCAGACCATGCAAACAGATTGAGAGAGACCATATGCATGTTATGTGCACACACATCAGATGATTACAATGTATGTATATATGCCTACAAAAGGTCTACCCATGTATGAACATTGGTAACACGCAGTTGAGAAGCAATGTATTCAATCCAACAGATGGTTGGCAACAGACTTCTGCAAGTAATGTAATAAGGCTACAGAGTCTCTTGTGGGTGTGTACTGATGACAATGGCAATGTAAAGTTAGTGTACAAGCAGAGATAATAATACCATTAGCAATCATATTAGCTATACTCATCTAGATGTTTTAATAGAATATATGCGACCAGATTTGCAAAAAGGTACCTTTTTGAACTTTGCTACTTCATAAATTATTCTATGTAATTGTGTAAACTTTTCCATGAGAGTAGCTATACAGTATCTGGCTATCATTTGATACAAAGAGCAACTTAATCAGTTTAAGAAGTGATCTGTTATGACATTTTGTTTGCTCAGATGCATGTAAAAATATAATGTGTGAAAAGGTATACCTTTTGACAAATCTGCACTGTAAAAACTGCAAGGTAGAAATAACCACAATGGTAAAAACTACCTAGATAATATATGGTTAATGCAACATTAAGTGAGTTAAATCTACTTTGTTGGATATATTTAACTATTTGAGTAATTTCAACCCATACTTAGTAGAAATAACTTTCAAACAGATTGGTTGTTTATCCTTCTTATAACTTAGGTACATTTGACTGTGTAAATAGGTTAAAACAAACTACAAAAATGTCAAAATAACCAAATTAAAAGTTATGTTCATATGATAGTTAGGTTAACTAAAAATCAAATGTTTCATGGTTATGTAAGTTTCAGATCTTCCATCAAAGAGTTTGTGCCCATGAAGTACAAAAGGACTTAAAAGATCTTGAAGACACACAATCGACATATTTGTGGTGTCACTGATGACATAAGAATGAAAATGATCGTCAAAGTAAATAGTCTGACAATGGTACACATGTAGCAGTAACAAATCACCCCCAACAACGTAGACATCAATTAAATGACCAAACAAGGGATCAGTTCCATCTGTCCCTATTATAACATAGCAATTGTTATTGCAATAGTTTATACTGTTTTTCTTAACCCACTTAGGATGGAAAACAGTGGCATCGTTGCTTATTGAAGGTATGGCTCGCTGGATGATGCTTCCTAGTTGGTGTGGCTGTTGTCCAATTGTACTAGGGCTACTGCCCGGACCACACTCAAAGCAAGACTGAAGCATGTTATCAGAAGCCAACTGATAACACATCCATCGCTGATGTCGACTTGCTAATGTGTAAGCAATATTCTTAAAGTTCCCCAAATGAGAAGCCTTTTTAAACAAGCTAAGTTTAGCTTCATGCCGCATAGTCCAATACCTGGTCATTGGTCCGAGTGCAACAATTTGGTCAGGATAATGAACAAGAAAATGAAACTTGGGTGTAATCATTGAACTTGAATGTAATGAATTGAAAAGAGAATGATGCTCCGCAATCAGTAGTTTTAGGACAGCACAATATCCCTTGGGTACAACAGGAGAAAACACAATATCAAAAATTTTTAGCAGTAAAAGAAAACACTGCCAGTGTTCATCTCCTTCAGGAACACAATCTCCCATTATCAAAGGGATAATTTGACAAAGAAGTAATGTTTGGGCAGCCGATAAATGAAATTTTTTATCATTAGACCCCAGCAATTCTCTAGTTATTAGTCCTGGCCTGTCCATCTCATTTTTGCCATAATCAAAATTCTCAATACGGTGATTATATTCAGCTACAGTAATATATTTCTCATTCACACAATGTTTAACCAGTAGCTTGACCTCAAGTTGAGCAACACCTTCTAGGATATCATGCATAGCATCATGTGGTAAACCACCATCAAACATGGAAAATTTTTTTGCACACATCAACTTACTACGACGATTGATTCCGTATGTTTTAGAGTAATGATCTTTTAGATCTCCTTCAGCTGCATCCAACTCATCACATTGTCTCTTGTGTATTTCAGCAGTTCGTTGACAAAAATCACTTGACAAAAACTTGTCCTTATTTGATGTAGTTTTGACCATACAAGTACGACAAAATCTATGTGAAAAAGAAAAAGACTCCTTGAATCCTCCCAAAAGATTACTAGCTAGATTATCAGCCAGAAAACACATTAAACCTCCTTTAAAGTTGCGCTGATGGCCACTGATGTTAACATTAATACCATGCGTAGTTAACGTATTCAAATCTTTTATAAATGGTTCAAGAATAGTGTCAATACCATATTTCTGAATTACAGGATGTGTTGCACAAGCAACTAAATTAATGCTCCTTAATGTAGATCGAAATTTAGGTGGAATGTTACCGAGAGTGAATAAAATGATGCCTAATTTATGTTTCTTGGTATGTGTGCCTAGGGGGTTACAAACTTCAAGCTCATCAAAGTAGGCAATTACTTGAAGTGCAAGTGGATCATTTGAAAATAATGGGTGATTGCAAGCTAATTCTCCATCACAAAAATCTTCAAGTTTATCATCTGATCTCCTGTGAGGATTCTCAATGAATTCCAACAGACTGGAATCTCCCAGTAGTCTTTCAAGCGTCTTAAAAATAGGAATATATTGAAAAGAGTCGCGTTGTTCTACTAGCGATCTCTTAGTTCCTGAAAACCTTGCAGCATAAAAAGGTTCACCAACTAAAATCTCCTCTGGTTTCATATAGTAAAATAACAGATTGGTGTACGTTCATTCACCGTCCTTAAAACTTTATGTTTATAAGTGAATTTACCAAATACTTGCATTAATGCATTTACCATAGTAATCTTAGTTACTGCTTCAACAGAGTATTATGTACTAGTTCAAACTTACCACTAAGCCAAGATCTTCTACAAAACACTTCTCTTGTTTATATCTTGTTTCCAAGCCAACAAAAGGATCGGCTAAGTCTTTAAACACACTGTCAATTTGTGTATCATCTATTCCAAGTGAAGCAAGCTTAGCACGAATACCACTGTGAAGAATTTGCACTGTGTGGGAAAAAACAGTCTTTGACCCTTCCATAACATCATCGATCACTGTCTGAGACAAATGATGGTTTTCTTTTAATTTCAACAAATAAAGGGCACTGGCTTTCTTTTGACGAATCGCATCAATGCCTAGCAAATGCTCCAGATCTGGATTGAAATCTTCATTTCCTATATACAATGGTATTTAATTAATGATTCATTAGAATGTGATGCCTTTATTAAAGCAATTGGGATTAGTTACTGCATCACAAGTTGCATGAGTGCTGCTAAGTATTCACAAAAGTTGGTTTGCCACAAGGGATCATTAAATCCACTAGCTACTGGAACAGTAAACTATATGATGTGATCATCTTTTCGACCCACTTTTATAACTCTATGACAGTATAAAGCAATAGTTGCAATGCATATGTACTCCACTATTAACTTTGACACAATTAATGTACTGTACAGCAAGCACAAATTATAATATATGTGCATTGTGTGTACACTATCGCAGGAACCATATTAGACCACCGTTACTGCATGGGAGACTGACATACAGTGTATAGCTACTATATACACAAACCTTGTTGGAAAGCGTCATCGTGAAAATTGAAAGAGGATATCTCAGGTTCATCGGAACAATTCAACTGTTGCGATGCTCTATGAACTCGAGACTGAATTATGCCGGAATCTTTATGCTTTTTGTAGATATGTTGATAGAGAGCTGAATATGACTTGGAAGTATTACTGCAACCACCGATTCCACACACAACTGAAAAGCGTGGATCACTAGAATGAACTAGTCGTAGGTGACTTAAAACTAGTCGTATATTAAGTGCCTGGAAAACACAAAGGGGGCACTTAAACCTTGCATATTGCCCGCTGGTACCGGCGCTAGAACTACTCGCCATCTGGAGTTTCTATCGGTAACACGACAATCATCACCACTGCTCTCAGGTAACTATAGGCTACCATGCACACGTGATAGCTAAAAAAATTGGCGGTGTAACTTGGCGCTCATATGGTGTTTGCCGCCTTTTTTGGTTTAGTGCTTTCAAGTTTGGTAGATTTGTTCAAGCTTGGTGGCCTCGTTGGTAGCTCAATAATGTCCGAGACGATGTCGTCCACTGACGTTGACCAGCTTCAGAGCGAGATTCCGAACGAACTCAACGAAAGTATGTCAGTTGACGAACTTGTGTTTTACCTGAACGTAAACCAAGGCATTCCGGAGTCTTTTTGTGAAATTCTGAAAGGTACGTAACTAGCTAGCTACTAAAGGTTAACTCATTTGGTACACAGCGAGGAACGGCGTAGCTGCAGACTATGTCTGTCTAGTTGAAGTGACAACAGCAGTTCTAAACTTAGTCAAAACTTACTAGCAGCCCTGTTGGATGCCCCGGCTGTACTCTCCAGGTCTCATTAACGGACTGGATTGCCTAAAAACATTGTACAGTACCCGGTCTTGTCACATAGCTTTAAAAATTGTTCACACAACTTGCCATCTTTCACGGCAAGTGTCTTCCACTTTGTCAGTATACATGTAGCTTGTTGATGTGTACAGCATTATACAGCAATGTGATTTTTTTTTTTTTTTTGTAGAGAATTACATTGATGGTAAAGAATTCTTACAGTTGAGTCAGCAGGACTTAAAGGAAATGATACCTGCCATAGGCATCGTAAAGAAGCTGTTGAGGCTTATTTCAAAGGTATTTTAGGTGTATGTAGTAGCCGTCTTATTTATAGGTATATTTTTAAATTTATTTATTAATGTTTTACAGTACAAGTATTCACTGAAAGCCATAAAATTAATTACAGTATCAGAAAAAAGAAACAAACTATATTCCAGTGTAAAGCCATACTTAAGTTACCTAATTATTGCATCTGTGACTGGTCTCATGGGCTAGGCTTGAAACAGACTCTCAACAATTAGACAATGGCATGCAGAGAATGCTTTGAGGTATGCAGGGTTTTTACTCTGGTAAGACACCTTGCCACAAACTTTGACACATAGATTACATACTAGATTCCTAACAAGTTTAAGATTTCAGTCACATGGGCCATTGTCTAAACAGCTAAGACATGCATTGCTAGGATTCTCCCTCAGGAATGATGTAATAATCAGCCTCGGCTTGCATCAGTGATTATTCTTTGGGTTGTTTATCCACTGATTCAGAAGAATCCTAGCACTGCATGTCTTACCTATACTAAACCAGGCATTATCTGGTTCTTCTAAAGCTGGAGAGACTATTAACTTACAATTTTTGTATAAATCAAAAAGATTGCATGTGCACTAATTTATTAGAATATTTGCAAAGCACATGTAATATAGTATGTTCACGTTGAGCTGAATCCTGAAAAACAGCTAAAAATTAAAAGTGGATTTTTTCTCAACAGAGTTAACATTTCAGCCAACCAGATGATTATTGGTAACAGCAAAGGTGTCAACAACAGACACATACGTTTTGGCTCCATTACAAGTTCGGGAAAGGACTGTAATGGACACTGTACTTATATGGCTTCCCCATAGGAAATGTATTGTGAAAATTTTGATTGGCCATAAATATTATGTCAAACATTTGAATAAAAAGATTTTGAAATATTTTTAGCGGGTCAAGCAGTACTACAAATGAGCCAAATTTCAAGATCATGTGTAATTGCATCCATGAATTATTTAATGTTTTTGAGGATTCAGCTCAACGTGAACATACTATAGTGGGTGATACATGGCTATTCTCAGTGTTAAATTTTTAGCTATAACCAATATCGTCTTCACCAGGGGAGATTTCAAGATGTTCTAATAGAGCAGTCCAATACTCTTATAGGAAAATCATTGCACTACCATGTATTTCACAACTACTTAGCAAGATCTTGAGAATTAGCACTGACCCGTACTCTGTATTTGCTATAAACGGTACTCATGTATGATAATTTTATGATGTTTAGGCATCCCACATAGCTACGTATATACATTGTGAGTTGAGGCTGTATTTGATTGCTTGAAGTTTAATTGTTGACATAATATTATGTATGTAGTGTTCATGAAAAGTTTGCAGTAATTGTAAATATGATTTTTATATAGGATGATATTCCTGCTTTGTCATCTGTTGATACGTACAGTCCAACTCCATGTAGTGATCAAGGTTCGACATGTTCAACACAGTCTGTTGCTTCGTGTACATCAGGAAGTCTGTCCACAAGCAGTTTTGAAATACCTTCTCACTGGAGACCAGAGACGGATGCCTGTATTAAGAGAAAGGAGCTAACACGAGAAAGTCGGAATGATATTGTTAGAACCTTGGTTACTCTTACAATTTCTAAAGTGGGTTCGAAGCCATCCAGAAGCAACTGTGAGCAGGTTGCCAGACTAAATATCCATATATGAAGGATGATATAGGTGATGGCTATGTAAGTTATGTTATGCAATTGTACACATATTAAAGAGTATAATTTGTACATTTAAATAGCAATAACTGTCTATTTTTAATTTTTCCTATCCTGAGTGCTGTGTTTTCCATACAGCACGAATTTGTGGTGCTTTAATTAATACTTGGATGGTTTTGCATGGGAGGAACAATGGGTATAAATACTCGTGCATATTGTATGCACTCATTCAGAGATAAAACAGTTTGTTTACCACATATATATGGAATAACTGCCATATTAACAGAACAACACACATTTTGTCATTGTATGGCCAATGGAGTACAACTGCCGCCGTTGACCCTCCCGTGCAAAGTACACAATATGGTAGTGATTTTTGTAACTTCACGTGTGCAATCTAAGTTGCTATAGTGCATTAAATTCTGGCATTTTCTAGCAATGCATAGCATTTGCCACATGGTTATATTCAGCTGAACACTGGTGGAATGATTACTAGATGATGATGTTTTGTCCTCCAAGTTTCCATCCACTATATTTGTACTTGTATTTCGTTTTTTGTAATTAGTTTGTGTACGTTTTTGTATGGAAGAACAGCTATACCGAATATTGGAGCTAAAATAATAAGCAAGAATACAAGTACTGTGGACTGTATACATGTACTGCAGATTTACGCTACAGTGGATTGGTTGCTTCTTGCAACATTGGAGAGTAAAATGCATAGAGCATGGTATGGCTTCTTACGTGGCAATTAGCCAACTGATACAGAAATTTTGAACCTATCCGATATATTCCGATATGTTGAATCTAAACACCGATACTGATCTGATATACCGATATAAATTTAGAAACCAAATGGAGATGTCAAATTAAACTATATTTATGCACTTATAACCACTGTAAGATCACTGGCAATGCTTCGTTGCCTATGGTGGTGTGGCCTCTATTATGTGGCCCAGACAACAAATATTTTAATGGATACTCCTGCTAAGATTACTCTCCATTTTAATGGCTGGTTGTTCTAGGTTGTATTCTCTGGTTCATTCCATGGTTGCTTTTAAAACTCACTAATTTGATTGTTGATTGTATGATTGGTAAACATTATAACAATAAAACAGTAGCCATGTGTGTGCACTTAGATGGCTTCTCGTAGCATAGTGTTTTGCAATAAGCAAGAAAGTCACTGTTTCCCAGTCTTGTTAGCTGTATTACATCGCATAGTCAGTGCACACTGTCTTTAAGACAGCCCAGTTGTACTGTATATCGGTATATCGTATCGGTTTTGGCAGTAATATTGATCCCTACCGATATTGACAAAAGTCTCCGTACCAGCAACCAATATGATATCGGTGTATCAGTACACCCCTACTAGAAACACAATTTTAATAGTAAGAACTTTGTACTTCGGCCATGTACAGTTAAATCTTTAGCATATCTCATGCTTATTTTGACAATTTTCTGAAATTTGATGGCATCTTTTAAAATTATATTATATATACTTCTTGTATTTGTATGATGTATGAATTTGCTCTTATGTGAAAGTTTTATTGCTGCAGACTTCATGGGTGGACAAAATGATTGAAAGAATCCGAAATTTAATCAAACTGGACAGAAAGAGAGGAGCTTCCATTGATCAATCACCTGCTCCAAAAAGAAGTAATAACAAGGACAAACTTCAAAGAAGGTACCCACTAACTCAGAACTCACCTATTGTGGATTTGGAGACTTTTGAAGAACACAACAAGGCTATGGTGGAAGAAATGAAAAATCGTACTCCTCGTGACCGGGTATTGCTTCCATTAATGAAAACCACTTTTCAGAATCGATGGGTTTATGTACGGAAAGATGCCACCAGTGTTAAGTCTATCATTACTGAATATCCATGCCTCAAATTTCCAGCAATTGTAAGCATGTACAGTAATATTGTTAAATGTTTATGTTGTTATTGTATACAGTTGGAGCAAGAATTAGCTATGATAACAGGGAGAGCTAATGTAAAAGATTCTTTTCTGAGGGAATGGGCTCGATATGTTCCAGCTATCATTGCATTGGGCAAAAAAAGCTCTAAGAAGAACGTCAAAGAAGTGCTGAAGACTGCTCGTGAAGAAGGTACAGTGTGACTGCTATTATTGCATATCATAGAAGTCTGTATTTAAAGTAATATCTTATGACCATGTCTGTTGGTAGTGATCCACCAATAAGAGATTTAACCGATTATCTGATACTTGAATTACATACTGGCCGATACCGATAACCGATCCGATGTCTATATTTACTCAATTTCTACATGTTTTATGCAATATTGCAATATATTTCCTTAATTTCTGTCTTGATTTCTTAAATATAATGTTGCTAGGGTCAGCAAAATTAATCTGCCAAAACATCTACTAATAATTACCGATATTTCCAAAATTTGGCCGATAAATCGATTTCTGATGCTTTACCGATTAATCGGTGCATCACTATCTGTTGGTACAATTCAAAGTCTTATTTCTTGTTGAAGTCATGTTGTTTTACAGAGTTTTAATAGGTACTTGGTACATGAGGTTTAAAACACAATTTGCAAATAGTATACAGTGAATGTGTTTGAAGTCTAAATAAAATTACTCAGAAGGTGTCAAACTATTTTTATGGCCAGCTAGTAGGTCTCTTTGTGGATTGTAAGATCTCAGAGGAGGATGGACAAGCGCACGTGAGTGCATACATTTGTATTAAAAGTATAACCAAGCCTTCAGCGAAGTTTAAATGGGTACCATTCGAAAGTGTGCTTCACGTTTAGTATATTTAGCTGGTCTGCCCCACTCTTCCCCACTATTCCCAACACGTAAATCGCCCTTGAATTTATAGAAGATCACGTGTGCAGTAAGTTTGTCGGTGGAATCGATGCGTTGCACTCTAGAGACACCTTATAAGCTTCTATTCGAGCCCAACAATCGTTGAAGAAGGTATTATGATATACAATATGCCTCCTATGCTCGCTCCCATGGAATTAAAGAAAGGAAAGCGGACGCCGCTAGCGTGTCCTCATGGAGAATCAAGCAGGAAATAGGACATCTTTGTACTCATTTTCTTCCGTTTGTCACAAGAAGCACAAGATAAATTAGTGTGGCTGTTGCTAAACAGGTTTTATCACTTCATTTTAGTCTTGGTATTAGAAATATTCTATTAACGGTAATAATTTTCAATAGCGCTTATATCGTGTCCACCATCCTCTGGTAAGATCTCTTTGTCTTCCAATGGTCAAAGCACACTATGCATGCCATGTTCTAAAGCACATGACCATTGTCATTAATGTATTTTTATTTCTACTTTCAGATGGTGATGATATTTTAGCTCTGAGCATACTAGTGGAGTTGTTAGCTCCGAAAAATGCCAAAGAGACGATCAAATTTGTTTACACGGAGTATCAAGTATGGTTCTATGAATAATGAAACTGCAACTATGATATTTATTGTTTCTTGTGTAGATATCCACAAGAGTAGAGGATGCAGCAAAGTCACAGACATCATATGCAGCACCACGAATAGGAGGGTACCTTGGTGTAGGTCCAGATGACCAATTTTTTGTTTTTGTGGAAAACATGACTCTCTGTCAGTGTTCAACATTGCCAGATGCCATCTTTCTTACGTTTTCAGCATACTATTCATTTTACCTTGAGTACTCAACCCAAACCAAAAGCTTTATGTGGTTTCTTCAGGATTATATCTTCTCCTATCCTGATAGTACTGACCGCAGTGCATCATATTTGGCAGTCACGTCAGATATTAAACGTAACCTGTGAACATAAATATATCTATTGACAAACAAGACTGTACCCATATATAACATCTTTACAGGCTGTACTAGTTATGTTACGTATATGCCATGTTGTAAAAGTCTATATATTTGTTCATGATTACTGTTACTAAGAGATAATATTATGTTGTCACTATGTAAACAATTACAAGACTGTTGTTTAATCCTTGATGACGATTTGTGACTTGTATACTATGTGTGATAAATACTAAAGGATTTATAATATGCTACCAATTCACAGAAAGCAAACAGTGGTGAGGCAGGTTATCATCTAGGTACAAACAACAACAACACAACCAATTGTAACAGTCATTATTACCAACCATATGGTATAAGTAACTTTCTGGATGGTTACCATAGCTAATTATAAGGAAGGTAAATAGTTCATTCTGTAAGTAGTAACTAACCACTGGTATTGTGGTTAACACCACCACTAACTGCAGGCTTTTTAACCTAATACTGAAGTGGTTACTTTAATTCCTGCTATAGTTAAAGCAACACCTGGTGGTTATTATTACCTACCTTGATGGAGGTACTTTCAACCCACACAAATTTGTTATAACATTTTGGATCTTGGTTGATGTTACCAACCTTAGGTTAAAGTTACCTCTTCACATAGATGGTTCCTATAACCTTTAAAATAAATGGTTGCTTCTACCTAAAATTTTGGTTACCTGAGTTTCTGGTAAAACTACCCATTTTTTTGGGTTAAATCTACCTTTCAGTTTTTACAGTGTGGTCACATAATAATTTAATTATCATGTTGGCATAATGAGCTTAAAAGACTATAGAAGAAAGTTTAAGTTAAGTACCTTCAAAACTTCTTACCGGTTAGGCTGCATATGTTAATTATACGTAGTTACTAAGCAAACTATTACTTTATCACTGCATGCATGTAATGCATCATCATGGAGTCTTTGATCTATCAAAATTAAGTCATGAATCGTTTGCTTTGAAACTATAACTATGCTCTTTGTGCTCTCCTCAATTTGCAACAATTGCCATCATTATGAGGAATTGAGGAGAACACAAAGATGAGGAATTGGTAGTTGATTGTAGTGGTACAAAGGACAAAGAACATGCTGCACAAGAATTCACATAGTGAGATAACTTCAGAGAAAAGTGCCAACATACCATGAAAGATGTCATACAGCAAGAGTATACATATTAGTATCTTGAATGTAAGAAGAATTTTTGAAAAGGCATCATTGCTAATATACATGCAGGGATCGTCACTAATCTGAAGTCCATTAATCCAAACAGTACAAGTGACTGTTCTATTAGAGTATTTTGCAGGTGCATGATTTATTAGTATAGGATCAATGAGTCCATTATAACAAACTCACTAACCAAACACTTTTTGAGAACAGAGCTGTTCAGATTAGTAAGGATCCAGTCTTCATCACAGTGTAATTAATTGGACTCTTGTATTAAGGTGAAAGCTCCATTAGAATATCTCAAGCTTGAACTTTATAGTCAGCTTTCTGCCAAATATATACCACCTAGAAAATGAAATTAAATACGAGACTTATTCTAGACTGAGAAGTCAGTATTAGTAATTTTCCCCTGACTGTGGTATAATAGGGTGACTGTTCTATTAGAAATGTTTCATAATTTGTATGGAATGTAGCTATAGGGCCCTCAACTAAGGGAAAAACTATCCCAGTTGCCCACCCTCTTGCATTGGCTGCCCTGATAATAAACAAATTATTCCACAATAAAATATATTGAGATCGAATTGAAGTTTAAATTTCACCCATTATCATATTGATATCATATCAAAGTCAGAATCCTAATAAGCACACCACTAATTCAAATTGCAAATAAGTAAGAAAGAAAAACTTTGTAAGATTTGTTTACAATCATTGAAATATATGTAATACTAACTCAATGAATTGTTGACATTGATATATAATACTATACCCAACAAAAAAATGTCTACTAATATGTTCTATAGTGTATATATAATACTTAGCTCACTGAATAACAGGAGAGCTATAGCGTTAATTGGGAGATATTCTACACATGTGCATCCAAAAATAACCCATGCAACAGGCTGGAGTATTCCATCACAGTGTAAGGGTGGAGCCCTTTAGCCATACAGTTCTTCTCCAACTGGATCCTATTAATCTCAACACACATGCATACTATAATCATGAGCCCCTTTCTTTACATTATGAACTCTTGCTATAATAATGTCACCACATCCAACCTTGCTATATATATCTATCTCAGACTATCCGCTATGATTCAAAACATATATTGCTGCCATCAGTGAATCTCTAATATGAGTACTAAGTCGGTCACTGACCATGACTAGGGTAGTTGGTTTGTGTAAGTGTATCAATAGTACACTACAAAACTTCAGACATCTTGTACCCTTTCAAGAATACAAAGCAAATGCTTCTGTATGTACTTATGCCAGCAGTCATTCAATTATAATCTTTTCGTCTTGGCTTTACATAATTGCTACAATCCCAACACATAGTCTGATTCAGTTTGCAGTTGTGAGCATTGATTGAACTTGTTGCACTCAAGACCAAGATACGCATGCCAGGTATAAGCCCTGGCCTATTACATTCAAGTTTTATCAATTGTACTTTTGAGCAGTGGTAAAAAATTCAAATAAGGCTATGCTTAAGAAGTGACTGCTTTATTAGAGTATATTAGCATTTTGCATTGAAACTGCTCAGAATAATATCATGATCTTAATTCTGCAGCCTGTGTAGAAACAGCTTATTTACATGCTTTCAGCAGTAACATTATGAACTGAACCTTTCTTTCTGGCACAACCAGTGAACATTTTAATTAAATTTTTCACAAATCAATTTCTATTGAGCCTGCAAACATTAAAAAGGATAACCTCAACACTACCTTTATATTATGCAATTACTGGATAAACAATAAATAAAGTGTTAATTAAACAGCATAATGAATAAAGAGAATCTGCATGTAGCAGGGGCGGGTCCAGACTTTTAAAAAGGGGAGTTCCACTTTGAATTTGCAACTTCAGTCTAACTGTAAGTTGAAGACAAAAAAAAAAAAAAAAAAAAGGTCATCACCCGCTGACAATAGCTGCCCCTTACCAACTACATTTCCTTATTTATAACTGTATACATAGTTTGCTACACCGCTCCTCAAGACTACTGTGACTGCTCCATTATAATTAGAGTATCTCGATTTGACTGCTCTATTAGAGTATCTCGAGTAAGAGAGGCTCTTTCAAAAAGGGGGTTCCATGGAACCCCCCTGTCAGTAGGCAGGAAATGAGAACAATGAATTTTCTTGGAGCAACTACTCGAGTAGCAGAACTTAGGACATGATATTTAAAATCTAGCTCTTGACATGCCTGTTTCAGGATCAGATTTGGGTCTCATCCTGATTACTGTTTGGGTTAATGGATCAACCAGGTCCAGACAATATGCTCTACCAAAGGGGTCTGGCAGCATACCCAGGGGCGGATCCAGGACCTGGCAAGGGGAAAGTCTTAAAAGCTATATAATTTAAAAGACTCTGAATGTCTTACAGAACAGCAACACGATAATTATTTTAGAAGCGCTTACTACACATGGAGGTGCAGGGTGACAATTTCACAGCTAATTTGACATTGAATTTGTAATAAATGTTAATAAAATGTGTATATTATCGGGAGTCAGACAGTTTGTGTGCTGCTAGTCACGGTGTAGGGGGCAGATTGGCAGTGTGTGGAGTAGGCCCAGGCCAATTATGCCAGCATAATCAAAAGCAAACATGAGAAACAATGAATTTCCTAGAAGTGGCATGAAATGAGTAACTGCTATGTAAAGAGCTTGAGTATTTTAACACATGATCAATGTGGATGTGGTTGCATATTTGCTTCAGCAGTATGTCAGGTCTTTGTTGTCTGACTAGATGCATACAAGCTTGACAGTGGATGTGATACCATGCAGCTTAGACGATTGTAGTTACATAGTGCCTGGACGTGCACATGGTTCCATGTAAACACGCACGTGATTACATAGCTTATTAATAATCATGCTTATCTCATTCAGGTCAGGCCTGCATATTTGTAGAGGAAACCCACAACATGCAACCAAAATGATCTGGATTATCCTATGACCTGATCCACTTACAACACTGGTAATATGCAGTATACAAACAGCTTTAGGCTAAACTTAATGAATGTGTAAGATATGAACTTTAATGACAGTTAACAATGTATGTAAGATAATGAACTTGATGACAGTTAAGAAAGATATGAACTTAATGATAGTTAAATAAGGTATGAACTTGATGACAGTTAACTTGATGATAGTTGACGGTGTATGTAGGGTATGAACTTGATAACAATAAGAACAACTTGATAGTGTATATGAACAACTAGATGACAGTTAACAGTGTAAATGTAGATATGAACAATTTTTAGACTTGACCAACTCTTAAATAGTGTTATATGTAGCATCCATGGCTGCCACTAATGCTTCAGATAGCTTGGAATACGTCTCTTCATCCTCTTCTTCAAATACTCCTCGTGGCAAGTGCAGCTCTTTGGGACAGGCGTGTGCTGACACAGTGACATGTCCACCATCGTCATTACTTATAAATAAAACTGTAAATGGGCTGGGTTGATAGGATCCAGTGATAAATAACATTAAATCTTTTAGCACTAAAGTGAAGTATGTAATCCATTAATATAAAAGCAACATGCAAAAGTACCTTTCTCAGTTGACTCCACTATGAACTTCTGCAAATGTTCTGCAGCGACCTTATCTCCTTGCCTCAACCTACTAAACTTCATATTCTCAAGTACATCTTGTGCCGTCAAACAGCTGTGAACAAACAAGTTCACAAATTGATCTGGAAACAACCTCATTAGGCGAAAGACTCCTAAAGATTTTAGGCCTTCTACCAACTGGTCTAGCATCTTTGATACTCTGCCAATACCTTCAAATGAGGTAATTTCTTCAACAATTACTTCCTTGCTAGACATCTATTATGCAAATATTAAAGCACACATAATTACTATCACTACTAATTATTACAGAATTGTGTACAATACCTTTTAAGATTAACAAATTAATTATGTTGAATCAAAGATAAAACAATAAGACAACAGTGCATACATTGTATGTGTTTGATTTTGCCAAAGGCTTCTTCTTAAGAAAATTTAAAATGTTTCTGTGAAAGATGGAAGGCTGTACCAATATCTACTAAACAGTACTACTGTGTTGCTCGATCAGTTTGTATTACAAAAACTTCTACAGTTTTATGTTCAATCTTGAATGTGACCAGGTCTGTCTTATCATCCTTTTTGATGTTCACTTCTACGATTGCCAAATAGTGGGGCTTCCACCTTCTGGTATTGCACCAAACTATTCAAATACATTTGCCTAGTAATACTGTGAGTGTTTGGGCAAGGTTAACTAATAACAGTGTCTCCAGTACAGTGAGTTGTAGAGCAACACGATATGCTAGCACACATGTACGTGGGTATAGTTAGCTATGTCTTTATTAGTGCATAAATGAATACCGTGAAATTCAAATGTTCGTTTGTTTGAGAGTATTCAAATACAAATTCATAACATTTGAATCCTGTGGGCGGGCGCCCAATGTATATAATTAGGTCAAGTGCAGCTGAAAATGGTACAGGACACGAAGCGTGCCAGGTGTCAACATGTACTTCACTATTGTTTACACTTAGATAACAGCCTGTTCTCTACAGTCAGGTGTATGTGAAGCCAAAAACATGAGGTTGATTACAGTGATAAAACTACTATTTTGCTACTGTTTACACTCGCTTTACTGTCTATATCAAAGAGTATTTCAACAAGTGCAGAGAATCCTCACAACAATAGGTCATACTCCTTATAGATTCAATATATTAATAATTTTGATTGTGGGTTTTAAAATATTAGAAACATTCGAATAATCTGCAGTTTTCATTCAAACATTCGAATGCTCAATTCTAGCATTCGTTTATGCAGTAGTTTTAATCAATTTGTAGCTAATTACCAGGTTTCAAAAAAGCATTAATTTATGCATGCTTCAAGTACAATGTTAACAATGTAACTGAGACCCTTGCAATCATTTAGGTATGGTGAGTAGTTTAGTGTATACATAAAGCCTGTATTGTCTCAGGAAATATAGCAGTGGAAGGAATTTATTCATCTATGTACATATTTAATATACCTACGAACACATACACACCACACACACCGTTATGGATTCACTTATGCCACATCTCTGAAGCACGTCTAAATAACCTCCTTTAGTATCATCATCATTTAAGATCTCTGCTATTTGCTCATTTGAAGAAGCACATCGTAGCTATATAGTAAAGAAAAAAAATTTGACAGTTACATAAAAAGTGTACTAATACAATTAAAACAATCATAGGCAGTGGAAAAAGGAGGGCCATGGCCCCTTATTTTTTTTCGTCCAATGCTTGTAAACAAAAGATTGAGATACAGTGAAAACCTCTATAATCTAATGCTCATTGGGATAAGAAAATTGCATTGGATTAGTAAGGATGTCAGATTATTGAGGTAGTATTACATAGAAAGTCTTTTCGGTATACAAAACAATGTCAGATTATAGAGGTATTACAGAAGTGTCAGATTAGAGAGGTTTCAGTGTACTCTAATAGAACAATCACTTTTTATGTCTACTGGAAGCTGTGAGTAGCTATTTAAATTTACCTGTTATAATATTGTGAAATAGCCTAAAATACTATCTCAGCAAACTTTCATGGGGGCATGCCCCTAGACCTCTAAAATGGCAAGCAACTCCACTGTGTAACTTTATTTACCAAAGTTGCTCCCCCCCTCACTTAATGGCCTGCTCCACCGCCCCTGATAACAATGATTAGAAGGCAATATGTATTGTGATGTGTCCAGTCATGTGTCTCTGTAAATTTGCCTACTACACAAAGTTGCAGTTAATTGCTTAGACTTATCTTTCAGTTGTCATGTAAATCCAGCTAGTGCAGCAAGAGAATGCTGGCTTGCCAAAGCATCAATTAGTTGAATGATTACTACTTTTTTATGGACCAACAATTCTACTCAAGAGCCCAATATGTCAGCCATTGCTTACTTACTGCTAAGAATATAGATCACAATGGACTTCATGCAGAAGTACACTGTTGAAGTCTGAACATATAGTACAAATAATCACATATCTGGTGCTTCCATGATATATTAATATGATGAGTTGGTGATACGATGTGATATTATAGCAAATCAGTTATATCAGTGGTTGTGCTACGTAGTATAAAGACGTAGGGGAGGCCAGACATATGCATTTCATTAGGTTGGCTTAGTGGTGGCCGCACAAAGTAAACAGCAAGGTTCTAAGGTCCTACGTAGTACCAGCCACTGGTTTTTACTGAAAACATGAATACTTTTTGCTTATGGAGCTGTATGTATGTGTGTGTTTCTCTAGCAAATGTTGTTAGTTCATATCATGAGATGAACCTTGGTGGTAGAAGATAATAGCATTTTTCTGTATCATGGAAGCACTACACACATCTTGTGACCCTTCACCTCAGTATTAATGAACACCAAAGCCAATAATGTAAGTTTGCTTGTAAAACATGGCAGCAAAAGTCATTAGCAATCAACTATTTTTAACATGATTTAAGACTGTACATATTAATGGTGTTCATACTTCCCAGTACAGATACAAGCCAACATTAGCATAGCATAAATAAGCACATGGATGGTTTGTAGCCAGCTATCATACAGTATGGTAGTACCATATATTAGGGATCATGTATTTTTGGACTTGCTTGCCCAGAAATATCACCCTAAAACCAGCCTCAAATTTCCTTCATAACAGCTTGGCAGTATTGGTTAGGTATAGCCCAGCCCAAAAATGCCTTCAGAGTGACCCCAAACCTTCCAACAACTTTCTATGGAATTTTTTTAAAAAAAATCCTTTTTATCCTGACTAACTAACTAACTGATGCCTTCAGCCAAGCATAACTCGACAGTGGATAAGGCTACGTGCTTGCTTTTCTCACTGCTCAGCATCATTTCGTCCTGAGACGTGTCTTTTCATCAACCACAGTATGTACAGTGCACGTGCCATGGACTTACCTTTGTTATCCTTTGTGTTCCAGTTCTTTTCGTTAACAACTAGAGCTGAAACAGATATCCATATGATCCGGATATCCGGATAATAATTTACTATCCGGATAGTACTTTGAAGCCAAGCGGATAGTAATAACTTAAAGCCATTTATCTGTCCAACTTCTCATCACTAGATGAATTAATTTTCATCATGGAGAGTTAGCTAAGCTACATTATGTGAAGTTAACAGCAGCCTGGTAAGTTAATCAGCTTGCTCGCAACCATGTCCATCGATAAATTACGAAGCGAGGCTGTGAATGTTGCTGAAGAAGTTGTAACAAAATAGTTATTGCCTTATAAAGAGTTCTTTACGACTAGTTGTACCTGGAAAAGGTCTTGTAGCAACTGCTACATCTTGTATTCATGTTTTCTCCAGCTGCCAATCTTGTTACAGACGGTGCAAAGTAACACTGTAACATTACCACAAACCTTTTGCTATCATGTTAATGTTTGTTTGCTTCTAGTACTAGTAAAACAAGGATGCTTACAATAAACTATTATAGCATGTGATGATGTCACTATCCGTAGGATATCCGGATAGGTTTTGTTCAGGATATCCGGATAGTAAAAGTTGCTATCCGTTTCAGCCTTATTAACAACGCAAGGTGTTGATTTGCAATAGCATGATATGGCTTCCCTATGGCTTTGTCATGTTTTTCGACTGCATTTTCTGTAGTGATTGGATGCATTGCTCAGCAGTTTCTTGTACTGTTCTTCGTTTGTAACGCTGTGTAACGAACGGAGCATAGCTACAAATAAATCTTAACAGCCACCTCACTTTTCAGTGAGTAATTGATTATTGGAGTGTGCATTCACACAAAATTATTTTATGGAATGCCTGGCACCATTCTTTCTTTTAATGTGGTACACGTGGATTTAGTAGTTATAATTGTGTTATAAAAAAAGTAAACAAATAGAAGGAAAAATTAGAAAGTTTAAGCTGGATTAGGGATCAAAGAACAAAAAAAGCAGAGAAACAAGAGAACAGCTAAAAAGTTGTGGAACAAGAGAGGTTGCCTATACCTGCAGATATACTGTTGGACATGAAATCCCAACCATGACTGAATTAGGGAATTCATGTCCACCAGTATATCTGCAGGTATAGGCAGCCTCTCTTGTTCCACAACTTTTTAGCTGTTCCCTTGCTTCTCTGCTTTTTGTTCGTTGATCCCTAATCCAGCTTAAAGTTTCTACTACTTGTATAAATGCACGTGCTAAAATAAGAATTACCTGATTTACCAATGCAGCTGAGTCTCTCGGTAAGTCCTCTAGATCCACTGAAATATATATGAGGAATAGCCATGTCTTCACTTCCAATTAGGTAATAATAACAGGCTGGAGAGAGATATGGAAAGCCTATTCCATCTTGATAAATTGCATGAGAGATCATTTTCCCTAGGAGAACAAGTAAACCAGATGATCGAGCTATAGCTGATGTGGCTGGTCTCAGCCTGGAGGTGTTGTCTCCATCAAAGAGGTGGATGTACCTGTTTTCAGCAAATTTATAGAAAACAGTTGAATAAGCTTGTTGGCGTATTCCTCCTGTGTCGACAGCAATGCTATTTGCTTGAATAACCCGAATTTGCACGTCTACAGGCCTACCACTTTTATAGTAGGTAAGCATATCAGACCACACAGAACTTTCATCTAAATTCAACCTTGCAACAGGTCTTTCTTCAAAATCACTTTTTATTAAAGAAAGAATTGCTTTTAGGCTACATCCTTCAAGAAGGCATTGGAGACTCAGATCATATTTTTTTCCAGAAATTATGTAAATAGCTAATATTTGTTTTTCTTTGAAAGTTTCTTCAAACATGCTAATCAAGTGATCAACTTCTGATGTGGTACAGGGTGTAATAGCAGTGACACTGCTGGATGAAGAAGCATGTGTACCCAACTCCTCAGGTGTGACAGCTTCTATAGACATTGATGATGATCTTTCAATACCTTCATCAGCATCATTTCCTCCATTACCACTCTCTTCTGTACTTCTGCATTGTAATACATTGCAATAACTAAAAATCCCTTGCACTAATACATGCAATTCATACAACAAAAGCTTTAGAGCCTCCAGTTATATTAGCCTGCCTGAACACAGTTAACAAGATATAAAATATGCATGTCTTTAATGAAGGGCTTAAACTTTAATCATGGCAACACAATTTCCATTCTCAAAATAATTAAAATGGTACCCAAGGTATTACCCTAAAAAGTAAGGCTGAATTTTGCTGTGCAAACAACTTTTCAGTAAAGAAACATACAAACCCCTTAAATACATTTATAAAATGACCCATACAATTTGTAAAATGTCGCTTGCTTCGCCAATAAATTTTATACCAGGCTATATATATAACTCACATGATTAAACCCACAATCAAAACTATACACATGGCAAGAGTTTTAGGTTACAGAAATGTGAATCAACACAAATGTTCTATGCAGGTCCAAGTTAAGGGTTTATTACTTGGTGATTCATGCAAGGAAAACATGCAAAACTATTTCAAGTGGTTCCACTGCTGTAGAAGGCCAGATAAATAGCATTTATAGTGACCACAGCCTTCAACAGTCAGAGCACGTTGCCTCTCTTTGCTACAACAGCTGCAGCTTATCTGTAACCATGTCACCTTAACTAAATTAAAATACTTTAATATATAAAGCAACCTTAGTCGGCACATGCGTTCATCATAGCAACGGTATGTTAACAAGTAAAAAGTAGTACATTAGAGGTACAATAATATATATGTGAGTGGTTCACATTAGTAAAATCCAAATGTTATTTCTTTTAAACAAATATGAAAAAATGCAGCTTTAACTTTTGCATTATGATGTCATCATTATGACTTCACCATGCACAAAATTTATCTAAATAATTCATTATGTTGATATGAGATTCATCACAGACTAAATTATGAATTGTATTTCAAAAAATAAGGTTTAAAATACAGCAATAATACTTGGATTTTACTTGAACCACTCACATATATATATATATATATATATATATATATATATATAACACGCCTACAAGGGATATGACAAAAATATATGCACAAGCTCCTGCAGAGTGCGAGTGCCTATAATAATCATATCCCGAGTAACTGTACATAACTGCTATATTTTACACCCCAGTGATGAAACAATTATAAATAGCAAGTTATAGTAAAACAGCATCTGCATGTTGAAGACTGAAATGAGTAGACATCCTTGATTGATCAAACATTTTAGATTCTATAGCGGTGCCACACCAATCTACTCGCAATTAGTGAAGGAGACTAGAGTTCATCAAAAATCCTCCTTGCTCACTCAGGTGAATGATTCTAGGCGCTTGTCAGTATTATAGAGACTTGAAATCCTTGATGGGTCAGACGTTTTAGACTCTTTAGCGGTGTCACTCCCATCTACTCACGATTATTGAAGGAAACAGGAGTTAGTGGAGGAGACAAGAGTTAGTGAAGGATGCAAGAGTTCATCGAAAATTGCTCAGGTGAAAAAGTTTTGGTTGACATACGTGCTTGCCATTAGAGACGTATGTACCGTTTAGATAAGGATTTTGTGGAATGTGTGAAGTCACACCATATATGGTAAGCGTAACCACAAAGCGTGGTTTATCAGTTGTATACCACAGTTTGCTGTGGTGTATCAGTTATATACCACAGTTTTCCATGGTGTATCAGTTGATTCAGTTATATACCACAGTGTGGTGCTTGATAGACCAATGGATTCACATCTTTAAAGCTGAAGAGTTTTATTTCAGTGCCATTAAGCATACATGAGTTATGAACGTTTGCTCACAATGTGGTAAAATGTAATGTACCTGTTGCTGTTTCTTAGCTTGAGCAGCCTTCTTGCTTGAAAGCATGGGCGCTTGTAGGCCCAACACTGTAACTTAACCTGTGCCTAACAGGGACTCAATAAAACATTAGAATACATACTATACTTACAACATTGACCTAATTTCACATTGTGTAACGTTTACTGTTTGTCACATTATAATCAAATCAGTCTTGTTACTAACTACTGACACCATCAATAGTATAATTATAATGTGGGAAAATCACTACTTCAGCATTAAACAGATGATAACATGCAATGTGCTAATGTACCAATAAACAAGTTATCCGACATAGTTATGCTCTATATAATAGTATACCTGGTTCATTACTTTTTATTTCTATGATCCCTAATTGAGCCAAAAGCTTCTTTCACTAGCTTGTTTGCTTTTATACAGTATGGCAGTACCAGGGTTTCTTGCCCAAAAAACTATCACCCATAAACCAGCCTCAAATATCTTGGTAGTATTCATAGACAAGCCCAAAAATGTCACTCTAAAAATGAGATTTTTAATTCAACTGAATTTTCTTCTGACTGACTTAACTGATGCATTCAGCCAAGCATCACTTAACTGTGGATAAGGAGGCTATGAGCTAGATTTCTTCATTGCCTGATGTCGTTTTGTCCAAAGATGTGCCTTTTTGCCACCTGCAGCAGCTACAATGCATGCATCATAGAGTTATGTATCTCCTCCCAATGGCGGATCCAGGATGGGGTATTTGGGGCAAATGCCCCCTCCTTGTGGAAAGTTGTGGACTCAGCTTAGCTAGCTAGCTACTCCTTTTGATTATAATACTAAACTTTATGTCAGGCCAAGATCAATTTATAAGCCATGAAAATACATTTCATTATTACAAATTCGCCTAAACCAAAGTGAATCAGTCAAACTAGCAGTGAAATTGTCACCCAGCACCATTGTGTGTACCAAGCGCCTCTAAAAATAATTATCATCTTGATTCTTTCGAAAACATTAAACAGCCTTTTAAGCAGCTTTAAAATTTCACAACCATCTATAAAGGCCAAAATGGCAAAACTCAACAGTGTGACACTACTAAAAGGTGATTATATGTGGTTTCAAAAATGCAGCAACTGACAAAGAGAATCTGCCCTTCCCACCACTTACAAATTAGCTTGTTTGTGCCCCTCCCCTTGCCAGCTCCTGGATCCGCCCCTGCCTCCTTTGTTTCCTATTTCTTTCTACACTATTATGCAGGTGTTGATTTGCCGTATGCATCATGACTTCAGCAGATTTCTGAAAGGCTTTTCCTTGTACATATTTTATGGTTCTTAGGTAGTAAATAAATGCTGGAACATAGCTGAAAACAAAGTGAAAAATGGTCACTTTATATTCCAGCAATTAATATTCAAGGTGTGCAATCACTCCATGTGTTAAGCCCCATTCGTTCCTTTGATGCAGTCTACATACATAGATAATTATATTATTGCAAGTTAAGTGGAGAACAGGGCAAGGGATGTGATGGAGAGAGATGGTCACAGGATGGTCTGGAAGGAGTAGCCACCAGAGGAACAGTTGCAAGGGTGGCAGCATCACACTCATCTCTGCAAGGAACTATTAGTGTCTGAAGAAAAGTTGACTTGAGCTCTGTTGAAAACTATGAAGGTGTGCAAAATGAGATGGCTGAACTGAGGTAATAGGGAACATTTATTGCTATGCAGAATAAAGGGTAACATCAACATTGGCAATTGTTTGGAATTATTACAGAACAAGTTGATGTTGTGCTGCTTCTAATAACCAGGCACCATGCAGGTAATTAATTCATCTGGAATTAAACAACTAGGTATTTATTGTAATTCCCAGATTTCATAATTTATGAAATTTTTTGTAATTCTTCAATTATGTTGCTATGTACTGCTAAGGAGGTATTTGTTAAATAAGCTTTAACACAGAATTAGTTTAACTTTTGTGTTTTCCCATGCACAAATTCTCTCAACAAAGTCTCAAAGCTCCTCTTCATTTCTGTTCATGTATGTAGATGATACACCCACCTTCAACTTGAAAGGACAGAATATTCTTTGTAGTCTACGAGGCCTACACCATTGTTATTCAGTTGTTAAGCGCCTGTAATACCCGAAGGGAAGTTATTCACAATGTCTAAGGAGAGTCACCATACCTGTATTTCAGACCGCTGAAGAGGCACGCTTAAAAAGGAAAAACAATTGTAAATAGTAATTAGAAAATTCACATTAGAATAGGAATGATAGCTATAAATATGAAACAGGAGGAGATGATCTATACCTGCATTAATTTTAATCCCTACTTCAGTCATTGCTACACTATTGCTGTCTACCTGACTGATGTCATAACCACAACATGTGAATATAAAATTCTGAAACACACATGTTGTACCAAAACATCCTGTATTCCTATATTTGTAAAGGGGGTTACTATTCAGTGGACTGGACTACTGGACTGGAACACTGGACTGGACTACTGGACTGACAAGTTTTTGGTTTTTGCACATTCTATGGTTGGATTTACGGAGTCTTGCTAGTAAGCACCCTTAGGGCACCTGCAACCCACTTCTAAATGCTGAAGACGAACCGTGGAATATGCGAAAACTGTCTCTTAATATTTTCGCTGCTGTTTATTATGCCACTATACAACACTTATTCCTTACCCTGGTGTGTAGTAATTGAATGTGACAGCAATAGTTAACCAGCAATCAACTAGCCAGTAGACAATATCTTTTGAGATATCCTTAGAGCAAGTTTGAGGAGCAAGCTAATCTCGCCAGCACGGCCAGACCTCTAGACTTACCTCTAGCTCAGTGCAGGGGCTTACCAATTAGAGATTTTTCAGTATGGGCACTTATAATCTTTAATTGATAAGCCCCTGCACTGAGACAGAAGTCTGGCAACGAGACTAGTTTGCTTGCTCTAAGGATATAACTCGAAGGATACCATCTACTGGCTAGTTGATTGCTGATTAACTATTGTGTCACAATCAATTCCCTGCACTGCCTGCAGCATTACTACACACCAGGGTAAGAAATAAGTGTTGTATAGTGGCATAATGAACAGTAGTGAAATTATCAAGATAAGAGACAGTTTTTGCATATTCCATTGTTCGTCTTCAGCATTTAGAAGTGGGCTGCAGGTGCCCTAAGGGTACTTACTGGCAAGACTCCATAAATCCAACCATAGAATGTGCAAAAATCAAAAATATGTCAGTCCAGTAGTCCAGTCCAGTGTTCCAGTCCAGTAGTCCAGTCCACTGAATAGTAACCCCCATTTGTAAAGACAAATTATACCTATTTATTTAATTGTTATGACTTTACAGCACAGGTACTGAAGGTCTGTAGGACACCTGGTTCTACAGCCTGTTTAAAGTTGTTCAAGACAGTACGTTTAAAAAGTTACAGAAAGGAGAAAAAATCCATGATTGAGTCTAGATAACAGCCACCCAATTTGCACTTGAACGCTTACAGGAATCTGGCAGGCAATCAAGATGTTTTCTTCCTGCTATTTTTATGTACTTTATATTCACAGGAACTCTAGAGAGTGGCTGATTACCTTAAAGTACCTCTTGTGGAACCCAATGGACATTTAGCCATTATGACTTTACAAAACAAGTAAGTGTACTTAGGAAAAAAAGAGTTTTTATCATGCCATGCATGAGAAGCAAGTTGCTTTAGCTGTGCCTTTATATCACTTTCAGGCTTGCTCACTAACAACCGACAGTAAGTTTTCCTCTCTGTGGTTACAGCTTCCCCATTTGATGAAGTTACATGCAAGCATGAGTACCTTTGGATACTCATAGTGCTAGCACTTGGTATCATTCAAGTGGTAACTTCAAAAAGCCTTGAAGTTCTTACTGTGGTGTTAAGTGCTACCTATCCAGAATGTTGGAGCCAGTACTTAACACCAGTTAAGTGAATGATCAGTATAATCTAAAGGATTATGATTGTTTATACTGTAGTGCTGTGCATACACATTAGCTGAGAACTCTTGTGAGAATACTTCAGGAACACTTACCAGGGGCGGATCCAGGGGAGGGGCTTTGGGGGCTGAAGCCCCCCCCCCTTCATATTTACGCTTCACTTGATCAATATGCTGAGTATTATATTGAAATTTTGTCTTAGCATAATTATATGATCACCAATAATACAAATACTCATAAAACCACCTTATAAACATCTTTCCAAGGCATTATTAGTGGATTTATGCTAAAGTTTATGCAACAAGGACCCGGATCAGCATTGGAATTGTACAAGATCGAGATACTCTAATAGAGCAGTCAGCTAACTATTCTAATAGAACATTCACTAAAAACATGTAGTTGGTTCTGTTATGGAATTTTTCCAAATCTGCTCATACAATGAAGTGCATGGCCTGTTTAAAGAGCTACATTCATCTACTTGCGTAGTTAATATGTGTGGCAATACTTAATTCAGGTACACAATTTCCAATGAAAATGCTTTCAGATTTAATCTTGTACTGTTCAAATTTCAAAATTTTCCACTTTCAACATTATTATTCTAACATGCACCTATTCAGTGTTGTGCAATTGTGAGAGGGGTGCATCATGTACTTGGTTGTCTGTACCTACCCAAACTTTTCCATTAGTAAAATGCTTCAGCGAGCCATACCTATAATCTAAAGGCAGTATATAAAATATCTACATGCAGAAAATATTACGGATTTTACGTGGAAATGTCTCCAAATTGCAGTATTTTAACATCTATTTTTCAAAATTTTCCTGGGGGGGCATGCCCCCAGACCCCCCTAGTTCCAGCATGCTTTGCATGCTGGGAAGTGTGCTCTACTCAAGAGATTATAATTAGTACCTTGAGTTAGCCCCCCCTTTTATAAATCCTAGATCCGCCCCTGCTTACAGTAATCACCTTAGTCAGTCATTCTAAGGCACCTGAAATGCACCAGAAGAGCCATTGCTTCCCCTTATTTTCATAAAACCTTATCCCCCATTGAGTAATTTCCTAGATGAAGGCCTGATAACAGTGGACTGGTACAATATGTAGCGGAGTAGCTATAGCTGCTCCTAGAAATACTTGTTGGCTAGCAACAATACCAGTAGTGACTTTTGCAGGCTAGGTATTAAAAAGTAAGAATTAAATATCTACTAGTATAGCTGCAGGTATAGATCACCTCCGATCCCCCTATTTCATTGTTTTCTATTCCTATCATCCCTATTCTAATGTAAAATTTCTGATCTTTAGTTACACATGTACTTTCAGTGACTTGCAATACTACTGTAGCTATATAACTGGTGCATAACTGATAGATAAATGATGTTATTGTATTATGCTAGCACTAAAGATTCAGGTTGCTTACTGTACTCAGGCCAGTATAGCTGCATTAAATTCCCTTGTCATGCCAGCCATTTTTTTCCAGTTGTTCAGCACTGTGCCGTGAGTTTGTACACAGGTAAGCTTAATTTGTTCAGCTGATTTGGTACAGTGGTGGTTCAAAATTTAAGCTGTTTATGTGAACATACTAGGACATCAACCATTGTTACAAGCCAAGTATAGACAGTTTGCTCGTGGTTGCCTGATTCCCTGTTTGAATTTAGACCTTACAAATGTAGCTAACCCATACGTTTTCTGAATCCCTATAAAAGTTTCATTTGGTGTTATGATAGAACAACTTACAAGCTGATATCTGCTCCAGTTACAAACTGTACTTGGGGTGTGAAGGTGAGCATAAACCAACTACTTGCATGCTTGCTTAACAACACCCATGACATTTTCCCATAACCTCATGATTTTGATGTTACATCTTGTAAGCTTCAATATTTGTGACCTAATATTAGAAAACAGTCGATATCCACACAGTTTTCAAAACGCATTTTATTTGTTCTTTGTTTTCTACAGGGACAGAGGAATGGACTGGCCGAGTTTCAGCTTCATAAAAAAGCAGCGTTGGAAATACAGAACTAGACAGCCAGACGAGCAAATAAATTGATATGTACAGAAGCTATCGAGAAAAGAATCTACAGGTGCTTACATAAACCATCATAACTTACTGATACAACGGCGTACGGAATTGAATCTTTGCTCATTGTGTTCGCCATGAATTTGTGCATCCATCACGGTATAGTTTTTGCCCCAGGCATGCTTCTGTGTTCGAGAAGGAAGGAAAATTCACTGAAAAACGATTGTCGGTAGCTATATTCTTTCGTAACCACAGTGTAAACAAACGTTTGTAACTTTTGAAATCGTTTCCTGCATGGAGATGAAACAAAGATTTTTGTACTCTCCATGAACAGGCGAACACGATGATGCTCAGGATTTATCCACTGGAGGCTTAATTCACCCACCAGTGAGGCAATAGAAACTTGCATAATTTTTTTCTGAAGCTTGCGTTTTTACCCATAGCTTTTAAATGAAGTTTAAAGCATTTAAAACGAGTTAATGTTGGAAACTAACAGATGTAATACTAACCGTGATGCAGGTAAAGAAATGCTAGTATCCAATGGCTATCAGACTCGTAGGGAATCAATAAGAGTATCAGTGCTATAATTAGAATACTGATGCATGCGCAGTAGCTAACACGTGCAACTGATCAAACGAGTTGGCAATTGCTCTTCGTAATTCCATTGCGAGGAAGAAAGCTACAGCTTCTCGCCAATCCCCTTCAAACACCTGAACTTCTGGAGAGAGCCAGGACACACTGGAGCTGCCTCTGAAGCGAAGCCAACGTTCCACGACTACGCCTCGCTCCTTAACAATGAATGATATCCCCGCAATCATAGCGGCTATTCGGGCACCACCCTCTTGATTGACGTCGGAAGGATTAACCACTATTACCACCGTGGCGTCTACGTCGGGCGGATCACCATCGCCGCGTCCCCCTACCATTGCTGCCACCACCCCAACGACGACCACAGCTGTCACTGCCATAACCTCTTGTGAGACTCAAGGCCAGATGGGGAGTGCTGTTCACGAAAGTCACGGAGACGCTGTAAAATTAGAGGTGCAAGAGACATCGACTTGCTGACACAGCCTCCAGATCAAGAGAGTGACTCAATTGCGACCTGGCAACTAGACGCCTCAGTGAAATTAGTACCGACCTGCTGATGGCGATAGTGATTCATGAAGAATCAACAGACCACGTGCTTTACTGAAATCGATAGCAGTGACTTCAGGATGACGTCGCTACCAGAACACTGGAGACGTGTCGACAGGTGGCTGACAGTTAAGACCTCCACCAGAAGGATAGTAGAGCGAGAGTGACTAAATGGAACAGCAATGAATTGATTTGTTATCAACGAACAACATCCCACCAGACAGGCAAATAAACTCAGAGCGACAGCCAAAGGAAGAGTTGACTTCCACTCATTAATGAAGGACAACAACGAGTGTCTCCCCCTAAAAGGGCTCCATACATACATAAGTTAGTGTTGAAGTAATACCTACTTTCACCTTGATGCAATGTGTTTATTTTATTTTCATAAAAGGGTATTAACTGTTATGGCTACCCTAGCATATTTTCTAGTAAATTCCTAATGTAGATAGCCTGAGTCACTTACTAGAATGGTAACCCCAGGATACAGGCAGATCAAAACAAATAAGTACACACACTTACCTGTGTAATCTTAGAACTGCCATCCCTAGAGATACAGCATTGCCACATGGTGGCATAAAATAATCGATTGTGGGTTTAAATAATCAGTCATGCTTATTGTACTAACTGTGGGTTTGAGTAATTGTCTATTGGGGCTACATGATCACAGAAACCTAATTGAATGGTTAAATGTAAATCCCCAGGTATACTGTTAATGTGCTTAGTCCCAGTAGCTAATCACTGTCTGCAGATCACATGCTAACTTTATGCCAAAAAAAATGATTGTCATTCTGTGTAGACAATTTAAACAATAAGTAGTGCTGGGTGGTAGTCAATGCAGCTTGCTTACCAAACATTTTATTACAAGATCTAAACTGATTACACATCTTGATAGTAAACTATTGATATCACTCGGCCTCTAACCAACCTAAACTAAAGTTTCTCGTGATAATTATCTTGGATCTTGCTTGCCAAATATTATTGGCCGCAGAGTTGCTAACCTAGAATTCAGTAGTGTATTTCCTGAATAACAATGCAATGATGCACAGCTGATGTTTTCCGCCTATTTCCCATTTCAAGGTCATGCTATTATCATCCTTTGCCACACAGTAGTGACTGTAAGTAATAGCAAAGACATATGTGACCGAATTTTCCCTTACGGGTGCATTCGGCACATTAAAATTAAGCTCTGAACACAGCATTATAGGTAAAAATTCCCACCCATTAAGGGGAGCGATAAACCTTGAATTACAAGGAAAATTTTAGAAATATTTGAAAAGTGTTTTCTGCGATTAACAGTACCATGCTAGTTTCAAATTCCAATTGTGTAAATAAAATTAATTTATAAATAAAATAACAGAATTCTGATAATAGCGTTATACCATTCAGCATTACATTACACATGCTCACAAAGTCTACACAGTAACAGCTTAGCCATGGTATGGTATTATGTTGTGTTACAGTCTATTTGTATTATTACACAGATAACCTAAAGGTGATGCAGACACACATACATACTGTGGTAAACATATTAACTTTCCACCACTGTAATATTTACTTGCTAAATACTTAGTTAGCTGAGAATAGTTCAAACCCTAACGGTTGTCAAGCATGCAAAGTGTGTTAATTTCATCATGCTTCACTAAGTGTTCAGGTTGCACCCCTTCTGCTGATACAAAAACAAAAACAAACATTATGAACAACAAATGACAATACTTTAACAACTATATATATATATATATATATATTGTTAGCACCTCACATCTGTCATCATCACTAATCAACAGTTACTATTTACCAGTGGAGCTCCAAATCAACAGCTCTCCCCATTACATTAATAAAGGCATAGGCGTAACAACATATGAGGGCTAGAGATCATGAGGTTGGTTTCTGCAGTTCGGTTACAAGTGCACATTAACTGCAGCAGAGTTGGCCATTAACACTTGCTTTAAAAATAATAAATAAGGTAAAGCAGTCGTCTCACCGGATCAGACTCACCACTGAGTTCAAATCCGACTTACGCTGTTCATTACATCCTGAAATGGCATCAGTTTTCTGTACCACTCTCAGGAAACTTTGTTGGATTACTGGATACGGACAGATGCCTCTGGCACATGGGGCTGTGGTGTACGATTTGGAGATCAATGCTTCCAGTTCCCCCCTGGCCCCCTGAGTGAAGCCAATTACCATAATGGCCAAGGAATGTGTTGCTATCGTCTTCAGCTGTTCCGTATGGGGCAGATTCCTGAGTAGAAAAAGGGTACAGCTCTTTTGTGACCATCTTGGCCTTGTAGAGCCCATTCGGAAAGGTGCATCTAAAGACAACATAATAATGCACTTTCTCAGATGTCTCAGGTTTTGTTTTTTCACAGCCCACTATGACATTCACATCACAGTTTCACACCTTCCGGGAGTCCAAAACATGGCAGCAGACCTGCTGTCAAGAAACAGGCTTCAACAATTCCTCATCCAACAGCCACTTGCTTACCAACCGCCAATTCCACTTTGCCTTGCTCAAAT
Source organism: Dysidea avara (assembly GCF_963678975.1). Lineage (NCBI taxonomy): Eukaryota > Metazoa > Porifera > Demospongiae > Dictyoceratida > Dysideidae > Dysidea > Dysidea avara. Next base: position 36,723,205 of record NC_089276.1, read on the forward strand.
TGTGTCACTAAGACAGCTCAACTAGATGTCGCCTCAGTTCCTCCGACACTCCCTAGTCATCCAGATGCCCCAGTAACCTCTGCTACTAGTCACAACTGCATTACACTGCACTGAATATACCACATTTTTTTCAAACAGGACCTATGTCGCTAGTGCACTTGGTATCCATGTACTATTTTATTTCTATATATAGCTGTATATGTAGTAATCATGATGTATGTACAAATAACGAGTGTGTGGGCACGCATGAGCCTATTCATAATATTTATGGGATATATGTCATGCACATTGCATATGTGACAAGGCCCTATATAATCACTGGCCTAGCTGCTTATATGTATATTTCTCACCAGTAACATGCAGGCCTGGCAAGTTGACCAAGAATCTCATACTGGCGTGTTTGCTCCGAGCTGTATATATTGCAACTGCCCACCTTTCCACAAGCACTGTAATCATGTTGTTATCCTTATCGTTTACCACCATCATCTCCTTCTGTATATGTGTACCACTACCCTGGATGTTACACATTTAGCCGATCTCAGCAGCAAAGCTGATCACTTCCTTGCTAAAACAAAACAAAAAAAAAACAAAAAAACTAACCTCATCATCTATAACAACGTACTCTGCAGGAAAGAAAAAGTACATCCATTTCTGCAAACATCTAGGACCTCCCGAATGCCATCATCAGAATCAACAGTAATTTTATTTGTCACAAATCCTAGCTGAGGTCAACATCTCTCGCACCACTATCTAAGTGTATCTTTCAGTGAGCAGCTCACACCTCGACTTCAGCTAGTTGTACATGGCATCAAAAAAGTCTCAAGCATTGGACTCCCCACAGAGAGTCAGACTGCCGATCACTCTCCAAATAATGCTAAGTATCAAGCAGACACTATCCAATCAACCCTACTCGTATAGAAATATCCTCGAGTCCTAACAAAAAAAATAAAAAATCTTTTTTAAAAAATCACTATCAAACAATCAAACGCTAACCTGTTCGACAGGGTGTACAAATTTACTTGGGAGCAACTGACACCCCTGTATGCCCCATACTAGGGATGCTTCCATATCTGGCATGAGGAGGAATGCAAACTGGCCCTCTACTCCTCACAGAGCATGTCCAAGAACTCACCTGGTGATAATACACAAGTGTGTAACACCTTCCTCCACTTCAGTGACATCATCTACACAGCACCCAGCTTATAGAAAGTAACTCAAATTTGCACTGTTCAATTGTAAACATTGTATTATGCATTCATGTATAACAATAAGCATCATCGAGTTCAAGCGCCAGAATTCTTGGGGTGAAAGATTCCCATGTACACATGGTCTCCTTTCTATGGCTTCTGCAGCAAGAATTTGGACGGTCAATTTTGCTGGCCCTGCTCCAACATTCTTGCCTGCCCAAGTATTTGTCGCCTAATTTGTAATGTTACTCTTGGCCTTTAATCAAAAGTAAAAAGTCGTGACCCAAAGCAGTCGAGGCCTTGCACACCTACCAACTCACCACAATCAACTACAGATCATGGTTGAGCTAGATGATTCGGGAGACAAGTGAGGCTACGGATTGTGGCTGAGAATCACAGAATACAGTTGTCCCAGGCAAGGTTAGTGACAACATTAAATGAAGTTTAAAGCATTTAAAACGAGTTAATGTTGGAAACTAACAGATGTAATACTAACCGTGATGCAGGTAAAGAAATGCTAGTATCCAATGGCTATCAGAGTAGGGCATCAATAAGAGTATCAGTGCTATAATTAGAATACTGATGCATGCGCAGTAACACGTGCAACTAATCAAACGAGTTGGCAATTGCTCTTCCCAATCCCCTCCCCTCCCAATCATGCTTCTGTCACAATGTCTATGCTCTGCATCACAGACTAATAATAATGCTACTGGACTAAGATAGACGCTGCTTCAGTGTTGAATCATTATTCTTGCATGGTAATTCTAAGACATACTGTATGTTGGTCATTGCTGTCATATGGTAACTTTAAAATGGATGTTGGGTTCAATATTTTCACATGGTAACTTTAAGACAAATAATATTATGTATTTACATGCATACTGTTTGATATCTATGTCAAAGCTGCTGCCTCTAAGGCAACATTCATTAATTTATACATGTATACACTGTTGTTACTGGGCCAATACCGCTGCCACTAAGGCAAATATTGGTTCATTGTTATTACATGCACAATCTTGGTTACTGAGCCAATGTTGCTGCCACTAAGGCAAATATTGGTTCGTTACTGTCATATGTACTGTTGGTAACCAAGCCAATACTGCTGCCAATAAAGCAAATATTGGTTCATTGTTATTACTTGTGGTTACTGAGTCAATGTTGCTGCCAATAAGGCAAATATTGGTTCATTGCTATTACATGCACAATCTTGGTTACTGAACCAATGTTGCTGCCACTAAGGCAAATATTGGTCCGTTACTGTAATATGCACTGTTGATAACCAAGCCAATACTGCTGCCAATAAGGAAAATATTGGTTCATTGTTACTACATGCACAATCTTGGTTACTGAGCCAATGTTGCTGCCACTAAGGCAAATATTGGTTCACACTTATGCAGATGGTTGCTATTTGTTGGTTATCCAAGGCCTATACCGCTACCACTAGGGTAAATATAGGTCCACCCACTTCGGGTATGCCTACTAAGAAGAGCCAATTTAGGACAAAGTCTGCTTCATACTTAAACAAAAGGCTTTATTTACTAACCAATACATCGCACTTACCAAGGCTCTTCATTTGCTGCATATGCAGCACCTCCATTCCCTCTAGAGGGAGTGTGATAGTGCAAGGTCTCACTTAGGATGACTGCTTGATAAGCACATTCATAGGATGGCTTCTGCAGCAAGAATTTGGACGGTCAATTTTGCTGGCCCTGCTCCAACATTCTTGCCTGCCCAAGTATTTGTCGCCTAATTTGTAATGTTACTCTTGGCCTTTAATCAAAAGTAAAAAGTCGTGACCCAAAGCAGTCGAGGCCTTGCACACCTACCAACTCACCACAATCAACTACAGATCGTGGTTGAGCTAGATGATTTCGGGAGACAAGTGAGGCTACGGATTGTGGCAGAGAATCACAGAATACAGTTGTCCCAGGCAAGGTTAGTGACAACATTAAATGCGTTTTATTACAAAAGTACTATTGTGCGTATATTGACAGTTTTCCTAAATTCGGTCACATTTACAGTATGCATGCTTAGTTTTGAACACACACAAAACATCACACAGATGATTACTCAACCTACTATATTACGATGCAGGGTAAAAGTACTTACACTGAAAAAGTTCCAACAACTTGAGAAAAATCAGGTAAGTCATCATCAGAGCTATCGTCATCATCCTATATACAATGCATTCTATCACAAGTGGTGTGTTTAGTGTGGATGCAATCATTTTAATAGAAACGTTTATATATAATAATTGGAAAACGGAAATGCGTTATTTACTATAAATTATAACATATGTTCTTGGGTTAAGATATATGCTTTAACAAGAGGTTTCTTTACATAATTCTAACACCTCCTCAAAGTCACCTCTGAGTTGCATAAGTGGCATGTCATTATCATTAAATACAGTAGTACTTAATAAGTAGGGATCGGTAAGAAATCATATGGCTTCAATAAATTTTTGTACTTTAAAGTTTACTCTAAGACGGGTAGTAGTTAAGGAGTCACTATCTTAGCCTTTATGAACACTGTCACTGTTGTGAGAAGGCCAACATCCTGAAAACTGTACATTAGAATAGAGAATTATTTTGGTAGACATTATTCTATTATTAGCCATACCATTTCATTCCACAATTAATATTCAATGAACTAATATTTGCTAGTGCTGAAATTCTTGTAAAAAGATATGATCTTGTAAAATAGCTATATAGCTAGCTAGACACAAAAAGTAAACAAACTAGCTTAAAGGAAGTAGGTCAATATAATATACATGCCATAAAAAGTAAGGAAACAAGCTCAAAAATATTACAGCTGAAATGAGAATGATCCATGCAACAAAAAGTAAGGAAACAAGTTTGATTAGATGGGGGCTACCAGCTAAAATGAGATACATTTTTATTGCCTACTTTCAGCTAACATCTTGAAATGAGACTATTATAGGCCAAAAGTAGGAATTAAAATGTGTCTCGTTTTTTGCAAGTAGCCCATCTAATCTTGTTCGACTTGTTTCCTTAGTTTTTGTTGCGTGGATCATTCTTATTTTGGTTGTAACATTTTTTAGCTTGTTTCCTTAGTTTTTATAACATGTGCATTATATTGATCCCTAGCCTACTTCCTTTCAAAAAAATTTAATAGCATAATTATACTGCATAATAGGGTTTTCCAAGAAAATTTTTATGATTTTCATGAATTGGCAGCTGTTGGTAGAAATTTTCCTCTTGAATTTCAGTGCAGCCGTCAAAACTGGCATTTTTGAAGTTTTGGGCAATAGTGTAGGGATAATTACTTTTGAGGATGAAAAGCTTTGAGGATTTTGAGTAAATTGTGAAAATAATATCCTCAAAATTCTGTTCTACAGTTGAAACTGCTGCCCTCAGATCACTGACAAGTAATTACTAAAATTGATCACACATCTCCAGAAAGTAGATCGCATGCACTGTGTGTGTTGATCAAGCAATTTGTAAATTTCCCTGTTTGCCTATAACCTTGAATTTTTTTTGTTTAAAGAAAAAAATTTGAAAATTATATCTTCAAAAATAAGTCGCCCTACAGTAGCATCCCAAAAATTATTCTTAAAATTTTGGATGGTCAAAATATTCACCCTAAAAAAGATGCTATACGGTATATATTTATAGGTAGTTATTACACATGCACTCATATCAAACAGTTTGGATATACTTATGTTTTTGCATTAACACTGTAAAAATTTGAATATATTTTAATTGCTCCAGTAAACAGTAAAACAAGACTTAGTCACAACAAGGCTAACAGCCCATTGGGTTTTCTTTCTGAACAAAGAAGCCACCAAAGGGAGTATGAAAAAAAGAAGCTAACTAGTTGAGTTTTCACTCATTGGGTCACACTCACATACACGACAATATACATACCTTATTATCCTGACTCTCGTCTTCTAAAACTTTATTTGCCTGTGGAACATAAATCGAAAACTAGTAAAAGTTTGTTAAATATATTTGTAATATTACTAGCTATATTCATGCAAATTGTAATAGTGTACTGCAAAGATCATCAAGCTTGCTGGAATTAACCAACTGCTTTCACTTTGTATTATTGCATACATCCAATAAATATATGTACATTTTTGTATTCCTGATTACCAAAGAGGCCAGCTCTGTTGTTTTATCAGCTGTTTTGTGAACCATAGAGGTTATTTGGTTAGGCTTTCACAACATCCTTGCAAACTCACTTCACCTGTATTTCAAACTGGTATGAATTAAGCTTTAAAGCTTACATGTCTGGAAGTGTAGTACAGGATCTCTGTGGACTTTAATTATGTGTCACTGGTTTAAGTGTATAAAATTATGGGTGCTGAGTATGGATGCCACGATAGTCAGGACATGCAACATGTCGTGACATAAAGCTCCATGATATGATATAGGCTTCACATCGTGACATAAATATCTCCTAATAATGCACACTATTCCATTCATTTTGATACAATAAAATTTAAATATGAGAAAATTTGACAAATAAGTATGAGCAATGTTGGTTGTTGATGTTAATATTTGCTGATGTTTAAGTTGATATTTTTTCATGTTTGAATCAAAATAGCTATACAGTTACATAAGTAACAGCTTTAGTTGTGAAATTTTAAGAATTGCATATGTCGTGACAGAAACCTCTCTATGACAATTGACAAAAATTTCTATATCGTGGCATCCCTAGTGCTGAGAGACAAGCATGCAAACATACACATACGCATGCCTTTTGAAACCAATTTCAGGCAGCTGGCTGTAGGCTGTTCTTTGTTTAAACATTATTTGCCTTTCCTTTGTAACAACCTGACAGTATCAGTTTGGTACTGTATATACTATTATATACTTCCCTGCACAGTGACAGAACCTCTTCAACCAAGTAAAAAAAAATGGAGTTTTTCAAGAACATTTCAGCCAACCTGACGACAAGAAAGTGTGAAAAGTAAACATGTGCTCCATTATACTGTCCAGCTTACAAGACAAGTTAGGGAATCAATACATAACACATTACTTTGATTGGTCAAAACGTTGAGAAAATATTAATTAACTTAGTGGATCAACCAGTATTACAAATCAGCCATAGATCACCCACAAGACCTTTTCAAGGTATAGCTCTGCATGTATGAGCACTAGTCTAGTTACCAGTAAGTTGTGAATGTACGTAGCTACATATACCATTAAAATGACACATTCAGTAAAACTTATTATACACATCAAGAGATTACAAGTACACAGCTACTTATCGAACATAATTAAGGTATACCAAGTGATTAGCCAGACATTTTCCTTGGCATGGAACAGGAAAGGCAAGCAACACATTCCCACCTTCACAGAAATGCCATTATTGTGTTTCAAGACATGTGTGCATCACTACCTATTCACTCAAACTACACTATCTATATGCAAGATATTCAAATAAAACTTTGATTTCTAACTAGCTATTGTGTTTCTTAATACATTATTATGTGCGATACTTCCCAAGTACCCGACCAGTAAGAATCTCTATATGAAACTAAATTATTGCATAACATGATGACATTGAACTGGAGTGTCAGTCTATAAACAGAGATACAAACAAATGCTGACTAAGAATTACTCCATACACAGTTTACATGTCAATATGGTTTTATACATTAGAATACTTTGCATTGATACTGGGGTGTTAAGGGTAAATTTTCTGACATCACCAGGTGTTTGATGGCAGGTGCTTAGCTGCCACATCTACTCTAATTAACTGGAAATGGCCCCACCAACAGTCTGGTTGTCTACCAAATAACATTCATCAAACCAATAGCATAAACAAGGTGGAGCCCAGGTTTCTTTTACATCATTCTCACACTTAAATATTTTAATGGATAAACAAGGTGGATCAAGCGGGACATTGGAAACAGTGGAAATTGATAACTGAAACTGAAAAACTGAAACGGAAAAACTGAAACTTAAAAACTAAAATTGGTCAAAACTTCATATTAACAGGTACCTCTTAACAAAGACCACCTCTGTAATAAGACCACCCGTATAATAAGACTGCCTCTAATAAGACCACCTCATTATAGTAGTCATGTCAAGTAGGTCCAACAAAAAGGCCATTAGGTGTACTCATAATGTAATCAATCAATCAGACAGTACTTAGAAGTTAAAACGACAGCTGCAGGGTTGTACATAAGGATATACTATCTTACCATACCAAAACCTAAAGTCCATGGTCATGTCACAATGAAAAAGGGGTAATTGTATGCACAATTACTCTGCTGATACTGGATTTGATAATGGATTTCTCATGAATTGTGCATGATTTAAGAGTTGCATAGTTAAATTAATGATCTTGGACTTTGTGTCTTGGTAATAGTTAGACAATCGTGATAGGTGTCTTCGAGGATTTAAAAACCTGTCAATAATTACCTACGCCTCGGTAATTACTGATGTCACCTCAGGTTTTTAAATCTTTGAGGATGCTTATTACGTGTGCCTAACAATTATTAAGACACAAAGTCAAGAATCATTAATGTTGATTTTGTAACTATGTAACTCCTAAATCATGCACAATAATATTCATGAGAAATCCATTATCAAATTCAATTATACATGCAATTGCTCCATTTTCATTTGTGACATGACCATGGACTTTAGGTCTTGGCATGATAAGATAGTATATCCTTTTGTACAACCCTGCAGCTGTCATTTCAATTTTTAAGTACTGTCTGATTGATTGATACTTTATTACATTATGAGTACACCTTAGCTATATTTTTGGACCTACTTGACATAACTACTGTAATGAGGTGGTCTTATTATAGAGGTGGTCTTTGTTAAGAGGTAGCTGTTAATATGAAGTTTTGACCAATTTTAGTTTTTCAATTTTTCCGTTTCAGTCTTTCAGTTTTCAATTTCCACTGTTTCCAATGTCCCGGATTAAGCCAAGACTTTCTCTACTGAAGTGATGTACACACAACTAGTTGAAATGCATAATAGGAATGCCACTGCATGGATGTACTATAGAGTAACTTGACAGTAGTTGTATACACAAATCATACTTTTGTATGCCAAAACTGCAACATGTAACTTGCTACATGTCACACCAATTGTTTATAACATGTCAGCATGAAGCTTTTCACTGCCATATACATACCTCCTCATTATCCTGAGTATCACTTTCAATAGTCTGTCAAGAAAAGTATACAGCATTATAAACAAATTTAAAAGTTTGTAGCTTGCCAAGCTTATACATACTTTTTACAGCAAGTTGGCTAAATGTGACCCAGTCTGGGAAAACCAGTCTTATCGCCCATGTCAGCAGATTCGATTTTTCACCCAGGACACAAAGCTACATGAATAAACTATCTAATTCCATCAGCTAGACATGAGTGGTCTGGTTTTCCTGGCTGCTTTTCCCAAGCCTATGCAGTGGCGATCCATATGTGCAGAGTGGGGCCTTAATAGAGCCTGGAGATGGCTGTATGTGGCTGTACAGCTCTGTGGTGTTGAATAAGTAAGTACCTCTGCTGTGAAGTTCCTTTTATTTTAGCAAATTTTGATACATGAATGGCCCTAAACTTGGCCTAATTCATCCCTACACCTTCCTTTTCAATTTTTGAATACCATCTTACCCACCTTCCAGGCCCCCTGCCTCCTACCCTTTTTGGAGCTCGCCTTATACAGTCAACCACGGTTTAAAAACTATCTAAAATGATGGGAAACTTAGTTGTTGGCTACTTGCACAGTGAATGCTCTGGAAGTCAAGAATTGGTACAAAACGTGTGAAAATTTGGTACATATAGCTTCAACCATCGACAAACTACAACACACTAAATACTTAAAACCAGCATTTCTCGATAGGTGATAAGACCGGTTTTCCAGACTGGGTCAGAAATATTGACTAGCTCAAATGCTGTAACTGACATAAAGAAGGATCCTCCATGTACCAAATGACATTGCACTCCTTAAAGAGGTTCCTTTAGTGCATGGACAATACCAGCATACGGCATGCATATTTACACTGTACCAAAAACATTATAACATTAAAATGACTTGCACGTTTACTAAAAAGCACAGAAAAAGTAAATGTATCTAAATCTGACTTGATATATTTCTAGGAAGCCATGAATGAGATCTGCTAAAAAGGTACAACTACTATTGAAGCTTGCCACATCATCTCCTCAACTGCCTAACATGTCCACATGGGGGGAAAATTCACTCTGGAATGGAGATGAATCAAAATACCTGGGGAAAGTTGTAGGTGTATGATGCAATGCAATTCATAAAAAAAACATGAAGGTAATCAGTTAGATATTGAGCACTGTACTTATTCCATTTGCAATGCGTGCTCCATGTAAGTATATGCAGAATAAACTTACCAATGCTTCATATCCTGGTAGGACTGCTTCTGCTAATACATATATAAATGTTCCTGCTTTGCCTAAAGTGGCGACTTGCTTTCCATTCCACTCAAAGGATGGTGCAACAGAGGGTATACAAAGACTCCTCGAACCTGATCCGGCTTTCTGCAAATAACTGAAAGGGAAATAACGACCATGTTTCAAATCTTCCTGAGTCAGCCCCATTGGTGTAGCAAATACTTCGCAAACTTCTTTGCGCACATCTGATTCTGACATGGCACTGTTAATTTCTATCTTCCCCATCAGACCCGCAGCTCTTCCCAGGAAACTCCGATGGCTTCCTCTGGGAATGAACACTTCCCCCGGATCAGACTTATACACGTGGGGAAGTAAAAAGATATCTCTTGTATATGTAGTCACTTTGATGACCTCTGGTCGACTTTGTTTGCTCCCACTTTGTTTTCCACTGCTGGCGGTTAGCCGGCGTCTTCTTACGCTTTCAAATAAACTAGGAGGCTCAAAAGAGAATTTAGTTCGCTTTTGTTCAGGTAGACCTCCTAAGTTTGCAGCTAGTTGAAATTGTGATGCAGCTTGAAAAGGTGCTTGATTTAGCCGGATATCCCGCTGTACTTCACCACGCGGCGACGATTCAACGACGTGCTCGGAACGACCAGTAGTAGATGACCTAATTTCACCTCCATGATAAGCCGCGGACCCACCAAATCCAGCGTTAGAAATAGAACTACTCAAGGAACTGTTACTACCTCGGTTACTACAAATTGAGCCCTGGCCGGTAGATGACAGCGACTGCAGTAAAGGCTGTAAAGCATCTGCAACAGCTCCTGCTAATGCGTTTATATCGGGTGCTTGCTCTGGTGTAGCCGTCCGCTGTAAGTTGCGGTTTCCGATATCTCTATCATCTGTCCATCTTTGCTGCTTCCTGGACATTTCTTCTTCGCCTGCTGCCAAATGTCGGTATTATATCCAAAGCTCTATCAGTCAGCTATATCCATCACATCCATCCATCCATCCATCCATCCAAAGCTATATCCATCCATCCATCCATCCAAAGCTATATCACATCCATCCATCCATCCATCCATCCAAAGCTATATCCATCACATCCAAAGCTCTATCAGTCAAAGCATTCTTACAGAGAAATCTTAAGTCCTGCCCAACTCAAATCAAATTGAAATGTTATAATGCCATGATAAGACCAATCTTAGAATACGCCAATCCTGTCTGGTCCCCTCACATAAGAAGAGACATTGATAAGCTTGAACGAGTACAGAGGCAATCTGCCAGATTCATTATGGCTGACTTCTCGCGTTTCAGCAGCGTAACTAACATGCTCATTGACCTTAACATTCCCAGCTTAGAACACCGCAGACAAGTATCTAGTATCACCCTCCTCTACAAAATTGTTCATAATCTTATTGATATATCCCCAGTTGATTTAATCCCTGTCACTTCTAACACCAGAGGACATGATCAAAGATTTCATCATATCTATGCAAGGACCAATCAGTACAGTAATTCATTCTTCCCTAGATCAATTAGACTGTGGAATTCACTCCCACCTGACCTAATCCAACAACAATCATTACAAATTTTTAAGTACCAACTGAAATTATTATTACTTTCCCCTACCAATCAGTAATCCCATAATCAATCATATTGTAAAACATTTTGTATGCATGTTTCATATGTGTGTTAATCCTCAAACTGAGGCTGCACATTTTTGGAAAATAATAATAATAATAATAATAATTATTATTATATCGCAGTAATATATAGCTGACGATAAAATCAAGTAAAGTGTTGGGAATGAGAGGATTGCAAAGGCTAGATCACGTGATATGTCTAGTAGAAACCGCATCCATTACGTATATGCTGTACATCACTTCCTGTTTTGTTTTTTTTTGTTTTTTTTTCCCCGGGGTAACCAGCACATCACTTCCTGTGCAAGTAGTAAGTTCTCATGTGTAGAGATGGCAACCGGTACTGGGTCACCAGGGCGGCCAAAAAGGATTATTGACAAGGAGCAAATAAAGTACTTGCGTTCGCTACGATTCACATGGAATGAAATCGAATCACTCGTTGCCGTTTCTTCAAAAACGTTGCAGAGGAGGGCAAAGGAGTGGAATATTGAAAAATATTCAAATATAGGTGATGACTCTTTAGATCAGATAGTTCAAGAAATTAAATCTCGATTTCCAAGATCAGGAGAAGTGATGATTCGTGGCCATTTAAACTCCCAGAAGGTAGCTAAGCAGGCCACTGCATGCAATTGGTAATTATGTGTCTGGTCCACCGCCAGCATCTAGCAATTCGTTCTAAAAAATGTGAAACTATAATAGGCAACTAACTACTCCTATATTATCAAGACTCACGGTAGTGAGTCGCGCGGCCAAGAAACTACAAAGCGCACGCCCAATTAAAAGACGCGCGGCCACTACTGTGAGTTATTTACGTGTAGGGCCGGTTTCGCAATATTAGTCCTAAATTACGCAACATCTCTCAATAGATTTGTATTGCGTTACGTGATAAAAAATCTTTAGGAGTCGTTATAGTTTTCTTGCGACCTCGCTATAATAAAAAAGTAACCATCGCAAAATAAAAAATAGGCGTATTTCACTTTATTTCTCTAACTTATGTTATAACTACTGTCACGTTATACCAGTCAACATAGCCGTGTTTGTATAGTCCGTCTAGCACTGACATTATCCAATCCTGGTTTGCCTATACGCGTATTTTCTTCAATCAACCTCTAATCCCTACAATAACTTTTAAAGACACGACGTGGACACAAACTCTAATGCCTGATAAACAAGTTGTGACAGCGTGCTGAACCGTAAGTTCCCTAGGGATGGCGTTTTAAGCAGAAATCTTTTAAATTCCATGTAGTACCACCCCATGCGAGCGTTTATAAATCGCCAGTTGTCTTATAACAAAATCACTAGCGAAGGTGCTTTAAGCATACTCTTCAATTCTCTATTTACATGTAATTTTTAATAGATTAACCACAAAGGCCGATAAGGTGAATACAAAAGGTAACAAGCCTTTAGGGGTTACCACCTCTATGTAGTGTGTACCATGTAGCTTGTGTTGTGGCTTTCATTAAGTATTATGCACACACAAATGGTGCAACAAAATTTTGTAATGGATTGCTCGAATGTAGTTGGTGGTGTTGTGGCTTGAATGTGGTTTGTGGTTTGCCAGGGACCATGTATGAGTTGGGGTTGGTCCACACAACTTACACAATATTCAAATTTCATGATGGCCATGATAATTTCTTGCCATATGGTAAACATACAACAATGTGTAACAACGTTAATTAACATCACATCAAGACTTGACTAAAAATAGTTCCAACAATAGTGATGATTTTTTGTATGTCAGCATGACGATACTGAGACCTGTAAAAGAATAAGCAGGCACTGAAGTTAACCTTAAATTAAACACTCATGCAACTGACCTGGAACATCGGTCGCAACACCAAAAACACTTGTTTCGATATCTGATGACACAATCCAGCAGGCACTGAATTAAAAGAGAATGTACAAAAAATCAATATGCCGGGCTGTGTCAATAATAGCATGGATAATCAAAATGAACAAAAATTATATCCCAGGCTAAGTGAATGAATAACATAACTGTTGGGTAAGCATGTTAAACCAGAACATTAGGACATTAGTCAAACCAGAACATTAGGACATTAGTCAAACAAAAGTACGCTATCACAACTTGGTCATAATACAATGTTTGTACCACTGTACTTCACACTGATTGCCCAAAAATTGTGCCATTCCGGGACAACAGCATAATATTATGAAACAAATAGTTACTACAACACAGAAGGCTTACTGTTGCACTGTCTACACTGATATACCATAATTTAAAAACATAACAGGTGGGCATTAAATACAATACACTTAATATCTGGGTACTAGGAAAAAATCACTAACATCACAACATGTAAACTGACCTGGAAATTAACACCCTTGATGCCACTACAGTCTACACAGGATACTTGTTCGAACCCATCAACACTATGCCTGATACATCTGAGTAGACTGACCTGCAAATTCACATCACTAGTATACAGTGATAATTGATAACTGCAAAAACAACAATTGCAATAATACAATTCTTCTGTACGTCAACTGACCTGAAATTCATGACACTCAATACCGAGACCTGTAAAAGAATAAGCAGGCACTGAAGTCAACCTTAAATTAAACACACATGCAAACTGACCTGGAACATCGGTCGCAACACCAAAGACATCTGTTTCGATATCTGACAAAACAATCCAGCAGGCACTGAATTAAAAAGAGAATGTGCAAGAAATCAATATGCCAGGCTGTACCAATAAAAGATGAATAATCAAAATAAACTAAAATATATATCCCATATGCAGGTTAAGTGAGTAACATAACTGTTGAGTAAGCATGTAAACCAGAACATTTGGTCATTAGTCAAAAAAAAGTACGCTATCACAAACTGGTCACTGATAATTGATAACTACAAAAAGAACAATTGCAATAATACAATTCCTCTGAATGTCAACTGACCTGAAATTCATGACACCTGTATCTTTGTTCCTGCATGGTCTCAACTTACATATGTACCATGATCACATTCAACTGCTAGTGGATAAACCAGTATGACCAGATGGCCTGCAAAAACCAACAAGCAGGTGTTAAATACAATACACCTAAAGCCTGGAATATGAAAAATATTATATAAGCATTATTCCACACTGATATAGTAATAGATTATAGGATGTTGTGGAACTTGCCTAAACGTGTAAACTTGAACATGAGGACAACTGCATAATCTGGACACTTGGAATTGTCCAATACGTACCTGATGAACCACAAGTAGGTACTAATGACATTCACTTCAACATTTTATCTCAGCTGGGTGAATCTCTTGTAACTGAGTAAAAAGGTGTTTAATTTCCACCTGCAACCAAAGTTCTACATTTCTGTGGTTGGGTGTACATAAACTGACCTGGAAAATCAGTATGCCATAGGGGTATGGAAATGGTTCCTTTCCTTCTGTTGTGACATTACTTACAGCTGACTGGTAAATGATCATTGATGTCCCCATGGACCACAATGAGTATATCAATAACTTCACAAGTTGGAATGAATTTCCTTTCAACATGTGATGGAATGAATTTCCTTTCAACATCTGGTGGACAGGTCCAAAAACCTTATCGCACTAACACGGTGAATCAGTGTGTGGCGATGTGACACGTTGCACAAACTTCACTCCTCGTTTCGTTAGCATTCAAGATCGGAATATATCATAGAGTCAGTATTCTTGACTCTTACTTTTTCAAGCGTTGCTCAAGCGATGTAGTTTCTCACGAGGGGCTCGAGTTTCTCAGTAAAGTCGAGCCGATTAAAGTACGCCTCACCATCCAGTTACATTCTTAAACCATTCAATTTAAAACCACGTATCATGAGTGTCGGCTTAAGGTAATTAGGGACTTTCCACGAGATTTCCCCTAAATAGATCACGTGTTAGTTGTCATTCTGGTGGTATACATGGTTCAACAATGCGGTAAGTGTAGTATAAGCTGTCAATGAATAATTGTTTGTGCACTGCTAAACTAAGTTATTTTTGTGTGATAAGCATGCTTGAGGAAGGGTCTGGGGGACGAGACTAATGTTTTGACAGCAGTTGATGGACAGCAGTTGATGATGGCCAGGCAAAGAACTGCGAGAAGAACTACTATGATAGTATGATAGTAGGGAAAAATTCCCACCCCTATAGCTCTGCCTAGGGGCATTAACTAGCATTATCTACAGCTACTGTATTATGTTGCTGATATGTACATTCAGGCCAAGAATAACGTGAAAGTGGTAGTAAGGCTCAATCCTATTATTCTGCTGAACAGGCAAGGGAGTCTGGGACTCTGGGGACATGTTCTCTCAGGAAAGTACAAGTACTACAACTTTTTTGTTTTAATTGCTTCATCAAGTATAAAAATTTCAGTCAAAAGGTGATGATCGAGCTCTGGTCTTATGCACTGGTTGGAGTGGTTGTATCGATACTGCACTGTGACATCCTTGAGGGGTTAGTGCTGGCATTGTCCATGGCAATACTATTCCATCTCCCCGAGTCTTGATGATTGAGTCCTCCATTCCTTTCTCTGCTGCTCCAATCCTGAAGTTGTGACCACAGTCAAAAGGTGACGATCGGGGCTCTGGTCTTGCATCTATACTGTACTGCAACACCCTTGAGGGGTTAGTACCGGCATTGTCCATTGCAATACTGTTCCATCTCCCATATACAAGTCTTGATGGTTGAGTCCTCTATTCCTTTCTCTGCTGCTCTAATCCTGAAGTTGTGACCAAAATATTAAAAAATGGTTATAACTGACATGATAAATGATTATGATGATAACAATTACAAATGTATTTATAGCTGTGTAGCAACTGTGAACTAATTAGGCACTTGCAAGTTTAATTAGGTGTCTGAAGCATTTAACATGCACAGATATGAGATATATTCATGACGTGCAGGCAGTAGAGATAAATTTACTCTAATAGAACAGTCATACTACACCGTAAATTCATACTTCCGAATTTACGATGTTATGAAACAATCATTATTATGTATGGATTTTACTGACTCTCCAAGATAATATTCTGCATTAATGTTAATTGCTCATTTCCAAAACAATTACCTTTTAAACCAAATGTACAGAGCCTATCACTGACAAAAATGAGTGATATCCACCCCAAAAACACCTTCGCTGTAAAAAAGGCTCGCCCAAGAAACTACAAGTACCTGGAACCCAATGTAAAAAACAAAAAGAAAAATCAGCTTAGCTGAAGTGAAAAGTAACTGGTAACTTAAAGAGCTGATATCTGAAGCGGCCAAGAATACAATTACTAAAGTTTAATTCATGCAAGAACACCTTGGCTATAAAACAGGTGTATACATGAAAGTAACTGGCAACTGAAATGGCTAATATCTGAAGCGGCCAAAAATGAATGGTCATATACAACTAATTCGAAAATTTAACACTGAACCTTTATAATTCAGCTGTGTTCTATATTCACTCTTGCTGCATCGTAAAGTAATTTCTTTTAACTCTAATTGGCTGGTAATTTGGCCGCCTTTTTTTGCTCTATTATACTGACTATTAAAAAAGGCGGCCAAATTACCAGCCAATTAGAGTTAAAAGAAATTACTTTACGATGCAGCAAGAGTGAATATAGAACACAGCTGAATTATAAAGGTTCAGTGTTAAATTTTTGAATTAGTTGTATATGACCATTCATTCTTGGCCGCTTCAGATATCAGCCATTTCAGTTGCCAGTTACTTTCATGTATACGCCTGTTTTATAGCCAAGGTGTTCTTGCATGGATTAAACTTTAGTAATTGTATTCTTGGCCGCTTCAGATATCAGCTCTTTAAGTTACCAGTTACTTTTCACTTCAGCTAAGCTGATTTTTGTTTTTGTTTTTTTTACATTGGGTTCCAGGTACTTGTAGTTTCTTGGGCGTGCCTTTTTTACAGCGAAGGTGTTTTTGGGGTGGATACTTATTACTAGCCATGTACTTAGCTTAACCAAAAAAAAAATCTGAGAAGTAGCCACATGAGAAAATCCCTTCATCAAATTTTTGAAAAAAAGGCATTTCAAAGATTCATATTGGGCCGAATGCCTAAACTAAGTATACAGAACCTAATTTTTACTTTTCATAATCCTGCTAGAAATGGGTATAGTCCATTGCACGGATGAATATGCTCTAATAGAACAGTCGGTAAATCATTTTTTCCTGGTCAGATGGACCGTCCTTGACACCACCCTCAACACCGGGCATCCAGTGCTGGACAGCTGGATAACACCAGCAACTGCATGAATAATTTGTTCAAGAGTGCCTGAGTCAAGGTGACCCTCAGAGTAGACCAGTTTGACATTTGATGTTAAAGGGCAGCCAGTTGTTGACCGAAGACCCTGCAAATATGTCACATTGTAGCAACAAATCATTACAGTACTTTAATAGAACGGTCACCTTATTGTTGCTTTGTTGTTGAATAGCCACCTGCCTACATGTAAAACTGAATTTCAAAGGACCAGAGATATAATTATATACCAATTGCAGTTACTTTTCCTTTTTGTTGTATTGCTTTGTTGGTGTAAGCCTGAAGGGTAAAAATTCACAGCTAAATAGTAATTGTACATTCTGTCAATCACATATCAATCAATCTTGTAGACTGTGATTATAATTAAAATCATATTGTACTTCCACAATCTTTTGCCCGTTTTTGAATGTGATGTTGCCAAGGTATATTGCAACATACCTTGCAGTGACTATCGATGAACAATTAAGACTAATCATATGGATACCAATTAAAGTAAAGCACCACTATTAATGAATTTTCAAGTCCTGCACCTTGGCAATCAAAAAATGTTACCTTACTATAGTCTGACCGATTTCGGATTATGCCTGCACAGCCTGGAGCCCATATGGCTTGAAATGGTGCATGCAACATCAAAAGAATGTAATGATGCTAGTAACTTTCTGTAAAATCAACCATCTTATTCGGATAAACAATGAGCGTAAATCGGATGGCTGCAGGTTCGAGGCTACCTGGGTCCAGTCATGGATTTTTTCTCCTTTCTCCAACTTTTCAAACACACCTTAAGTAGTTAAAGTCTAAGTAGCTAAAGTCTTTGAGCAGGCTGTAGGACCAGGTGTCCTACAGACCTTCAGCACTTGTGCTGTAAAGCATTAATAAATTTAAAAAAAAAATGATTTAACCCTCACAATTTAAAGTTTCAACGTGCTCTTACAATCAGCCACTTGAAGAAGTCATCCCTTGGTCATACTGGCATTGTTCTTGACATAAAGTTGCCTTGTTACTGATAGCCTATTACAACAGTATCTTTGCTTGGATAGGTGTAGCAAGATATTTTTAGATAGGGGGGCTCTAGTTTGGTGTTGAAGAGAAAAAAAGGTCAACACCTGCTAAAAATGGCTGCCCTCCACTAAATAATATAGATAGTATCATTGATAAAGCACATTAAAATCCTTATTCACAACTTCATAGTTTGCTACACTGCTTCTCCGAATACTGTGACTGCTTTATTCGAGTAACTGACTGCTCTATTAGAGTATCTTGATATTTTTTTGAAATTTATAATCACAAAATCACAAGGGGGACTCCATCCCCCCTTGGTTGTTATGCCTATGGCTTGTAACTATATTGACATTAATCTTGAACATTTTTGTTCATGCACCACTAAATTTCTGTGCAAAAGTGGCTACATATCAGTGAAATCCAGCAATAGAGCTAAGATAGAAAGATGCATGGGGTGGTAATGTAAACCACACATCTCTAGACTGTCAAGAAGTGATCATGAAATGCTCCATTCATCCTTTTGACATTCAAATTGGGAATTAGTGCTTGACATTACCCTAAAACTTAAGTTTTAATATGTATAGCTATTAATTAGGGCTGAGAGAAATACTTGAGTGAAATACTTAAGGATTTTGGTATTTGTATACAGTGTAGTACTTGTTAAGATCACGTAACCCAGCTCACATGATGCACTGTCATCAGGGCATAATACTATGAAAACTAGAATTTGATTGACATTAGGAACAATAACATCAGTACTTTAATACAGTGTGTGTTATTAAAAAGAAAAAACTATGAACTCCTAAATTGTGACCCAGTCTGCGAAAACCGGTCTTATCGCCAGTATCAAGAAAGTATCAAGAAACACTGGTTATAAATATTAAGTGTGTTGTAGCTCACCAATGGTTGAAGCTATCACTGTGAAAAATGAGGGATATAAGATGGTATTTCCAGTGGCTTATTGAATACAAAAAAGCTTGATATAACCTATAGTATACTAACAGTCACATGTAAGGCTTTAGTTAATGTGTTAAACATACTGAAACCATATATGTGATGGTATAGTGTGGACACTATATTTGATATAAGCTATTTTAGGTAATGTGGTAAATAAACTGAAACCATATATGTAATAGTATAGTATGCATTATACTAAAGTATAACATGAGTATAATACAGGGTTTATATTAAGGCTTATTTGTATTCAATAAGCCACTGGAAATATCATATTATATCCCACCTTTTTCACAGTGTATGTGTACCAATTTTCACATGTTTTACATCAATTCCTTACCTTCCAGAGCATACACTGTGCAAGTAACCAACAACTAAGTTTCCTGCCATTTTAGATAGTTTTTGAATCGAGATTGATTGCATCAGGTGATCTCCAAAAGGGGAGGGAGGCGGGGACCCAGCAAGAGGGCAAGAGGCTGTTCAAAAATTGAAAAGGAAGGTGTAGGGATGAAGGCCAAGTTGTGGGCCATTCAGGTCTCAAAACTGAAAGGAAATTCATAGCAGAGGTATTTATTCAATACCACCGAGCTATACAGCCACATACAGCCATCCCCAGGCTTACCAGAGCTCCATTAAGGCCCCACATCGCACATATGGATTGCTACTGGGCTTGGGAATAGCAGCCAGCAAAACTAGACCACTCAATTTTGATAGTGAAATTGGTGATAGTTTATTCATGTAGCATTGTGTTCTGGTTAAAATTCAAATCTGCTGACATGGGGGATAAGACCAGTTTTCCCAGACTGGGTCACAATTTTGGTATAAAAGGCATGACTACAAGTAGGTAGTACATGATTATACTTGAATACTAAAACTCGTGATTATTTCAGTCCTATTATTAATTTGACAAGTGTACGTAATTATTTGCATTATTTGCATTATTTGATGTTTATACAGATATTTGTGCAACGGGAGCGTGTAAGAAAATCTATTGCAAGAGTATGTGGTTCACAGTCTCGGAATCCACCAATTCAACGCCGCGTTTATTGCGTCCCTGGCCCCAATGCTTTATGGCACTTGGATGGTAATCACAAAATGATCAGATGGGGCCTTGTAATTCATGGAGCAATTGATGGTTTTAGTCGAGTAATTACATACCTTCATTGTGCCAGTAAAAATTGGGCAAAAACTGTTTTGAATTGTTTTACACGTGCCACATAAGATTTTGGAGTGCCTTCAAGAGTGAGAACTGACCATGGAGGTGAAAATGTGGCAGTATGGCAATTTATGGAAGAAAACAGAGGCACAGGAAGAGGGTCTTTCATTGCTGGTAAGAGTGTACACAATACCAGAATAGAAAGACTTTGGCGTGATGTGTATGAATCTGTATCTGCTTCATACGTTTCTGTGTTCCATGAACTTGAGAACGATGGTGCATTAAATGTTGAAAATAAAGCAGATTTATTCTCATTGCATTACATTTTTGTTCCAAGAATCAATGAGTCACTTAGTGCATTTAAGGAAGCATGGAATAGCCACTCATTGTCTACAGAAAATAACTTGACACCTTTGCAGTTGTATACTGCTTACTCACAAGGCAGCTCACTGTTTAATAATAATGACGTACATCATGATATGAAAATGATTCAAGCTCAGAGAATTTGGAAGATGACATTACTAACTATGGTTATGAAGATAGTGACACCATAGTTGTGCCACAAGTTAGGATACCACTTAGTGAAGCCAGTTTAGAAGATCTTGCTGCCACTATTAATCCATTGCAAGATGCAGACGATTTTGGAAAACAGTTGTATTTAAACACAGTTCACAAATTATTTGATTTAATGACTAATGATGGACTGCTTTAGCTGAACTGTAAATATATCATGTAGCTTGTGTAACCATTATGATCTAATGTGTATGTGGAAATATGAATTTTATATATAATTGATATAGCCAGCTGATTTACTGTATTTGTGACCAGATTTGCGAAAGAGTCTTCCACACACATCTGGTTTACCAACTTTGACAACTCATTACTTAAGATTAGAAAAGGCTATTGTCTTGAAGTTTAGTCAGTAATGACAATGTGAAAAAAGAGGGATATAAGATGGTATTTCCAGTGGCTTATTGAATACAAAAAAGCTTGATATAACCTGTATTATACTAACAGTCTCATGTAAGGCTTTAGTTAATGTGTTAAACATACTGAAACCATATATGTGATGGTATAGTGTGGGTATTATATTCAATATAAGCTATTTCAGGTATTGTAGTAAATAAACTGAAACCATATGTAATGGTATAGTATGCATCATACTAAAGTATAACATGAGTATAATACAGGGTTTATATTAAGGCTTATTTGTATTCAATAAGCCACTGGAAATACCATCTTATATCCCACATTTTTCACAGTGTGAGACTTTAAAGTTTGCTTGATTTTAACTTGGAAAGTTATATATATATATATATATATATATCTGCTTTGTACTAAGTGTAATTGGCTGTTCTGCAGTCTGATGCAGTTGTTCAAAGAATTAAGGTGCCAGTTTGCAGAGGTTGTTTGCTATCAAAATCTCTCAGCACATTAATCAATCATAAGGTGTCTAAGTTTTCACCAAATTCTAATAGTACACATGCAGCACATACATATGTACCTGAAGAATTTTAGCAAGAAAGTATCATTGTATATAACTATCTACTGGATGTAAAAGGTAGCCAATGTAAATGAGCCTCATTACTTCTAACTTGTACTACCCTTAGGGATGCGGGAATTATGCCTGAATAATTTTGGGAATAATGATGGGGTAATAGAATAGAGCATTATTCCAGCATTTTGATGCAGTTTTGGAGCATAATCGGCATAAAAATAAATTAAGATCGAGATACTCTAATAGAACAGTCACTTACTCTAATAGAACGATCAATTACTCTAATAGAACGATCAATGCGGAATAATTCATTACTAATACTACTGGTAAGTAAGCATCTTGCTAACAAAAAAGCTTTTCTGATGAATTGACACAGCTGGATTTAGTACTTTTTACTGTTTCAAAGTCTTGCTGTACAATTTAATTACTAAAATGAAGAAAAAGTTAAAAAATTAGGAATAATTTTGGGAATAATGAGTATTTTTGGGAATAATAAAAAGCATAATGATAAGGTTTTAAAAGAATTTCGGAATAGAATAATGATGAAAATTTTGAGCATAATTCCCACAAGCCTAACTACCCTTCACTATTCTTGTACACCCAATATTATCAAAAGATCACTACTTATATAATTAGTATGCATGGGTATTTATGAAAGCTTATAGTTTACATAATTATAAGCTTTTATACTGTTATGTAAGGTAGAATGTAAAAGCCTTGTAATTGGTGGGTAGGACTTTTATGCATCATACATGAGCATAATACTAATGTGCTCTATGTGTAGTACAATGACATCACTTTCTGTGCAGGCGAAGGAAATAAAATCTCATAGACCCAAAACCCAATCATTTGTTTATTATCAGGGCAACCAAGAGGGCAATTTTTCCCTTTGTTGAGGCCTCATATAGCTATACCTTCCACATATACTATGAAAGTATCTAATAGAACAGTCACCCTTATACACTAGTCAGAAAAAATTACTAGTACTAACTTCTCAGTCTAGAATAAGTCTCATATTTAATTTCATTTTCTAGGTGGTATATATTTGGTAGAAAGCTGACTATAAAGTTCAAGCTTGAGACATTCTAATGGAGCTGTCACCTTAATACCAGAGTCCAATTAACATTAATAATTACACTGTGAAGACTACTCCCATACTCAATCTCAGAGGGTGTAACAAAATTTCTCTGAAAGAGGTGTGCTTGTGTATATGTCATAGCTAGGGGCCTCACATTCTTAAGGGATACCTAAACCCTATTTATTATAATGAATTAATTGCTTTGTAAACTACCCTATTTTAACTTATTTAGGCATTATTTGTAAACATTTCTAGGCTAGCTACGATCCAACATGTATATGTGTTATGAGCTACATTAAAAGTGCACATCAAGTTTTATAGCAATTGTATACATGCAGGTACTGTATGTACTAGTAATAATACAGTAGCTACCGGTGACGGTACCTGGTCACAATAAATATTCAGGAACTGCAATGTTACTGATTAGGAATTAAGATGACAACTAATTAGTTTGACTCAAAATTTTGTCAGATGGCAACTATAGACAAAGTACAACTGATAGATGTGTTTCTGCATTGTACATTAATTGGTAATCACCTTGTGGTATAGACACTGCATGTAGAATGATTAACGTATAATTTTGGGATAGAATAATAATAGTGTCAACAACAACAAAAAATTAAATTCATGTGCATGTGTGTAGAGTTACATAGCTATACAGTGGATCCTTACTAATCCGAACAGCTCTGTTCTCAAAAAGTGTTTGGTTAGTGAGTTTGTTATAATGGACTCATTGAGCCTATACTAATAAATCATGCACCTGCAAAATACTCTAATAGAACAGTCACTTGTAATGTTTGGATTAATGGACTTCAGATTAGTGACGATCCCTGCATGTATATTAGCAATGATGCCTTTTCAAAAATTCTTCTTACATTCAAGATACTAATATGTATACTTTTGTTGTATGACATCTTTCATGGTATGTTGGCACTTTTCTCTGAAGTTATCTCACTATGTGAATTCTTGTGCAGCATGTTCTTTGTCCTTTGTACCACTACAATCAACTACCAATTCCTCATCTTTGTGTTCTCCTCAATTCCTCATAATGATGGCAATTGTTGCAAATTGAGGAGAGCACAAAGAGCATAGTTATAGTTTCAAAGCAAACGATTCATGGCTTAATTTTGATAGATCAAAGACTCCATGATAATGCATTACATGCATGCAGTGATAAAGTAATAGTTTGCTTAGTAACTACGTATAATTAACATATGCAGCCTAACCGGTAAGAAGTTTTGAAGGTACTTAACTTAAACTTTCTTCTATAGTCTTTTAAGCTCATTATGCCAACATGATAATTAACTTATTATGTGACCAGATTTGTCAAAAGGTATACCTTTTCACACATTATATTTTTACATGCATCTGAGCAAACAAAATGTCATAACAGATCACTTCTTAAACTGATTAAGTTGCTCTTTGTATCAAATGATAGCCAGATACTGTATAGCTACTCTCATGGAAAAGTTTACACAATTACATAGAATAATTTATGAAGTAGCAAAGTTCAAAAAGGTACCTTTTTGCAAATCTGGTCGCATATATTCTATTAAAACATCTAGATGAGTATAGCTAATATGATTGCTAATGGTATTATTATCTCTGCTTGTACACTAACTTTACATTGCCATTGTCATCAGTACACACCCACAAGAGACTCTGTAGCCTTATTACGTTACTTGCAAAAGGCTGTTGCAAACCATCTGTTGGATTGAATACATTGCTTCTCAACTGCGTGTTACCAATGTTCATACATGGGTAGACCTTTTGTAGGTATATATACATACATTGTAATCATCTGATCTGTGTGCACATAACATGCATATGGTCTCTCTCAATCTGTTTGCATGGTCTGCTGTTTACTGTATACTTTAAACCAACACATACGTACAGTATAGCTTTTACAAAGCTATAAGGCTTTATAGCATATAAGGCATCGTGAAATTGTTTGAAAATATAATATCAGTATAATAGCTAGTATAGTATGTATATACGGCAAATTTTCAATCAGTGCAGATCTCGACAGGTTTCTGCATGTGGTTTTGACGGAAACCCCTACGAATTTAGCAAAGTGGCAGTCTAGCAAGCTGTATTCTTGCTGTGTTGACAATTCATTATGATAATATCACTAGCTATACAGTGTTAATTTTTAGCAGCGTGCATCTAACTAACATCCATTAAATACCCCAGTAACATTATATCTTTGCCTCCATTTCATGAAAGCGATTGACATACTCTAATAAAGCAGTCAAATAGCGATGATGCATGATTGAGATCGATGTTTGGTTGTGTGGGGGCTCTTAACTAACATATAAACATCATGGTGTTTATACACTGGCAAAGACTCAGTTCTAACATTAAAAAAATAATCATGTGAATTGGGTAACATAAAATACCTCTTACACTAACTATGTGATGAAATGCATACATGCCTCTCTTGGCTTAGTGTGTGCAGATACAATTATACGTATGACACTAATGCAGTTACATTAATTTTCAATAAGCAATGTAATGTCCTTTACTTTGCAAATATATGCAAGATTATAAAATTATATAATCATATCTTCACTTTAACAGAGCAGTCACTTACCCTTGTACAAACAATTAACTGACGCAGTCTAATATAATAAAACAGTCAACTTTTGAGGAACAATAAATTTACATTTTGTTGCCAAAGCTACCAAGCACCTTCCATAGACTTATAAACCAATTTTGCAAATTATGTAACTTAGTGCTGCTTTTTTATAAAGCATGCTGCAATGTATTATGTAACGAGCATAATTATTGATAAGGTAGCACATACTGCAGCATAGATTAATAGGTACAGAAAATTAACAAAAACAATCAAATGGAGGCATTCACATACAATTGCACTTTCACTCATATGGTTTCACCAGAAACCTATATAGGATGCATGTGCTATATAATAAATACATATAGGTGTAGCAAAATATTTTTAGATTGGGGAGCTCTGTTCCCAGGTGCATGGTTGCAGAGGTATAGGTACAACAGTGTGCAAAACACAATTATCAGTAAATTTATGGAGGAGGTCTGGGTGCATGTCCCCACAGGAGATTTTTGAAATTATATTCTAAGATGCATGACTTCTGAAGGAAATTTCATGCACCGACTGCTCTATTAGAACAACTGACTATTTTATTAGAGTATCTTGATTATATTTTGCAAGCTAAAATTAGAAAATCATTGGGGTCCCAACCCTCCCCCCCATATTGCTAAATAGAATGTCCTATATAATAAATAGGATGTAGTATATAATATTTATGATGTCTTATATAATAAATAGGATGTCCTATATAATAAATAGGATGTCCTATATAATAAATAGGATGTCGTATATAATATTTATGATGTCTTATATAATAAATATGATGTCCTATATAATAAATATGATGTCCTAATTAATAAATATGATGTCCTATATAATAAATAGGATGTCCTATATAATAAATATGATGTCCTATATAATAAATATGATGTCCTATATAATAAATATGATGTCCTATATAGTAAATATGATGTCCTATATAATAAATATGATGTCCTATATAATAAATAGGATGTCCTATATAATAAATAGGATGTCCTATATAATAAATAGGATGTCTTATTTAGTAAAATAGGATATTACAGCTAGTTAGAAGATGGAATGCATGGCTTTTCTAAAAAATAGACTGTCTTTGTATAGTAAATATATTTTGTTCCAAACGGCACCCCATAAGGGTATACTATCAAGGGCAGACCCAGAATTTTGTTGGGAGAAGGGAGGGCACACAGGTAGAAGCCATTCCACAGTGTGCTTCGAGTCTGCGAAATGTCACAGCGAAGCATGAGCTTTGTAGGGGGATCTGGGAGCATACTCCTCCAGAAAATTTTGAAAATATCATGATAACATTCTGAGATTGAATTTGGTGGCAATAGTGACTGAAATTTGCTGAGTTCAATGCTGGAAGAAGTATGAATGCTAATAGTAGCTGTATACTATCTAGCAGTACTGTGGAATCACCTACCTTAAGCACATTTAAACAATGTATTAATTATAGCTAAGTACAATCACTACAATTTATTCTCAATTTGATCTGTTGTACTATATACTCCATATGGAGGTTTCTGTACAGTAAACAAATAATAATAATAATGAACAAGTTGATGTTGTGCTACTAAAAATCAGGCGCCATGCAGCTAGCTAACTCATCTGGAATAACTATAGACAGTATATACTACTATGAATTAACCAACTATGTATTACTACTTTACAATAGGGTAGTTTGGGTTGTGCAATAATATAATTAGCTATTTCTCGTATTTCGTAATTCATGAAATATTCGTAATTCGTTCAATTACGTTGCTATGCACTGCTAAGGAAGCGTTTGTTAAATAAGCCGCTTTTACCAACATATTACGCACAAAACTATCTTCTAAACTGTTTTATAGTGTGACTAACGTGTTTTTTCCCACAAATTCTCTCGACAGGGCCTCAGGGCTGCTCTTCATTCTCGTTCGCGTACGTAAGGGATACGTCCCCTTTCAACTCGGGTATTACTCTTTTCACCCTATTTCATAACCCTACAGAACTTAGACAAAAAACGGTGAACCAAAAAGGCGAAAAAAAAGTGCAGTATTGAAGGGGGATCGAACCCAGGATCCCAGTGTGATGGGCCAGTGTGCTACCGATTATGCTACCGCTGCTAGCTCTCTTGTTTCCCTTCTTTTTGTATCTTATAAATGTGACTAACGAAATAAGCTGTATATAGTAAGAAGAACCTAACCCTAAAGGTGAAGAAGAAACCAAAGCTGAACTCTAACCCTAACCCTAACGCTAACACTACTAGACGCTTCCCCTAAAGTCTACTACTCGTGGCAACTACTGGACGCTTCCCCTAAAGTCTACTACTCGCGGCAACTACTGGACGCATCCCCTAAAGTCGACTACTCGCGGCAATTACTAGATGCGTGCCCTAAAGTCGAAGAAAGAGAGCAACAACTACAGTAGGAAGTCTGGATGCTTTTGAGCTTAATATTACGTAAGGGTTATGAAAGGTGGTGAAAAGAGTAAAACCCCTTTCAACTCGAAGCGATAGGCTATTCCTGGCAGTGTACGAGGCCTGCACCGTTGTTTTTCAGTTGCTAAATGCCTGAAAACCTCAAGGGGAAGGTAGTCTGAGGAAAGTCACCACACCCGTATTTCAGTCCGCCGAAAAGAAACCACCTCAGAGCAAAGTTCACCTGTGCAGAAGTTTAATACAGACTTCATTTCACTTTTACTTCTTACGTAAAAGCTGCTTTTACCGTTATTAAACGATTTTGCTCACGTAGGTGCGTACGGACAAACATAGGTAGATAGGTAGATAGATAGGTACACACACACACTTTTACGGAAACAATTTCAGTAAACCAGGCGCACGCCCACAGCCGGCTCTCATCTACCTTAGCGCACGCCCACAGCCGGCCGAAGGCCGGCTGTGGGCGTGCGCCTGGTTTAAAAATACTGACTCTACATAACAGAATTAGTTTGTATAGTATAAGATTTTCTCAATAAAATTTTGAATAATCAACTTTTAGAGATTGAATTTAGTAGTGATTTTGAATAAAAGTTTATGAAAATTCAATGCAGGAAGCATGAATACTATAATAAAGCCTACAAGGAAATTTTGAAAATTTTACTTTTTGAGAATGATATTGATAGTAATTTCGACTGCCATTCATGAGTAATATGAATACTCAGCCGAGGGGTCACTAACTCACAAAAAAGGGGTACGGATTTTAAAATTTTGAACAAATTTCTCAAGATTTCACAGATTTCAAAGGATTTCACAAAATCGAACGAGAGCTGCAAAATCTGATTTTAAATTACAAGTTGGCGTAGAGTGACAAGTTCTGAAACACCAAAAAATAGTGGGAGAAAGCCATACAGGAGCAAAGCCTCACGAAATTGGGAAGAATTGTGAAGCCATATAAAACCAGGAAGAAAGCGAAGACATAACCATTAAAGGAAACCATACAAAACCAAGAGTGACTTGCAGCTGAAGCCCTCAGGATACAAGGCCAATCATTCAGAGGAAATCCCGTGATTAATCCCTCAAAACCAGGAGCAACTGTTGAAGCCCTATCTGGTGTGAAATCCCACAAAACCAGGAGCATCTGTACGCTAAAGTTGCTTTTGTAATTTGTGTGTTGCTAAGTTTATGAAGTTTTGCTAAGGCCACTCCAAATAAATTCTCTGCTTCCCGTCCTGGACTAGGGCATATTTGCATGCGGGCGGGCGGTCCATTTCCATTATTTCATTATAAGATTGGCTAGCTTTTCAAGCCATTATTATATATATATGTTAATGTACAAACTCAATCATGAGTATATTCGTACATATATATGTAGTTAGCTACTTATTTACAAATTTATATAATTGTTAAATAAATCAAAAGATGGAGCTTGTATAATATGATCATCTAGTTGGTTCCATAATTTTGCCTGGCACAGCCAAAAAGGCTGCATAAAAGCATGCTTAAGCTTGTTCCTTCCTTTCTAAGTTGCAAAAAACAACACAAACGTGAAGTTTGTACTGACTTGACAGCACTGTTGACACGTGAGCTGACACTGTTTCAAGATGGCTTTTACTGAGCCTATCAGTATGCAAGAATAACCGGAAATAATGGAAGAATACGGAAAAATGGAATATTTAGAGCTGGCAGTAACTAGATGCGGGCGGTGGACGGGAAACAGAGAATTTATGGGAATTGGTAAAACCGGGAGGGGAGCGGGAGCGGAATTTATTTGGAGTGGCCTAAGTTTATTTGGAATTTATTTGGAGTGGCCTAAGTTTGTGTAGTTTGCTAAGTAAATCTGAAGCGGAATTTATTTGGAGTGGCCTAAGTTTGTGTAGTTTGCTAAGTAAATCTGAAGCGGAACGGAACATCGGATTCCATTCTTACTCAGAATGGATTATCTCCTGGTTTTGTATGGCCTCCTCCCCAGCTCCTGGTTTTGTTTGGCTTCCACAACTCGCTTAATGAAAATCCGAAGCGGAACGGAACATCGGATTCCATTCTTACTTTTGAGCAGTTTGCAATTATCTCCTGGTTTGTATGGCTTCTTTCCCACAGCTCCTGGTTTTGTTTGGCTTCCACAACTCGCTTAATACAAATCTGAAGTGGAGCGAAACATCGGATTTCAACCTTCGAGCAGTTAGCATGGATTCTCCTGGTTTTGTATGGCTTCTTTCCCACAGCTCCTGGTTTTGTTTGGCTTCCACAACTCGCTTAATACAAATCCGAAGCGGAGCGGAACATCGGATTCCATTATTTTTTGAGCAGTTTGCAATTATCTCCTGGTTTTGTATGGCTTCTTTCCCACAGCTCCTGTTTTTGTGCAGCTTCCACAACTCGCTTAATACAAATCCGAAGCGGAGCGGAACATCGGATTTCATTTTTACTTTTGTGCAGGAGCAGTTGAGTGCAAGCTACGTAACGGTACCAGAACGAGTATATAATCAGAATCACGATAAGAACATAAGATTTTCATATTTCAGGCAGGATTTCATTGAAGGTGTACGAGATTTCGAGTCAGTTGGTGACCCCTCGTACTCAGCAGCATTTAGCCACACCTAAAGATTGTAACCCAATTTATGATTTAGACAAATAAGCCAAGGTGGGAATGTTATTTATCCAGCCACATTTCCGGTTCCAACTAGGTAAATGTGTCACTGTTAGTTGGTACTTGCTCTGTATATACACTACCATCATTATACGACTCTTCTTTACTGCTTTAATTTGCTGCCTTTCATCATCATCAGCTGATTCATCACCAATTACTTCCTCGGTAGACACATGCAGTTTACAAGAGGGGCAGTTCTACATATAAATCTGGCTAATGTGGATTGCATACTTGCAGAATTAACTATCACTTATTTAATTCTACTTAATGCACACCCCACAAAAGGAATCTGTGAGGATAGTGGGATTAGCTTCCTCTGGGGGATCATTTGGCTCAAGAATCACATTACACCAAGTAAGAATATGTATTACTATGTAGTAACTAATGTTTCATGGATATTCTTTGTTGAGGGGTACTATAGTATAGCTGCACTGTAGCTACCTTATACTTAGCTAGGTTATCAAGGTACACTAAGTTACAAAAATTGTTATCAAAGGTATACTTCGTATACCCCCGTATACCCTCAATTCGAGCACTGCTTGGTAGCGTCTACAAGCCCAAATGTAGCTGAGGTGCCGATAATTGATGCTGAGAGATGTACAAGAACTATTACTACATACATGGTGATGATAAATAATTACTTACATTGCCTCATGTTCATCAACACACAATTGAAACAGTGTAGAATGACATCAAGCAAATCGAAAGCTTGAAGATACAATAAATTTGAAGCACAGTGGAATAAAAAAAGTTTGAATATCAATAAAGGGTGCAAAATGCACTAAGTTCATGATGATAATTCATAACTTATGCTACTTGTTCGTTTACCTTTTTATAACATTAAAAGAAAGAATTAATGGTGGCAGATATGCCATAAAAGTAATTCTGCATCACAACATCAATCAATTATGTAACGGAAAAGAAATTAGCCATTACCAGCTAAGCTTCACCTGTTACATGGTGTTACAAATAAAGAACAGTACAAGAAGCATCTCTGTAATCAATCCAGCTCCTATGGAAAATACAGGAAATAAGCAATAGCCAACACAGATATACAGGGAAGTGGCATCGTCCTAATGCGAATCAACACTTTGTGTTGTCAGTGAAAAGAACTGGAACACAAAAGAGGACAAAGACAAGTCCATGATGTGTGTATTGTATGCACTGCATTTGGCAATAAGGCACATCTCAGGACAAAGCAATGTCAAACAGTGAAGAAATCAAGCCCGTAGTTGTGCTCATAAGTTAGAAAGTCATGCAGTCAGCATAAAATTCAGAAATTTTAAAAATTTCATAGAAACCTTTTGGAAGGGTTTGGGGTTGGTCTGAAGACATTTTTTAGACTTGGCTGTGCCTAACCAATACTACTAGCCTGTCGTGAAGGGAAATTGAGGGTGATTTACAGTGATATTTTTTTGAATGAAAAAGCCCAGTTCTTCATGAATCATCATAATATAATATACAGTACTACCATACTGTATGATACCTTTAGTTTGTAAGATATCAATTTTATGTTAATATGCACACTTAAGACGCTTAAGGACATGGAACCAGCAAATCAGTTCTGCACTTTACATTATACCTATGTATATCATGGTAGCTGTTCAAAGAAGATATATTCAGTTCTCCAAAGCGTAAAGTTCTGAAACATCCAAATGGCCTGTCTCTAAATGTAGGACTAGGTGTCCAACAGCACTTGTGCTGTAAAACCTTAATAAATACAAAAATAAATCAATAAATAAGCTCATTATTTCATTAGCTACTGTATTTCCTGATCTAGGGTGTTGCAACACATAAAATAGTATTTAATAAAATCATTGCTAAAACCATAAATTGACTTTACAGCATCATAAAACTAAATAGAATACTTACAAACAGTTAGTACATGTTTTAGTCTAGTCATTCTTGTTCAACAAAACAATAAGTAACTATATTATCTAATCCAAAACAGCCAAGCTGTAAAAAAAAGTGTGCGGCCCTCAGAAAGGCTATGGTGAAAAAAGATGTGAAATCCAAGGTGGCGGCCAAGAAATGGCTGTGATGGTAGGTTAATGGTAAAAATTTTAATAATGACAATTTAGGTAAATTTTGTGAAGCAGCACAAAAATTCACCTGAATTGTCTTTATTAAAATTTTTACCATTAACCTACCATCACAGCCATTTCTTGGCCGCCACCTTGGATTTCACATCTTTTTTCACCATAGCCTTTCTGAGGGCCGCACACTGTTTTTTACAGCTTGGCTGTTTTGGATTAGATTTCATTTCTTTTTGTATTTGTATACCAGCTTTGGGACTTTTTTAACCTATGTTTTTTTCTTTACTACAGGAAGAAGAAAAGATGAAGTAGATGTACTTTAAATATTTTATCAGGAAATGTACAAATTATATATACTGTATAATACATATTTGACTGCATTTGCGAAAAGGGGTCTTCCACACACATCCAATTTGCCAACTTTGACAATTGATAACTTCAGATTGGAAAGAGCTATTGCCTTGATATTTGGGCAGTGGTGAGCACCACTATAGCTGTATACATGGTGAAATTTTCAGGTTAATATGTTACTTGAACACTGAGTTATGGTCTCCAACGTTTACGGAATTGGATGTGTGTGGAAGACCCCTTTTCGCAAATCCGGTCACATATACGTATTGATTACAGAAATCTCCATGGTGGTTTCTTTGTAACTGAACACTCTACAAGGTGACTTCTTCTAATTGCTCTCTCTACAGGGTGAATTGTTTGTAGCTGAACGATCTACAAGGTAACTTCTTCTAGCTGATCTCTCTACAGGGTGATGTGTTTGTAGTTGAATTTTGTATAGGTGATTTGTTTGCAGCCGAGCTCTTTACAGAATGGTTTCTTTGTAGCTGAACTCTCTAAAAGGTAACTTCTTCTAACTGATCTTTCTACAGGGCAATTTGTTTCTGGCAGAATTTTCTACAGGGTGATTTCTTTGCAGCTGAACTCTCTACATGGTGGTTTCTTTGTAGCTGAACTCTCTACAAGGTAATTTCTTCTAGCTGATCTCTCTACAGGGAGATTTGTTCGTAGTTGAATTCTGTACAGGTGATTTGTTTGCAGCTGAGCTCTTTATAAAATGGTTTCTTTGTAGCTGAACTTTCTCCAAGGTAACTTCTTCTAACTGATCTTTCTACAGGGTGATTTGTTTGTAACTGAACTATCTACAAGGTAATTTCTTCTTGCTGATCTCTCTACAGGGTGATTTGTTTGTAGCTGAATTCTGTACAAGTGATTTGTTTGCAGCTGAGCTCTTTACAGAATGGTTTCTTTGTAGCTGAACTCTCTACAGGTGATTTGTTTGCAGCTGAACTCTCTAAATGGTGGTTTCTTTGTAGCTGAACTCTCTACAATGTGAGTTCTTCTAGCTGAACTCTCTACAAGGTGACTTGTTTTTAGCTGATCTCTCTAC
This sequence comes from Dysidea avara, assembly GCF_963678975.1. Lineage (NCBI taxonomy): Eukaryota > Metazoa > Porifera > Demospongiae > Dictyoceratida > Dysideidae > Dysidea > Dysidea avara. Next base: position 36,757,406 of record NC_089276.1, read on the forward strand.
AGGGTGACTTGTTTGTAGCTGAACTCTCTACATGGTGGTTTCGTTGTAGCTGAACTCTCTACAAGGTAACTTCTTCTAGCTGATCTTTTTACACTGCATATTTGTTTGTAGCTGAGTTCTCTACAGGGTGATTTGTTTGCAGCTGAACTCTCTACATGGGAGTTTCATTGTAGCTGAACTCTCTACAGTGTGACTTCTTCTAGCTGAACTCTCTACAGGGTGACTTGTTTCTAGCTGAACTCTCTACAGGTGATTTGTTTGCAGCTGAACTCTCTACATGGTGGTTTCTTTGTAGCTGAACTCTCTACAAGGTAACTTCTTCTAGCCGATCTTTCTACAAGGTGATTGAGTTTTTTGCAGCTGAACTCTTTACATGGTGGTTGCTTTGTAGCTGAACTCTCTAAAAGGTGACTTCTTCTAGCTGAACTCTCTACAGGATGATTTGTTTGCAGCTAAACTATCTACGTGGTAGTTTCTTTGTAGCTGAACTCTCTACAATGTGACTTCTTCTAGCTGAACTCTCTACAGGGTGACTTGTTTTTAGCTGATCTTTCTACAGGGTGACTTGTTTCTAGCTGAACTCTCTACAGGTGATTTTTTTTGCAGCTGAACTCTCTACATGGTGGTTTCTTTGTAGCTGAACTCTCTACAAGGTAACTTCTTCTAGCTGATCTTTCTACAGGGTGATTTGTTTGTAGCTGAATTCTCTACAGGGTGATTTATTTGCAGCTTAACTCTCTACAAGGTGACTTCTTCTAGCTGAACTCTCTACAGAGTGATTGATTTTTTTTGCAGCTGAACTCTCTACATGGTGGTTTCTTTGTAACTTAACTCTCTACAGGGTGATTTGTTTGTAGCTGAACTCTCTACAGGGTGATCTGTTCATAGCTGAACTCCCTATAAGGTAACTTCTTCTAGCTAATCTTTCTACAGGGTGATTTGTTTGTAGCTGAGTTCTCTACAGGGTGATTTGTTTGCAGCTGAACTCTACATGGTAGTTTCTTTGTAGCTCTACAATGTGACTTCTTATAGCTGAACTCTCTACAAGGTGACTTGTTTCTAGCTGATCTCTCTACAGGGTGACTTGTTTCTAGCTGAACTCTCTACAGGTGATTTGTTTGCAGCTGAACTCTCTACATGGTTTATTTCTTTGTAACTGAACTCCCTGCAAGGTGACTTCTTCTAGCTGATCTCCCTACAGGGAGATTTGTTTGTAGCTTAACTCTCTACATGATGGTTTCTTTGTAGCTGAACTCTCTACAAGGTGATTTCTTCTATAGCTGATCTTTCTACAGGGTGATTTGTTTGTAGCTGAATTCTCTACAGGGTGATTTATTTGCAGCTTAACTCTCTACAAGGTGACTTCTTCTAGCTGAACTCTCTACAGAGTGATTGATTTTTTTTGCAGCTGAACTCTCTACATGGTGGTTTCTTTGTAACTTAACTCTCTACAGGGTGATTTGTTTGTAGCTGAACTCTCTACAGGGTGATCTGTTCATAGCTGAACTCCCTATAAGGTAACTTCTTCTAGCTAATCTTTCTACAGGGTGATTTGTTTGTAGCTGAGTTCTCTACAGGGTGATTTGTTTGCAGCTGAACTCTACATGGTAGTTTCTTTGTAGCTCTACAATGTGACTTCTTATAGCTGAACTCTCTACAAGGTGACTTGTTTCTAGCTGATCTCTCTACAGGGTGACTTGTTTCTAGCTGAACTCTCTACAGGTGATTTGTTTGCAGCTGAACTCTCTACATGGTTTATTTCTTTGTAACTGAACTCCCTGCAAGGTGACTTCTTCTAGCTGATCTCCCTACAGGGAGATTTGTTTGTAGCTTAACTCTCTACATGATGGTTTCTTTGTAGCTGAACTCTCTACAAGGTGATTTCTTCTATAGCTGATCTTTCTACAGGGTGATTTGTTTGTAGTTGAACTCTCTACATGATAGATTCTTTGTAGCTGAACTCTCTACAAGGTGATTTCTTCTATAGCTGATCTTTCTACAGGGTGATTTGTTTGTAGCAGAACTCTCTACAAGGTAACTTCTTCTAGCTGATCTCTCTACAGGACAATTTGTTTGTACCTGAACTCTCACATGATTGTTTCTTTGAAGCTGAACTCTCTACAGGGTGATTTCTTCTAGCTGATCTTTCTACAGGGTGATTTGTTTGTAGCAGAACTCTCTACAAGGAACCTTCTTCTAGCTGATCTCTCTACAGGGAGATTTGTTTGTAGCTGAACTCTCTATAAATGATTTGTTTGCAGCTGAATTCTCTACATGATGGTTTCTTTGTAGCTGAACTCTCTACAAGGTAACTTCTTCTAGCTGATCTCTCTACAGGATGATTTGTTTGTAGCTGAACTATCTACAAGGTAACTTCTTCTAGCTGATCTCTCTACAGGGAGATTGGTTTGTAACTGAACTCTCTACAGGTGATTTGTTTGCAGCTGAATTCTGTATAGGTGATTTGTTTGCAGCTGAGCTCTTTACAGAATGGTTTCTTTGTAGCTGAACTCTCTACAAGGTAACTTCTTCTAGCTGATGTATCTACAGGGTCACTAGTTTGTAGCTGAATTCTCTACATGGTGGTTTCTTTGTAACTGAACTATCCACAAGGTGACATCTTCTAGCTGATCTTTCAACAGGGTGATTTGTTTGTAACTGAACTCTCTACAAGAAAACTTCTTCTAACTGATGTCTGAACAGGGTGAATTGTTTGTAGCTGAACTCTCTACAGGGTGATTTGTTTGTAGCTGATCTCTATACAGGTTACTTATTTCTAACTTATCTCTTGAATTCTGTTCAGGGTGACTGCTCTATTAGGATGACTGCTCTATTAGAGTATCTCGATCTCGCACTTGCTACACCAAGTTGGATTTCGTATTATAACTCCGTGGCTTTAAGTCTGATTCTTCTACACCATTGAAGAGCCTTTCTAAGATGATAACTCCATCTGTACAGCGATTTTCAAAGCATTACCCCAAGTGGTTTATCTGGTAGGCGTGGCAAGCATAATAATAATAATAATAATAAAATTAAAAAATTAAAAATTAGCTAATCTCGATTGCGTAATTGTTGCACACTGTTGATTTTTTCGCTGTATCTTCCAGGTTTTTAGCTCGATTTCTTTCAAACCACAAAAGATTTGAGGTTCAATAGTTAATCTATTCACCCACCGATTTTCAGCTTCTTCCCATACGCGGTTTACCCTGTAGGCGTGACAACATATTGGTGTTATTTTTCGTGCATAATCGCTCATAACTCTTTGCCTGTTTATGGTATTCCAGCCAAAGTTGGTACCGAGATGCGCCTTTATACCCCCCTTCTGTGTGCCAAATTTCAAGGCAATCGGATAACGCGTTCGCGTTTTATAGCAGTTTTTGTAAGTGTGCGAAAAGAGGAAGAAAAATAAGAAGAAAAAAAAAAAAACAAGAAACTAAGCCAATTTTTGAAGTCGCATATTTCAGGAATGCCTGAAGCGATTTCCCTCAAATTTGGAATGTGGAGTGCTGAAGGTGGAGGGAATCTACACAGCAAAATTTGTCTTGTTTCATCAAGGCAGCACAGAGCTACGGAGGTGCGAAAATTGCGTTTTCTTTCTTCCTGTCAATATACTCACGGGGTTGCGCGCCGGCTTCTTGGGCCGCACGACACACTACCGTGTGTCTTGATACAAGTTGATTTTGTACCACTAAAAACCATGTGCCCATGTAGGTACTATTACGTATCTCTTTCTGGCTAAATAGGGAATTAATTGACCATGTACGTATATAATATTATCAATTTATAATTAGGTTTCTAAATATTGCTATATTGCTATTTAGTGTATTTATAAATTAATTTGTGTTGGGCCTCACCTGGTTTAAACACTCTTTAAGTATCTACAGTATTTCAAAGTAGAATAAAGAACCGTAAGTTGTCCACTTTTCGCATTTCCATTCATAATAATGTCACTGTACAACTAGTGACATTTTCCACAATTGGTATATGTATGTGACTAATGCCTACACTTCCTGAGGGCAAATATAGCTTCTTTTAATCCTATAAAGCTTTTTTAAAATGGCAAAAGTTATGCAGTGACATATTAAGTTGTGCATCTACATGTACATAACCGGTGCTGAGAAATTTAGTTCCAAGTAGTAGTGTTGCCCAGCTGAGTGGTCAATGATAAACCATGCAAGGTATACCAATTATAATAATAATCCATAATTACTAGTGCTGATAATGGCACTTATTTTGTGACATAGTAGAACATCTTATATCATGCTGGCCTAATTTAACACCCTGTTCACACTAGCCCAGTAGCATGGTTTGGAATGGTACAGCTCGATAAAAAGTGCAATGTGAACACCATCCATACCAGGCCCAACTGAACCGAGCCAGCCCACCCGATTGAACCAGGCCAGCATGGTACGGTACGATTATTACTCACCTGCTCTATCTCAGTTGGGTGGTGATGAATCACTAGCTCTTTTGAAGATAGATATGAAAAATGCTTTTAATGAATGCAGCTGCACTGCTTTTCTCAGCCGTGTTTATAAGGATTTTCCTGAAATATCTCATTGGGTGTACTGGTGTTATAACCAGCCTGCAGAATTACGTTTTGGCCACCGTCGTATTCTTGCTTCCACTGGTGTACAGCAGGGTGATCCACTTGGTCCTCTGTTATTCTCATCAGTTTTGCTTCAGTTTCTTGGTTCCAATCCTCTTAGTGAAAATTGTCTCCAAAGTTTGTGGTATTTAGATGATGGCACTTTTATTGGGTCTAGGTCTTCTCTCCTTGCTTTACTATCATGCTTTACTCAGTCTGGGCCAAGTTTTGGCTTGCATATCAATCTATCCAAATGTGAGTTGTATTGGCCTTCTGGAGATAGCTCTTTCCCTGAATTTCCTCATGCAATAAAACGAATTAATCCTGAAAGCAGTGGTTTGGAGCTTTTAGGGTCTCCTGTGTGGGGACCACCTACTTTTTTTGATTCTTTTTTGTCTAGTAAACTTGAAAAAACTGCATCTTTTCAGGATAAGCTTGCAGAACTTGGAGATCCTCAAATTGAATTGAATTTGCTTAGGAGCTGTCTCAGTGTTTGTAAGATCACTCACATATTGAGCTGTGTCCCTTCTTCATCATTAGGCTGCTTTCCATCTGTGTTTGACTCTAACCTACGCAACTGTCTTAGTAGAATTTTGTGCTGTAGCATCTCTGATAATGCTTGGTCTCAAGCTACTTTGCCATTCCGCTTAGGAGGCTTGGGTTTGCGTGAGTCCCAACGCTCTTCACATCCAGCCTTTTTAGGTTCCTGTAACTCAGCCCGGATTTTGGTGTCCTGTTTAGCACCAAATTTTGATGTGACTTCCTTTTTTCAGGTGAAAATTGTGCTATCTCCTATTTCCAAAGTCTATCCATCTTGCCTTCTAACTTATCTTCCCAAAATGACTTACAGGCTTCCCTTGATGATCAATTATTTGCAAGCATTTTCAATACCTCCACAATCCGTGACCAGGCTCGTTTACTCCTCTGGTGTCAGCAGTGGCTGGCTGAAGGCCATCCCTCAACCAACATTGGGTTTGGCCTTTTCTCCACATGAGTTTGTTATCGCTGTCCGCTTATGGTTGGGTGTTCCTCTTTTCCCATTGTTACCACTTTGTACATGTTTGTCTGTCATAGATCAGTTTGGTGACCATCTTCTTGGTTGCTCTCATGGCCCACTACGTATCCAACGCCATGATGCTCTTGTTCCTATAGTACATCATGCTCTACTGCAAGATCACCCTGGTGTTCTCCGTGAGCAAAGCATTGCCTCTGATCAATCTCGTCCTGGGGACATTTACCATCCTGATTTTACTCTAGGCCGTCCTGCTTACTTTGACCTCTCTGTCAGGTGCACAACTCAGCCTTCCTTTATTTCCGCTGCTGCATCTAAGGCTGGGGTAGCTGCTGCTGCTGGTGAGGAGGCTAAGGATGACCATTATTTGGAAACTGTTAATAACCATGGTGGTGAATTTTTTCCCCTGGTTTGCGAGTCGTTTGGTGTTTGGACACCCTTTGCTTTGTCAACCTTATCCACGATTGCCGACCGTACCACTGTTAAAAGTGGTATTCCCAGACAGTTTGCAAGGAAAAAATTGCTTCAGCGCTTGTCAGTTACTCTCTGGCGATATAATGCCAAAATGATCCTGAGGCATTATGGCTTATGCCCAAAAGATGGCATAGACTTGTTGAACTGAGTTATTAATTAAGTAGTTAAGGTAGCTAGTTTTGTAGTTAAAGTACTTAGTTTGGTAGTTAAGCTAGTTAGAATTTAGTATTTAATATACTTAATCATTAAGACGCCTGCAAAAGTGGCGACCAAACACTTCTAGCAACAAAAGGCTTTAAAGCGATCAAGGAAATAGTTTGATGATCAAACTTCGTTGCGAGTGCATCAAATGGCGGTGTGGAAGTACAACCCCTACCCCAACTCGGTGTTATCATGGCTAGATGTATAACTTTTAAAGTAAATACAATAAACTCACCTTCTATTGGATTCCAGCTGAAGTAGAGCCCCTCGCTACAGCACGCAGGGTTGGTTGGCAATACCCACGCAGGGGCGGATCCAGGGGGGGCTTTGGGGGCTGAAGCCCCCCCCTTCATATTTAGGCTTTACTTGATCAATATGCTGAGTATTATAATGAAATTTTGTCTTAGCATAATTATATGATCACTAATAATACAAATACTCATAAAACCACCTTATAAACATCTTTCCAAGGTATTATCAGTGGATTTATGCTAAAGTTTATGCAACAAGGACCCGGATCAGCATTGGAGGTGTACACGATCGAGATACTCTAATAGAGCAGTCAGCTAACTACTCTAATAGAACATTCACTGGAAACATGTAGTTGGTTCTGTTATGGAATTTTTCCAAATCTGCCTGCACCTATACATACAATGAAGTGCATTGGTCTGTTTAAAGGGTTTCATTCATCTACTTGTGTAGTTAATATGTATGGCAATATTTAATTCAGGTACACAATTTCCACTGAAAATGCTCTCAGATTCAATCTTGTATTGTTCAAATTTCACTTTCAACATTCTTATTCTAACATGCACCTATTCAGTGTTGTGCAATTGTGAGAGGGGTGCATCATGTACTTGGTTGTCTGTACCTACCCAAACTTTTCCATTAGCAAAATGCTTCAGAGAGCCATACCTACAATCTAAAGGCAGTATATAAAATATATACAGGCAGAAAATATTATGAATTTTATGTGGAAATGTCTCCAAATTGCAGTATTTTAGCATCCATTTTTCAAAATTTTCCTGGGGGGGGCATGCCCCCAGACCCCCCTAGTTCCAGCATGCTTCGCACATCTCTACCCAAGAGATTAGTACCTTGAATTAGCCCCCCCCTTTTATAAATCCTAGATCCGCCCCTGCCACGTTGTCACGACAACAAAGATTGTGATTGTGGTTTTACATACGTAATAATAGAGGACTTGCAGCGTGACGTAAATCATTGTAATTGCTAAGCAACCGCAGCTGTCGGCCATGTTTCGGGACAGTGTTGTGGCTGAAAGGCGCTTTCTCGGGATTTGGTACAGGCTGTAATGAAGCGAATCAGTGTTGAGTTGTGTTGTAAATACCACCCAGCTCGTTAAAAACAGCGAAGAAGTTAGAATTGGTGAGTAATGTATCGAAATTTAATTAGCCACCTATTTCACAAAGCCAATGATAAGATCTTCTATTTCGAAACCAGCCCTGCTTCCCAGTGTCACTATACCCAGCGCTTAGTGAATAAATCTCGTTACCTTTGTTTTGACCCAATATGCGCCATAGAAAGTTGTCCCGAAACATGTCCGCTTAGCAACCGTTGCTTCACGCCTGCAAGTCCTCTATGGACCTTATCCGCAATGACGTCAAAAATAAAAATGGACGCTATAGTAGGGGGACTTTGTACAGCGACTGATTGGAATAGATCCGCGTAGAGCCAGAAGTGTTTAAAGAATTGCGCCCAATCAACCTGTGAGATTTGTAAGTTGTAATCCGATGCAGAAGCACGTGCCATTTTGGTTGTTATGGCTGTGATGGTTGTTTTCTCGGCTGAATTGTTTCGCGCCGAATCGGGAAAGGGGGTAATGACAAGTAAAACTGTGTGATCCTTTCCCAAGGAATGTTCTGTGCTCCTTGAATTACCCGTTAGCGTGTCTAAGGCTATTTTCACTGCTCTGTGTGTGTGTGTGTGGAAGGGGGGAGGGGGTAACTCCGGCGCACACCGCCATATCCCAATGATTGATAGTGCTATGAATGACACTACTTAATATAGGTTTGCCAGAAGTAATGAGCAGTAGCATACTTCAAGCTGATCTGAGAGCAGATACGGATGATGGTCTAGAACACGGTATGCTAGATTTAACTGGTAGACTGAATGCCATTTAAACCCCTGCATTGTAGTGGACCACAGACATGTGATCAAAGAGTTTCATTCACAGCTACGGATGGAACCAGCAGGTATTTATTTGTTAGGTGAAATTTAAAATGATTCATTATAATATGAATAGATGATGATCATGCATTAGCTAAACTTACCCAAGAGTTTACTAGAAGCAAGGAGATGTGGCATGGTGACTACTGTTGTGTTCCAGACTGTAGAAACTCTTCTGGCAGTAATAAGAAGCGAATCCAATTAGGGTTACGAAGAATTTCATATCATTCTTTTCCCAACATTCAATCCGCCAAAGGAAAGTTATGGATTAAATTGATTCGTCGCGATCCTGGTATCAATTTTGTTGTAAACAAGCACACCAAAATATGCTCTGCACACTTCAAGCCTGGAGATTTTACTTTGCCGGATGAATTGCTGGAGGGTGGAAGACGACGCCTAAAGCAATGTGCAGTTCCATCAATTTTCCCTTGGCATGACACAAAAGAGCGCAGGTCATTGATATCTGTGGAGCTGGAAATGGAAATTATAGAGACACCGGATTTAGAGTTATCATGTGACATGGACCCTGAATGTGATTCAATGCCTTCCAACTCAGATTTGCTGAAAGAGAATTGTGATTTAAAACTGAAACTAGTAGAACTGCAAAACCAACTCGATAAATCATTTTTCAGATTAGACAGCATTAAAGACGATGATAGCTTGATAAGACTCTACACCGGATTTTTCGACTATAGGACGCTATTGGCATTTTATGAAGAAATTCTTGAGCCTGATGCAAGTGTGATATGACAATGGGGCGGAAAAAGAAGCGGACTTGACTATGACGAATCAAAAGTTGGACCCTCATTCAAACTACCACTGATTGAACAGTTTTTTATGACACTGGTTAGAATCAGGCTAGGAATGCCTGAAATGGATGCTGCCAACAGATTTGGTATTTCGCAAGCATCAGTTTCAAGAATTACAAATACGTGGATAAACTTTATGTATCGGAGCTTTAAGTCAATTGAAACATTTCCTCCATGGCACATAGTGAAGAAGTATATGCCTGAAAGCTTCAAGAAAGACTACCCTAACACACGGATCATAATAGATGCCACAGAATTTCCAATTGAGCGACCTTCTTCCTTGCTAACTCAAGCGTGCACCTTTTCACCATACAAAAACACAAATACCATCAAGGTTTTGATAGGAGTGACTCCAAGTGGTGCAATCTCCTTTGTGTCTGAGGCATATGAAGGATCTATTTCAGATCGTAAGCTGGTAGAAGTCAGTGGTTTGTTGGAAAAATTGGAACCAGGAGATGAAATCATGGCGGATAAGGGATTTACGATTCAGGATCTTTTAATTCCTTATGGTGTTCGCCTGAATATGCCTCCGTTCCTTTCAGCCAATAGTCAGATGGCGGCAAGTGATGTATTTTTGACAAAAAAAATTGCTCGCTTGAGAGTACACGTGGAAACAGCAATAGGACGCGTTAAGGAGTTTCGGATCCTACGAGATGAAATCCCTACATCGGCGTGGGACTGTGCTAATCATTTGATTTATGTCTGCTGCATGCTTTGTAATTTTGGACCACCCTTGATTTGTTAAAACATTGTTTTTAATGATTATTAACAGAAAATTTCATGAAATGCATACCATTAAATAACTATTTATCAATAAAAACTGTGGAGTCATAATGATTAATGCCGTTGTATATAATCAGTAGAGGAAATGGATCAAAGGATTTCCACTGTTCCAGTAATTCAGCAACATTCATAGGAATAAAAATTCCACCTCTCATCTTGGGAATAGGAGGTGGATGAAAAGGAAATCGCCTTGCAAATGTAAATGTATTTCTTGAGCCAGTAACCGCAATTATTTCCCTGCTCAAGCCAATGGCAAGCAACCGTACCTCTAAATCACCTCCCCACTCTCCTTGATGTAAAATCCGCAGCTTCTTTTGTTCCCATTGTTGAGGTGTCGTACCATCTTCTAAGCGTACACCAGGGTATTTTTGCATACAGATTAATGCCAGAGTTCTCAACTGGATAGCTATAGAAGTATCACCATGGCAATCTGGCTCAATCAAACCAGCCTGGTGTGCAATTGAATTATAAAGGCAATTGCCATCACCATTAACTGGGTGACGAACACACCCAAGCTGTTGAAACAAATCGATTGACGGTCTGCTATCTGGCGAGATTGATAATAGCTGGATATCTTCACAATGTTCAGATGCCTTATTTTCTTGGTGAGGAGTCAAGGGCTCTTCTTTAGCAGCACAAGTAAACACAGATGAAGCTGTTGCGTGTGGTGAGTTGAACGAAATAATAGTGCATGGAACTGCAGATGGCAAAAAAGTATCAAAATAAAACGTGCGAGCCTTGGAAATCATCATCTTACTGAATTCCTCATCATAACTGATTCTCTCCACTACAATGCCTTCATTTGGGGACCATACCACAAAATCACACCAAAGCATTTGGGTGACAAATAACTGTGTTTGTATCTGGTAAAAATACTGATGTTTTCTTCTCAATTGTAGCCTTCCATTATTCTCTTCTAAACAGAATGAAGGAACCTCTACTGCAGCAACGGAAAAGGATTTGTTTGAACAAACAAAAGGACATTTCACCTCCAAACACCCAGTATCCTGCCCAACTTCAATGACAGAATCTGGGGTAGCAGCTAGCCAGGGAATTGCTGGATTCACAAAAAGTCCACACTTTTTAACATTCAGTACAACTCCCTTCTTCTCCTGGTGCTTGATGTAACACTGGATCGCAACTTCTTCATTTCTTTCTCCATACTTAATAGCTGGTGAGTTTATAGGCTTCGGAAACAGCTTATTTCTTAAGAACACTTTCACATCTGATTTCATTCGTCTGTTGCAAACACTCTTCATTATTGATGATGTAATTCTCAGTTTGCGCTCCTCATGCCAAAGGTCTGACTTTGATTGTTGACGAGTAGCCATTTCTAATTCTGCTGCTTCAGACGGCCCTATACAGATATGCTCTTCATACAGCTGCCTGACAAGATGTGGAGGTGCAGGTATATCGTTCACTTCATGCTGACTAGCAATAGTCTCTGTGCTGCAGTAACAGTGATCATGGCCCACATTGTCAATCAGCCTTGACAAATCTTGCTTGAATTTAATCTGCTTCGATTCTTCCCTAGCCCTTCTTTCTTCCCGCATTTGCTGTGTTCTGTTTATTGATGGAGCAGGCTCATCATCAAACAACTGGATAAAGCAAGATGTTCCATATCTAAGTAACTTTGATTGAGTTGCGACCGCTTTCTTTTTACTTGCATCATTAGTTGCAGTGAGAATGGCACAGGTGGAAGCAGCTTTCTTTGATTGATCCAACTTCACTAGTCTATTCCATAAATTAGCTTTCTGCTCGGGTTGCAAGACTCTCCTGGATGTTGGTCGGCAATCCCAATTGTTCACTGAACAAAGCTTTGGTCTCTTTTCAACCCCATATACTTTCTTTGTCAGACGAACCAAATCAGTTGGTCGTGCATCTACTTTCATGCTCCTAGGCTGGATCCAGGCTTGAAGTTTCTCTGTGCAGCCCTTACGGTCTTCCTCATCCATTCCTAATCTGAAATACTCTTCAATGTAGTAACGTGTTGCAGTCACATGATTGCAACACCCAGACAGTCCAGCTGGGCAAACGCAAAATGCTACTTTAACCTGAGCAGTAAGTGTTGATACCACAATGAACACATTGTACATCTTGTTCATTTTCATCGAAGGTAAAACTGATGATCCTATACAAATAACATCAGGCTGAGTTGGCATAGGATGATACCTAATCTTCTGGACATGGCCGTCCACAAAAAAAACGATAAGCTTTGTCCAGCGTGCGGGTATACACAATGGGATCTCCAACGTCAGAATCTACTGGCTTGTCACCTTCACAGTGTAGTAATGAACTGTTTCTTCTCTCTATGATGTTATCGACACGGTCAGCTTTCTGAACAAGGGCCTTACGTTCAACTAAAAACTGGTAGATCGTGCTAAATGTAACTTTTGGAATTTTGTGTATTTCTTTTGTCCACTGAGTGTCATTTGACTTTGGCATCGATTGCAGTAAAACAGTCTCAGTGTTAGAAGGTATTTCCAGCAACTTTTTCTTAACATTGGAGCCACCATCAGGATCAATGACGTAGATATCCCAACCATATTTGATATAATCATATACTCTACAAATTAATGCACAAAGTATACTATGAACTACCTAGTAAGCAATATAAACATACCTTTGAATTAACTGTGGCTTGTTTCCACTGACTGGTGCATCCCGACAAACAAGCCACCTCTTTAGCTGGGTAACATTCAAGTCCCTTGGGTCTATCCCGCCAAGTGATGCTCCAGGAATGTCATTCTCAGTAAGAATGACCATATCACAGTTTTCCTCTGCTGGCTCCTCATCTTTGGTACACTGGGGTACCGGGAAATCAGAAACAACATCTATGGTAAGGTATTACGCTGAATTCAACAGTTTAGCATTCAATACACATCTTACCACAATCACAGTGTTCATCTGATTCTGTGAACAGTTCAGTCTTCACTTCAGGCATACCTATCAAATTCATATTTTAAGCATTCACACACATGAATTCACATCTTACTCTGATCTATACTTTCATCTGTTTCTAATGATTGTTCAGTTTGAATTGTGCCACTGCTAACAAATCCTGGTAAACCTATACGAAGTCAAGAGTAACAGGCATACATCTCTTCGAATCATTGCTATCATACTATGATCCAAATTTCTGTCCATTTCTGCAGGTGGCTCAATGCGAAGTGTGTCGTAGTTTGCTGCAACAGATAACCTTCATGAGATTCATGCATCTCTACTACTTTTATTTACCACAATGTAGTGGATCTTCCTGGTAGTTGTCAGCCATCACCATCTCAGGCAGTTCATTGTCATTGTAATCTACATACCATATCACAACATTATAGCTTGCGACAAACATTATAGTACATACCATCTTGTGCTTCTTTATCGCCTCGAACTGTCAGTGAGGTAGCACCTTTAAGTTTGCTTGGCTTTACCATCTTTAAACCTTCAATGGCAAAACAAGGATCATCTAAACCGTTTTACAAAACAGTCACTGCATTAGCTAACACTTGTGATATTACCTACAGTAAGGTAAGTGCGCCTATGTCCGGACAGTTCCTAACTCCGGACACTTCCAATGTTTGGCGTCATATCTCCAAAACTATCTACCGCATTTACTTAAAATTTTAGGTGAACAATGCTTCATATACGATGATGCTGTGATCCTAAAATCAGCTTAAAAGTCTTGCTAGTTTTTCTAAACGAAGTGATTATTTATTGCAGTGTGTGGCAAAATTATCAAAAATTCTTCGACAATCGCTGCTTATTCCCAAATGTAAAGAGCTATCTGGCTAATTTTAATACAGTGCAGAGGGACAACTATCACTTACCACTGTACTAAGCTTCGTTTGCAAACAATCAGCCAAACACTTGCTATGGACGATTTTGTAAGAGCCAGTCTCATTGAAGCTGCATAAATATTTGCGCAAATACACCTAGATTTGAAATACCCATAACTCAGCAACGAAAGGTATTATGACTCTCAAAATCGCATATGAGATGGGCAATAGATGCAAGTTTAACGTGGCAGTGTTTAAAATTGGAAATCAACTTCGGAAGTGCTGTATCGGGCGTGATAATAAGTGTCCGGAGTTAGGAGCATGCGCGAAATTTACACATGGTTGAATTTTGAAGCGAAGCTCCTCGACGGATGGAGATATTTTGATGAAACTTGCAGGACTGATGCACCATAGGATAGGTTTTATGACCATATTTTAAGGATCAAGTAATTTGCTTGCATGGCGGAGATAGAGCACCGAAAGCAAAAACTGTCCGGAGTTAGGCGCACTTACCTTAGGCCGCACGGGAGTTACCCCCCACACAGAGCAGTGAAAATAGCCTTAGACACGCTAACGGGTAATTCAAGGAGCACAGAACATTCCTTGGGAAAGGATCACACAGTTTTACTTGTCATTACCCCCTTTCCCGATTCGGCGCGAAACAATTCAGCCGAGAAAACAACCATCACAGCCATAACAACCAAAATGGCACGTGCTTCTGCATCGGATTACAACTTACAAATCTCACAGGTTGATTGGGCGCAATTCTTTAAACACTTCTGGCTCTACGCGGATCTATTCCAATCAGTCGCTGTACAAAGTCCCCCTACTATAGCGTCCATTTTTATTTTTGACGTCATTGCGGATAAGGTCCATTAACTAGAGTTACTTTTGAGCCTCAGGACTGGTATGGAAACTATACTATAGCTAATTAATCTATACCCTTAGGACTGAAACAGTGAAGTGGTTCAAAATGTGCTGGGTATAGTGGTCACTACATAATATAAATGATAGACTTATCAATGTCATTCCCCACCCCTTTTCTTGTGGGTCCCAAATCCACCTTGTTGTATAACAAGACAAAAGAGTTATGAAGAGCTATAAAATTTTCCTGTATTTTTGCTATTGGTAAGCATGCATACAGCATTTTGGGGAGGCCTGGGCTACAGCTATCTCCTCCTTAACTTCACCCCTGGTGTTCTATAGTGTTCTATAGTTTTCCATGTTCTACGTAATGTAATATTCACTACAAGTAGCTTATAAGCTCACATAAATTAATTATTAGTTCTCATACAATCATTAATACAGGCTGCAACTCATAGCTGGCTCCAGGATTTTTGGTGACTGGTTTCTGATAAGGAGCATATATGGCTATACCTTTGGTGAAGAAAAGGTAACTGTCTGCTGAGAATAACTGCCCTCCACTACTATATAATTTATTAATATCACTGATAAACCTCAGACACCCCCCGCTTGTCTATAAATTGTAACACATTCAGTGTAGTAACATACATAATAGCAGTTTAATCAGAGCATGTGGTTGTTGTGTTTCTGTGTACTTTGGAGTAAACATCATAGTCCTGCCAAACTGTCCTGCTACACAGTATATGTAAAACCTGAATGTGGTTCCTAAACCTTTAAAAGGTAATCTTGAGACTACATTACAGCAGGCATGAGGCTATTATGCTCCAAAAATTGAGCATTATGCTTTTGAGCAGTGCTCAAAAAATCACCTAATATGCTTTTGAGAATTGCCCATTATTCCCAAAATTATGCCACCATAATTGACTAATAATGCCAGTTTATTGCTGTATCAGGCCATTTTCATTGCATGATGTTTAAGTTTCAAATAGTCCTGAATTCTTTAACTGGTTGCTGTATTAGAGTATTTCATTTCAATGTGACTGCTTTATTAGAGTAAATAACATTCAGTGACTGTTCTATTAGAGTTTCTGACTGCTCTATTAGAGTATTTCGATCTTTTTTAACGGAATTGTGCAATCTGCAGATTTTTCTACTATTAAAGTTTTATAATCACCTCACAATGCTAGCATAATTCCTGATACCCACACATACCTATTGTGCCCGAAATTATGCTGGCATAATCGCCGCATCCGCCTACATTACAGTATAATATAATATGATAATGCATGTTTATGCTGTAGCTTCAATGAATCCTTATCTTCGCTGAACACACAAAAAAATTGTTCCATGACAGGTAAAATATATGTGAAAGCATTTGTGAATAGGAACTACCATACACATGCATGTAATTTACCAACTTTGACTATATATTCATATCTTCAGATGCATGGGAAAAATTGATTGGTTCAAATTTGGTCAGTTATGAACCCCAACAAAGCTGAATAGATAGAGAAAATTTCAGGAAACACCAAGTTATGGTCCTCCAAGTTTATAGAATTGGATGTGTGTGGAAGAGCTCTTTTCGCAAATCCGGTCATATAAAATTATTTGTTTGCATAATTGAACAATAAGTATATACATAACTATTGTATTATAACTTGAGTAAACTTTGGCAAATTTGATATTAGTGAGAAAAGGTTTGTTTATTAGCTACAGTTTTGTATTAAGTATATAAGTAATTATTGAGTTAGTTGTTGATCACATGTACATAATCATTAACCGAGTTATGAAATCTTCCAATGGTTTCTAATTTAATAATTTGGTCAGGCAGGCTGTTCCATAATCTAATGATGGCCGGAAAGAATATAAATTTATGAACATTTCTCTTTGAAAATGGTATATCTGATATCTTCTGTCATGGCCTCTAGTATTGGATGTAAGTGGGACAATTCAGATGGTAAATTGAGCATTACAGGTCCTAAAAGAATCTTATCTTCTTTCTATTAGAGCATCACAAGTGACAATATCCCAAAGCAATCCTGAGCAACCAGACTGCTTCCTATGGACTTGGAACATGGTTTAATAGC
Source organism: Dysidea avara (assembly GCF_963678975.1). Classification (NCBI taxonomy): domain Eukaryota; kingdom Metazoa; phylum Porifera; class Demospongiae; order Dictyoceratida; family Dysideidae; genus Dysidea; species Dysidea avara. Next base: position 36,774,181 of record NC_089276.1, read on the forward strand.
TACCATAAAAATTTGGGTATAGGCATTTGCTTACCCTGCTTACCTGGTTCTGTCACCCCTGGGAATATGCCAAAAATCCCAAAATTCATTCAGGAAATGTACATGAATTGTGATAATTTAGGAAATGTAACAATTTTTGTCAAAATGTATACATTTCAGTATAGAGACATCATGATTGTGTAAACATACCTTTTTGTACAGTGACATGTGCTGTAAGTGCGCATAGTTCAGCAGTGTTTATTCTAGAATTTCTCCTTTGGGGAGAATCAGGAATTTTGGGGGTGATCACTGAGGTGAAAGTCTACCCGAGTTCATGATCATGCAATGTAAAACAGTTGAAATAGTTGTAAAACTGGTTAGGCTGTGTCATGAGTGTTGATTTTTGTGATTATATAGTTAGCTAGGTGAAGCCAGATCCCATGGTTCACTTGGTAGTAGTGATATAATATCTAGGACAACCATGTACACCTCATGTATACAATTATTCTATATTATAGTATAGTACACTGCATGGCTATGTTGATTCTGTTGCTGGAGTAATCTGTTTGAGATCACTGAGATATTGCATTATAATTGACCACCACTGTATGATACCACAAAGCACTAGCAAATTAAAACATATTCACGAGTAGATGTCTTCTAAGAAACTTGAGCTATTTGAAATCGAATATTACTATGGTATATTCATAACTATGGAAGTTTTGCTGGCTATATATGCCTGTCATTTTGAAATAAACTGGCTTAGAATTTTTTACAAAGTTACACTTTCTGAGATTGAATTTAAGGACATTATTTTGAGAGTTAACTGAGCCAGATATTGAATAGCTATGTAGCTAACTAAGCCATCACTACAATTAAGTAGGAAATTGTATGTACCCTATACAGGAGATTTTTTTTAAAACTGAATCTGAGGGCATTTTAAGATTATGCTTCCAATTTTACCCAGAAAATATTTACATATTAAACACTCTGAGATTGAATCTGAGAGCATTAAGTTTTGTCATGTATAAGTATAGCACAGTAGCACCTCGGATTCTGAACTACGGAAGTGACTGCTCTATTAGAGAAGTGACTGTTCTATTAGAGTAGTGACTGTTCTATTAGGGTAGTTGAAAATACTAATAATTAAATTTTTTCTTGGTGTTATTTTAAGTTATTTATGCGCAGTTTCAGAGATACAGACTTTTCATACTTATGGACCACCCCTGGTCCTAAGAGGTTCAGATAACTGAGGTTCCACTGTAGTCACTCACAATTTTAGGGGGTGAGTCTGAGATTTTATTGGGGGAAAGTTCCCCCCAAACAACCCTAGAATATACACTGTAGTTCAGTACATCACCTGCTGCATCTGATGCTATAGATTTATAATATCATATAGATGCAATTATTTTATTTTGATAGTCACTAAGACCAGAACATGCAGTTTAAAAGCTTTGCATGTATTATAACACTTTTTATTTCAGAATCTTAAAGAATGAACAAATCCTGTAACTCACACAAGTGGGTCCTCAGTTATCCAAACCTCAGTGTGTCTTAGGCATGTAAGATGAGTGAATTGTCTGACTAAAAAGCCCATTTAATATTATACAGAGTTCTGTTGAATAACATACACTCATACTCAAAATACTCTAATAGAACAGTCATTTTGAATTTTGATAAACAAGGGTACAAAAAATTAAGAGTTGAATAATATAATTGAGAGTCTACTATGAATACGGCTCTGTATGTTGATTATCCATTGGTTATCTTGAGATTATACAATTAGTCAATCATGTACAAGTTTTGCAACAAATATGTTATAGAAGTTACTAATGTTAATTCTTGCAATATAGTTTATGTAGTCAAATGACAGAAAACTTTTTTACCATAGCATTGGTATGTGCCCCACATTTCTTAATTTGCAGTGTAGTTTTTTCTAGAAAATGTTCTTCGCCAGAGAGTCCAGCAGTTCACTTCCATTTTCAGTGGTGTCCAGTGAGAAAAATACAACACACGTACATGAAAATAGATGTATATAATCAAACAATAAAAATGTGATTTTTAAATCACCACAAAGTAGTGGCCTTCACACCAAAACATATTTCCACAATGTGCTAGTCAGATTAAGCCAACTAATGTTTTGAAACCGTATAATTCACTGTTGAGGATGTGACATCAATAATACCTCCTTTCACTTGGGGTTTCTAATATCAGTCATGATACTATATAAACTATCTATTGTGCTGTGTATATAGCAAAACAGTAGATTTGGTAATCAATGATCTGATAAGGTAGTTAAGCCTCTGCTGTCTACTAGTGTTAAATGCCCAATAAATTCTACTATGAATAGATTAATTTGATTGCTCTATTGGAAAGCAACTTATCTGTACCAGCAGAAGTTCACAAGTGCCACAAGGCATTTATCAGCTCCTTATTTCTGATATGACTCCATTCAGTGGTTTGTGGTGTTGTAGATTTAGCTAGATCATCTGGCAGTAGTAATTTCACTGACACAATAGCAAGTTCAGATAGTGCAGAAGAATGCAGTGAAACACATAGCTAAGTCCAATTCATGGATCCGGTGCCTGTTACAGCAAATTGGAAAAGTGTCACTATATATTAAAAGTTTTAGTATCATTTTCCCAACATTGTAACCACTGCTACTTATATCTAATCAAAAACAGCCAAGCTGTAAAAAAAGGTGCGGCCCCCAAAAAGGCCATGGTGAAAAAAGATGTGAAATCCAAGGTGGCAGCCAAGAAATGGCTGTGATGGTAGGTTAATGGTTACATTTTAATAACGACAATTCAGGTGAATTTTGTGCCGCTTGGTCTTGGCACCAAATTCACCTGAATTGTTGTTATTAAAATGTAACCATTAACCTACCATCACAGCCATTTCTTGGCCGCCACCTTGGATTTCACATCTTTTTTCACCATGGCCTTTTTGGGGGCCGCACCTTTTTTTACAGCTTGGCTGTTTTTGATTAGATATCACTTCTTTTTGTAATTGTATACTGCAAAGCCGGCCTATGGCTGGCTTTGGGGCTTTTTTAACCCATGTGTTTTTTTCTTTACTACAGGAAGAAGAAAAGAACTTAAAGAAGAATTTTAGTACTTCAATTATTTTTGATTTTATTAGTAATTATACAAATTATATACATATATTTATTACATGCCCATTATTCCCCACAGGATATTTTTTTGCAGTTGATCTCTCTACTGGGTGACTTGAAATGTAGCTGAACTATATACAGGATGATTTCTTTGTAGCTGAACTCTCTACAAGGTGACCTCTTCTAGCTGGTCTCTCTACAGGGTGATTTGTTTGCAGCTAAAACTCTCTACATGGTAGTTTCTTTGTAGCTGAACTCTCTATAAGGTGACTTTGTCTAGCTGAACTCTCTACAGGTGATTTGTTTTGCAGCTAAACTCTCTACATGGTGGTTTCTTTGTAGCTGAACTCTCTACAAGGTAACTTCTTCTCTACAGGGTGATTTGTTGTAGTTGAATTCTCTACAAGGTGGTTTGTATGAGGCTGAACTCTCTACATGGCGGTTTCTTTGTAGCTGAACTCTCTACAGAGTGATTTGTTTGCAGCTGAACTCTCTACACAATGGTTTCTTTGTAACTGAACACTCTACAAGGTGGCTTCTTCTGGTTGATCTTTCTACAGGGTAAATTGTTGTAGCTGAACTATCTACAAGGTAACTTCTTCTAGCTGATCTCTATACAGGGTGATTTGTTTGTAGTTGAATTCTGTACAGGTGGTTTCTTTGTAGCTGAACTCTGTACATGATGGTTTCTTTGTAGCTGAACTCTTTACAAGATGACTTCTTCTAGCTGAACTCTCTACGGGGTAATTTCTTTGTAGCTGAACTCTCTATATGATGGTTTCTTTGTAACTGAACTCTCTACAAGGTAACTTCTTCTAGCTGATCTTTCTACTGGGTGATTTGTTTGCAGCTGAACTCTCTACATGGTGGTTTCTTTGTTGCTGAACTCTCTACATGGTGAATTCTTCTACCTGATCTCTCTACAGGGTGATTTGTTTGTAACTGAACTCTGTACAAGTGCGTTTTTGTGGGTGATCTCACTACAGGTTGATTTGTTTGTAGCTGAACTCACTAAAGGGTGATTTTGCTTGTAGCTGAACTCCTTGCATTGTATCTAGTTTCTAGCTGATCTCTCTACAGGGTGATTTGTTTGTAGCTGATCTCTCTACAAGTTGATTTGTGTGTAGCTGATCTTTCTACTGGTTGATTTGTTTGTAGCCGATCTCTCTACAGGGTAATTTGTTTGTAGCTGAACTCTGTACAAGGTGCTTTTTTGTAGGTGATCTCACTGCAGGTTGATTTGTTTGTAGCTGAACTCACTAAAGGGTGATTTGCTTGTAGCTGAACTCCTTACATTGTGTCTAGTTTCTAGCTGATCTCTCTACAGGGTGATTTGTTTGTAGCTGAACTCTCTATAAGGTGATTTGTTTGCAGCTGAACTCTCTACATAGTGGTTTCTTTGTTGCTGAACTCTCTACAGGGTGTTTTGCTTGTAGCTGAACTCTCTACAGGGTGATTTGTTTCTAGCTTATCTCTCTACAGGTTGATTTGTGTGTAACTGATCTCTCTACAAGCTGATTTGTTTGTAGTTGAATTCTCTGCAAAGTGTTTTGCTTGTAGCTGACCTCTCTTCAGGGTGATTTGTTTCTAGCTGATCTCTCTACAGGGTGATTTTTTTGTAGCTGACCTCTCTTCAGGGTGATTTGTTTCTAGCTGATTGCTCTGCAGGTTGATTTGCTTGTAGATGAACTCTCTACAGGGTAACTTGCTTGTAGCTGAACTCCTTACTTTGTGTCTAGTTTGTAGCTGATCTCTCTACAGGGTGATTTGTTTGTAGCTGAACTCCTTACATTGTGTGTAGTTTCTAGCTGATCTCTCTACAGGGTGATTTGTTTGTAGCTGATCTCTATACAAGTTGATTTGTGTGTAGCTGATCTCTCTGCAGGGTGATTTGTTTGTAGCCGATCTCTCTACAAGGTAATTTGTTTGTAGCTGAACTATCTATAAGGTGATTTGTATGTAGCTAATCTCTCTGCAGATTGATTTGTTTTAGCTGAACTCTGATTTGTTTATAGCTTATCTCTGTACAGGTTGATTTGTGTGTAACTGATCTCTCTAAAGGTTGATTTGTTTGTAGCTGAACTCTCTGCAAAATGTTTTGTTTGTAGTTGATCTCTCTACAAGGTGATTTGTTTCTAGCTGATCGCTCTACAGGTTGGTTTGTTTGTAGCTGAACTCTCTACACGGTGATTTGCTTGTAGCTGAACTCCTTACATTGTGTCTAGTTTCTAGCTGACCTCTCTACAGGGTGATTTGTTTGTAGCTGATCTCTCTACAAGTTGAATTGTGTGTAGCTGATCTCTCTGCAGGTTGATTTGTTTGTAGCCGATCTCTCTACAAGGTAATTTATTTGTAACTGAACTGTCTAAAAGGTGATTTGTTTGTAGCTGATCTCTCTGCAGGTTGATTTGTTTTAGCTGAACTCTCTACAGGGTGATTTGTTTGTAGTTGATCTCTCTACAAGTTGATTTGTGTGTAGCTGATCTCTCTGCAGGTTGATATGTTTGTAGCCGATCTCTCTATAGGGTAATTTGTTTGTAGCTGAACTCTCTATAAGGTGATTTGTTTGTAGTTGATCTCTCTGCAGGTTGATTTGTTTTAGCTGAACTCTCTACAGGCTGATTTGTTTGTAGCCGATCTCTCTACAGGGTAATTTGTTTGTAGCTGAACTCTCTACAAGTTGATTTGTGTGTAGCTGATCTCTCTGCAGGTTGATTTGTTTGTAGCCAATCTCTCTGCAGGGTAATTTGTTTGTAGCTGATCTCTCTACAGGGTGATTTTTTTGTAGCTGACCTCTCTTCAGGGTGATTTGTTTCTAGCTGATCTCTCTACAGGGTAATTTTTTGTAGCTGACCTCTCTTCAGGGTGATTTGTGTCTAGCTGATATCTCTAGAGGGGGATTTTTTGTAGCTGACCTCTCTTCAGGGTGATTTGTTTCTAGCTGATCGCTCTACAGGTTGGTTTGTTTGTAGCTGAACTCTCTACACGGTGATTTGCTTGTAGCTGAACTCCTTACATTGTGTCTAGTTTCTAGCTGACCTCTCTACAGGGTGATTTGTTTGTAGCTGATCTCTCTACAAGTTGAATTGTGTGTAGCTGATCTCTCTGCAGGTTGATTTGTTTGTAGCCGATCTCTCTACAAGGTAATTTATTTGTAACTGAACTGTCTAAAAGGTGATTTGTTTGTAGCTGATCTCTCTGCAGGTTGATTTGTTTTAGCTGAACTCTCTACAGGGTGATTTGTTTGTAGTTGATCTCTCTACAAGTTGATTTGTGTGTAGCTGATCTCTCTGCAGGTTGATATGTTTGTAGCCGATCTCTCTATAGGGTAATTTGTTTGTAGCTGAACTCTCTATAAGGTGATTTGCTTGTAGTTGATCTCTCTGCAGGTTGATTTGTTTTAGCTGAACTCTCTACAGGCTGATTTGTTTGTAGCCGATCTCTCTACAGGGTAATTTGTTTGTAGCTGAACTCTCTACAAGTTGATTTGTGTGCAGCTGATCTCTCTGCAGGTTGATTTGTTTGTAGCCAATCTCTCTGCAGGGTAATTTGTTTGTAGCTGATCTCTCTACAGGGTGATTTTTTTGTAGCTGACCTCTCTTCAGGGTGATTTGTTTCTAGCTGATCTCTCTACAGGGTAATTTTTTGTAGCTGACCTCTCTTCAGGGTGATTTGTTTCTAGCTGATTGCTCTACACTGTAGGTTGATTTGTTTGTAGATGAACTCTCTACAGGGTAATTTGCTTGTAGCTGAACTCCTTACTTTGTGTCTAGTTTGTAGCTGATCTCTCTACAGGGTGATTTGTTTGTAGCTGATCTCTATACAAGTTGATATGTGTGTAGCTGTTCTCTCTGCAGGGTGATTTGTTTGTAGCCGATCTCTCTACAAGGTAATTTGTTTGTAGCTGAACTATCTATAAGGTGATTTGTACGTAGCTGATCTCTCTGCAGATTGATTTGTTTTAGCTGAACTCTCTACAGGGTGATTTGTTTCTAGCTTATCTCTCTACAGGTTGATTTGTTTGTTGCTGATCGCTCTAAAGGTTGATTTGTTTGTAGCTGAACTCTCTGCAAAGTGTTTTGTTTGTAGTTGATTTCTCTACAAGGTGATATTTTGTAGCTGACCTCTCTTCAGGGTGATTTGTTTCTAGCTGATATCTCTACAGGGTGATTTTTTGTAGCTGACCTCTCTTCAGGGTAATTTGTTTCTAGCTGATCGCTCTACAGGTTGGTTTGTTTGTAGCTGACCTCTCTTCAGGGTAATTTGTTTCTAGCTGATCGCTCTACAGGGTGATTTGCTTGTAGCTGAACTCCTTACATTGTGTCTAGTTTCTAGCTGATCTCTCTACAGGTGATTTGTTTGTAGCTGATCTCTCTACAAGTTGAATTGTGTGTAGCTGATCTCTCTGCAGGTTGATTTGTTTGTAGCCGATCTCTCTACAAGGTAATTTGTTTGTAGCTGAACTGTCTATAAGGTGATTTGTTTGTAGCTGATCTCTCTGCAGGTTGATTTGTTTTAGCTGAACTCTCTACAGCGTGATTTGTTTGTAGCTGAACTCCTTACATTGTGTGTAGTTTCTAGCTGATCTCTCTACAGGGTGATTTGTTTGTAGCTGATCTCTCTACAAGTTGATTTGTGTGTAGCTGATCTCTCTGCAGGTTGATTTGTTTGTAGCCGATCTCTCTACAGGTAATCTGTTTGTAGCTGAACTCTCTATAAGGTGATTTGTTTGTAGCTGAACTGTCTATAAGGTGATTTGTTTGTAGCTGATCTCTCTGCAGGTTGATTTGTTTTAGCTGAACTCTCTACAGCGTGATTTATTTGTAGCTGAACTCCTTACATTGTGTGTAGTTTCTAGCTGATCTCTCTACAGGGTGATTTGTTTGTAGCTGATCTCTCTACAAGTTGATTTGTGTGTAGCTGATCTCTCTGCAGGTTGATTTGTTTGTAGCCGATCTCTCTACAGGTAATCTGTTTGTAGCTGAACTCTCTATAAGGTGATTTGTTTGTAGTTGATCCCTCTGCAGGTTGATTTGTTTTAGCTGAACTCTCTACAGGGTGATTGCTTGTAGCTGAACTCCTTACATTGTGTCTAGTTTCTAGCTGATGTCTCTACAGGGTGATTTTTTGTAGCTGAACTCTCTACAGGGTGATTTGTTTCTAGCTTATCTCTCTACAGGTAGATTTGTGTTGATTTGTTCATTGCTGATCGCTCTAAAGGTTGATTTGTTGCAGCTGAACACCCTGCAAAGTGTTTTGTTTGTAGCTGATCACTCTAAAGGGTAATTTGTTTGTAGCTGAACTCTCTCCACAGTGACTTGTGTGTAGCTGAATTCTGTGTAACTGAATTGTCTAGAGAGTGACTTAATTGTAGCTGAATTCTCTACACAGTGCATGACTTGTTTATAGCTGAACTTTCTTCAGTGTGACTTGTAATGTTCTGAATCTCTATAGTGATATATTTGCTTAACTCTCCACATGGTGACTGTCTTCTTGCTGAACTGTCTATAAGATTAACTGTTTGCAGCTGAACTCCCTACAGAATAACTTGTGATGTAATAAAATTCTATAATGGAGTAAATAAATTAGCCGAATGCTCTATTAGGGTGACTGTTCTATTAGAGTATCTCGATCTCGCATTTGCTACACGGAGTTGGCTTTCGAATCATAACTCAGTGGTTTGTAATCCGATTCTTCTGTACTACTGCAAGGACTTTCTATGAAGATTATTCCAGCTATACACCGATTTTCAGCTCATTGCTCTAAGCGGTTTGTCTAGTAGGCGTGAAAACTAATACTTTTTTATTCATAAAAATCGATCGCGTAATTGTGACACAGGTTGGGTTTTGTGTCATATCTCCGTAGTCTTTATCTGGATTCCTTTCAAACCACCGAAAGGCACTCCTACGATGGTTACTCCATCTACATAGCAATTTTCAACTCATTCCATGAAGCGGTTTACCCTGTAGGCGTGACAACAAATCGATCTTGTTTTACGCGAATAATCGGTCATAACTCCTGAACCATTCATCGGATTTGTACCAAATTTGATGCTAGGATTCGCCTTTGGACTCCCTTTCTTTCTGTGTGCCAAATTTCAAGGCGATCGGAGTACGCGTTTGCGTGTTATAACAATTTTTGCAAGTGTGCGAAAAGACGAAGAAGAAGAAAAAACAAACGAAGAAAAAAAAACGAAACTTTGGCAGCTCGTATCTCGGAAATGGCTGGAGCGATTTCCTTCAAATTTGGAATGTAGACTCCCTTGGCTGGCGGGCAACTGTGTAGCAAATTTGGTTCCAATCAGATAAGTGATCACCGAGATACAAAGGTGTGAAAATGACGTTTTCGTTCTTCCTGTCAATATACTCACGGGTGTGGCGCGCCGGCTTCTTGGGCCGCACGACACACTACCGTGTGTCTTGATATGTTTCCATCTCACAGATTAAGAGGAGTTAATCCATCCATGATCATGAATTAGAGAGGAAATGCTTGGTAGCTTTAGTAGTTATTGATAATATGCTCTAAAAACTACTCAGTTTATAGCTATATCTGATAGCGTGATTTAAAAAAAATTCTGAGAGGCATAACCCCAGACCCTCCTAGGTTATGGTTTTCCCACTAACGTCTTCCAAATAATTTGAACTAAGACACTAGATCAATCTTTTCACTTGATCTCTGCATTAGTAATATCCCTTGGCAACAAAAGATATTTGGTTAGCTTCCTTTGTCCTAGTTTGCATGGAAACTTCCTATAGATCTGCCCTTGAAAACCAAGTAGCCATGTAGTCTGTTTTAATTGTCATATTATGAGGAATTCATTGGGCCTGAGTCAAATACTCCTCATTGTGTTTCAATTCAGTGGTGTATATATAGCCAGTCAACCAGGGCTGTTAGTGGTCATATTTAGGGTTAACTGTGCTTCATACTGATAGATTAAGCAAGGGTAACTGGTAACTCTGGATTGGATACACCACTGCTCCAATAAAGCACAATTGCACCCCAATTGTGCTGTTGGAAAATTGTATCTTGACTACTCTATGAGTACCTTTTGCATCTGCGATAACTCTACTAGGATGTTTCAATGAAATCTCAACCATTGCACCCTTAACTATGCCAGCGTAATCAGTGCAGGACTAACAGGAGTAGGATATACATTATAAAGAAGCAAATACCATGAGAAAATAGTTAGCCACAATATGCACCTTGTTAACTCCATAATTATTGTTACTAGTGTAGTTATACCTGTACATGGCTGCACTATACTGTAAGAGCATCTGAATCTTTGTATAAATTGGGAAGTGATAGGTAAAGTGTTGCTGAAGTTTATGTAGTTACCTGTATTATGTTCGTTAAAATTCTCTTCACTCAGTGATTAAGTTGCTATCATAAATAACGACACAACAACAGTAGTGAGCTAAATAAAGGTCCGTGATGGATACATTGTTAAAGCAGTTGCAGTTGGTAAAACGGTATGTAAGTCTTTGGTCAAAGTAATATTGAAAAATGAAGTAATCAAGCTAGTGGTCCTTATAGCCAATTACCTGACAGTATCAGTCAGTTAGTTATTTACTGAAAGAGAAAGTGACACGTACATTTTTATACCTTCAACATCATAATTATATGATATTGTTGCTACAATTTTATTTATACATACTATGTAATAATATATTATCATACAATTGGAATTAAATTAATGTGCTATAACTATACAAATGTAAGAGCAGAGATCATAGAAATAAAAGCAATAAACAAGACAAGCTGCAACTATAATAGTGAACATTTATAATTAATTCCTACTTCAGTCTGTCAACAGTATATAGATATGACTGAGTGATGAACCATCTGCTAGTGTAACATATAGAGTATGATAGAACTGTATAGTAGGGACCACAATGGTGTGAGCATGGCACATGAAATACATCACCCAAAAACCACCCTCACCTTTGCCTGATGACGATGAAGCAGTATTGGTTAGGTAAAACTAAGTCCAAGCAAACATTTAAATCTTACCATGGAATTTAAAAAAAAAACACAGAATTTTCTGCTGTAATTGACTGACTGACTGACTGAGTAACTGATGCCTTCAGACAAGTGTAAATCTATAATGGCTAAGGCCACAGAATTGATTTTTCACTTTTCGACATTGCTTTAGCCGGACACTTGCCTTTTAACATACTGCAGTACGTACAATGCATTCTTAATGGACTTACCAGTGTCCTCCATTCATCTTTGCTGACAGCAAAGTGTCAATTGGGTGCACGTGGTAGCGTGAGATGATTTGTCTTCATAACAGAAATCATCCTTGTTTTTCATAGTGGCTCCCTTTATTGCAGAGGTTCTTTTCGAACAGTTCTAGATTCATAATGCTGTGTAACGGGTTGAACATAGCCACATGAGAACAAAGCATAATGAATACTTCATTTTTCAGACGATAATTGATGGCTAAGGCGTGCGCCACTTCTTTCTATTAATGCGGTATGCATGGGTTTACCAGTCATAATAATTTTATTTTACAAAAAAAGTTAACAAACAAATACACCAAATAGTGGGGGGACCATACTGTAGTACATCAATAAAAGTACTGAAACTAGCTGCATGGAGTATGCACAATATTAAATCACAGTAATACAATAAGAAGTGTTTCATATCCCTACTGTTCATTTCCATTATGGTATCTTGAGCACAGTAGAGATATAACACTTCTTATTGCTTTACTGTGATTTAATGTATCGTGCACTACTCCAGCTTGTTTCAGTACTTTTTATCGATGTGCTATGGTCCCTACTCTAGTTGAAAATTCCAGTGTTCTTATATAGCTGCAGTTGTTGATGACCTCCCTTGTTTCACTACTTTTAAACTCTATGGTCTCTAACTTAAATGTAAAAAAAAAAATGTCTGGCTTGTACAGCTGTTGAATTATTCTATATAAACTATACTTCAGACACTGCATGGCACAGTCCAGCAGGAGATATTGTTTAAACTTACCAAATCTGTTGAAAAAGTTGCAACCAATCATCAGATTTATCCAGACAGTTGACGAGGAGACAGTATTGAATTATCAGTTATGTTTTGGTAAGCCAGACGAACTTCTCAGGCACGTTCACTAATTTTGGATCAACAAAGCCTGCAAGGTTTGTGCTAATTATGCAGCATCTGCATCTTATTCATTGCATGAAGTATATAAAGATGTTAAAATATTTTGTACTGTTAGAAGGAAAGTACTGTACATCCTATTACCACTGTGCTGAAAAGTATACTAATACACATTAAACTACTACTACCTTTTACAAGTAAATATTTCATTTTTTGGCACAGAGCATATCATACTATACAGTATAACTGTATAGTAAGGATCTTACAAAACAAAATGGCACCCCCAAAATTCTGCCACCAAAAAGTATTATACTATGTGTTACAAAAAACACTTTATAAATACGAGTTGTTGCATTTTTAATGTCAAATGCTTCTAGTGGGATGAATAATCTGATGGAAAACCCTTACACAAGGCCAAATATTACAATATCTCCAAAATCTAGATTTTGGTCGACCTGCCTGCCTGCTTGCCTGACTATTCACAGTTGCAAGGTAGAAGCAAAGGACACATCATTAAAGCCACTGAGCATATTACACCACAATACCCAACTCACATGTGGCATGTGCTTTACAGGATTGCCACTAGTGCCTGCCCTCTACACCTAGCCTTTCCTTTTATCTTCAAAATCATGCTGGTCATCATATTCTTCATGCAATGAAACCATATCAAGGTACTAATTCTCCATATTGTGACTAAAAAACAAATGTTATTTAGATGCCACAAATTGTACGATGCTGTAAGAAATAGTGGACACCCAGTAGATACCTGAAACTGTACGATAGGTTTGCTGCTGCAATGGGGCATGAAAACCACACCCTTTAATGATCTTAACATACAGTAAGGCCTGCAACGGTGCCTTCTGTATGATCTAGCTGCACTTACAGAGATCGAGAATATCAATCACACCTCATCAATAACTACATTAATGTGAGCACAGCAGTCATGTCCTTTAATGATTCAGCAGCACTTGAGAACATTGACCATACAGTCTTATTGATATAGCTGCATTTATAATGATAGCATGCTGAAAACAAAGCATTGCAACTACACGCATTGAAATATTACTTAGGACAGAGGCTCACTCAAGATATTCTAATAAAACAGTCACCCTAACACAACAGACATGTATGATGTTCTAACAGAATGGTCATATGTGAATATCATAGTTATTTACTATAGCAAGTAAGGGAATATGGAATAACGGATTAAGCAAAACTTTAATTCTAAACAATTTAACTAATATTATACTAATCCAACCAAGATCAGGGTACAAAGCTGCAAATTATTTTACATATTGATTAGTGAGTTTCATTGTTGTATGTAGGTTATATAAGATTGCCATTTGTCTAGTTACTGAAGCATTATATGCATAAATCAAGATCTTTGTAATGCTCTGGTCTAAGAATTATAGTTTAAACATCACTACATGATAAGTCAAGCAGAGTCCATGCTAGCCAGCAGAGCAGCTGAGCAATAAAAACTTATTCACTTTGTGATAAAAGCACCAAATTTGGTATAATATTTGCTTGATCCATAGCCTCCATTTCATATTAAACAGGGTATCATTAAAATTATTTTCAATTATGTCATACACAAAGAACCAGATAAATAACCAATACAAAATGTACATAGAAGCCATTAACGTATACACGTTACTTTGCATTTTCATTGGCAAGCAGTCAGGGCTGCCCAGAGAAAATAAGGGGCCCAGGGCAGAGTTAAAATGGGGCCTCAGGGGCAAGGAGGATTCCACTCTGAATCACAACTTCAGTCTAGCTGTAAGTCGAAGACCATAAAAAAGGTCATTACATGTTGACAATGATATTAGTTGCCCCTCACCAACTATATCTAACTACATACATAGCTTGCTACACTGCTCCTCTGAAGAATACTGTCACTGCTCTATTAGAGTATCTAGATCTTACGTATTAGAGTATACCAATCTTTCTTTAACAGGTAGGTATTCAAGGTGCCCTTCATGGAGCCACCTGGGCCCCTTTCAAGTTGGGACCCGGGAATAATGCCCCAGTTGCCCCCCTGTGAACGGCCCTGTAAGTAATTAAAGATAGTCAGTGTTGCAACATATTTAGGGCTGCACTGATTCCACTTTTTACCGATACTTCAAATACCAAGTACTCAGCTGGAAAGTGTCTGCAAGTACAAGTACCGATACCAAGTACCTTAAAGTAGCTACTTCATAGTGCACGCATTTATTGTATAGTGTATTTCATGGTATTCTTGTACACATTTTCAGTATGTTTCATTTTTTTTTTTTGAAACCATCATAATAAATGAGACATGTATATACATTTACAAATTCAGTAACCCTCGGTCACATGCGACCACAAGGCTGGTGATCAAGTGATACCAATGTGGGCATGGCAAGGGAGAAAAGTAATTACAATTACAAACAAAAACAACGATTACAAAACAAAACAAAAATATTAAATTACAAGTACATTATCACAACCACTCTCGGCAATCCCTTGCCATAAAAATCCTCTGGGATGCAGTCATACAAACCTTCGAGGCATCATCCAGCATCCGTCGAACCAGTGACCTTGTGATATCGATGTCCTTATCAATAAAATGTAGTACATTGTAAGTGTTAGTGACTGAAAATTGCTGGAAGTGACCTAAAACGCTGATCTCAAGAGTCTCATAAAAGTTGGTAACATTTAACCGATCTAGCTCTGATAGAATTTGGTGGTATTCAGCCTTATTTTGTTTGCGAGATCTAGCCTGCTCAAGATGGTGGGCACTGTCCAATGGACATGTCAGTTCAAATAAAAGTATACTAGAAGTGACGGTATTATGGATAACAATGTCTGGTCTAAAGGGGGTCACAATCACATTAGGTGGAAGTGTAGATGGGGGTGACTCACTGGCTCGCAAGTTAGGAAGGTCAGCATAAACCCGGATATAGGGCAAGTCAATGTAAACCCTGATGAAACTGTTGACCAAAGACTGAATGACTAAATCATGTCGATAAGTGTACGTTTATAATGAACGTAGCCAATCAAAATTCACAAAGAAGAAAGTCACTGAAATACAAACCAGTGGATATTCCAGTATTCTTCTGGAGAAGTGTAGATAATATCATAATGGTGCTTTCAAAAACACTAAATATTCTAATACTGAAACAGTCACTTCTACCTGATTGCTCTATTAGAGTTATTGACTGTTCTATTAGAGTATATTGATCTTATTCTCAGTGAAGTGTTTTCACACGTAGGTTTCAGCATAGATCAGTAATTTTGCTGGTAGTTAGCTATTAGTGTTATACTTGATGCTTTTAGGTGTCCACTGTGCTAGTAAAATGAGCAACTACAAACAAATGTTATTTTATTCAGGCTCGCACGTGATAAGATCGGTATCTGCAACAATATAATGGCCGATTCCGATGCTTCATGAAAACAGCAGTATCAGCTTGATACCGATACTAGAATCAGTGCAGCCCTAAACATATTGCCGTATGGCAATGGTTTTAACCATATTTTATGACCAGTGTAACTCAGTTTTAAAAATTGATCATGAATTGGCTACTGGGATATCCCAGCATGTTACGATATATGAGTGGTGAATATATAAGTATTGTCCAAAATCACCATAAAACTATATTGTGAATGAGCGTCATTGTATTTTGGAAATGACAGGTAGATAATGCTTTTCCTTCATTTGGTATCATCCTCTTTATCCCGGCTTTCTGATGGTACTTGCAAATCTGCAATACGGACTGTGACTGAAAAAATATGTGACCTAGTCTGGGAAGACTGGTCTTATTGCCTAGCTATTTATTTTAAAAGTACTGATTTTTAATATTCGATGTGTTGTAGCTCGCCAATGGTTGAAGCTATGTGTACCAAATTTTCTCACACCTTTTACACCAATTCCTTTCCTTCCAAAGCATCCACTGTACAAAAAGCGTGCAAGGTAGGGGCCCAGAAGAGGGTCAGAAGCTGTTTAAATATCTTATAGAGTAAAACTGGCTAAAATGAAAGGACAGTTACAGCACAGGTCTTTATCCAACACCTGTACAGCCATCCCCAGACTGGCCAGAGCTCCGATAAAGCCCCACACCACTAGTACGGATCACCACTGTGCTTGAGAAAAGCAGCCAGCAAAAGCATACCAGCAAAAGCATACCAAGCTGATTTTGATGCTTGTGTTGTTGGTGATAAATCAAATCTACTATTACTGGCGATAAGACTAGTTTTCCCAGACAATTGCAGTCACATATGTGAATATGATGCTTTATAATTATTCCTGAACAAATTGATACAGCTGGGGGCAAATCTCCAACTTGATCATAATTATGGCTATGAACTACTCTCTAAGGTCATCTTAATCAAGTGCACCAAATCGCTGTATAAGGAACTCCTAAGTGTCTTCTTGAGTAGTCTTGTGTCCAGATCACTTCTTTTCTTTTGTGTGAGGGATGAGAAAAAAAAAGAAGGTTAGAGATCCACCATACCCTTGCTTCACACAAAAGAAAGAAGGCAGTCTGGGCATGAGACTACTTCTTGAGTGCACAGGATTGGCTTTCTTGGACAACCGTGACCTGGCATGAGATCTCACATGATCTCTAATGAGCTTAAGTATCACATCATTGTAATATGCTCATATATTCTATCAAATCAGTGGTATTTCAGTAGCCAAGTCATTCAGTATGGTTTTTGGTAGGTCCTAGCTTTTGGTACAAACCCATCGGGCTTCTCTTGTGATCTGGGCACGTGTGGTAAGGCCACTCTAATTAAATTCTCTGTTTCCCGTCCTGGACTCAGGCTATTTGCATGCGGGCGGTCAATTTCCATTATTTCATTATAAGGTTGGCAGCTTTTCAAGCCATTATTTACCACAAAAGCTGCATAAAGTCATGCTTAAGTGGTTGCAAAAACAACACAACCACGAATTTGTGTTAAATTAATTGATAGCACTGCTGACATGTGAGCTGATGTTATAAGATGACTTTTACTGGGCCTGTACAGAATAACCAGTAACCAGATGTGGGGGGTGGATGGGAAACAGAATTTATTTCGAGTAGCGTAACATGCATATGGGCCTCTCTAGTCCTACAGCTAACCACATCATAAATCACTGAATGGATCAATACACACATGTCCCTACTCAGGAATGTGACAAGTAGCTACACACTATACTTCAAGTACACCACACTCCTGACACTTAATGCCTCACTGACTGAATCCATATAAACGATATAACTGAACTTAAGTCCTGCTATCAGGTAACTATCCAGGGGCTGTTTGGGCATTACTATTCAGTGGACTGGACTACAGGACTGGACTACTGGACTGACATATTTTTGGCTTTGCACATTCTATCGTTGGATTTACGAAGTCTTGCTAGTAAGCACCCTTAGGGCACTGCAGCCCACTTCTAAATACTGAAGACAAACAGTGAAACATGCAAAAACTGTCTCTTAATGATTTCGCTACTGTTCATTATGCCACTATACAACACTTATTCCTTACCCTGGTGTGTAGTAATACTGCAGGCAGTACAGGGAACTGATCATGAATATGACAGCAATAGTTAACCAGCAATCAACTAGCCAGTAGACAATATCTTTCCAGATATCCTTAGAGCAAGCTTGAGGAGCAAGCTAGTCTTACCAGCATCAGTGGTAGGACTTCTCTGCCAATTAGAGATTTTTCAGCATGGGCATTTATAATCTTTATTTGACAAGCCCCTGCACTGAAACAGTGAGACTAGTGAGAGTGAGACTAGAGAGAGCGAGACTAGCGCTTGCTCTAAGGATATATCTCAAAGGATATTGTCTACTGGCTATAGTTGATTGCTGGTTAACTATTGCTATCATATTCAGTTCCATGCACTGCCTGCAGTATTACTACACACCAGGGTAAGGAATAAGTGTTGTATAGTGGCATAATGAACAGTAGCGAAATTATTAAGAGACAGTTTTTGCATATTTCACTGTTTGTCTTCAGTATTTAGAAGTGGGCTGCAGTGCCCTAAGGGTACTTACTAGCAAGACTCCATAAATCCAACGATAGAATGTGCAAAAACCAAAAATATGCCAGTCCAGTAGTCCAGTCCACTGAATAGTAACGCCTGGGGCTGTTTCAAGTTTCAGTTAATAGCTAGACAACCGGGTGTAACTAATCACTGGACTGCATGGACTACTGGACTGGACTACTGGACTGACATATTGTTGGTTTTTGCACATTCTGAGGTTGGATGTATTGAGTCTTGCTAGCTAAGGGCCTTCAGAGAACTTGCAGTCTGTTTCTAAAATGATGAGTGTGAGTAGCAAAAACTGACTTCTCACTACTTGTTATGCTCTACAGCATTTATACACTTCTTAGTATTGTGTTTTGGAGATTGTAATATCTAGCAATAGCTAACCAAAAATCATTTCACTATATTTGTGCTACCTATGATACACTGTATCCTTGAACTAAAATAGTTCAGATACAACTTATCCTTCCTAAAACAATCTATTGTAGTTAAGTTCGTCCCTACATGCAATATACTGACACAACTGTATAGGGTTTTTCTGTTATCATGATTAGTTCTTAACCGTGCTGGTTGGCACACTGTAATATGTGACCAAATTTATTAGCATTGCTATTATCTCAGCTCCAAGACTTCATCATTAGTTAACCATAACTAGCACATTCTCTGCAGCACACTGATAAGGAGTATAGGCATATGTAGCTATTGTAGAACATAAGTAGTGAAAATCACTAGAAGTCAGTTTTTGCTTACTTTACTCCTCACACTCATCATTTTAGTAGCAGACTACAACTATTCTGAAGGCCCTTGGCTAGCAAGACTCAATAAAACCATAGATACAATATACTTTACAAATGGGCCTCTCTAGTCCTACAGCATATCTATGATAAAACCAACCTCAAAATGTGTAGAAACCAAAAATATGTCAGACCAGTAGTCCAGTCCAGTCCAGTCCAGTCCAGTGATTAGTTACACCCTAGACACCACTCCTTTGTATACTGCAGCTTCCAACTGGGTGTAACTAATTACTGCATGGACTGGAACACTGGACTGGAACACTGGACTGGACTACTGGACTAACATTTTTTTGGTTTTTACACATTCTGAAGTTGGTTTTATTGAGTCTTGCTAGCTAAGAGCCTTCAGAAAACTTGCAGTCTGCTACTAAAATGAACGGTATGAGGAGTGGAGTAAGCAAAAACTGACTTCAAGTGATTTCACTTCTATTTGTTATGCTCTTCTATATAGTACATATACCTATATACTCCTTATCGGTATGCTGCAGGGAATGTGCCAGTTATGGCTAGCCAACGATAAAGTCTTGGAGATAGTAGCAAGCTTGTACAATGCTAATAAATTTGGTCACATAATTATTATAGTATGCCAACCAGCACATGTAAGAACTGATCATGATAGCAGAATAGCCTACAGCTATGCAATGAGTTTGTATGTTACATGTAGGAACAAATTTAGTTACAATAGATTGTCCTAAGAAGGATAGCTTGTGTCCCAGGGGTCTGAGCTATGTAGTTCAAAGATGATCGTATCATACTGAGGTAGCACAAATATAGAATGATTTTTGGTTTACTATTGCTATATATTATAATCTCCAAAACACAGCACTAAGAAGTGTATAAATGCTGTAGAGCATAACAAGTAGTCAGAAGCCAGTTTTTTTTTTATTTATTAAACAGGCTTTACAGTACAAGTGCTGAAGGTCTGTAGGGACACCTGGTCCTACAGCCTGTTTAAAGTTGTTTGAAAAGGTAGAAAAAATCCATGACTGGACCTAGGCAACCTCGAACCTGCAGCCATCTGATTAACGCTCGAACGCTTACAGGAGTCTGCCAAGCGGTCGGATGTTTTCCGGCTCCTCAGTTGTCAATTTCATGTAGCTATATGTATCCAAGGAACTCTAGAGAATGACTTATTATCTCAAAGTACCCATGTGGAACCAAATGGATATTAGTTTATTTATTAAGGCTTTACAGCACAAGTGCTGAAGGTTTATCTTTTGCTTACTCCACTCCTCACACTGTTCATTTTAGTAGCAGACTGCAAGTTTTCTGAAGGCCCTTGGCTAGCAAGACTCAATAAAACCAACCTCAGAATGCGTAAAAACCAACCTCAGAATGCGTAAAAACCAAAAATATGTCAGTCCAGTAGTCCAGTCCAGTGATTAGTTACACTCCTTCAACAACGAAAGACCTTCAGTGCTGGTCACTGTAAAGCATTAATACAATAATACAAAGTAAGCACACTTCCGTAAATGCCGACGTTGCGGTGGATACCGCCAAAATTAGAAACCAATCACACTTGTATGGTTTACGTTTTTCTTTTGTTGAGAGACGTTTCTAGGTGACGGCGCTAATATTTTGGGGACCAGGTTAAAGGTAAAAGGTCGACATCGGCATGGAGGGTCCCAAGATGAACTGTAACTGGCGATACAGGACTATTACGTTGTTCCGCTACCAATGGCGGTCTTTACCACTTTTCTACATCATTCTAATATTAGTGAGTGAACTTATACAACATCGGACGTTACTTGTCGCCATGATATAGGTAGTATCTCTGGGCTGTCTAGTCGTGGTAGTAAGTGCGTCTTGCCAGCACGTAGCTATCTTTGAAGCTAACCGGTTTGACTGTTCGAGGGAGATCATCCTAAGTTGTTTAACGACCGTATCATTTCTGGTAGTTTTGTCACTAGAAACTTCAGTGCAGTCAGGAATCAGCGAACAAGTAAGCAAGTTTCTAAGTAACGCAGTATTGTGGTTCTAGTGGAGCGTGGCTAGACTGCTATATTTCTTGACTTAGAGTCAGGATAAAATGTCGACACACAGAAAAAGCGGTCTAGTTTCCGCCAGAATACAGCACGTTTTATTATAGATAGATATACAGACAAGTACCCTGGATTGGAATCATCTCACGTGAGCCCATTGACCCCCAATACAAACGCGTTCGCCCGATCATTGTTACCCCCTTTGAAGAAGGTGGGATAGTGAAATACGTCATTCACAATACGTTTTTGTAAAAGTCAATATGTGAGTGTTTGTTTAGCTGTTGGTAAGCTTTCCTTGCAAAAAGGAGGTGGTTAATTAGTGGTAGGGCCTGGTGGTTTGTAGGTGTGTCTCTTGATGTGGCTGGCTGATATGTAGTCATCATTATCAAAAGAACCAGATTTGTAATGCACAGAAACAAACTAGTAATGTTTTAGGAAGTGGTCACAAGAGTAGAACTAGTCCTCAGTGTGATAAATTCGAAGATATTGCTACTTCTGGTAACAATGATCTGGCACAAAAAGTAGATTCGAATCCTGGGTACTTGTCTGTATATCTATGGATTTACCTATGTTGTTCTTCCATTAGTGGCGCGTACACATCAACATATTGGAATTAGTATGGTCTGGTTTAATGTTAGTTGCTTGGCTGGTTTCTTCATTGGTGAACACTTATGAGTGCCAACAGTTATACAAGGTTGACCCCAGGTTGACAGATGCTACTCACTACAGCATGGTGAAGGAGAGCTACCTGGTACTGATAATCACCTCTTATGCTAACTCCATCACCTGGGTAAGAATCTGTGTGGGAGTGTTGTTGGTAATGGCCTGAACAATTTTGAAGGATGTTTACTGAACTGTTATATAATAGGAGGTATGATTGATTTGATTTGTTTTATTTGTGTAAACTCTGAAATTCGGCTAAGGCCGTTCTTCCATTCCAGAGTATACACATAGTTACATAATTGTACAAAGTAACATACTAAAGCACAACATAACTACACAAGCAAAACATAATTGCACACCATACAATAAATGATCATATAAATTGTTATGGAAAGAAGACCAAGTTTTGAAGGAAGGCAGTTCCACCTGGAAATTGCCTTTTGATGGAAAAATCGTTGATGAAAATATAATTGTGAGAAACCATGCACACTCTCCATATCCATAAACCCTGAGTGTCTGACAGTCTGAAGTATGGGGCATTGTTTTAATATCTCAAAAGACCTTCTTTCAATCAATAGTCTTTTGTTACACCAGTAACAAATTTCCAACTTTGTATTACTCTTAAAACCTTCTGTAATGATGGTTTCTGAAGTGTTTGTGGAAAATTTTAGATTTCCAGCCTCTTGTAAGCAGGAAAATATTTACTGGGTTTCTTGGAATCCCTTATTGGTTAATATATAAATTGTATTTTATTATGAATTCAATATTGTGTGATATCATAGGTGTTCTAGTGTGACTAGTGAAATATGATTGAAATAATTTACATGTCTATGTTGTATCAATTGAGTAAATATGAGTTATGTGTTTGTTTATACATTCCACTAAAATAATTTTTTTTGTTGCCATTATTTATTAAGGCACAAGTACTTAAGGTTTGTAGGACACCTAAAGGAGAAAAATCCATGACTGGACCTGGGCAGCCTCAAATCTGCAGTAGGGTTGGGCACTATTTCAATATTATCGTCTGTATGCAATATTATGATGTGCAACACTGAGTATCGCAGTTTTTTTGAAAATACCGCAATACCGTTTGTGTAATATTACTGCGTTTTCTACATAATTGCTAAGAGAGAAATTGTGTTATTAGTGCTTTTCAGTGACTATGGACTGACACAAACATTAGAGAGCTGTACCTAGAAGCACTGAAGTCTTGTGCTGCCATTACATGTCAGAGTTGAATACTGTAGGCCCACAATAATGTCTTATTTATGACACATATAGTGGACATGGCAATACTTGCAATTATCACATGACCACCTCAGTACAATAATCGCAATTAGAAAATACCAGTAGTACCCTAACCTGCAGCCATCCAATTTACGCTTGAACGCTTACATGAGTCTGCCATGCTGTCAGGATGTTTTCTCCTTGTCAATTTCAAGTATATGTATCCATAGGAACTCTAGAGATTATTTTAGCAACCATGCAACCACAAGGATCTCTGTGAGTTTAAAAACCCTTTAAAGCATGAATATCTGAATGGGTAGTCTAAGTGGATAAAGGGATCAAAGACTTTATTCATATCTTTTTTAAGCTTTTCTTTAATATTGTCAACTATACTTTGATGAATTTGTGTGAACAGGATGAGCCAAGTATGGCTTCTGTACACTTTGTTTTTGTTGTGTATTGCTATAACTCCAAGAGATAAGACCGAAACTTTAATGGTTCATAGAATTTTTCTCTATCAACATCCTAAAAGAATCCAGAAAATACGAACTAGTTGGGTTTTTGCTCAGCAAGTCACTTATAGGCTGGTTTCCATATCACCGCAAACTGCCTGCATTATTCCCTGAGTCAGATTGTCTACAGTAGCCTGTGATTTGCTGCGGTTGGCCTGCGACCATAGCAGTTCGCTACACATCTGTATTTTCCATATTTTATAAGTTTAGTAGTGAACCTTGGAAACGACACTGGTAGTAAAGGCATGCCTTTGTTTGTTATAACATGACACGTTTAGTACATGACACTCTATGAAGTGTGGTATACTCGTAAGCACCATGCTTGGCTTCTTTGTGTTGAACATTGCCAGTGTCTGCCTGCGGTGTTTGTGTTCATTAACGTCCTGCCTGCGATGCCGGAAAAGCTGAAAGGTCGAACCTCTCTCGACTTTTACGGTAGCTGGGGCACAGTTGTTATACTGGCGAGGTATGTTTCCCCTGTCAAGATCCCAATAGTAATTGCAGACAATGCGCAGGCGGTTTGCGGCTATATGGAAACCAGCCTTATGGTGGGTAATTCTTACAAAGAAGTTCAAACACAAGTTCAAAAATCTTTGTTCTTTGAAATTATATTCCAACACAAATCTTGTTTCACTAAGTGAATACAAACTGTAAATAGTATAGTGTACCTATGTGTCCAGTTTCATTTCTTCCTAAATATCATTTTAAAAATCTGGGATTTCTCTAAAGCATACCATTTTTATTCAAAATTCAGATTTTGTCTTTTAATATGATTTGAAAATTAGTCCACTACAAATATAAATAAGATGATGGGCTTTGTAGGTTTGTTTGTCACCCTAAGTGATGTGTTGTGACATCTCCTTTGGAGGTTGTTCTTTACTGGTGAAAACAAAAACAGTTTCTAGCCAAGCCTCTAATTGTACAATTTGTTTCACAAAAGTGTTGATTATAGGTGTAATTTTACTATGGTACTTATTAACATGTAACACCTTGGTATGTAAAGAGGGGCGTCTGTATTTAACGGATCACGGATCGGCGGATCACGTGATATGCATGCTTAACTCGATTTTGAGCACTGGGAAATTTTTATACCCTAGTGTAACATACAGCATACTGTAGAATTTATATTTTATCCACAGGTAGGAAGCCTGAAGAGATTTCAGTTGATACTATATAACTATAATAATTAGAGCGAGCACATATTAAAAAATTAACACACGCACAGAGTAAGATTATTTTAATGCACCTTAAAACTGAATCACTGGTGTATTCTTTACACCAACACAATACTCAATAGACTAGTTCTGTATTGCAAAAACAAACGACAAAGGATACACGCCAACATATTAGAAGCCTATTCACACGTGAGTGCGCTAGAAGCCTATTCTCACGTGAGTACGCTATGTTTAGAAGTACCACATGGCCCGTGTCTGCGCTATACTTAGAAGTACCACATGGCGAGTGACAAAGAAAATATTCGTACTACAGCTGTTGATGTGGATTTGACATTATCAACGTGAGTTAATGAACTGCGTATTTCCATTATATATATCCTTGGATTTTCATTTCGTTATAGCGATGAGTCGAGCGATGATGATCATCAACCGAAGCAGCCTAAAATCTTGAAAAACACACTAAGATACTGAGTTTGTTTCATTTCTTGGAATTGATGGATTAAAATTTTATAGTTATGACTTTAGTACTTCAGACAGCGACGATGGCCAGGAAGAGCAGAAGCGGCCCAAGGGGTCTTACAAAGACACATATTAAGGTTCCTGGCTTGTTTGATAATATTTCATGGCTTGAAATTTTAATAGTGATGAATCTAGCAATAGTGATGACAGCCTTGAAGAACAGAAGGATTGTGATGAAGTTAATAGTGTTGGGTAAGCATTGCCATGCAACAATGGTGTTTATATGTGTGCATCGTTACAGGAAGAAGAAAGAACGTTTTTTATCAGGAAAATAAATTGCTTCCGGTGTTTGAGTAGAATGCACACACCTACAATGTGCATAAAATTGTTGATGCACTTCTGAATAATACAGCTTCTCTTGACACTGTTTGTTATGGTACTCCTACTGGTATTGAACACAATTGTACATTCCTGGTGGATCAAACAAAATTGAAGCGTGCAGCTGATTTGAGAGCAGATGACAGTGGCTCATGGAAGAATAATGGAGTACGGTGTGTGATAGTTGCTGTTAGAGAGGGAAATATCAGTATTCTAGTTCGAGGCAAAGACGTCAAATCAGCCACTATGGTCCAGGGGCAATATCGACTTACTCGTACATATTTCATACATCATGCTTGTCCTGATTTCAGAAAAATCATATTTACGCTTTGTGGTAAGCCTTTTAAGCTGTCAATTTTTCGTGTAGTGAAATTTTAAATTTCTTTAGATCACAATGGGAAAACAATCAATTTGGCTATGGTGCAGTACTATTTTACTGGAAACGAACACCCTATATACAAGCCACCCCATGGCAATTCAAAGAGCAGTACGCCATATAAGCACACGCAACCTAGTACCATGGAACGAATGAAGGAATTGTCAGGTCAATTGGGTCCTGTGGCTACTGTTGAAGCAATTGATAAGGAAACTGGTGATATTGTTGGCCAGAAGTCCAGTGGTTCTCGTCTCAGAAACACTCAACAAGTTTGTAACATCAGAAGACAATTAAAAATGAAACAGGGGGGTGATTGTCAATTAGCAAAAGCCATGGAATTGTGCAAGACTGGTATGAGTGGGAGTGGTCAAGATTTTGTAAGATTTGTTCAAGCTGCACCGGAACCCATGTGTATACTAGCTACTGATTGACAATAGAGGAGTTTAGCATAAGCGGAAATATTTTAATTGGTCTTTTAATTGCTGTTGCGCAACCACTGGATGCTGTGGTTAGCCATAACAATGTACAGAAACCACACGGACACTAAAACTTTTGTTATCCGGAAACAAAAGGAGATATGCTAGTCTTTTAAACCGCACCTGAAACTATACTGATTTATATACGTTTTGGTGGTTGTCTGCTCGTCATAGGGTATGTGGTTAGCTAGTTACAAGCTTCTGAAGTTGAAAACACCTGGCGAAAAAGTGTTCTGATATCGAGGAAAGCAATTGCTTCTATGTTTTGATTGAAGAACAACACAAGAACAAGCATTAGGATCACCTGGATGGTGTTTACAAGCAATTGTAGCGTTCATAATCCATGGAATCAATGAAATTATCTATTATCAAGCTTTGCCAATCGGTTCTGAGTGGTTTTCCAGTAGAAACTCAGAAGTATCAGCCTTGGAAAGCGTTGTATTGTAAAAATTTTAACTTTACAGCTCCATAACTCGCTAACCCTTTATCCTATTAACAGCAGGCAACCACGAAACGAAAGGGAACTCAATGTAGCTCCCATCTATGTACAGAAAATTGGAACATACTTTGTATGCAACGGAGGTTTTATTGTCGGTTATCATTTTATTGTCAGTTATCATCGTTTTCCCAATGGCTTCAATACATTTTTATGGGCATCCAGAGCATCCAGTAGTTGTGCAATATGCAATTAACGCTAATTGCATTCCTAGGTGCTTATACTAATGTTGTATCTGCTTATACTAATGTTGTATCTGCCCGGTAATATCTTAGACTACACAACAATAAATACATGGTACAAGACACTATATTTATACTATAAAAAGAAACCTTAAATAGCATGTTTACCAAGCACAAGGTGCAATACAAGTCCATAAATAGTGTGTTTACTCTATTACATACAATTAACATAACCATAAGAAAAGCTGCTAATGCATGTGTTAATTACTTAGCTAAGGATTCTGATTACTACAACTAAACTCTCCTATTAGATGAGATGATGAGAAGTTGTACCGATCTGTCTGCATTTGTACCAATGGGAGTCGATCCCACATTCAAATTGGGGAAGTTTTTTTGTTACCGCAATTGTTTTCCCATTACGGATGCTGGTAGCTAAAAGATCAGGAAAATCTTCCATTTATATGGGAGCAATGCTAGTCCACCAAAGCCTAAAATTTAGTAGTTTCCACTACTTTGTCTCCCAAATTATTGGATTACGTCCTTCATTGAAGAATGCCTTGATATTTATCTGAGCCTATTTGAACTCCCATGACATCATGGATTATTTCTTTTATGACATGTGAAGGAAACTGAAGTTGCTTTAGTTTATCTTCAATATTACGCTGGAAATGTGTGAAACAGTGAAGGTGAATGGCATTAGGAAAGCTTCCACAAAAGGCCACATAAAGCGGTCCTTCTCCATCAGTGCCAATGGCTTTGAGCTAGTTGATGCTGATGATGAGGCAGATTTCCGAGAGAAGCTTTCCTTGTTGAAACAAAGATGGGATACATTTGAAAGTTCACACCGCTGTGTTTCACGTGGTAAATTATTTCAACCAGAGTTTTACAGTTGGTTTCAATCAGAGAAGGCCAATGTTGTTGTTAAATGTATGCTGCCGGATATTCGTAAAAAGGCTGGTTTGGGTAGAGAACCTGACCATTTTTACACAAACATGTCTGAATCACTGAATAATGTCCTAAAATGTTGCACTGAATATAAAGAGCAGGAATTTCGATCTTTTGTTTAGAAGATGTACGATTTTGTTCAATCTCAGGAAAGTCTTTTGCGAAAAGCAGTAATCAGAACTGATCGATGGCACTTTCGAGAAGAATACAAGTATTTAGAAGTAGATTCAGACAAGTGGTTCGGAATGAGTGAGAAAGCCCAGAAGATACATTTGAAGAAGGTTTACTCTGAACCCTTAGGAATGAAAGTACATGAGGAGTTACTAGAAGAGTTGACAGTAGAAGAGCAACCAGAAGAAAATCCACTTTCTGTGGACTACAAATCGCTTATTGACACTGCATGAATTCCTACTGGCAGTTTAAAGGACATCTGGCTAAAAGCAAAGAGACTTGTTGCTGTTCCCAGGTTGGTAGTGCCTGTTCCTGGTCAACCCACCTCTTCTCACAGGATGGTTGCAAGTGAACACAATGAACCGCATCATGTTGTATCCAAGCCTTCTAATCAGTTCACATGTAGTGGAATCTGTCCTCGTTTTTCCACATATAAGATTTGCCAACACATTGTGGAAGCTGCTGAAACAGCTTGCAAATTGGTCAAATTTTGTGAATGGTGGAAAAAGCAGTCGAACTCACCAGATATTGAATCACTGGCCATGTTGGGGTTGCCCAAGGGAGTGGCTGGGCAGAAAGGTAGTGTTCCTAAACATAGTCGAAGAGGGAGAGCAAGGCGTAGCACAGTTACAGCACCCGTTAGCACTCATGATCGTACAACCTGTGTTACAAACATTCAGACAACAGTGGCAAATGATATGTACATGGGTTCTACTATGAATTTTGGTTTTAGTTCTTATCCGTCAGCTTCTGTGTACCCAACTCATCACTACTTTCCTCAGTACTCTCCACATGGTTCTCAGTACCCTCCACATGGTTCTCAGTACCCTCCACATGGTTCTCAGTACCCTCCACATGGTTCTCAGTACCCTCCACATGGTTCTTATGATCAGTACAGTTCTCAGTACTCTCCACATGGCTCTCAGTACAGTTCTCAATACTCTCCACTTGGTTCACAATCCTACCTGTTAAAGTTTTTAACGAAACAAATCCGTATTTGTGCAGGTTGCAGGTTGAACTATTGCCATGATCCAGATATACCACCCCCTCCCTACAACATCTGCATTGCACATGAAGAAACAAGACAAATTACAAATCCACATACAAATATCCCATTTTTCAACGGTGCATTATCATGCCAAACCTGAGTGTATATGGATAAAAGATCCTTCGTTTTTTCCCCATTCATTACAGATTCCACCAGACGTGGATGCGAAACTTCAACCAGAACATCGAGATTTTCTGCGTCACTACTTTCAAGTTAACTGATGTTTGACTGGTTATTTGTCCGGCAAGATTACTTTACAGACAAAGTATAGTTATTTGATCAACCTTTTTCAACTTGTTATTATTTAATGACTGTTGAATTAAAATGTGGAATCTAAGTGCCTCTATTATTTTGTAATTATTGTTAGCTCGGACAAGTAACTCAGAGAACTGTATGTTTCTGACTCCCTGTATTCGACTCTAGTAGGATAAGCGAGTTCTAAATATAGCGTACTCACGTGTGAATAGGCTTCTAGCGCACTCACGTGTGAATAGGCTTCTAATATGTTGGCGTGTATCCTTTGTCGTTTGTTTTTTGCAATGCAGAACTAGTCTATTGAGTATTGTGTTGGTGTAAAGAATACATCAGTGATTCAGTTTTAAGGTGCATTAAAATAATCTTACTCTGTGTGTGTGTTAATTTTTTTAATACGCGTGCACTCTAATTATTATAGTTATATAGTATCGATTAAAATCTCTTCAGGCTTCCTACCTGTGGATAAAATATAAATTCTACAGTATGCTGTATGTTACACTAGGGTATAAAAATTTCCTAGTGCTCAAAATCGAGTTGAGCATGCATATCACGTGATCCGTTGATCCGTGATCCGCTAAATACAGACGCCCTGTAAAAAGATGTGTTAATATGTCAGTAACTTGATAATGTTCTGATATGAACCATCTGACTCAAACTTTAGAAACAATACAACAGCTATTACCTGAAACATGCACAAGCTGTCAATAGCTGGTTGTCAACTGTGCAGTTTTATTGTCCACCCACACATGTAATTGCATGTACATCTTGTAGCTGTGTTATGTATTGTTTTGGTGACTACACACCTGTTAAATACAGATTACATTCTTTTGAGTGTATTTTACATTTACTATGTAAGATTCAAACTGTTGTATCCACAAAAGGAAGCCTTTGAATAAGTGTGTCTTTTGCAGACTTTACAAATATGTAGTTATATAGTCTATACACAACAACCCAATACCCAGTTGTCCTAGAATCTTTGTTAAACTTCTTTTAATATATTTTAGTATTGATATTGCTACCCAATTCTATTCTATGTGCGTCAAGTAGCTAGCCTTTGTGTGCACTCAACATGGTGTAGAATTAGTAGAGTTATGAATTTGAGTTGTCTTTGTCGCACTTACAGTAAATCTCAGAACTTTTCAGGTTTGAATCAAAGAACATAGATAACAAGCTTAGCAAAGACAGTTCTTGGATAGATGGCTGTGTGCTTGCTCAGCAGCTGTTTATCCATTGCATGCTTTGAACAAAGTATAATTACTATGAAAATTTATTTGTATAATTTGCAAAACATAAGTTTTGATTATTCCATTATTGCATGATTCCTTGTTCTGCGTTTTACAAACTCATTGCTATGGTGTATGTCATGACCATTAATACATACCACATCATTATGGTGGCCTTGTTGACTGGTCCTAGGATTTGTGTGAGGTCTCACTACCATATAGCTACAAAATTTTGATATTCTCAAAAACAGCAGGTTCACTGTTTTGTGTGTTAATTTACTCCTTGATCTTTCCTCAGGCTACATGTACAGTATATGCCATGCATGTACATATCATGCAATTGGCATGCATGTTAACACCTAGGACTGTTGCAATGTATATTTGGTGTATGTATCAGGCAACACGTTACAGTGAGAGGCATGTACAAGGTACGTGCATGTTAAATCCCCCTTAATGAAATTGTATACTGTAATCTTCAAAATGCAAATTACTATACTAAATTTCTCTATTTCATGTCATTGTTATCATCCTATACAGGCTACTCTGGTCTACGTCCACTTCAGGAGGTCACTACAAGTGAGAGGATCCTTCAAGATGTACTGGAAGGTGAGTAGTAGTGTATTGTAGAACACTGTGGCTTGTATTTGGAGAACAGTTTAGCTGTATTACAAGGCACTGTGTCTTGTAATTGGTGAGAAGTTTATCTGTGTTATAAGACACTGTGGTTTGTGATGGTTGAGTTCTGTTACAATTATGACACACTGTAGCCTGTAATTACTAAGAGGTACATTAAGAAATTTAGTACAGCCAAATATGCTGTACAATACTACAACTATATTACCAGCCCGACTCGTAGTCTTACTGCACTAGAGTGAGCAGTGATGATTAGCAACCAACGATTCACTTGTATACGAATAGTAACAAACTAAAGGAATTACTGTACCTCTACTACGCATGTAGCTCCACTGCATGATCAAATGGTGGCCTATTGTATTTCGTGGACTAGACTCACGGACTGAGCTGGAAGCAGCTTCTTAACAGCAATACAGGCATTATCTATCTCTTGTATTGCTGGAGACGCCATTATTAAACTTCAACTGGTGGTACTGCCCTTCCTTATAAGTAACTAAGGTCACATGTACACTAATTTATTAGAATATTTACAAAACGTGTGTACTAGTAGTAATATAGTGGCTATTGTTGTAGCACAGATTTATTCCAGTATTTAGCATTATTGTATAGGCTTTAGCTCTCACAATATTGAGTAGTAAATTTTATACCAACCTGCCAAGTGATAGGGGGGGGGGGGGGGGGGGGGGGGGAATGTAAATAATGTGTGGTACAGGTAAATTTTTAATGGGTACATTTTCCAACACAGTGGTAAAACTTCAATGTCCAACACACTACCCTGGTGGCTGACAACATGCAACTATCTTTTTAATTATTAGAAACAAAACTATTTGGTCTCATGTAACTAGCATCTGTACATGTACACGGTGCTTCCCATTGAATGTGGGTATGCCATGTGTACAGGACAATCTGTTTAGTGAGAGACATGAACTCTTAAAACAGACTATAGGACCAGGAGTCCACTACAGACCTTCAACACTTGTGCTGTAAAGTCTTAATAAATAAATAAACAAACTTAAAAAAAAAAAAACTTAGCTACCCTCCACTGGTACCACAATCTGCGTATACAGTGAAACTTCTCTATAATGGACTAGAATATTTTCCCCTGCTTCGAAGTTGTCCTCTTTAGAGATAAAAATGTATACATGAAGCCATACCAAAATCTTGGTCTTCAGTTTTTCAATTGTAATTTTGCAAGAGGTTCCACTGTCTACTGTACAACACTGTCCATGATTAAGCTAGAACTGAAATATGTTGTCATGTCAATTTTCACCCGGAGTGGTCGGACTGGTGGCATCATTACACAACCTTTAATATAACGAAAACCACAAATTCAAAAGTTTGTTTTTGATTTTTTTGTACATTAAACCATTTAAAAATTATCCCATTGTAATACATGTAGCTTGTGTTATGTACCTACCTTACTAGTGGTTGTTGATGGCGATGATGTGTCTAATGTTTGGAGTGAATGCCTACCTCATGCTTCATGTTGGTATGCAGCGTAACATCTGCACCCCACCATATCAAGGTGTGTATGTGTTGTGTGTTACTTGTTGTATGTTACATATGTGTGGTGGGATTGGTATGTATAACTACTGCTAAATTCCTTTGTTGTTTTAAGTGTAGTTGTTGCAGTGAGATGCAGTGTGCTGGTTTGAAGTCTCTGTTATGAGGTCTCTGTTTGATCTTGTCTGTGATCCTTTGGTATGGCTTCTTGGCTTTGTAAGCAGTAGACTGCAATAATTGCCATAGCAACTGCATTTATATAAGTTGAATGTTAACAATTGCCATGGTGACATGTAATGAAAAGGCTGCTTTGTAAAATCCCTACATTATAGAATGATTATCAGTTGTCTGGCTTCAGTTACTCATCTTTATGAAGTGTACAGTACACAATGTTGACAATATAATTATATGTTTGGTGATATATGTATCTGGTTGGTGTAATGTGCTATTATAGACAATGTACATTATGCCATATTCTCTTGCACTACCTCACAGTAAGGGTCAAAATGTTCTTGTTTGTTGGTGTTTGTTCTGTTGCAGTGGCTGGGGAATGGCATTGAAAACGGTAGGAAAATGGTGACAGAATGACACCAGAATGCCATTGAAGTAGCTCTGCTTGTTACGAATAGTTGTTCTGAATATTCTGTTGCAGCAGCAATAGTACACCCCTGTAGCTGAGATCACTACCATGCTGTACTGTACGAGTTGTAATGCCTTAGGTCTTACTTTATACTGTCTGCACTCGTGCAACTAGTACAACCAGTTTATTTATCATGTGAGAAGTGCTTCTATCCTGAGTCTATGAAGTAGGAAAGAGCAAGAAACAGGTCAATTTTCGAAAACAGAAGCTAGCTCAGGGGGAGCTAGTTACCACACCACTTTTCGTCTTGTTGAGTACAGCCATGCATTCCATTGTAGCCATCACTCTGCAAAAGAAACAGCAATATAACAGCAGTTACCATAATTAGCAATTCACAACACATTGTTAATAATTGCACCAATAATGTTGATGTGTGCTCTCCACCTTTGGGATTCCCCTTTGTTAGTGTAATTCCTTAAATAGATTGGTATTAGTAATTAATTAACCTGTGTTCTAACAGTTTCATACAGAAAGGGAAGTCTATCTTATTTATTTGTATGTGTAAAGCAGTTCAGTTTCAGGTTTTCAAAAGTGACATTACCTTAAGAACATTAAAATGTAGGATTGCAGTCTGTAGAATGGCCTCGAAACAGCAGTGAAACAGCACCGAAACAACAGTAGAATGGCATGGAAGTGGAATGGTGACACCAGAACTCTGTCAAAATGGCAGTGAAACACCATGCGATGTGCTTTTGACACCTACTATATATGCCTTGTTAGTGTGTAGTGAATTAAGTACCTTCAGTCTCTTGAGTGAAATATATATATTAGGCTGTAATTTCAGCTGATTTATTATTCTTGTTTGTCTGGAGGTGTCATCTGATCAGTAATGTAGTGTCAAATAGTAATTAACAATGAATTCTAGAATTGAGGTTTCAATTGGAAATTTGCTTTTAATAATTAATTAAAACCCACAATTAAATTTTTTAATTTTATTTTATATAAACCATTTCTGTGAAATCTAAAATTTTTCGAACTCAGACTTATGGAAGAACCCTAAGCATATACTGTACTTATTGTATATGATCACTAGACTACTGGACTAATTTTAATTTTAGCGAACATCCGGATAGCTTTTCTACGGTGTGTGTTGCGTGTATATTCAGGTGTCCCAGTGCTGGTTCACTGGGTAATCCTATTATGTGCAGACCTTGCTTTTACTTTGTGTGTCTGTGTGTGTCTCTCTTTGTGTGTACTGTGAGTGTATGCATGAACATGCATTGTAAAGAAATGTGGTGTATACTCAACAGCAGTTTACATGGTGTTTCGTATCACTATTCTATTTCATTACAGCATCAGCTAACACCCTCCACCATCACATAGTAGCAGCTCTACACAGTGGAAGACTACCCAGCCTAAGCAGGAACCCACACAATACTGTACAGTACACAGTCAATTGTTCATGGTCGGACTTTCCGCAGGAGAATAGACGTACAAAGTTCTGCAGTCGGTACTACTGGTACTCAGAATTCTGTAGATGTTAGTGGCAAGTGTTTGTCTTGTAGCAATGTGTATACTTATTATAGATGTTCTCATTATACCTATAGGAAGTTGTCTCAATAATAGTGCATACTACCTCAGCTTTCTTTAACAACTTAGCTACATAGGTTGCCTACATACAATTGTACTGAAAATTTTCTGTAACCGACACTAATGCTGTGTTTACACTCTAGCCTCGTATCACATGCTGGCTCGATTTGGCATGACTCGTCTCGTTTTTCACTACAGTATAAACACCTACCGAACTGAGCTGAACCATACCAGGCCAGCCCTCATAAAACTGCCGTGCCAGCATGACTTGGTTCGGTTTTCTATATTCAATATGTCCACTAGATATTCTATCAAAATAAAGCTTAAATCTTGGATAAAAGAAACACTATATCGAAGGGAACAACACTTCATAGCAGAAAGAACACATGATTACTTATGGGTATGACCACATCATGACAAGGTTATTAATGGCTGGTATAAGCCATTAACCATCCCTAGAGCATAATTGTGCTAATTTGCCACTGTCTTTCTTCCTAACCACCTGTTAACAGAGTCCTACTTTACACCATTTTCCAGGCTAGCATAGTGGTCTAAACATAAACCGTTTGTAAATGCAGTATTGGATTTGGTTCATTTTTGCTGCACTTTCAGAATGTGTGAGCCAGATTACTGGCAAGCTAAAGGGCAGAACTTGTATATAGCAAGCATGTTGTTAACATGGGATATACAACAGCTGCTACAATACAACATAACTGAAGTCATTATTTTTAATGAGTTTCACAGAAGCTCGGGTGAACACAGAGCACAGCTGGTGGCTGTAACCCTTGCTGGGGGAAAGTTATGTGGTATAATGTAATTCATTGAGATTTCCTCTTCAAGCAGGTTACTTTCTTAAAATGAAGGGGAAAAGCATATAATGTATGTATTAGGACTTGAGCTACAATGTTACTAAGTGATCCCACAGTACTATAATACTGTATGATAATTGATATGTTGTCTCATCATCAAAAGTTTCCAGTTTCTTATCAATACCATAATGTTGTATTTCATGTTCCAGGTAATGATCCATTAGAAGTTGATATCTCACCAAACCCAGTTAGTTTGTGTGTGTGTATGCGTGCGTGCGTGTATGTGTGTGTACAACTTATTTGTGGGTGTATATTAATTCTGGTTTTAAGTCACATGTATTCCACAGTTGATACCCAATAATGTGGAAGATGTTCCAGTGGCAGTGATAGCATCTAACCGAACCCAGTGTTTAGCAAGGTGGGTCTATTCTAATGTAGCCATAGAAAATGGATGGTTGTGCCTTAAGAATCTTCCCCAGTTTTTTTAGCAAATTATTTCAGATTTCTGTCAAATACGTAGCAATACATTGTGTTTAGGTACTACCGTATTTCTATAAATATAAGCTGCGAGAAATTTTCACGAGACAAATTTTCGTGTTAAAAAATTTTCACCGGTGTCCTCAAGCGACGAAAATTTTTTAACAATGAATTACAAATTCTATACGGCCATTTTTTGAGAAGCAGAACGACAAGCAGCGAAACTGAAGTGTGGCATCTCCATTCCATGGAGGCTGTGCCTCAGATTTAGAAGTTGTCCGTCACAAATCAAGCAATGGACTGGAGTGGTAGAAGCTCATTCCATGCAACTTGCATATTTGTACATATATATATATACTTTATGTAATGTGTCCTGTAGTAGCTGTCTATCACGGAATGGCATCATTACCAACGTGCAGCGAAATAGACGAAGCGAGACGAACCCCTCTCAGGGAGAACTTTGTTTTTAAAAGACTGCAGCAGGCATATGCTTGACACGCCAATGGCCAAGCCTCGATCCAGGTGGCCAGAAAGTAGTTTACCGAATTCGTTCAACTTCTCGAATATTACGTTGGTAAAAAATTTTCATGTAATTAATTTTCGCCGGATGCTACCTTCGACGAAATATTTTTAACGGTTTATAATTATAGAAATACGGTATATATGTAATGATCAGTTTATCCACCAGTCATTTTATTACAATTCACACTCCTTCAAATAACTACACTGAAAGTGCCCATCACTCATACACTACAATCATTACATCTACAATTAATTGTAATATTGTACAGAAAAGTAACAAGTAGACATCATTAGAACACCAGTACAACACAAAGGAAAGCTGAGTGCTTAGACCTTATCACATGTAATTTGTTTTCAGACAACCTCATAAACGTTTTAAGTGTTGTATTGTACCTTATTGGTTGTCTTCTTTGAAGCATCACTAATATTGAGTGCTCTAGCTGCATCGAAGCCATTTCAGTTTTAGCTATCAGACTATCCTTGTATATAATCTGTTTCCAGGTGTTGTACAATATAAAAGTGCTTTTATATTGAATCTAAGTTTTCTGTTGATGGGTCAGCTGTGACACATGTTGTCCCTTGTGTACTTGTGACAAGCCATAAATTTCATCTAACTTTTAATGTGCAAAATATTTGTACAGAAAAATGTGTTGATGTTTTTTTCTTTTACTTGTGTACAGATTCTACCCAGACACTTTCATGTCATCATGTGTTCTAATGTGTAGTCAAACAAAGTACCATAATTTGTTGTAATGTACCACTTTAAAGATAAGATACTGTAGTAAATAGTTAACCATACATGGGAATGCTATAAATAGTATCTGTAAAGGTTTGTCATTCCTGGAAGCCATGTGATATGCATATGGTAATGGTGAAGCCTTTCAATGTATAGACAATCCTCTGCTTGACTAGTGTCAGGAGCTTAAGGAGCGTAACACTCAGGATATAGCTGTGTTCTATCTTGAAACATGTCCTTATAAAGAGAGCAGTAATTTCCTGGGCTGTGCTTGGTTATGTTAACAGGTGTTAGCAGTTAATATGCAGCCATAGAGTGTCAGTAATACTGGTAGGGTAATTAAAAGAATTATTTCAACACAGCTCTGTTTCTGGTCCTCAGTACAGCACAGAGAGCTTACAAAACATATGGCTACTTAGTTCATTGTTAAGAGTTATTCAGTCTCTTTTAGTTTACAAATAACACACAAGTACTTAGACTCATCATGGCTTCCTTTGAAAATTAACAGCTTAAAAGTGATTATGCAATAAACCACTGAGTAGCAGTGAATATAGGATGAATGCCCTACATGGACTGAGGTTTAAGTAATTAGTCAAATGTTGGAACCACTAGTATCACGCTCCACCATCTTCCTGCTATTAGGCCTGCCATAAAATGCAACAGCATATTGAATGTTGTTCACTCATATAACAAATCCTGGTTGGCAGAAAACCCACTATGTAAGAGTTAAAGGACTGCCGCGAGTCAAATATAGTGCGAAAAGAGTGCAACTATAGTACAAGGCTAAGCTGAGTGCTATATTTTGTCTTGAGGCCATTCTTTGAGTGCTACGTATATTTGACGTATAACGTGAGCCTAGGCAGTTATAGAGAACCATCAACTTGAGGTATTTGCTGAGGTTTCTAAAAGTATAAAGAACCAAGGGCATGGTTTCTAATGAACTTAAAACATGGCAATTTAATGCAAAAATCGGCCTAAGTGAAACCAAATGTAAATTTCACTACTTTACAGGCTAGGACTGGTTATATTAACACAATAAACATTGCTAACCTGTTTACAGAACCTGTTTACAGTTGAAGTGATGATCATCAAGTCTGGTTTTCCAGTATTTGAGCTAGTGTGCACATGCACATACAGATACGATGTCACTGTTTTCAGGCGTAAAAAAGTAGCAACACACCATTCCAACCTATATAATCCTTCTCCTTATTGCTTATCTTCATTAGTAGTGCCATTATCACGTCGAAGAATCGTCTACAATGCTTGTTATCAACATTGGAAAATACGCCATTGCATGATCTAAACGCGCAATAGTGCGCGAGAGACCGGTTATTCCTGTTCCCGTTCACTTAAGGGCGTGATAAGTACAGGAGCTACTTAAACACTCAACTGAAGTTACAGAGCGCTTAGAATGTGATGCTATGGACGTTTATATATCGAGCGGTAAGAGGGATTAGGTTTAATACAAGCAGCAGAATGAATAATAGTATCCTTAGAATTTCTAACAGGTAAGCTTTTAACTACTTAGAAAGAATTATTCACATAATGAATTGTCACAGAAATGTAGGCTTGTTCTGTGGATCACATGTTCTTCCACAACAGTCTGTGCCACCATTTTGAATTTATTGTACATTTGCATGTGATGTTGTGACATCACGATTATTTATATTACATATCAACATAACAATGTTCAGAGACAATCACTATTAATCCCACAATCTCCCAGCCCTAGACTCATCTGTTTATGTGAACAAAACATAGTAAGGATGTTCACTGCTGTTAATCACATGCAACCATCATTGAAATGTCTATAAATTGAATCCAGTGGCTCTGGTCATACTGGTTGAGTTGACTGGTCAGCCAGCACAGCACAGCACGGGCTATTAGCCTAGGTTGATTGGTTGTATTGGCCAGAATGGGATGATTGGTCACTTGAAGCAGGCTATTAGCCTGCAGATAAGATAGGCCTTGACATACACTGGTGTGTCATGTGCAGTTTTGTATCAGGTAATTATGGGTCTATCAAAGTGTTCTATTATTATGCAGTACGATAGTACTGTATAGTAGGGACAGCGAAGGCGTGGGCGTGGTCCATGATATAATATAATTCAAAAACCTGCCTCTATTTTTCCTCACAACAACATGACAGTATTGTTTGGGTAAAATCAAACCAAAAGTGTCTTCAGATCGACCTGAAACATTTCCATCAAGTTGCTAATGAATTTTAAAAAGAATTTATTCAATGGAATTTTCTAATGCCTGCTTGCCTGACACCTTCGGTCAAGCGTAGCAGAAAACTGGCTACAGCCCTAATTCTTTCACAGAAACGTTTCTAATTCAACGAAGAAAAAACCTTTGGTATATTGATAAAGATACAATGCTTGCACTATTGTCATACCTTTTATCTTTCTTTACCGTGACCATCAGTCAAGGTTCTACCGCTGATAGTGTTAATGGACTACAGTAGGGCTTCCATCTACTAGTGTATATTCTATCAAACTATTAGAAATACACATGGTTAGTTTAGTGTTGCACCAAACTATTTGAATACACGTGCCTCGGTGGTTTTCAAAGTTGGTAGTTGATATCGATTAGTGAGCGTAACTCGTACTGAACTAGCCACGTGTAAGTCAATAAATATAGTTTAGTAACAACGTTAAAACCGAGTCAGGTCATCCAGGTCCCACTTTACAGATTATCCGGAATTGGGTCACATGCTAAATTTGTGTAACGATGTGGACGTGTATTAACACATCATAGCGTAGTCCTGCTTCTTTCGTGAGCCACGTCCACTTATGTAAATTACTATCTGTAGGCATATGGTAGCCATGCTCATTTATCAGTCTGTAGGTATGCACGAATCCACATCCATTATTGTCTGCAGGCTTATTAGAGCCATGCCCACTATTCAGTTGTTATTGTATGAGTCATAATCTAGTATATAGTGCTGTGATTAACTTTACATAATATTGTGACTGGTTTTGTGAAAAGCAGGCTATTTAGTAGTCATGAGCTTGCAAAAAAAAGTTCACAAACAAGTATAAGGAAAAACATTAGGAATTTTGAGTTAGAATTTTAAATTAGAGCAGGGACAGTGTATACAGTGGCACTACTGCAATAAAAAGTACTGAAACAAGCTGAATCAAAAGTAGTACGTAATGTCCAAATAGTGTAAAACAATAATTAGAAATGGTATGCATAATATGCTTTGATCTTTGGAGGATAATGAGGTCTTTAAAATCCACTAAGAGGCCTGCTGGCAGGTTCTTAAAATGGTTAGAGACCTGCTAGCAGAAAGACCTCAAGCATCACAAATCTCACTTTCGATCATAGATTTGCAAAGCATGTTCAGGCTGATAGCCTGCAATGGGCAACCAGTCACCCAGGCCAACATGTGGTTAACCACTCTATTCATTTTATAGGCATACCAACAACAATTCGAATATGGAATCTAACGTTGTACATACGTTTGTTACAATGAACGGAGAAGTCCAGAAATATCACGGAAAATTCTGTTTAGTGCCCATCTGTTTCTAGAGTGTTTTAAGGCTGTTTTTGTCTTTTATTGAACAATGGATGGACTTTACTAAAGACCTAAATGGGTATGCTTCCCTGTAGAAACGTTATTTTCCGCTACGTGTAATGTGGGTGGGGCCCGTATTTGAAACCGTGCCGACTGTTCTTCGTACTACTGTGGCGCCACTGAAGACACAACTTGTGACAAATTGTTCCCATCATATAAATCCACACACGCTGCTTCTTTGACATGTGTTCTTTACACTGCTGTGAGCACTGGCTACTGCTAATCCGAGTGCTAACCCGGGTCGACCTTATCGATCACTGCCGTTTGGCCCAGCTGGCTGTGTAGGATCCAAGTCTAAGGCTTGTGAACTTGTGAAAAGAAGCAGTGCGAGCTTCGATTTTTTCAGAGCTTCGACAAAAGCACATTTAGTCTTCCGCAATTATTTTAACAGTGTGTGACAATTTCAGAACGATATATAACCCAGTCCCACAATGAGTATTTGGATATTACGTACTACTCCTATCCAGCTTGTTTCAGTACTTTTATTGCAGCATTATACACTTTCCCAACTCTAATTTAAAATTCCTAATTTTTCTTATAGTTGTAGGTCTTCTATAACTGCCTAATATAGAACAGTTACATTCTGTATGGCTATATTAGAACTGTTTTTTGCTTTGATCCTCCCACGCAATGTTCTATATATGATGTACAAAAAATTAGGAATTTTAAGTTTGATTAGGGATCATAGAAAAAAAAACATAGAGAAACAAGGAAGGTCACCTACACCGAAGTATGGATTAAATGCCCACTAGTATATTTACAGGTGTAGGTGACCTCCCTTGTTTCCCTATGTTTCTTTTCTATGGTCCCTAATCAAACTTAAAATTGTTAATTTTTCCTTATACTTGTTTGTTTACTTTTTTGTAACATTATTATGACTGGTGAACCCATGCATACCGCATTTTGAAAGAAATTAGGGCACCAGAGTTAGTGTTTTCATCTGAATGCACGTCCCAGCTATCAATTACTGACTCGAAAGTGAATGGCCATTACGCTTCGCTTTCAGATATGTATGTTCAACCTGTTACACACCATTACGAATCAAGAACTGTTTAAAAAGCACCTCTGCAATCAAAGTAGCCACTATGAAACATACGGATGATTTCTGTTATGAAGGGAAGCCATCACCTGCTACCGCCAAATCAACACCTTTCGCTGTCAGCAAAGATGAATGGAACACAAAAGAGGACACTGGTAACTCCATGAAGAATGCATTGTATGTACTGCGGTATGCCAAAAGGCACGTGTCTGGCTAAAGCAACATCAGACAGTGAAAAAATCAAGCCTGTTGCCTTAGCTGTTATCGAGTTACGCCATCAGTCATTCAGTCAGTAGAAACTTTTGTTTTATAAATCTTGATTTTTAAAAATCATAGCAACTTGTTGAAAACATTTCAGGTCGATCTGAAGGTTTGTTTGGGCTTAGTTTTACCAAACCAATACTGCTTCATTGTCTGTCGTCAGGGAAAAGTAAGACTGGTTTTTGGGTGATATTTTTTATTTGCCACGCCCACACCTTTGTGGTCCCTACTATTCAGTATTATCGTACTGTGTGATACTGCCAAGGCGCCATGAAGATATTGTGAGGCTGGTTTTAGGGTGATATTTTTTTGGCCAGAAAAGCCCAAACCTTCATGATACATAATATACAGTACTACCATACTGTATGAAATATTCTGGACACCTTGTTGAAGTAGTGAGGTGTCCTGAATGGGTTGCAATCACATGACACGTCCCTTTAACTTGTGTGTTTTATTCCAGGACACTTTATCATCTACTGCAGGCTGATGGGGGTAAGTATGTATTGTGTGTTAAGTTGTTCTGTAAATGTGTTGATCAGTGGCGAGATGCATGCAGTTTGCAGTTTACTATCAGTAGAAGTTTTACAGACAAAGCTTTCACTGATAACTTGGTGGATGTTTATAAAATCCTCACAATAAAATGTACCAAGATTTGCTTTTGGTCCTCTTCCATGTGTTACAAATTTCAGCAACATCAGATAGCATGTTTGTGTTTTATAACGGTTTTTGCAAAGTGTGCGTAAAAAGACTTTTGGTTAAATTTTGTATGAGCCCTAGTCTCCACTGAAGAAAATATTTTATTAAAAGAAATGACCAGAGCTACACATATGCTTGAAAATTGTGTTTTCATGCATTCTGTCATAATCGGAGATACCAGGAAACAAATGTAATACTTTTCCACTGCAAAGAATGTACTATTGTTTGTATTAGGGTTCCACTGATACAGAAAAATATGTACTGATTTGATACTGATACCTAGCAGTAAATTTTCACCTATACAGATTCCAATACCAATAATTGCCATACAATTATACACCTCTCAAGTTAGCTATGTGTGACTGCTCTATTAGAATATTTTATTGTGCAGTGACTGTTCTATTAGAGTATTTCAATCTTTTTCATGCAAACATACTATAGTATGTTTTAAAAAGCAATTCCTGCACTTTTTATGCTAGAATAATGCTCAACACTATTTCCAGCCTGTTATACCCCACGTTTTGCTAGCATAGCATTTATGATGTTAGTTATGATGATCAGCCTGAGGGGCTATTAATCGGTATCGAAATACCTAAATAACCGATACCGATCAATACCAAAATTCCCAATATCGGCTCCAATTCAATACCGATCTGATTATCAGTGGAACACTAGTTTGTATATGCCTATGTTGTAATAACTGTATAGCTACTGTTGTAAGCTTGTATGTCTTTCACACAGCTAATGTGTCACAAGTAAATGTGTTTTTGGATGGGAATTTTCAGGTGAGTAGTTTTGTTGTTTGATGGTTTTTATTTTCATTGTGTCATAATGTACTTACTCTTAGGAGCAAATAGATGTGTGTGAATTATTCGGAGTCAGCGTCACAATACACGACATACACTACAACTACTACCTCAAGAACAGCTACCAGATTACTAAGGTAATGTCACTCATAGTGGATAAATGTATTATCAACACAAACAGTATGCGCTGTACAGCTGTATGGCCAAGGAAAACTGTTGTGTCTGCCAGGGCATCAGAGTACTGTAGGTGTGACAAGCTTCACTTCCTTTTGTTGTAGTTCAACAGTACGTATTATGCTGTTGTATAAGCTTGCTGATTATCAACGTACAGTATTAGGGCATAAAATTGTATTCATGCATGTAACACCTCAAATTTAAAATTTGCACCAAAAATGAGAGTGGATATTCCTCCATACGTGCTGCCCAGTGCCTTGGGTAGCATTCAGTACTTCCTACTCATACACATAGCCTCTAGGGCTTTACCACTTTCATTTTGTTCTGATGCCTTCGTGTTGTTGTGTGGGAAATATGCGTATTACCGTACAGCGTAATAAGTTGACGGGGGAAAATGTTGACGAATTTGACAAAATTCTTGCCATTCGTCAAAATTTTCCTTGTCCAAGTTCACGTGACTAGTTAATTAGAATACTTATATTCGTCAATGTTTTCCTTGTCAATA
This sequence comes from Dysidea avara, assembly GCF_963678975.1. NCBI lineage: Eukaryota > Metazoa > Porifera > Demospongiae > Dictyoceratida > Dysideidae > Dysidea > Dysidea avara. The sequence continues at coordinate 36,818,645 of NC_089276.1, forward strand.
TGTAAGAGATAAAGAATTCATCAAAAATTTTCCCCGTCACGCTATATGGTATTATACAGGCACCAAATCTACTACAGTAGTCAAAAATGCTCTAATTGAACATTCACGATAACCTAATTTTAGATAGCCATGGATATCCGCACATTTTTCAAAATTCGTTTATTGGTTCTTTAGGGACAGAGGAATGGACTGGCTAAGTCTTAGCTTCATAAGTTCTGCAGTGTGGGAAATACAGCACTAGACAATTGGACAAGCAAATAAATCGATATGTACAGTAGCCATCGGAAAAATAATCTACAGGTGAACCATCGTAACTTACTGATACAACGACATATGGTGTTGTATCTTGACTCATTGTGTTCGCCATGAATTTGTGAATCCACCAAGGCAGAGTTTTTTCCCAAGGTATACTTCAGTACATTCGTTCGAGAAGAAAGGCGAATTCACTAAGGAAAAATTGTCGGTAAATCACTGCAATGTAAGCAAACATCTTTAACCTAGAAGCCCTCCAATATATGGAGATGAAACAAAGATTTTTGACCTCCCTACGTGTGAGCAGGTGCAACATGATTATACCGAAGATTTATTCATTGGAGTACTAATTCACCCACCAGTGAGCGATAGAAGCTTGCATAATTTTTTTTCTGGAACTAGCTTTTTTTTACCCACTGTTTTTAAATGCAAAAGTACTATTGTGCGCAGATTGATGGCTTTCCCAAATTTGTTCACATATGTACAGTAGGTACTTAGTTATTCAACTACTGGAGACCAACCTTGAGTTGAAATACATAACTGGAAAGTCTATAATTTAGAAGTTCTATGGATACAAAATCTTGTAATGTTTTTATGCATTTTATCAACTACTCTAATTGAGAAATCATTTTGGTATTTATGTTTGTTTTTATAGCTGGGTTTTCACTGTGTGTATTGTAAAACAAAAAGACATGTAACCATTATAGTGTCTCCTAACTTGTAGCACTACAAACTCAGCCTTACTGAGATGTTCAAGTATTATCCGGTAAGTTGTACTGTTGTTGTCATTAGCAATCAGCTATTGTCCTCATAGGAGGCTAATGCTATTATTGTACTAGAAGATGACCTACAAGTGTCTCCAGACTTCTTCAGGTATAGTGTCTGTTTGTGTGTAGTGTATGTCACACGTGTGGTGCGGGTGTGCGTGCTTTGCTTTTTTGTGCATGTATTATAAAATATGTATTTGTGATGTTGTCTCTTACTACAGTTACTTCAGTCAAACAGTTAACCTACTACATGAGGATAACTCTATCTACTGTATATCAGCCTGGAATGACTTTGTATGTTATTTGTAATTGTATGAATATACACAATACACAGTAAATGTAACACTGTACATATGCCTAATATGGGCCAAGTTACCTTCCTTAAAAGAGTAGACAGTCAGCAGCAAGGGTGGATTATTTTGCTGCTCTATACACTCATCAATGGCAATTGTTATCCAGAGGACCTATCAGATCTCTATCAACATAAAGATCACCACCCTGAGACTTTCTAGTGCAAATCATTATCTGCTGGCAGGTACTATCGGATGTCATCCGTCGTCCAACTTTGTGATCATGCTAGCCTTAGCCAGCTAATACATAACCATTGTGTTTGGATCACCGAGAGGAGGTGCTTGCCAAACTCAGTCCTTTCACTCCACATGCATACACATATACAGTACTTATGAATGCATACACGCACACACATACACACACACCCAATCTGTAAATCTTATACAGGGTTACAAGCACTCCAGTAAGGACCCAGCTCTCCTATACAGAGTGGACACTATGCCAGGGTTGGGCTGGATGCTCAAGAGGAGCCTCTACAAGGAAGAATTGGAGAAGAAGTGGCCTGGAAAATTTGAACCTCTCACTTGGGATGGCTGGATGAGGGAGCCAGAACAACGTAAAGGACGGTATGTGGTGTTAACAATTGTTTAACTATTAATATACTTATTAACTAGGACCAGACTACCTGTCTTAACCACCCAGCATTAATATCCCCAAATTTTAAATTGTTTTTTTCCCTCAATATAACATACTTAATATGGCCACTTGCTTAGCCCTCTCACCGCCACAACCACCATATTGTAGTTTCGGTTATAAACACCTGTAGCATCACATTCTAAACGCTCTGTAACTTAAGTCAAGCGTTTTAGTAGCCCCTGCAATTATCCTGTAGTGGGCACGCCCTTAAGTGAACGGGAACAGGGATAACCGGTGTCTCGCGCACTATTGTGCGGTTAGATGATGCAATCGCGTACTTTCGGAACGTCGATAACAAGCATTGTAGATGATTCTTCGACGTGATAATGGCACTACTAATATAGAGAAACAGTAAGGAGAGGGATTATATAGGTTGGAGTGGCCTGTTGGTACTTTTGTACGCCTCGAAACAGTGACCTCGTGCTTGTATGCGCATGCACACTTGTTCAAATGCTGGAAAACCAGACTTAGAGATAATCGCTTCAACTGTAAACTGGTTAGTAATGTTTATTGTATTATTATAAACAGTGCTAGCCTGTAAAGTAGTGAAATATCATGTTTGGTTTCACTTAGATCAATTTTCGTACTTTAAAGTTATATAATGGATCTGTGGTTGCTCTTGTGTAAACAACAACTTCATAATCAAATTCCTTGTTCTATAGCGAGTAAATTGATATATAGTTTTATAGGATTATATGGTATGGCTTCTAAACTGCTATAATTAATAAAGTCACTGTGTAATAAGGTCACCTCTCTAAACCGGCCAACTTAGTGACCTCCTTAATGTAGCCACCTGCTTATACAGTCATAAAATTATATGCCGTCTGTATTAGAGTGAGAGCACTTCCTGTATATTTGATATCACATGATGTAATTTCCTATAGGGAGTGTATCATACCGGATGTATCCCGTACGTTCCACTTTGCACCTGGTACACACATCTTCCCAGAGCAACAGAAGAAATATTTTGAGACCAGAAGTTTTAACACACTCCGAAGAGTAAGCCTAAAGAATGTGGACAGGTTAGCAGTTAAAGTGTTCAATGTGTAGATGATTTGTATTTGTTTACAGACTAACAAATGAAGATTATGAAACATTCATTCATAAACTAGTGAGGTATGCTTTACTAAGTGAGACTACAAATTGTTACCACATAAAATACTCTTTTGTGTCAGTTCCAGATTTTAAGAAAGTTTAAATTGCCACAAATACACGAGCCCTTGAAGTAGCTACAAAGTGTATTAGAAATTTTATAGAAACTTATTAACCCTTAAAGCCGCATAAAACTTTACAATATGTATGAACCAGATGGAGAAGACAGTGAAACACAAGGAGAAACAGTACTGACTGTTATCTTTAAGTATATCACTTTCTATTACGAATACAGTTGTTGGTTAAACATCATGTGTTTTCTGTGCGTTTTTAATATTTTTATTGCCACTATAGTGGCTTATGTGGCTTTAAGGGTTAAAAGCTTTTGGGTTGTTTTGAAGGGACATTGTAATAATTATGTGTACATATGTGACTGAATTTGACAAAACAAGGCTTCGACGCACAAAGCTTTGTTAGGAGATATGGCGATTTTAAGGAATCATTGTGTAATAACTTCCCAGTGCCTACAGCTGTGCAAACAAAATTTGCACCAATTGTTCATCTGTTCACTGGCTATCACTGAGTGGGTGTATACATTTCTGATACCCAAAATTTGTCCTGTTTTGAGCAGCTTTTTTCGAGCGGGTAATGATATCACAGATGGTAGTACTAAGGGTGGGAGGGTGGGGGTGGACGGTGGTCTTAATATACGGGTATAAAATGGAGTAAAAAGACGATTGGAGTCCAGAGGCCAAGTTTGGGCTCTCCATGGCCCTCCATGGCCCTCAAATTACTCCAAATTGACTGAGAACACTATTGGCGAGCTCTCTGTGAAGTCCCAGCTCACTACACACCATTATCACAAAGCCATGGCCATTTAATGGTGCCAATCTCACACTCGTGGCTTTGACAGGGTCGGAAGAAAGCTGCTACAGAAACTAGACTTGCCAGTGCTGAAGGAAGTACAGTGTGAAATATGATAGTGTATTAGACCAGCAATCCATTTCTGGTAAAATCGTAAGTTTGATTTTGTGTGCGTGGAAGCCTTGTTATATGAAATCCGGTCACATATACAGTACTGCCAGGTTGTTCCAAAGCAACTACAAGGTGGTTTTTGTGGGAAAATCTTTTAATTCATTAATGGCCACTGCCATCATTGTGGTGGCATGGTATCATAGCTCACTCATGTAACACTTTCACACCTCAGATCAAAGGAATTCCAGAGGATACATTTGCCATGTATACCTCTTTACAGGGATTCATCTAAATGTACACTGTACATTGAAATGTATCCTGGGAAAGTGGTTGCACTTCTAAAAGAGCAAACCACTTTCATCAAAGCAAGCATGGTCTTGATGTGGATGGGGTGGTGGTACCGCCCTCTGTTTGTTTTATACAAGCTCAGACCAAAATTGATTGTGGGAAAATAATGCTCACGTGATGATTACCACAAGTTGGAAGTGTTACACTCAAATGAAGGCATTTCAGTATCCTTGCCATTCTTCAAGTTGGGAAATGTTGCTTAAGGATGAGAACTGTAGTCTTACAGTGCATTTCAGCACATTTTTGTTTTTGAATGTGGACATGCCCACATTATGGATGACACGAATTAACTACTCTATAGTGAAGCTATTTTGCGTAATGATAATTTTGGCCCCATGCTTTCGTGCTAGGGTAAACCCTAGGTAGCATTTTAATCATGAATAAAATGGTGTTGATTACGTAGCCATAGTAAGAATGATTCATAAGTTATAGTGCTTTGTTTACAGCCATGCCATAACAGGTTTAAGGGTTAAATGCGTTTAATTACTGCTATGCAGTTGAGACTAGTGGCTGGCACTTCATACAAACCTTATAACCTCACAGTTTACTTTAAGGCTGGAATGTGTCCACCACTAAACCATCAACACGTAATGTAATTAACTGCCAAATACCATATGTCTGGCCTCCCCCACATCATCATGAGCCACAATAGTGGTTCATAATAGGGATCAGGGCAAAAATTTTCAAAACTCTCTAATAGAACGCATGCCAAAAGCAGCCTTCCAGGCTTTATGTGTTTCAAAAACCATCTCTAGTGTTGTAAAGACTGACCTGGAAGTATAAAGCAGAAGGGAAGTGGTTTTGGTAGTTTTTAAAATTTCCAAAATCACCCCGAATCTCCATCTTCTTCTTATTCTTATTTCATGCGTCTACAGCCCACAGGAAGTAGATATCAGCGTTATAAACATATGGCGTATTTTTAAATCGTTCCTACCCAGGTCTGTGTGGTATTAAAATCTTTGCTTTCTAAGGTAATTGTGAGATATAGAGCAAGAGTCATGGCTTTGAGATGCCATTCACTCGCGGAGCCATAAAAGCAAAAGTACAACAGTTTAAAAAATTCCATTTGAAACAACGCACGGGACTAAAACTCATCAAGATGTATTGAACTAAACATTAAACGTAAATGCTACTTGCTGAAAATTGTTTCTGAACGGTTTAGAGTTCTTCGACTCACGTCAGTGAAGGGTGTGTGGCCCATAGACCGTCATTATGCACTTAAATAAGAATAAGTTTGCGGCATCTTAATATGCTGCTCAAGGAAAGTGTTGATAGGGATAATTAATGCCTCAATATGGTTTCATTGCATGAAGAAATATGGAGACCAGTGATGTAAGATAAAGGGAAGACAAGGTGCAGATGGCATACACTCGTTTGAATGCCAAAAGACACATTCCACTGGTGAGTTTGTTATTGTGGCATAAAACGGTGGCCATGCGCTGCTTCATTTGGCCTCCACCTTTACAACTGTGGTCAGGCAAGTTGATGATAATTCGAGTTTGGGTAATTTTTAAAAAATTCCAGCCACCTGTAAGTGTTTCCTTGTTTTTAATGCTGTGTTTGATGTTAGATGGACTAATATTATTCAGTAAATGCGATTTTCGTCATGTAAGATGTATCTAGAATGATTTTTAAAGGCAGTGCATGTCACTTTTGGGAGAGGGATCCCTACTTAACAGTACTACCATGCTGTTTGATGAATATGCTACATACAATGTTATTGCTAACTCTACTGTCCATCCTTACAGTTCTGCCAAGTTGGTGGACCACAACTTGACTGAATGCAGTGAAGGACTTATCCCTAACAAGACAGTAAGTACACATATAACATATTCATACAATACCTGCCACTATCTTGTGGAACTTTGTTTATGAACATGTCATGACTGCTTCCATTATATTTATCTCCACGCAGGCGGACTACTATGTTATTTATTTACATAAAAATGCTGCAATTCTGGTCAAGTTAATGGAGGTAAGTTACTCACTTCTTGTACAACCAGCATATCATATGACTTAACTGTAGTGTTTCCAATTGTGGGATATTGATGTGAGAGGAGATCACAAAGTGAGTAACACCTTGTACGTATGTACGTGTGTGTATGCATACGTATGTGCCATTTTATATGATGTGGTTAGACAATGTTTAGTTTTTGAATTGTACATTATTAATGATATTATAATATTAGTATGATTTCCTTGTAGAACATGTGGAGATTTTGGTACAAGGAGAATCACATTTTAGTGGTCCGCTGTCCTTTGTCTCCTTATTGTGTGTAAGTTGTGATGTGTCATCATCTGTTTGTAGTATTGAAATGAATCGTGACACATGCTAGTTAGTCATATGGCCCAAGAAGCTGATCTGTTATACCAGTGTGTTATTGACAGGAGTAACAATAGCACGATTTAAGTAATTTGTTTGTTAAGGAAATGCCCTCTGCCTGCAGACAGTAGTCCACATACCAAATTCCAAATTTGAACCTAATCACCCAAGAAATGAGCCTTCAAAAATTGTCTCGTTCTTTTCTCTCTCTCTCTCTTTTGCACACTTACAATAATAAACTGATATAAAAAGTTTACCAATTTCCTTGATATTTAGCATAGAATTGAATCACAGCGACACAGCCAAAAAAAGTGCAATCAATACTCTCTAATAGAGCAGTCATCCTAATACAGTGGAACCTGTCTATAATGGTCACCATGGGACCAGATATATTTGGCCTTTATATACCGGTGGCTGTTATAGAGAAAACCTGCATAAGGTGGTCAGCAGCATTTTAGTGGCTATGACCGTTATAAATGAGTAATTAATATTAAGAGGCTTGCGCCAACCGCAATGCAATAATATTTTAGTACAGAAAGGACAAGGTGAGTTTGTGTGAATGTTGGTTATAGCTATTGAATACGTCTAAGCAATGAAGCCTGATAGATTATATAGTATTCGAAGTGTGATAATTGTGTATTAATTGAAATGGTGCCAGGAAATTAACAAGCCACCATAAAAGGTAGCGACCACTATACGAAGGAGAAAATTATGTATACAGTGATTCATAGGTGAATTCTTGGTTGGCCGTTATACGCATTAGACAGGTGACCGCTTAACGCAGACCACAATGCATACATTTTTATGGGAAAATATTTGGGACCTCGTGACTATGGCCGTTATGCAAAGGTGATCACTTAATCCATGTGACCGTAACACAGGTTCCACTGTAGAACAGTCCTGGAGAAAGTTACAAAAGTAAGCAAATAACAAAAGTAAAAGCATAAATGAAAATACAGATGTGAAAAAATATAGCAAACCGATTTTTGCTTGATCACCACAACTCTGCTATTTCTGTAGAATTTAGTAGAAAAGAATAAAATGCTTAAAAGCAAGCCCTAAAGCCTGCAAATTCAAAGAAAGTGATAATCTATTGAAACAAGCGTAAATAAATGATGGTATTACATGCTAAATTGGCATACATGTTATTGCGATTGTTTTTGTTTATGCCAAAGTAGGTATTTTCCCACAAAGCAGGGCTATGTCATTAATACCTCTTGTTTCGCACAAGCATACATAGTGAGAAAAGGAAAATTTAAAAATAATTCATAAAATTACGCATGCTACAAAGAAAAAACACGCAAGTTTTTATCAAGCCAGTACTCAAAGAAGGAAGACTCAAATTGATCAAAACTATACATCATCTTATTCACTTGCTCATGGATAGTTCGAGAATCTTTGTTTTGTTTCTGTAACTACAACGGTATGCATGTCACATGTGTTTGTTTACGATGCGGTAAACGTAAACAGCATTTTTTTCTACTAAACCGCCTTCATATCCATATGCGCAAGTGACTACAGGGCTAACACTATTCCTTGGCTGATGTGCTAATCCATGATGAACATTTAAGCCAAATTGCAACGTTGTAGACTAGAGATGCAACAATATATTGATATATTGCGTATCATATCGTTTTAAGACAATATCGCTGTATTGATACAAAGTCAAACCGTATTGATATATCGCGTATCGTGATATATCGACATATCGTGCCTTGTTAACATGGCTGACAATCAAATTATTGTACATTGTGGTTAAACTGAGTAGTATGTAATGTTTCTCAAAGAAAAATTGTGTTTCTCTTTAAAAACCACTAAAAAACAACACAGACCATTGTTTAGACTCCACTTTGTATCGCACAATATATCGCTGTATCGTGATACACCAGAGGCAATATATCAATACGTCTACACACTGTATCGTTGCATCTCTATTGTAGACTAATCCCAACAGAAGTTATGGCTGCGAATGTAAGCGCCTGTAGTTTATTTTCAGTATAGTTGCTGTACAAATTGATTGTTTTACTCTTTCTACTGTCTAATGCTGTAACTCCAAAACTACTCACCACAGAAGGCTGAACTTTGATGATCCATTCCATGGACACTGCAGATAATGCTGAGAAAATAAAGAAAAAATCCGAAATTCTGTGGACAAGTTGGGGATTTTGCTGAGACGGTCATATATGATTTTGTTGAGACGGTCATATATGATTTTGTTACATGAATGAAGATGATGACCAGCATGATTGAAGATAAAAGGAAAGGCAAGGCATGAAGGGGAGACACTTGTTACAATGCCAAAAGGCACATGCTACCGGTGAATTTTCCACTTTTAGTCTGCCTACCTGCCTACCTACCTAAGCACAGGGAAAAGATTCCAGGCTAACAACACATCGTATGACTACCATAATATTATTATGTCACACAACGGAGTTTGGGTGTGTGTTTTTTTCAATTCAATATCTGTTCTTCTGTACGAGTTTTACTGTTTGTTTGTTTTTTTAACTCGTTATAACACTAAGACTCTTCCATAAAGATGCTTTTCGTCACATACAATGTGATGGCTGCTATGACAGGTTTCACTGTACCAAAATTGATGCTGTAATGTTTTTATCTTACAGTAGTGACAACTCTAATGACACCTACATCAGAAATAAAGGTCACCTTAATATAAAACCTACTTGAAATTTCCCAAGTAACGAATTTGATAATCCACCTGTCTAGAAAGCAGCACCTGCTTATTAAATATTTGAAAAATGACTAACGGACAGTTCCATTGTATGTTTTCACCTTTATTGTTGTGTGTCACCTGTCTTGTACATGTAGGCACATGCCATCACACATTAAACCGATGAAGCTAAAGCTACCTGATCCTGTGATACCTTTTGTTGATGGCAAAATTGTGAGAAGTAGAAAATGGAAGCAAAGAAAACGAACACTCATATTGATAGCATTTTATACAGTGACATTACTTGTGATATTATTTATTTCTATACGGAGTTTAATCAGGTATGTAATGTTGTAGCCATATCTGTTGTGTGTATACTGGAACCTGTTATTGTGGACACTTGAGGACACCTATACATAATCCACACACTTAGTTAATGTCCTAAAGTATCTCTTAGTACACAACTGACCTGGAATATCAGGACACCTTGACAATCAGGACACTGGTTGTCACAAGTTGGAGATGCCATGACAGATACAGGCAGAATATTTTGTCATATACAATGGTATATTTTTGTCAGGTGCACTTGTATCATAAATCATGGCTAATTATACAGCACTGTATGTATTAGTTAAAGCATTGCTGCAAGTGCTATAAGAAAAATATAGCACGAAAAGAGTGTGTGAGAGACAAATATAGCATGAGGCAAAGCTGAGTGCAATATATTTTGTCTCAAGACTATTCTTTGAGTGCTATATTTTTGTATAGCACGAGCAAGGCAATGCTTTAACTGATTTAAAGAACTTCCAAGTTTCAAGCTGGAGCTCAAGTAAAACGGAATAAAACATGCACGAAACTATTCGAGACTCACCAAGCAAGACTTCCGTAATACAGTCGACTTCGCTATGGTAAGAGCTCATAAGCGCCGCCGCGAGGTACAAAGGAGCGTAACACTCAGGATATAGCTGTGTTCTACCTTTTATGAAATGTCTTTGCAGCCACATGTCCTTATAGAGAGAGCAGTAATTTCCTGGGCTGTGCCTGGTTAAAAGAATGATTTCAACATAGTTCTGTTTCTGATCCTCTACAGCAGAGAGCTTACAAAATGGTTACTTAGTTCATTGTTAAGAATTGTTCAGATTCTTTTAGTTTACAACTAGTACACAAGTACTTAGACTCATCATGGTTTCCTTTGAAAAACCAGTATCTTTTATTTATTTATTACAGGTTTTTGCAGTTGAATTCGTCGCCTTTGCAATTGAATTCGTCCCGTTTGCAATTGAATTCGTCGGTATTGCAATTGAATTCGTCCCGTTTGCAATTGAATTCGTCGGTTTTGCAATTGAATTTGTCGGTTTTGCAGTTGAATTAGTCGGTTTTGCAATAGAATTCATCGCGTTTGCATTACAATTCGTCATAAACAAAACGGCTCCAAGAAACCAACCCGTTCATTAAGAGATGAACTATTTATGCCTTGGAGAGTTACACTTGATACACTAGAAGGTATTTGAAGCTGGTAGTACGCGAAGCTGATGGCTATCTGACAAGTTAATTAGCTTGCTCGCGAGTGACCACACCCATCGTGAATGGTGTAGTAGAGTTTGGAATGTTGCTGGAGAGGCTGTAGAGGAAGAATTATTGCCTTATAAAGAGTTGTTTACTACTGTTGTACTTGAACAAGTTCTTGTAGCAGCTGCTACATCATGTTTTCGTGTTTGTTCCAGCTGCCATTCTTGTTACGGACGAATTTAACTGCAAAACCGACGAATTCAATTGCAAAACCGACGAATTCAATTGCAAACGGGACGAATTCAATTGCAAAACCGACGAATTCAATTGCAAATGGGACGAATTCAATTGCAAAACCGACGAATTCAATTGCAAACGGGACGAATTCAATTGCAAAAGCGACGAAATCAATTGCAAACGGGACAAATTCAATTGCAAAGTCGCCGAATTCAATTGCAAAAACCTGTAAGCCTGTTGAAAGTTGTTAAAGAACGTGTGTTTGAAAGGTGGAGAAAAATCCATGACTGTACCTGAGGAGCCTCGAACCTGCAGCCATCCGATTAACGTATCATAAACAGCTTGAAGGTGACGATGCAATAAACCAACCACTGAGCAGCAGGGAATACAGAATGAATGTCCTGTATGGACTTGAAGTTTACTTGAGGTTTTAAGTTATTAGTCAAATGTTGGAACCAATAGTATTACACTCCTTCATGCCTTCAGCGCTTATAAGTTCCTAGCACTGGTTATGGATGTACCTAGAAGACCCTCTGGAGTGCCTTTACCTCCACCTCTAGGTTGCTTTCTTCCCTAGTTAATTGTCCTTGTCTTCTCAATTTTAGGATCGGCTGCCTCATAACTAACTGTCTTCTGCCCACACACAGTGCTATAATCACCTCGATATAGCACTGTGGTCACCAATATAGCGCTGCGGTTGTGTAAACTATTCTGTATGGCAAATATAGTAGAGCTGTACCGATAATCGGATCGGCCAAAATATTGGCCACTGATATGGCAATTTTTACCAATATCGGCATCGGTACAGAACAGTACAAGGACCGATATTGCTACCGATATTTATACGGCAATAGTTTGTACATAAACGGATTATAATATTGGTTTTCTACGTTATCCATGTGGCTGTTCTGTAGCAGTGACTTATTGTTCACTGGAAAGCAAGCGCTATGCTACGAGAAGCCATACAGATACACGTGATTCTAGTGTTTGTTGCTGAAAAGCTTATCAGTCTTAAATAAATGAAGCAGTTATATATAGTACCTTTGTAATAAAAGAACAGTCACAAGAAAACCTACTGTACCAGCCTTCACACAAGCCAATAAAATGTGGAGTAATGCAGAAATATCCGTTTAAGGCTCCATGGGAATATGCATAAAAATGCTTGTGGGTGCCTAATTGTCTGGATTGCACAATAGAAACCCAAGCCACTATCACCACAGGCATAGAGTGAGCAATGAATATATCCACCTGTTGTTGTAGAGTAGGTAACTGTACACTTTTGAATAGATTAACTATGACTTTTGTTTGTAATGCAAATATCGGATCGACTATCGGTTATCGGCTTCTTTTGGTGGTATCCATATCAGATATCGGTACATGCCAAAATCCCATATCGGATATCGGTACATGCCAAAATCCCATATCGGTACAGCTCTAAAATATAGTACTATTATTCACTTTGATCTTTACTCTCCAAGTTCTTTAAAGTAGGGATCATGAAGGTTTGTGCTTTTCTGGTAAAAATATCACCATAAATCCAGCCTCATTTTCCTTCATGACAGCTTGGCAGTATTGACTAAAATGTCTGCAGACCAAACCCTTCCAACAAGTTTCTGTGGTAGTACTGTATACATGTATTAGGAATATTAGGCTTTCTTGCTCTTTAAAATCACCTGAAAAACAACCTCACATTTTCTTCTAAACAGCTTGGTGGTATTATTTAAGCACAAAACTGCCTTCAGATTGACCCCCAAACCCTTCCAACAAGTTTCTATGGAATTATTAAAAATTTCCATTTAACTGAATTTCTTCTCACTGACTATTGCCTGATGCCTTCAGCCAAGCATAACTTGACAATGCATTATTAGACAGGCTTGATTTTGTTTGACATTGCTTCATCCTGAGATTTGCCTTTTCGCCCACCATAGTACATACAACATGTGCATCACAGACTTACCTTTGTCCTTTGTGTTGCAGTTCTTTTTGGTGACAACTTAAGGTGTCAATTTGTTCTTGTTGTTTTGTAACAGCTAGTACATACCTGAAAACAAAGCAGAATGGCTTCTTAGTAATTGATGGTTGAGGTGTGCATTAAGTTACTGAATCAATTTTCATAATACATAGCTATGTCTTTCCGGCACTATTATTACCTTTGATGTGGTATGTGTTGATTCACCAGTCATAAATTGTGTTACAAAAGGTAAACAACAAATGTAAGGAATAATTAGAAATGTATATTTGCGTAGGGATCATAGACATAATAAGCAATGTTTGGGAAGTACACCTGCAGCTATATGATCCCTGTAGGAATGGTCTCAGTGTATTGTATGTCACCACACCCCCTAGTCCCATGGTGTCCATATTGTACAGGTGTCCACTGTACTCTGCTATATATAGAATATCATGACATATATGGTATACATTATTTATAATATTCTTCTCCCACCTTGTAGGTACCTGTCACAGGTGAAGCATAGAACTAGTAGAGAATACTCATTAGTATGATATGATCATTTTTAACATATAGTCGCTATCAACTTACGTAACTATATTTTTAAACATTAATACCTTCTGTATTAAGATATGGTATTGTAATTATTTGTAAATATCACCATGATATGTGTAGAATATTGTCTAAACTACACATCATTTCTGTTCCAACCATATCTGCTCAAGACTGTACCATCTAGTAATCATTATAATGTATAGTGAACATTATATACCAGTTTGAAGACATGGCTTGTTATTGTAAACATTTGAAGAATTTCTTTGTAGATGATCTGTTACTATTACTGGAAAGGTTGTTTGATGTATCGCGAACATTTCACAATTTCGTACACCACATATGCTGCTATTTGCATTTTGTTGGCAAGTTAACTTAGAGAATTCAACTAACAGTTGTATCCTTTGACTCACCCACATGCACCAAAGAGAAATTGTGTAGAGAGAAGTAACGTAAACAAAAGTTTGGCGTGGCTTAAGTTTTGAGGAAATTCACAAACTTCATTTACCAATTACCTATTCTATTTTATATTGGCTGCCTGATAAGTTTACCTAACTTTCATCCACTAATCCACTTTGGGTACAGATTTACCAAACTTAAGTCGTGCCAAACCTCCATCGTTTACAGTACATCCAGTGGACTGTTTAGTTTTATATGTCTAGAGCCTTAGGCCAAACAACATTGTCGGGAGATCATTTTTCATTAAAAGTTGGTGCTCAGACCTGGGTGATCTTAATTAAATTGTAATTGTAAAATGACACTCTAAAGAACAGTCAGTGTATTGTGTTAACTACTTGTATGAAAAAAGTGTACATGTGAAAGGATATGGACTGGTGTACAATAATAAACTAATCAGCTTGCCAACACAATTCTGTCTTAAGTAAATACATTTATAACATGACATGTATAGTATACATGTGCTTTGATATTAAACACTGAGCCATGTTCTAGGTTAGTTAGGAACCACGCTCTTGGTTCCTCACAATTTTAGAAATGTTGGGTTCACCTCAGTTTCTAAAATTATGAAGAACCTTGGGCTGGGTTCCTATAAACATACTTTTTATCTGGATGACTGGATCTATATAGCAGAAGAGGTCTAAAGTAGCATCTAACTAAGGCATACCAGTAATAGTAATACCACAATACTGTATCACCTATGAAACATCAAAACCACTCAGCATAGGCGTAGCAATCCGGGGGGGGTGGAGCCCCCCTTGCTATTTTCTGATTGTAAATACAAAAAAATCGAGATACTCTAATAGAGCAGTCAGTTACTCTAATAAAGCAGTCACAGTACTCAGAGAAGCAGTGTAGCAAATTATGAAGTTATGAATGATTTTTATGTGTTTTAGCAGTGATACAATCTGTATCACTTAGCGGAGGACAGCCATTCTTAGCAGGTGCCAACTCTTTTTTTTTTTTTTTTGCTCTTCAACATCAAACTAGAGCCCCCCTATCTAAAATATCTTGCTACGCCTATGCTCAGCACTAGTCTACATGCCAATTACTCACTGATTTTAAGCACCTATTAATTATATATAATTAGTGTGCAGATGCTAACCTGGGGAGTCTGGAGGCATGCCCCCCAGGAATTTATCAAGAATCAGACTGAAGCTGAACCTGAGAGTAATTTCAGCAGAATTTGCTTGACTCTTTATGACATGAATACACTGCTATGTTATTATTTTCGGCAGTAACTGCTGATCATAGCAAGTAATAGTCAGCTATAGGAGGAGTTTGAACAGAAAACTGGCAACTGCTATTAGCTGTGGTGTGGCAAGCTCAAATTTGCTGCATATCAGTAACTAAAGATTCAGGACAGTCTCATAACCTTGAGATCATCTCTGGACTTCAATTGTAGTCCCTCCATAGAACTTTATTTTCCATCTTATTTAGTGGGAAACTGTACAAATGCTGGGAATGTTAAATTGTTTTAAAAGGATGCATCTCTGGTGTCAATTTCATGCTCGTGCTCACCACCTATCAAGTGTGATTATTTGACTGAAATTCCCCATAGGTTATAGCAACCTCAGGTTAAGTATAGTAATAGCAACCGGGGTTAAGTCTTTGTTCATAAAAATACAAAGATTTAACCCATCATGAATTTCCAGCTTTCCATTTTTAGTATAATTTTATACACCAGTTTAAAATAGCAAGGAAAGGTGTAAAACTTAGAGTCATTAATAAGTGTTGCCAGACTGGTGCTCAAAAATACTACAATAATATAAATTATAATGAAGATTAAACTAATACTGTACCAGACCAACTGCTTAATAGTGAAAGCAATTACAAGTTGCTATTATAAGTTAGTGAATACCAGTCAGTGTACCAGTATTCATGATCAGCTATGAAGAAGAACACTAATCATTTTGAGGACCACAATCTCACCTGATAGCAAACAAGGCATGCAGTTCCTGACCTGACTGCTGTATTAGAGTATCTCAATCTTCTGTAGTTGGCATCATTGCATACATTCATTACTGTTGCAACTACGCCATCTGTTTAATGAGATAACTATACAGGGTGAATCTTACTGGGATATAGTAATATTATAGCTATGAGGTATAGCTACATATCCATAGGTATTAACTACCGTATAGTGTACAAATATTTGACATGTAAAAATAGTGATGAAATGCTTCACAGGGTATTGAAGGATAAAATGCACATAATTATTTCCCTGCTAAACTTTTGAGCTATATTATTATGGTATGCCAAACGCAGCAAGAAAGCAATGGAAGAACAAATTGGTGACTATATAGACAATATTGCTCTACAACACCAGTGGCCCAGTGCATGCACAAAGAAATTATATGGCCAGAGTACTACTACTGTAACAGATCATCTCTAACAAGACAAGTATTTGATCAGCCACCAAGTGTCACAACTCCACCAGTCACTTGGAAGATCCTGTAGAGATTAGACATCAAGTAACCATATATGTATCAGAAAGATTAGAACCTTGTGACATTACTCCAGTGAAGCACACACTGAACTACCAAATTAATTTGGTGTTGCTGCTGTTGTTGGTAGATTTGTGTCAATTGGTTTGTTGTTGCTTTTTTACTTGAATCATTAAAATAACTATTGCATGTTAAGTTGTTTAGCTATATTTGCTGCTGAGGTGATATTTAAGCTTATTGTGTTGGGTAGAGATAGCTAGCTATGTACAACATTTTTGCACACGAGGATGTTTATTCAATATTATTTTAAATTGTATCACAATGTAGCTAACTGACAGGCTGTGTCAATGTATTATGTATGCACTGATCTTGATGTCAGGCCTCTTAGTTAGTTAGCTCTGCCTGTGTAGTCTACCCGCTGATTTGAATAGATACATCAATGTTGTAAGTGCCAGCTAGTGTTCAGAATCATGAGGAATCTCAATGGTATGAATATTATAGTAATTATTATACTTGATTTGAAGTTTGTATTCTATTATTATACAGATGAGAATTGTTGGTCACATCAAGCATGTTCAGCTTTCCATGAATTAGGTCACTACCCCTTACTGATATATGCAGTATCTACATATTCAGTTGTACCTATATACCTCTAGATCTGTATCTCCTGTTATTCTCAAATTTTTATCTGTTATGCTTTTGAGCAGCACTCAAAATTCAAGCCTATTATGCTCAAAATTATATGCTTTCAAAATCAGTATTACACTCAAGAACTGACCTTTTTTATTAGAGCACACCAGTGTTTCCTGACTGTTGTATTAGAGTAAATGATTACTCTATTAGAGTATATCGATCATATTTCTGCAAAGTAAATAACCAGCAGTATAATTTATATGAAATGCTGCAATCATACAAACTGTGGTCATTCTTTCTGGCATACACTTAATTTTTTTGAAAATCATCCCTATTATACTAGCGTTATGCTTGATGCTTTTGGTTACCTATTATACTTCTAATTATTCCAGCATGATCAGTTGGGGCCTACTCATGAATATGGCAAAACTGCAAGTGCAATGAAACTACAGAGTACAAAATATGAACACAATTGTAACTACTGCTACAGTACATGGGGATGAAATTTCATCTAAAGCAGTAAGTAGCTAATGAATTTAAGTGTTATAAAAAGGACATTTTATGTACCAGTATTGTAGTCAATAACATCATATGAATAATGATTTAAGCATATGACCTGGTCCATGTGTGTAGTTGTACAACATTTCAAAGACTTTTTACAACACACATTTACAACTACAAACATCATTACACTCAGACAACTTGTCACATATCATTAGCTACATAGCGTAAGCAATCAATTTATTGACTGACATATTGGCCAACTCGACATCAATTATCATCATAATAGAATCCAGATTCAAACATGGAATTTCAGAACACTAGGTTGCATTGTGTTGCCTTGTTTTGTTGTCCCAGCAGTTTAAATCAACTTCTATCACATTGGACTGTCAGTGAATGACAAGAAGTTTGCTTATGACTTAGTTTGTATATGCTAGTCTGTTATTCTTGGAATGATAATGGCATTAGTGGCATACTGGACTTTATCCATGTTGTTTCTTATGATGTAGCACACACGGAACCTACACATGATGTTCAACCTAAGAAGAATGAGCAGCTGCAGTGATGAACAATGGAGCTACCTAGGAGAAAATAGCAGCGAAAGCAAGGTGAATCAAAGAAAAGTCTTATGTGGCTATCTAAACAACAGGAAAATTGATTACATAAGCAATAGTAAGTTGGAAGAGTGCAAATTAAACTACACTTGCTTTGAGGCACCATTGACTTAAAGTACACACATGGCTTTAGAGGTTTGGAGGCTTGTCACATGCTGTCAGGTGTTGAAGATATGTCAGGAGCAAGGTATACAAAGTGAATAAGTATTGTATTTACTTGGTTAAACATCGCAGCTACTATTAGCCTAGTGTCAAAAATCAGTGCAGCTACTAGTTAAGGATGGCCACTAATCTAGGGCAGCATTTAAACAGTAGCTCTTAAGGGAAGCAACTATAGTATTCAGTATGTCATGTAAAAACTGTTGTTTTAAGAAGAGCATGTACGTACTTACTTGCTTACTTCGTATTTAATAGCTCTAGTATATTTAGTTCAGCACGATGTGCACTAAAGGGAACAGCAGATGAAAGTATGGCTTCCAGACAGCTCTTTCCTTACTAAAAATATTACTGAATATATAACAGTACAGGATAGTCTACTTCATCTTTCTAACTCAAGGATAACCAGATAACTCCTTAGAACAATTGAGGACTATGGATTTAAATAATAGCTGCAGCTTTAAATTTATTCAAGGGCAGCGTTTATGCTCTATCTTTAAGGGCACAGTAGAGCCACTATTCAAACGCAGTGACTATTAAAGGTGCAGCATTTAAACAAGGAAATACAGTAACCCATACACAGCGGATAGAAGCTGAGATAGAAGCTGTTGGTTATTATTTATGGATAAAGAGCTTGTTAGTTACATTGCTGGATGCCAGCTAGGAAAGCCTTATGTGCAGTTTAAACCTGCAATCACTTATTGTAATGCTTTATAATATGGTTTAGTGTTTTAGGCCAAAACGTAGAAGAACTTTACACATGTACAGTTCTATAAATTTTGGATCTAATCCATCAGTTGTAGTTCTATATGGTATTTTAATGCTATCTTAGATTTAACAAAAGTATGGTAGTAATTCTTGAAATACTTGCTCAAATGAGCTGTGGGATTTTCTATATATTTCCTAAAATAACAGCAATTTCCTCTAATTAATTTTTTCTGAATAGCATCATCTACTGTACATACACATACACATCACATGATGAGTGAACCACAACTGTTCACTCACTTAGTTAGTACTTGGCAACAAGCACAGGATATGCTAAACTGAGACTAAAGCATATTACACATGTACAGGTGCATGTTGGCCGATTCTAACATTAAATTGGGCTCCACTGAATAATCATTGACAACATTTTATATATGACTATTGATTGCTGTACTAACAAAGTTCACATGAACTTTCAGAGACACACTGCATGTGTTGGGGTCCATTTAAACCAGACTATCACTGATGACTTGTAACTGATACAAGTTAATGAGCATGTAAATAATGGAGTTAACTCTTCAATTAATACAATGATATTTGTGCATGTAATTTTCACTATTTCCTGTGAAACTCATTAAAGACATGTAATAAAACTACTAACTTGCAGCTAGTAAGAAAGGGATAGTTTGGAGATTTTAACTCATGTTTGCTGTTATTGGTGATATGGGGAATAGTGTCTGTGTTGGTTTTACAGCTTGTGTAAAGACAATGTTTTTATTCAAGGAAGCCATAGGACATAGTTGCCTGTCCCCTTAAGCCATACAATAGCCCAGATACATGCACTATTTGCTGACACATCCTGTTACTGTCACCACAAAACAATATTTAAGTAGACTGAGTTATCAGATGAATATAATAAGTCAGAAGAGGAACATCATCTTAAATGATCATCCCATTAAAATGAACAACTGTGATATCTTATTAAGAAATACGTTAAAAGTGTGACACAACTTTAATCATCATCATCAGTATAAATTTAATATGTGACTGAATTTGACAAAATCAGACTTCCATACACATCCAGATTTGCGATTTCGAAGGATCACAACTCAATATAGGAGTAAGCTATCACTTTCAAATTTTGACCTGTTATTGCATAACGCAGTGGCAGACGTTTGTGAAATTGTAGGTCAATAGCATACTGAGTGGTAAAGTTACAAGGGGTTAAAGTCGAAGAATTGGGTGTGGGTGGAAGCCTGGTTTTGTCAAATCCAGTCACATATTATTATTGATGCCTAGAGGTTAAGTGACACACAATAATATAACAGAATGGATATTGTGTTGGTATGTTGGTTATGAACTATTCAACTGGCAGTTGACCATTTTACTAGACCATCAAAACAGAATAGTTGTAGGGTTGGAGGGAATGAAGGCAGGCTGACCCTAGCAGTTGAACTCACCCTTAACTATATAGACAGTCAGGCAGTGAAAGACATTATTGTGCTTAACAGGCAAAGCTCAGATAGTACTACAGGTAGGGTATACAGTTCACACTGGTTAGAACACTGGCCTGTAGTTAGGGGATTCAGGATCAATTAACTTGACTTGTGCTTGTTACGGGTACCATTAAAATTTTTTTCATGAGTCGGTTAGGTTATGTGACTAAGTTTTTTATGTACGTATTGTAACTGCCAGCACAATTTCCACTGAAATGTGATAAAATTATTGAGTGCATTCATAGCTAACACTACAAAGCTATGTGGTTATGTGAAACTTCCCTTAATCATGTCTTACATTCTCACATCCAATGTTACATGCAATTGGATACTTAATACGGTCACCTATAATAGATAAATCTTGCTTATACATGGAATCCAGCCTGTTGTACTTTCATCCCACACATGGATTTTTATAACAATCATCGTGTACTGTATTTGGTGATAGGAACTAGGTATGTGGTCATAATTATAGAGACAGGCTTACAGTAAGTCAGCAGTCACCATTTTTTCATGCCTAACAAAATATTAAAAAGACTTTTAGATATAGCTGGCTTATATCCATGTTATAACCTACATAGAGCCGGTCTGGTTGTTAAGTGCATGTATATTAAGTGCATATAAATTATTAGGCGTATACTTATTGAAGAACATGAAGGGTGCAGCCATACAAAAGAAGAAATGCTAGAGGTCAATGCTAGCTAGCCACGAAATTTCACATGGTACATGTCCCAATAATAGCATGGATTTAACTATACTTACCAAGTGAAACAGTCTACTGCAGTAAGGAACTCATGCTCCACATGAAAGATTTGCACAGAAATTGAAGTACAAATATTGGTACATTTGGCGACTGTAAATCATACCACCCTCGCACTCAGAGTTAATCTATAAACACCTTTTCTCATTAGACACAAGGGATTAATAAATAATCTTTTGGGAATTAAACTTTAATGTGCCTAACAACCAGACTCTACGGTGCGTATTTAAAAACCTTGAAAACAGTTCTATTATTTACAGTACCAATCAGCAAGACTGACCTGAAACTTGTCAATGACTTGTCACAAACAAATTTGAAGAAGAGAGCCACTGCCAGTTGCTACGTGACACCCCTGTTATAAACTTAGTCCACATGTATTTAAGTTTCCTGAGAACTATTCATGGATAAACTATACTATAGAAGTTTACTATATACAGGTAAATGTGACTGAATCATGTTACTCACCATTTCAGTAGACATTTTTCAGTCTGACAATCTATGACAGCTGTTGATAAAGTACCACACCTAGCCAGCTATGTACAATCACAGTAATTGTATCAGGAGTCATACCATACAAGACCAGTCCTCACAGCTATGTAATGCAAGGTAGCCACAATATTATAGTCACTATAAACACACCTTATGTTGACAACATAAGTGTTTGTTGTCAGCAAATGTAATAATATCTACTGTAACATCATAGCCCGGCAACCACAGCCTTGACTTAAACACGAAGACAATCAACTTTGTTACTACAGTACTTCCACATTTTTAAAAGTCCTTCATCATCGTACCACGTGCACCCTGCAGCATCTTTGCCTACAGCACAGCAGAAACTAATGCCTATACACAAACAGCAGATGGCATATCAGCTGAAAATCAAGACCATAAAATACTACAAAAACAGTTTAATTAGCTTATGATCAGTGGTATTAGACACATTAGCTGGCAGTGCATCCAGTTGTATAGCAAACATGGCTACATAACTGTTCATTATATTTGAAGCAACAATTAATGTAATTTATTGCAGCGCAATAAACTGAAGTTAACATGGGGTAGAATAAATACAGTGCAAACCTATGTACCATACCACAGTAAATGAAGCCAACATGCTTTAGGGATAAATAAGAGAATATAAACTAGCCTTTTGTGTATTGTCATAGCACCACAAAATGAAATCAATATGGTTAGAATGTGAGCCAGTTTTGTAGACATGATGATGTCATAATGGTTCACTGCATAATTTGTAAATTATAGTTTGACAGGTTTAAGATCACGAGATCCCTCCCAAAACACATGGTGTGTATAGCTAGGAATACACCTCCTTTCTGTTACTAAGGCTTAAAATTACAGGTATTAGCCCATTGGATGTACATGTTCTTCCCATTTCATGTGTATGTGTGTGATACCAACTAATATGGTAGTATTGCTATAACAGGGTGATAGGGAACTGAGGAAATTTGGGGAGAATTTGGGCAGATGAAGTGCTAATTATCAGCGCATGGCAAAACCAAATCAATCACGCTAAATTTAACTTAAATGATTATTCAGTAGTTGCTGCTATCATGTTGTGTTGCTATGCATAATACTGTGTGTTGTTGCAATCTTGTACAAGACCTATTTGCTTCATGGTAAACTGTTAATCCAGTTCTGTATTGTGCCGTATCCACAATGCTTATCTGCCTGGCTTGTGCAAAAGTTATTATACCCTACTCCAATGATTTCCTTAGTTGCCTTTTCCTTGTGTATAGATATTTGTATGAGTGTTTATTTGTTTTGTGTTGTTATGTACACTTTATGGCATTTGTACACTGTTGTTGCATGCACTTTATGGCTTTGTGGAATATGTTATTATGGTTTGAATTAGGGTAAAAGTAGGCAATAGAGCTAGGTGTGGTGGAAGGGTGGTGTGTATAACTAGGAAAAAATTTTTGAAATCCATGGTAAGTGGTGATTACACCCTGGGGGTGTGCACTGCTTGAATCTGCCAAGTGTACACTGCAAGGCATTGCCACACCAATCAGCATGTTAATATATTATACATACTTTTTAAAAACTTTACTACTTTTCATAGCCTCTTACTTTCCTGGCCAGTGCCATCAATTTTGTACAATTAGCTATTCCCATTAACTTATAGTTAGTAAAGAGTCCTGATACTATAATAGTTATAGGGACAAAACACTATAATGTGACCTAGTAATTTGCACAAAGGTACCTCAGATTGAAGTATTCAATTGATCATAGTATGACAGTGGCTAATGTTGAAAAATTGTGGCTTTCAGTAAAAACCCTTCAAAATGCTCAAATTGTTTCAGGTGTTACTCTACCACTATAACAAATATCTATACAGCTTCATTCTTAGTGAAGCAGTACAGTGGTGGGTGATAAGGGGAAGAAATGGACTCAATGGAGGGGAAACAAAAGTGGGTCAGCTGTAGGCCCTTTATCCACTAAGAGTAGTTGTGACAGTCCTAAAAAGCACTCAGCCAACTGGTGCTATCTGACTGACTGCTCATGTGACATTTTGCTTTGTGCAACCAGATACATTTTGTAAATGTGGTTACAAATAATCTTCAGCTCATGTGAGTAATCACCCACCTACTTAACAGTTCCAGTCTCAGTAGCACACATCCCATATATATATATATAGCAAGTCCATCAAGTTATCACCACATACACACCTGATACCTATTTGTCAAATAATATTTTATTACCACAAGATAGTGTATGGTATACTGACCATATGTCCATAACCACACAGTCTTTGGGGAATACCCATGTTGATGTTATGCAAGAAGAGATTATTGGCTGGTATACACAACAAGGACAATATGCAGTGTATATGCACATTAACTGTTAACATGTTTACTGCGTGTTTCCATCAGCATGAAGTACAGCTTGCTTTTTGGTTTCTATCAAACACAGTTTTTGAACAAATAATTTGGGCAGGTCAAAATGCTAAATGTTTTGGCAGGTGGATTTGTTGTTATTAAGCAAGTTATCAGGTGATTGTCTATACCACTCCCTAAAATAGCTGTGTGGGGGAGAAACTGTTTTGTAATATAACAGAGAGTGGTTAATGGTGTGGTGTGGTAAGTGGGTTGTTGGTGCTATTGAATATAATTGACATAGCAGTTGTTACAATACTGACCATTGGAAAGACAATAACATATGTTCACTTCTTAGACTTCAGTAGCACAGTATAGTTATTCATACATAACCCAGTAGAGAACATAAACACACACAACTTTTCCATGTTTAACAACTGACCTGTAACTACTTACTTATGTAGTGTGTTCCAACATTGAGGTATGTGTTAAGC
The DNA here is from genome assembly GCF_963678975.1 of Dysidea avara. Lineage (NCBI taxonomy): Eukaryota > Metazoa > Porifera > Demospongiae > Dictyoceratida > Dysideidae > Dysidea > Dysidea avara. Next base: position 36,843,399 of record NC_089276.1, read on the forward strand.
GCCTAGGTGATGATACTTTGGTGGAAAGCATATTAGTAAGAATTTAAAAATTGAAAGTAAAATTCATACAATGGATTTACGTAGTAGTTGCAATTTTAGCTACAGATGTGCCAAGATAGCTTGTGGACAGTACATAGCTATATTGTGTTCCTACATAGATGTATCTCCCAGTCAAACATCATTATTAATTTTAGAATAAACTGTATAATTGTCACTATAATTACATTACTAGGGAGTGTTGACCACATAACACAATATTCCTTTGTCAAATTACAACTATCACATTACTGTTACATACACTACCATACAAGAGCTGAACAGGTGTACAATACTGTGACCACTGATCAAGGAACTGAAGTGATCATAAGGTTTCCTACACTGACCCACAAAACAGTTCAACACACACTTAACCGATCAGATTGATATGATAATTTATTGCAATGTTCAACTAGTATTCACATTGTGGTAACTGCCTTAACCTGCAAAGTGTAAGCTGGCCACAAAACTGAAAAAAAATGAACCGAGTACAAGTTTAGAAAGAGAATATGCAGCACATTATTACTACAGTACCTCTATTGTTCAAGTGTATAGGTACACAAACCACAATAATATTCATAAAGCAATGAAATCATTAACATCATGGTTGACTTAATTCACTTTCTTGGCATTATTGGCAGCCGGAATAAACAACAAGCACAGGATACACTAAACTCACATATTATACAGATACAAGGTGGCCAATTCTGGCATTAACTTGGGCTACAATGATTAATCATTACGACTATTGATTAAATGAAGTTTAACTAGTTAAACAAAGTTAATATAGCAACGGAACACCAAGGGTGTGTGCGTGTGTTAATTGGCAACTGACCTGGTAAAAAGCGGGCAGTGCAGGGAAGTGGAACTACAGTTAGGAAGTCAACTGGTGTCCACAACAGCCATGAAGAAAAGTGGGGTGGCCACTCATCAAGGGGGAACCTTAATTGGAATATGAGTGTTGTGCATGTGTTACCAAAAGGTGACCACATCTTGATGGGTGGACATTAATAGGAAAACAACTTGTTACGCATGCATTATCAGAAGGTGCACAGTGAAGTGTGAAAAAACGTGGAGAGCTTGTTCCCTCCCAGACTCCCACCCTCTCTGGACAGTTGTATTTGTGAGGGTCTATACGTACTTGTTGGTAGGGTAATGGAATTGTATAATGGAACACGGTCTGGATTGGCTCTTTCCAGAGAGGTTGGAGTAATAAGTATGCACCACAGGCAGTCACAGGGGGAGACTACTTAGGAAATCTCCTTAATTCCTCTGTGTATCCATCTTGAGGTTAGCTCAGGGTGTGAAAGTGCAGGTGTTTCACCTAGGAGCCCATATGGCCTGTTGAATTCTTGTGGCTTCCACAGAATGCTACAACTCTCCAGTATTCCGACCTCCAAGCCATCTTAGCAAAACATGCAGTGATTAAAGTAGGGAGTAGTCAAAATTCAAAAAGGAGAGAATTGACAATGCATGGCCCTGTACTAAGGCTTATAGGGGAACCTGTGAAACCCTGCACACCTTTCCAAAACAACCACTATCAGCAGACGGTGGTGATGGGCCAAGGGGGTGCTATAAGGGGGATAGTTACATCATGAAGGAGTGGTATTAATGATTATTACACAAAATTCAGATAAACTTTCAGGGACACACTGTACATGTATTGGGATCTATTAACTGTGAGCATGTAAACGATGAAGTTAACTCTTCATGCATCAGTTAATGCATTAATACTTATGCCATGTGATTTTCACTATTTACTTGGAGCTCACTCAAGACATGTAGTTTAATGTTCATAAAGCTCCTAGCTTAAGAAAGGGATATAGTTTGGACATGATGGCAAAACTGAAATAGTGGCCTTACTACATGAAATCAACAAGACGGAAGTATTGCACACAGTTAGTTATCAACTAAAGGAAATGGTTCACGTACATGTACAATCAATTCCATTGACAATAAGGAGGCTTCTCAAAATGAGTTTCTCATCATTCATATTGCTATCTCCTTATAAGGCCAATTACTTTTAAGGTTTCACTGTAACATTACTAACTAACCACATATATCTGCTAAGGTTTCAATCTAATGTGCCATTACTAGTTGCAATTTACTCATTAATTACAGGTTAGCTTTACTTAACCACAAAACAAAATTATGTGATATAATCTTTATGGGTGCAGGTTAGCTACAAGGTGTCCGTTAAGTGATGGTAAACTACTCAAACAAAATAATGATAATACAAGTCATACTACATGCACATTCACTAGTACTTTGTCAGTTCTGGCCTATGACACACATAGGCATCAGTATAGTAAGAATTGACATGTGTATTATTTCTGATTCACTCTCTTCACTCCATTACGTATTAGCTAAAAACAATTACTGTATGGGCACAAAACTCCCATATTTATAGTTATATTCACAACAATCAAACTTAATTGTCTAGTTCTTCCAGTGTTGTGGGTTAGCCAACTCCAGGACTGTTATACCTAGTCAATTTTCAGTGGTCAACCAAGCAAGTCAAACTAGGCCTTGGTTCATATGCTGTTACTTCTAGTCACTCTGATGTACAAGACTATGGCCTCATTACAACATGACCGAAAGTGACCAGAACCACAAATATTAAACCATTCAGTGTATACTGTACTGCCTATAGTAGGAGGGATCATGAAGGTTTGCATTTCCTACCAAAAGTTTTGACCAGAAGCCTCAGTTTGCCTTATGCTACCTTTGACAGTACACACTTACTGTTGTCCTTTTTGTGTCCCATTCTTTTTGTTCGTAGTATCATACAGTACGATAGTACTGTATAGTAGGGGCCACAAAGATTTGGGCATGGCCCATGAAATAGCATCACCCAAAAACCAGCCTCACTTTTCCCTGACAACGATGAAGCAGCATTGGTTTAGGTAATGAACTAAGCCTAAACAAGCCTTCAGATCGATCTGAAATACTTTCAACAAGTTGCTATAAAATTTTTAAAATTTATTAAACAGAATTTTCTAGTGATTGACTGATGCTTTCAGACAAGCATAACTCAATAACAGCTAAGGCTATGGGTAGGCACCTAGCTACGGGCTTGATTTTTCACTGTTCGACATCGCTTCAGCCAGACATGTGCCTTTTGACATACCGCAGTGCGCACAATACATTCTTCATGGACTTACCAGTGTCCTCCTTTGTGTCCCATTCATCTTTGCTGACAGCAAAAGGTGTTTATTTGGCAGTAGCGTGTGATAACTTCCTTTCGTAATGGAAATCATCCGTATTGTTCATAGTGGCTACTTTGACTGCAGAGGTGCTTATCGAACAGTTCTTGATTCGTACTGCTGTGTAACGGATTGAACATAGATTACAATGAAGAGTAATGGATATCACTTTTCATATCGATGAAACAAGCTGGAGTAGTGCACAACATTAAATCACAGTAAAACAATAATAAGCCCTACTGTACATTTCCATTATAGTATCTTGAGCACAGTAGGGATATAACACTTCTTATCGTTTTACTGTGATTTAATATCATGCACTACTCCAGCTTGTTTCAGTACTTTTTATCGATGTGCTATGGTCCCTACTCTAGTTGAAAATTCCAAATTTTTCTGTGTACTTGTTTGTGAACTTTTTTGAAATTATTATTATGCCTGTGGTGAACCCACGCATACCGCATCTGAATTTACGCCCCGCACCCCAGGGGCGTAAATTCCAATTGAAAATTCCAATTTTTTTGTGTACTTGTAAGGGTATATGAATTCACAGGGGTAACATGTATGCATGGTACTGTGCGTTGATGATCTAGCAATCATGTAAAGAATAAAGCATGAGTTGTCCATAATATTTCTACCATGTTTTCAACAATCAGAGTATAAGCAGATTGAATGTAGTGCATGCACTTTACATATCATTCTGCAGGACTGTAGCTACACCAGGTAGGACATTGTGATATATTGTAATGGGAGTTGTGATCCTCTAGAACAACGTTTTTTTGTGACCAGTAAGTTATCAAATATTATTTACTTTTCAGTGATCAGATCATTATAAAGTGAATTAGCTTTAGACGTTCTGGTATTGCTGTCAATTAACATGCCTGCAAGATCTAACACTTTATGCTATAAGTATATTGAAACATTAAATTTTGGTAGTGCCAATGACAATAAACTATAAATAAACATCACATGCCAATCAGTGGCAGAAACAATCTCAAGTCACTATTAATCTATTCTGTATAACTGTGCTCTTAATTGTTACAATTCTTGCTACTTGACAGTATAAAGGGATTTGCCATACTGAAGAGGTCTTCCCTTTTACAAAATCTTCAATACAGGCCTATTAAGTTATTGATTCCAGACTTCACAATGTTCAAAGTTAATAATTCTGATATAGAAAGAAAGCCTCTAAACTGATGGATCTGGTTTCTAGAGCAACTATGTTATATGCTTGGAGGTTTGGTGTCGTTCAGTAGCTGCAATTAGCTGCTTTAAAGCACAGAAAGCTGGCTGATCTCTTTCATCAACAGTGGAGAATGATTTGAGTGTTGCACTGAGTGAAAGCAGAGCTGATAGGAACTCAAAATTTGGCCTTTGACCCCATCAGTATATAGTATTCTTGATCCATTTTTACTACTATAACTATACCCACATGAAAAGCAGTTTTGGTCACCAGAACACACCCACACAGTGATAACTAACTAAGATCGTTTCCATAGCCTTTATAAGCACTGGAAAGTTATAACACAGTGTACTTATGAATCAGTGTTGTAAGTGGGCCGGGTCATCCGGATTATCCGGGTCATTTGGGTCACATTTTGTCCAGGTCAAGTGGGTCTTATCCACTTTACTGAATATCTGGGTCTGACCCGGATGAGATCACGTGTGACTATAAGTTAACAAGCTTGATTGTATTGATAAAAATGCAGTTGTAAACACTCAAGAAACTTACGTGGAGCCACACCCACCATTCAGGAATATGCTTTGCTGTCTGTGCGGAGTATGTAGAGCCACGTCCACTTATCAAAATTGTAACAGCTGTGCTCTGTGGGCATGCATACATCACCAAATCCGTGTTGCTACTTGAAATGTAGGTAACTAACTTCTGGAGATTCTGTAGCTGCATGTAAACTTACGTGGAGCCACCCCCACTTGATAATACGTACGTGGAGCCACACCCACTTGATAATACGTAGCTACTCACTTCTTGCAGACAATTTTTATAGTGTAAAAAAATGTAGTGGAACTTGTGGACTTTTAATCTAGCTCTTGGGGCACGCCTCTATTTTAATTAAACCGGGTCACATGCGGGTCAGATCCGGATTACTATTCGGGTCAGTGTGTCAAACGGGTCAACAGTACTGACCCACTTACAATACTGTTATGAATATCGCAAGATTGTTTTTTCAAGGGGAACTGAGGCAGGGTTTTTGTCAAATCCATGGCCAAGTAGGGTATACATATAAATAAATGCACCGAACACAGTGAGGAGTTATTTGGTAGCTGAATATTACAGACAACTTATTATTCAGATTCAACTGGAGTACACATGCACCAAAATAGTGTGGAATCTCTTCATAACACACCAGCTAGGTGATGTTATTTGGCAACTTATTAGCTATTGTTAAAAAGTGCTGTAAATGTTTTCTCAAGGAGGGTTGAAATCCATACGGATGGAACCCAGATCTGATTCGGATGTGACTCTTTTACAGTGGCGCATGTCAAGAGCTATTATTTCGAAATAAACAATAACTGAGTGGTGTAGTTGATGTATGCCAGTCTTAATACTATAGCAGTTAGCTGCATTTATAACATTATAGAAGTTACCAAGCTACACTATTGTCTGGAAGATGAAATAGTGAACAAAAAAGCTACAGTGCAAACAGTAGGCTATATACTGGCTAAATGGGGCTGGAAGCTTGGCGACCATTTGTGCTTATTATGTGCATATCTTAACCAAGTGTAGCTGGAGTAATAGTACTCATAGACCTTCCACCCCTACCTAACTGATATTCAGTGAAACATCGAGTCTCTCATTCCTTTCCCTATATAGTTGTTCAGTCACATGACAGTTAACTATATAAACAAGTTCCAACACACATTCCTATTCTTGTTTTCTCTCTCCTCCACACATACTTCAACAACCTCAAACAGTTAGTAAACATTTAGCTAAATGTTATATAGATACTGTAACTGCATCCATCATATTTAGCCACTGGGCTAGTATAAAGTGAACATACAATGACAAAACAGACAAGGCATCATCAGTGCTTAGCTACACTGATGTCCAGTTACTGATAGCTATCAGCCTATCACCATAACTCCACACGTGTGTGGGATCATAGCCTATCTTACACCATAGATAATATGTGTAACTAAGTAATCGCTTACCGCTCCGTAAGCCAGGTACACACGTACGTCATAGCGGTCTATGGTCTTTGCTATGGTCACACACTGATATCGCACGCAGGCTTAATCGGCTGTTGACAGTCATCAGGTAATATATGAGACTTGACCTCGGAGGCTACTTGTACACTGCAGGAGATACGACACACTTGTCCAGCGTAGCTACTAAAAACCGAGTCAGCAAAACAGCAACTTAATAGACCGTATACTTTCTGCACATCTCCGGAACTATCATATGGTAAACAATCGATTGTGGGTTTACACTAAAGGAATGCCGGATTCGGTGTTAGAGGAGACTAGTAATGTGAACTGTCCAGGGGCGGATCCAGGGTGAAGGGCACAGACAGGCTAAGTGGTTAGGGAGAGCAGATTATCTTGTTATTTGTATATCTGAAAAAATCTTGAAGGTAGCTATTAGAGTGATGCCATTATCAACACTGAACTGAGACGACGATTTGTAAATGGCATTTTCAATACTATATAGACTAAGTGTATGGTAGTTAGCAAGTCTAGGAGTTTAATACATGACTTTACACTTGGTGTTTTAGTGATCCAGTATCTACTCCAGACACCTCAGCTATCACCCATTATGAATGAGACACACACTTTTGATTGTTACCTCACGCATGGTTTTCCATGTCACACACTGCTCTCGCGTGATTTAATTTCATTAAAGACCTGTAAAGAAGACACTAAACACTGTATGAAAGTACTGTACAGTGAGCCCCTGTATACATTAGATACACTACAGTATCTGTATTAAATTTATTTAGTAAGGTGTCCTGACCTGATTTCAGGGATCTAAAACTCTGTACACTAATCATTAGTACAAATGAGACCATGGAAAAGTGTCTTGGTTATTGAGGTGTCCTCATTAGTATTGAGCAAGGATGGGTGTGGCTGTGCCAAATACTTTATCACTGTGCACTTCACAGACCTTATCAAATTGTTTCACAACATCTCCTTCCCTCATGGATCTATACGTACACTACACCAATAAAGTGATGTAGCTACATTGCACCACTGAATTTACTGATGACTACATAGCTACTGTCTGGGTGCATTATTTTTGAACAGGTAAGTTTTATAATATTCCTGAATTTATTGCAGTTACTAATTTGCTAGTATCTATGTATTTCTAGTTTTGTATACAGATAGCTTACTATTTAGTACCACGTGTACGTACTAAGGATTTAGCTATAAAATTTTAGCTTACAAGACAATTATTTGTAAACTTTACAAGCAGTACATAATGAAATTTGTAGCATTTGAGATAGGTATATCATTTGTAATGTTAGTTTACAAAGATATTGGGGAGCACACACACTAAACTAAATACATACATTTTCTCTTTTTGTAATGCTTTATATGGGTAGAGTGTCACGGCAGACACAGATAACAATAACAGTGGACTGTCACATCCCTAGTGTACATTTGGTTTGCTGGCAATGCATGGTTATGGCAGAATCTAGAGGACCCATTGAAACTCCAGCAGCAGCATGCATGTGCCACTGATATTATGCTAACCACACCGTTACTATCTTAAGCGCAAACCTTATCACCCCAGAAAAGATTGCAAAGTTTAGCAATTGATTGGGGAAAATTTCATGCTTATCTCACAAATGACACAGCTTTTGCACTGTGCTACTCTACTGAGCTATTAAGAATAATAACACACATATGGAATGTCCATGGTGTTGCACATGCCTTAACAGCTGCAATACATGTATTTTCAATACATATACAACAGGTATCACAGTGTTGTTTAATTGGAACACACTAAACTGCATCTTTCACAATCTATATCTGTGAAATGACCAGAGTCCATGAAGGTTAATGCTGAATTTATGCTACTAGTGATTGAACTTATTATCATGTGCTATGCATGAAGTCATACAATAGTGTATTACATAACATGATCATTATAATGGAGTGCACACAAGTTATTGAACACATGTCTTTTGACAAAAAAAATTCTATAGTCTAGTCTCTGTGCTGCATGTGCACAAGGATTGCAATTTTGTTTGTTCCAATAATGCACACTTGTTGTCAACATCGTGTATGGCTGCAATAAGGTACATGATGTGTAGGATGATGTGACTAAGGCTTCTGTAGGGAGGAGGATATGCTTGCTTACAGGGTGAGGTCTATAAATGCTAAAATTATTGGTTGTTTCTGATAAACAACAGTTTTATATATGTAAGCATAGATCACATAGACCAAGTTAGTGTATGTGACAGTATTGATGAATCTGAGACTAAAACTGTCTGCTTGTCTTGGTTGTTGAATGTGCATATGCAACTTCAAGCCAACAATGTCATTAATACAGCTGTAACTTCTCATGATAACAATATTATGTATAGCTGTAAAATACATTAAGCTAATATATTTCATGGGTATTCATGTCATGACATAGTGTGCTCACAGCGTAACATGCACTACTAATATCCATGACTGAATTGGCTTTCTTACATAAGTTTGAGATTTAACAGCTATCAATCTTACTGGAAAAGTATATACTACTTCTGGTATTGTGTACAATTCATTTATGTCATGATATGAAATTAATGGCATGAGTTCTGCTCTATTGCATCATGTTATAATTATTTCAAGACTATGTATTGCGGCCTCTGTATTGCAAGCATGTATGTGATGTTGGTGTCCACTATATGTAGGCTAAATATTGCTCTGCTAGCCAGAATATAAGGTCTGAAAATGTGATAGTCAGCTAGTGTCTCCCTTGGAATATATACACCATTAAAAATGAAGTGCTATGGTAGCACCTCTATAGGTTCTATTTTTGACTGGAGCAGTCAAAATTTAGCACTTTTAGGTGCTACCATAGCACATCAGTTTTAACAGTGTAGTTATAGTCAACTGGGTTATTCTTAATCATAACAACAACATGGTTCCTATAATATACCATCACTCCACAGAAACCACTGAACACGTCATCCTCCACACTGTTGTATAATAATACTGTCAATAAGAATAATATTGTGGACATCATCTGCAGTATACACAACACTGTGTGGAGGATATAGTGTCCAGTGGTTTCTATTATATAGTTACATGATAGAGGGAGACTATTGTCTTCATGTATAATGTGAGTATACTTACATAATATACATTCCATGGCTAATCATAATCCTGTTAAGAAGATTGTGTCCATGCAAAATGCATCTAGTTATATGTACACATGGAAAGGAGATGGATATAAATTATGCACATTTCATCTTTCTGTGTTGGTGATGTCCACAATAAAGTTCCATTAGTATTATATATGGTTGTACTACACAAGAAAGTTAAGGTCTGTTTCATGTATGGGTATGCTGTTCTGTATTACAATACATTCTCTGGCTTGGTGTGTCCCAAATATACATGTATGTAGTATATACCATTTCATGCACGTTAATTGGCTTCACCGCACAACTGGCACATTTGAAAAGAATATCTAGACTGTTGATGATTTATAATCCCTGGCTATAGTTTCATTATTATACAGACAAACAAAGTGACAAGTGTGTTCAAGGCTATTAGCTAATTGCAAACTTGAGTTACTGTAGCAACATTATTATTTTAATCATATTTGCTGTTCCAGATCTCAGCTTTTGGTACATGCATGGACTGGAGGATCAAGTCACCACCTGCATATGTATGGTCTGGGATTTTTCCTAGTAGCCTGTGTGTTATATAGCTAGTGTACAGGCTTTAGAGGTCCCTAGTATATGGGATGGTAGCTACACACTATAACTGTTGCACTGAATACTTGTGATGTCAGATGTCATGTCTCATATGATAGGGAAATTAATATAATAGACTGTCCATCTTTTAAATCACAACTAGCTATTGTGTAGAGTCTGTGTCTCCAACCCCTTCCTGTTATTGTAGATCTTGCATTTTACGAAGCATCATGCACTCAAGCTCTTTATTGGTGTGCAGTTCTGCTATGTCGATTCTGCAGCAGGGCACAGATTGAATTCAATTGTGCCAGTTAAAAACTCTACACATATGTAGTATGGTTTCTCTCAAACTGTGTTGACTCCAACAAGAAACCAGAATTCCCCATATTCTTCTGGCTCCATTGTTGTTTGGGGTTTTCCCTGGTCCTTTCCTCTGTGAGATGCTTAAGGGGTTCACATTCAACTTCTTGATCTCCAGTAATCCCTTTGCTATCGATTTTGCTGTTGTTGAGGGGAGGCTTGCTCCGACCTGATCCATAGGCTTGCAGGCTTTGTTTAGTCCTTTTTCTGTATAGTGTTTAGCATGAGTTTACTTCGTTAGAGACGTGGAAGTGCCATTAGAGCCGGAATAAAAAATAACAAGAAAACAGGACAAATATGTTCCTTACTAAAATGAGGCTTTAAAAATATCCCATACATTTAGTATAGATGCATGATTCAGGTGTGCAAACATGTTATCAACATGGAGAACATACTTGTTCCAGTATACAAAACTATTGGAAGTGAATACATGCATGTTTACCTCTTTGGCTGATATTTCTCTTGATCCGTTTTCCTGTTTCAGCAGTGTTAGCTACCGTTAAAAAAAAAAAAGGCTTTTAACCAGTCACCCTCGTGCAGGCCCTAACCTTTTGGTGCCACCCCTTCCTATTTGGATGAATTAGATAAGAAATAAAAATAAATAAATAAAAAAGTCTTGGTGCGCGCACGTGACTCATTACTGTAACGTGCACGTGATGCAATGAACTAGTCTATATATAAATTATTCTCAAGCCAGAAATACACAGTTGCAAAGCAACGAAGATATGAATTTTATATAAACATGTTTCGTGTGACCGTGCTTACTTTAATAGCTATATTAGCAGTCTTCCAGCAAGTTGGAACAGTCCTGACAGAGCTACACAACGGTACGTACGTACGTAGCTACTAGCTAGTATCTGTTAAACTTATATATAGTAGAATACTGGTGTATGCATACGAATTGGCCAGTTAGCTAGCTAAACTATGTCTAAACATATGGTCATCGGCCCAGTTTAGCCATATGTATAGCTATGTGTCGGCGTTGGTAGCGTTATTATTATTATTATCAATTTACCGTCCAAAAAGGAAGGCATACACAAAAGGCAAAGCCTGTACAAGGTGTCCGCCTACAAAAAACAAACATACATATACATATACCTACAGTACACTACAAACTAAACAGTCAGTAGTGCGTTGCACGTACTACTGACGTCTCAGTTAGCTATCCATTATGCTACTACGTAGCTATGTTCCAGCTGTTTAGCTACATCATACTGAATAGATAGTTAGAGAGAGTGAAGCCAAGAGTGATAGCTACCTTGATTTGTTATACACTGTAGCTCGATGTATATACTTCTGCAGGCAGCCATACCCAGCGAGGAAGTAATGGAAGAACACAGTGCGGACTTATTGGTGATTTCAGACAATTCCTATTCAATGGAGTACTACCGTAACATATTATTTCTAACGAGACAAGTATTTGATCAGCCACCAACTTTCACAACTCCACCAGTCACTGTCTGGGAAGATCCTGTAGAGACATCAAGTGACCATGATGTAACAGAAAGATTAGAACTTTGTGACACTCCGCCACACACCGAACTACCGTATTTGGTTTTGCTGCTGCTGTTGTTGGTGGCAGTATTTTGTTTGTTTGTTTTTGTCACTAAAATATTACCGTCACAATAACCATTGCATGTTAGATCAGTATAGTTGCTGCCAAGGTAATACTGGAGGTTTAGCATGTTATTATTAATTATTTGATTTATTATTTCGACTCAGCAGATAGAGATAACAAAAGTCACAGTATTGCACATGAGACTGTTTATTTATTCAAAAATGAATTAATGATGAAAAGTTACAAAATATAATCATACAGTGCTGTAATTGAAAATGACATATAGACTGTGACTCATGTGTAGCTACACTGATGTCAGGCCTCCATATCCATAAGTTAAAGTTTGCATGTGTAATGCACCAGCTGAGCAAACTATGGACTGGAGTGTTGTAAGTACCAACCAGCATAACACCTCTTATGAGGAATGTGAATTCCATTGATCATGAGTGGATTTTTGATTGAAGTTTGAATAATTCTTGGTCGCATCAAGCAAATCATTTCAGCTTTCCATGAAGACAACACATTAGTAGCTCATATGATATATACATGGTATATCTGTACTTATAGTATGCATGTACTCTCCAGCTATCTATTGAATACACAAATACAAGTGCAATTAGCTAGTTCATGATATCACTACAGAATATCAATATGAATTCATGTGTAGGTTAAGAATACAAATTCATATAGTAGTAATGAATTTAGAGATCTGACACTTGCATAATACTAAATTGCAAACTAGTGTAATAGTCCATAATATTGTAGCCATGAATAATGACTTTAAGTTTAACACCTGACCCATTTGTATGGCTGTACAACATAGCTATCAAAGATTTACATGCTTAGCCGGCTACAGCCACATCCACACTCAGATCTACAAAATAATATCACTATATAGTCCTTAGTTACATATCAAAGTCTTGCTTAGCTACAGTAGGTACATTCAAACTATACTACCAAACACTAATCCATTTTGGCACTTGATAAAGTCATCTCACCTATATAATCAATCAGTGTGGATGCTTGGAGTGATTAATTAACATTTCTGTAGGCAAAATATTTTGTTTTACCTATGCACTGTCATGAGATGTGATCAAAAGTATGTGAATGTACATCAGGGGAGAACTGTTGATATTAAAGTTTTGCAGTTTGCACAAGCCAGCCACACTACAAGACATGATATTCATTCTTATGCTACAACTACAAAAGTGCAACACACCAGAGCACTGTAGCTGCCAGCTTAGAAGAATAGCAGAAATCATAAGACGTTGCTTGATAGCACACTCCAAGAGAAGAAATGATAAAGGAAGATTTTAATTAGCAGTAAAGCAGCTCACATGACCATACATTACAATATTATAGCAAGAGCCTAGGGATGTATCTTACTTTACCATTTTTTTTCCTGTATATAGTAGCAGGTGTACATGATGAATTATATATTTATTGACAAGGTGAGTCACTTTCATTTTTAATTGGCAGATCAACCATACTCCATTAGCAACCACCTGTGTGAGTTTGTGTAGTACTGCTAATAAAATTAAAAGCTTTTGAAAAACTATAATATTATACTCCTTTACTAAGCCATACAATAACATACGTGCACTATTTGCTGACTTGCGCAACGCTTATATCCTGTTGTTCACACCACAAAATGACATTCAAGTACACTGGGTTAACAGATGAATACATTAAATTTGCCCATTATCCTCACATCATAGAAAGATAACTTTATATCATCAATGAACAACAGCAGAAGTTGAATACCTATCCACTAAAATAAATAACAAATGATATAATATAAGAAGCAGCTATATGTATGTATACATGTGTGTGTGTGCGTGCGTGCGTGTGTGTGTGTGTGTGTGTGAATTTAAGTATGTGTGAACATACACTTGTACTAATTATTCTTATTGCAATTGTCTCTGTATCTATAGTACACTCTAAATATGTGACTGCACAGTCTCGATCACCAGTATGAATCAAATTATAATGACAATTAGCTACTGGTAGCAGGTTTATCTGTGAGGTTATGACACATATGTACAATAGTTATGATTTCCATGACTGTTGTCATACCACACATGCCATGTATATAGCTAGGTGAACTTGTATCATACATTCACTCCCAACACCACAAACATGTAGCACAGGATTTGTATTGTCTGCCTAATGGTTTTGTATTGTACAAAACCCACTTTATCAACATGTTTGTTACATAAAGTACCCCACAAAAAGTAAACATATAGGAAACTTTTAAAGTATGGCTCATCATGATTGCATCTTGAAAAACAGTTCTAGTATTTGCAAGGCTTCTGAAAAAATGCAAACTTGACATGCGTTATATTATAAGCATGGATAATCTGTAAAGCCAGCATCAGACACAGCATCACTCAACAATAGTACTTGGTGGATTAATATTTGCCGGGCCATCATAGAAATTTACTACTTAATGTAACTGCATCACATTACACACCTTTTCACCAGAGATTTTAAACTTCTCATCCTGGTAAAACACATTCTCTACTGCAAATGTTGACAAGGTACTCCTAGTCTGCTGCAACTGCAGCAATCAGTTGTAATAACAGTAGTCACACCCCACATTGCCGGTATAGTGCTACATACATTAGGTAGCCACAATTATAGTAGTGAGATAAACACACCTTAGTCGAGTAAGTAGTTGTTTTGTGCATTAAACATATCCAACATCACCCTTCACTTGAGCATATATACCAACAATCGCACCATCCTTTGGATCACAATAAAACGTCACTAAATGACACACAATATGTCACACAAGTATATACTACATCATAATACCATAGTCTACCAAAAAACCTCAATATACACGACTGTTTGGCAATAAAGGTATTACACATATTATGCATTTGAAACAACAACACATTGCATACCGTATGCCACTGTATGCTGCTGTATGCTAATTTTCTTCAGTCGTATATAGCAAACTCCAATTAAGTTTGTACAGTGGACGGAACCAATAGACACCATAATTATAATTATGTGCAGCAACGAGGTACCTATTTCACACACTGTAGTTGTAGATGGAGGTTTGAAGTTTTCATAGTGACTAAAGTGTCCACAAAATTTCACCACACAGCCACCAGTGCTGTATAGTCATCTATTGTATTGCTGGAGTACACCGTACAATTATACCATCTGAAATTTGAAGGGATTTTTTTCATTCCAGCTAGTATCTCAGTATGACACAGGTGGAGAATAAGCTGGTGAGTGGGAAACGTATAGAAGTAAAAAAAAAAGAAAAGAAAAGCAAAGGTTTGAGGCCCTATGGGAGGCTCTCTATCCACTGAGAGGCATTGCGATAGTCACAGAAACCATTCAGCCAACTGCTGCTATGTGACTAACTGATTGTGACAAAAAATACATTTTGCTTTTTCAAAATCATTGATCTGTGTAGTTGATATTTGGCTTCACACATCCCATAAAACAAGTCTCTCAAGTTTCACCACATAGACACCTAACACCAATTTGTCGAATTATGCTAATCACCACAAGATAGTCTGTGGTAAAGTTGCACCATATGTCCATGATCACACAAAGTCTTTGGGGAATACCCACATTGTTATACAATAATGTACAAATGTACTTATGTTACAATGAGCTTCATACCAAACATGAATGGATGAAATATACCTATGTCCTCAATAACAATAGTCTCAATTTATCACTTAATGATTACATGATAGGTGCTCATCACAGATGTGTACAACAGGAACAACATGCATAGGCTAATAGCCATAACAACCTGCATATGCATAATGAATCAAAATGTGAAACATCTATACTCATCCTTAGGCAGATTTTTAGGCATAAAATGGCTCTCATAGGTAACAGACTAGAGTCACAGGCCAGTTTGTAATGCAGTGTTGTGTAATATTCATTGGTGGGACACAGAAGACAGTACTGTTGTAGACCACATAGTTCACCAGCTGCACTGTAGCAAGCCCTAACAAAAATTCATTACTTAACATGTAGGTTACCAATCTAATGGAGTCAAACAACTCAAGCAAGTAACAACCAAGAGTTGTGATGTGGTAGAAGGTTTCTTATGGGATTTAAAATTGAAATGATAGTAGCCATTTTACCACAACATGGAGCTATAATGGAATTAGTATTCAGCCACATCATACAGGCAGCAGAAAAGTTGGTCCTGGTACAAGTGCTAAGTACATATAATTATTTCAATGGCAATTACCTCAACCACTTTCTGAGTGGCATTAAGGATAATTAGATAAATATCATACCACTGCCTAATAGATGAAAGTTATAGGAATGAAACTCATTATGTCTTGCTAAACCATTTTGTACTTCACCATTATTGTTCAAATATGTTTGATACAAATCAGAAAAGGGACATCTGGATTCAGTACAATGGAATGGTGATGAGCTGGAACGAAATGATGCATTAGATAACCCCACCTATATATAGTTGGTTCACATTCACCTGAGCTCTTGTTTCTTGTTAATAATCCTTGTTACATGAGCCAGCTGCCCAATTACATTATGAACTGTGACAAGTGAGAAAATATACCATACTTTTAGTACAGATGATTCAGGTGCGCAAATATGTTTACAACATTAAAAAAAGCTCATTCCAGTACAAAATAATTGGGAGTGAACACATGTTCACCTCTCTGATATGACTATAATGATTTGGTGGGGGCTCAGGTGAATGCAAACTTACTAAGCTTTGTAAATCCAGACCATCTCCTAGAAGAGATCACTTCTTTAATTATAAAGGTAATTATAATGTAATATCCAAATTGCTGTCTTGCTGGTTCAATTGAGTGGTCTTTATGTGAAAGTAGTCTTTGCTAGGAGGTTCACTTATAGCTAATGGCATAATGATCATGGCCTTTATATGAAGGTAGAGGTGTTCTATAGAAATGACTACTAGGTAAAATATATTCCCTTCTCTTTGAGTCCACCATTCCATTTCACTGAATCTAGATGCCTGCCAAAAAGTGAAACATCTGTATGATGGGTCAAATTTTTGGATTGGAACATGTTGTTAACAAGGCATAGTTAGTGATTGTTACAATACAAAATGACAGATGATGTTCACTTCTCATGTGAGCAGACCATATCATGTGTCATGGACACAGCAACAATCTGACACATGGTCACAAACATATTTTAATATTATTGCTTCTCATACCTAACAACTGGCCTGTAACTGACTGTGTGGTGTGCTCCACTTTAGTAGGAGTGGTAGAAAACAAAGTTCATACAATGAAATTAACAGTTGTGGTTTTTATATGGTAGATGTATCCTAGCCAAAACTGACTATCTATTAAATTGTCACTATAATTACATATTAGTAAACCATATGGGAGGGATGACCACATAATGCAATATTCCTTTGTCAAATTACAACTATCACATTACTGTTACGTACACTACCACACAAGAACTGAACAGGTGTACAATACTGTGACCACTGATCAAGGAACTGAAGTGGTCAAAAGGTTTCCCACACCCCTGTCACCAAACTTCAAGGGAGTAGTAAGCTGGCCACAAAATTAACAAGAATATTATATTAATTTACTGTTCAAATCTAGTGTATATTTAATCCCTATAGAAGATTAAATTAATGTCAACTGGTACATCTGCAGGTGTATGGGGATCTATTTTGTTTCACTACTTTCTATTACTATGATTGCATATCCCTAATTGAACTTAAAATTCCTAATTTTCTTTGTACTTTCTTTTTTTACTGATAGTAACATAATTAACACCTTTGAACTCCCACATGCTTCATGAAACGAAATTAATGATGCCAACCATAAAATTAAAATTTCCATCTCCCAACTATCAATTACCAAAACGTGAATTGGCCATTATCGTTCACTTTCAGCTATATATGCTTAGCTGGTTACAAATGGTAAAATAGTATAATAAGCACCTCTGCAAACAATCCAGTCATTATGGGAAATATGATGATTTCTGTTGTAAACACTCAGCACAGGATGCACTACCACCAATCAAAATCTTGGTGGTATAAGCAAAAAGAAATTAGACACAAAAGGAGGACAAAGGTAAATCCATGATGCATGCATTGTACAATGTCTGCTGTACAATGTATCATGTACTGTGATGCACTTTCACCCAATAAAAAAATTAACAACTTATTGGAAGTATTTCTGGTCACACTAAATTAAAGGCACTGTTGGGCTTGACTATACAACCGATACTAGTAAGGCACTAGCCATGAAGGTATTGTGAGGCTGGTTTCTGATCAACACTTTTTTGTTAGAAAGTGCAAACCTCCATGATCCCTAATATACAGTATTACAATATACAGTATTATGCACACGCACTTGTATACTTAATTCTTTAGATAATCAGGAGACCTTTCAAATTGATATTCTCACAATTCATACAGCTACCTCTTTATTTTGGCCTCTTGCTATGACGTTATCTTTTAAGGTTTTACTATAACATTAGCAAATAATATTAACTAACCACAATTATGTTTGCTAACAAGATAAGGTTTCCACTGATGTGTCATTATTAGTTGCAATTTATCATCAACTGCTGATTAGCTTTAATTAACCACAAAACAAAGGGGTGAAGTAGTATAAACGGTTACAAGGTGTCAATGAAAACTACCCATGCAAAACAAACATAAGCTACAGACAAAAAATAGCACAGCTTTGTCAACTAGATCTTGATGTTGAAGTCTTCATAAGAAAACATCTCATTCTCTGCTGCACAAAAGTGACCACATTCGCAAAATCTTTGTTAAAATTTACTGAGGCTGTTAAGCCATTTGATTCAATGTTCCTTGCAAACCCAGTAGGCCCAGTAGGCCCAGTTGACCCAGTTGACCCAGTTGACTATTTTAAAGCATTCCTATTAACAGGGGCGGATCCAGGAGGTGGCAAGGGGAGAGGCACAAACAGGCTAAGTTGAAGGTGGTTGGGGAGAGTCGATTCTGCTGTGATTTTAAGTAGCAATGACCACTCCTTAGTAGGTTGATTTTTTGTCATTATGGCCTTTGCAGATGGTAGTGGTGTCTTAAAATCTGTTTAAAAGGTCTTAACATCAACACAATAATTATTTTTAGAGGCACTTAGTACGTACGAAGGTGCTAGATGACAGTTTTACAGCTGTTTTAACTTTGTTTCAGGAGAGTTAGCAGTAATATACAGTTTTCATGAGTTATTTTGGTCTGACAAGGTGTATAGTATTTCTATCAAAAGAAGTATGGCTCCTTAACAGAGTGGGGGGGAACATTTGCCCCTAATGCCCCATCCTGGATCTGCCATTGATTATACACGTTTTGTGCATCCTTGTAAGAACAACATCAATACTTAGAATTGATCATGTGCATTTACAAATTGTGATTCACTGTCTTCCCTCCATAACTTGTTGGTTGAAAAATAAATGTCTGCTTAAACACAAAAAATTCCCAACAATTACATTCACAACAGTCAAATTGTCCAGTTCCTGGTTATCAGTTAACATACCGTACTAACCAAGACAGTTGAAGGCTTACGTAGTTATACAGCAGACAACACCAGGACTGCTACCTTACTAGTTACCAGAGCAAATCAAGCCAGACAAAGTGTGACCCCAATAATCTGGACAATACTGTACCCATATTCAACCTTCCTCTCTAGTTCTAACTTGCCCAAATTTCCTATAATAGGAACTTGTCAGGCTGAAGTGATTCGATGTCTAATGGTGAAAAAATCAAGCCTGTATAGCATTAGCTGTTATTGAGTTACACTGTTCTAAAGGCATCAGGCAGTTAGCTAGTCAGTCAGTAGAAAATTTCACTCCATAAAAAACTTTAGCAACTTATTGGAAGTATTACTGGTTACACTAACTACATGTTTGGGATATCATTATATGTACCAAACCAAAAAGTGTATTATATGTGCGCACATGTACACATGTAATTCTTGATTCTTTTGATGATCAGGAGACCTCTCAAATTGAGATTATCACAATTCATACAACCACCTCCTTATTTAGGCCACCCAGTATAATGGTATCTTTTTATTGCTGTACTGTAATATTAGCCAATATTACAATATTAGCGCCAATGTTACTAACTAACCACAATTATATCAGCTAACAAGGTAGTTTCTATCTGTTGTATCATAATTAGTTGCAATTTACCAATCAATTATGGACTAGATTTAGTCTTTAATTAGCCGCGGAATATAAAATCTAAATCAAAACAACCAAGCTGTAAAAAGGTGTGGTCCCTATAGTGAGAAAAGTTGTGAAATCGAAAGTGGTGGCCAAGAAATTGCTGTGATGGTAGGTTAATTATTTTGCCATATACCTACCATCACAGCCATTTCTTGGCTGCCACTTTTGATTTCACAATTGTTTCACCCTGGCCTTTTTGGGAGCCACGCCTTTTTTTACAGCTCAGCTGTTAGTGGTGGATCTAGCAATTTTAAATTTAGAGGGGGTTTCAGGTTAAGTCAATAACTGCGATCCCAGGGTGTCCAGCTGGAGTAAATGTTAACTGGATAACTCAGTAGCCTATAGCTAGCTAGCTACATAGATCTATGGTGTAAACTAACTAGCAATGAATCAGTAAAAATCACTCCACAACATTGTTTCAAAGTTGAATCTTACTAATCCAAGCCTTTTTGCAGAAAGTTTTGAAGCAAAACAGCACTTGTATCCATTAAAAATAATTACTTTAGAGGCGCTTAATAAGCTTAAATGCCATAATGGTATTTCAGTGATTTCAAAGGCAAAATTGTGAAGTTTGGCCAGTAGAAAAGTCCCAATGCAATACACTATGTATAAGTCTTGGAGATTTTATCACCCACACAAATCATAAATAAATTTGGGGCGTGTGCACTATTTTCAGAGGGGGTTTCAGCTGAAACCATTGTAGCTCCCCCATATCCGCCACTGATATAATTCAAGTTTTGAAATATGAAAAAATCCTATAGAATCAGTATAATTTTACATAAACTTATTCTAGCAAATAGTGATGTTATGAGCCTCACTACGGGACCAAGCACATTTCTGTTTCAATTATGGTGACATTTGGGTTATATCATACTTAAGTCAATGGGTCATCTGGGTCAACAACTATTATGACCAATCCCACAAATGTATTATTGTGCATGGTTATTAAGGGGTCTGCAGCTCTCTTGAAATTTCGGTCAACCTCTTAGAAATCTTCTGAAACGAAAAAAATTCTGTCCATTTTGAAATCTGCAATCCTGTAAAGTTTCCCATGTTTCCTGGTATACACATCATCACCCTGCCGGCACTCTCACAAAGTACAGTAGTTATCCGCAACTATTTAATTTTGTACAGTTTGCAACAAGGGGGCCACAACCGAACAACCTGTATAGAGGTTTCATCTTGCTTTATTGAAATCTAATCAAAAATCATATTTGAAATGTCTCACAGCATTCTTTGAGTTGCAAATACTTTATTTCGCCGGCAGAGACTTTCAAATTTGATATCTGTACCGATATACCAGTATTCTGGCTACTACAGATTTTGTTTCACTTTGAAATCTTACCAAAAATTCCAAGTTGCGGACTCCTTAGAGCCATTTTGCAATTAAGTTGAACCTCAGACTAAATTAATATTTCCCTTGCAGCATTCACTGTTCCTTTCTAAGTAAAATGACAGTAATACTACACATAAACAAGTTCCCACACATTCCTTGTTACTTCCTCTCATCTCCTACACATGCTTGAAATGCCTCAACCACACATGCAGTAAACACTATAGCAGGCACTGAGTTCAGGATCCATTGAAAGATACGTAGCTTACTGTAAGTTACAAGAACTCAAGCTTGATTTACAAATAAAATACTGGGACTTGATGTTTACATAACATCCAGTTATAATTAGTCACTGCTCACCTTGCTGCCCCAATCAGTAGCTAGTCATATAGCTACGTGCTTGGAGCTAGACTGATGCATGGATGCAATACGCACAGAATACTGTAGTCTTCACTTCAGTCAGCGTTAAACTACTCATAGCCGGCAGATAATATGCGGTGGGAGAAACGATCGCTTATCGAGATGTAGCTAAACTGAGTCAGCAACATAATCATCCGTATACTTTCCGTACATCTCCGCAATATTTAGTGATGAACAATCGAACTATGGGTTTATACCAAAAGCCAAATTGACGCTATGTGCCTCGAATTATGCAGTGTTGGAGGAGAGTAATAACGTGGTTAGTGTTACTAAAATGTGGAAAATATTTCACCAGTAGTGACTATTCAGTAGAAATATAGTCAGTGATCTTTACTGAACACATCTCATTCCGGACCTTGTCCACTATTCCGTACTATACCGGATATTCCATTCCATGGTGCGGAGGTTTTATACTAACCCAGGTATGGTTTTGTTGTGTATTGTGTGTTACTGTGTCTCTGACAGCTGTAGTTCAGAGGAGGTGTTTGATGTAACTGAGGGGAGCTGAGAATGGACTTTATCCACAATGACGTCATGAGCACAAGATGGCCACGTTTTTTGGTGAACTAATGTACAGGTGAAACTAATGTACAGGTGCCTTTGGAGAAATTGTTTTGATCGATCATATTTCAGTTTCAGCTAAGGAAGGAGATATCGAGTTCTAAGAAACAGGTACGGTTATAAGACAATGCATTAAATGAATTGTATCACATGCTGGATAATTTTTTGAGATAACAATAGTTTGCAATGTATTTTGTTATACTTTATACCCATATCTGTTGGCTACTGGTCGATATATTGCTTCATGACTGAAATATGATTGATCAAACTAATTTCTCCATAAACACCTCTACATTATTCTCCCAAATACGTGAAATAACATGGCCATCTTGTGCTCCTAACATCATTGTGGATAAAGTCCATTATCATTGCAGTATTCTAACAATGGTATATAGGCAAACCTTAGATGTTTAGAACTGCATTACTATTGCATCATTCTAAGTATAGTATAGTATATCTGATAAAAATGTAGTTGTTGAATCGTGTTGCATGTACTTGCAGAATTACCAGCCATAAGTGTCAATAGCTGTGCATGTTTTGTAGTACATAACTAACAACAGTTCCTGAAGGTATATGTGTCACACCAGAATTAATGGCAATGTTATAGTCTAGAACATACACACACTTCAGTATAACCTTATATCTTTGTTAATCATCACAAAATCAATTATAATATACTTGACCAGTTTCTGGAAACCTCAGAAACCCCTGCTGCTGCTGCGTGACTTTTATAATAATTTGCTAAATTCTTTTCAGAATCACCAAAGAAATCTTAAAGCCTGACATTTTACGGAAGTAGTAGATATATATAGGCAGTTTATGCTTGCTTGCTTCAGCATGCATAGTATTGGGTATGTGAAGTTTGAAATATACAACAGAAATGGATGTCATTCTTGGCCCCAGGGAAATTTTAGACATTACACACTGAGATATGATTTTAGGCTATTTTTTTACTGTGTTGGTAGTTAAACAAGTGAACTATAAGCAACTTTTTAAAAATATTAAAAAAAGTGGCTGCTTTATTAGAGTATCTCGATCTGATCTTTCAAAATCAATTTAATAGCCTGAATATAGTTTGGAACCTCAGAAACTCCTGCTGCTACTGCTGCTGCTTGACTTTTATAATAATTTGCTAAATTTTCTGAATAAATCTTATCCTTGAAATCAATTTCGTATGTACTGAAGTGTTCATGAACTCTCAACAATGTTGTTGTGTGGAGATGGAGAACAGTACTCCAAAGTGGAGGAGCAAATCATGTAGGGTGGCTGTTAGTTAAGAAACATTAAAGATTATGAACTGTACCTTAATATGTGAAACACACTAGTTGGGCATGCTTCCACTGAATGCTTGAAATTGAATCTGATATTTCTGTGGTAGCTGCATGTGTACTTGTGTTGATACAGAATATTAGCACCTTGATATGGTTTCCTTACATGAAAAGATGCCAACCACCCTGATTGAAGATAAAAGGAAAGGCAAGATACAGCTTGTTGGAACCCTAAAAGGCAGCAGTGATTCTAGACCTGACCTACAGGGGGGCCAGTAGGGAACAGCTTAACTATTGTTGTTTGGCTGTAGAATTTCAAGGAGTCTGGGGATGTAACTCCCAGAAGTTGCAGGATTTTTGCAATCTGAAGGCTTGAAAACAGCCTAAACGTTATGCTAAAAACATGAAAAATGTTAAAAATAACAATGCCAATCTATGCTGCAACTTCTCCCCAAGATTTTTAAAAAGTAATTTCTCAGCAAGGGGGCCATGGCCCCCCTTAGAATTGCTAATGCTAAAGGGTACATTACTGGTGAGTTTGTAATTGTGGCATAAAATAGTGGCCATGCACTGCTCTGTTTGGCCTCTAGCCTTGCGAATGTGGTCAGGCAGACCAAATTTTGAGTTTGGGCAATTATTAAAAGTTCTATATCCAGCCACCCTATTAGTGTTTTCTTCTTGTTTTTAATGCTGTACTTGATGTGAAATGGACTACTGTAATATTATTCTGCAAAGGTGATTGTTGTCACGTAAGATTTCTGTAGGATGATTTTTAAAGGTGGGATTTTAGACAGTGTTTTCATGTTAGGGCCAATTCCTAACTTAAACAGTATTTGATAAGTTTTGAACTATGTGGTTACGTCCACCAACTATGTACATCTCTGAAGCTTTGACCAAGAATGTATAATCTTATACTTTGGAATGTTCATATGTAGGAGAATATAGATGGTATAATATACTTAGTGTTTGAAAAACTCATAGGTGTAGTGTTGCTGTGTCGCTGTTGTGTAGGTTTGTGAAGGAAAGAGATGTTGTGATATATAGTTTAATAAGATCTGTGAAGTGCATAGTGATAAGGTACTACCATAAAGTCGGATTGTTAAGTGCATGCGCTTATAATTTTTCAGAGAACTCTTTTTGTAAAAATCATACCATCTGTTAGGGGCATATGCCTAATATATATAGTGAGTGTGACATGGAATCGCTACGTTGTAAGTAATAGCTTATGGCTATTTTGTTTACACCACACCAGTGTATAAGGAAATTAGACTCAATTACTGGGTGAAATCCTTTGTGTTGAACAACAATATCACTATCCAGATGGCTGATTTGCTGTATACATAGTGAAGGGAGACCTCAAGGGAGGTATAAGTGCTTGAAGAGACATTACTTTTTCAGTACTTTCAGCTTTTCTTCCCGTGTGTAGCTTTGTTGTCGCATTTGGCCATGTGTGCTTATCAGCCATGGTTAATCACAAGAAATCTGTATGGACTTAACAAATAATATGTGCTTAATAGACACATGCGTTTAACAACCTGACTCTAATGTGGTACGGCCACACCCACAAACACTTAAGTATTCTCCACTGGGAAAGTCTCAGTATCACTTGTGTGGATGCATGACAACTGTACCCTTTTCAATTGGGTGATATTAAGTCCGGGTACAGAATCTGGGGAACCCTAGACCTATTGTACATGTAGCTGGCCATACAATTTTCAGTTGTACTAGTTGATGCCTTTTTGTTTACCATTTGAAATCCTATTTGTCTCCCTTCTGGGTTAGATATTCACTATATGTTACGTTTCTTTGAAGTATGTATGTCAGTGTTACGAGGTTCACTTGATATATCACATGTTATATCATGCCACAGGCAACAGTGGAGATCACCAGTCATTATGATGTAAGATCCATTATGAGGTTGATGACATAGCCAAGGTGGGGAACCCCCTAGTGGATATTGAGCTGGAAGGTGATGACTCTGAAGTTAATGAGTTTACTACTTCTAGTGGTTTGCTAACCTGAGGACCTGATTATTGTAAATAACAATAGCAGATTCCCTGTAGGAGCCAAGTACTTACTAACTTGTGCTGTATATTTCTAATTGTGACCAGTTTGATTATTCTTTTTATGATCTACATAAACCACTACACAAGACCAGCAACTTATGAGGCTAGCCCTCCTATATTGTACATTGTTTACCAGCTATGCTGCACCATCCTGGCATGCTTGTTTTCTTTCTAGACGTAAATTAATGGTGCAGTCAAAGCATGCTTCTTGATTTGTTATTCATGGCAACGTATAAGTCTGACTGAATTTGATGTTGATTTTTGATCAGACATGTATTTTGCAAAACTTGGTACTTGATTCTGTTCTACTATTTTCTATCAGGTTTTTGCAAGACTAGCCATAATAATAATATATATGATACTTGACTAAGTAATGCATAAATAATTTCTTTTCATTTCTGTAGGCTTACTATATAAACCTGTGGTGAGGTTGCTATGGTACAAACTTAATCCAATGTCACATTCACTTACCAATTGTGTGAGCATGACGGCCTTCAAGTGCATGCTATACTGCTCATGCTCTTGAGTTTTGTTCATGTTGAGCATTTGTGTATAAAAGTCCCTCACAGCATCCAGCCCAATACTAAATTTTGTAATGACAACCAGTATTCCTATTGTATACACACAACTACATAGTTAACCAACTAAAATAATGTGACTACTTCTATTCTGTTTAGTATTAGAAAACCAGATCAGCTCTCAAGAAAGCTTTTGTATGAAGAATTTATGCTCTTCAACTGGTGGCACTGACTTCAGACCTGAGAGTAAATGGTTTCTGTAATCCAATTTCATACAGGGGTGCATGTATACAGTAAGTTGTGTGTGTTGTGTTGTTTTCCTCTACATTTTGTGTGCAACTTCTCTTTCTGACCTAATCTTCATTGACCTTGTCAATAACTCCTGTACCTACAGTAAATACACAACCACATCTATGTAGTAACACCCTTACCACATATTTATCAGTGATTGTTGTTAACTAATCAGCGATATGGTATCCAGAAGTAGAACATCAGGCCTGTAGCAATAGTGTAATAGTTTTAATTTCAGTAACAACAACCAGTATTCAGTCCAGACTGACTTACAGCCCTTAACATTCCTTAAAATTTGTGTAGATTTCAATCAATGACTCGTTTCAGTGTAACTCTAACCTATCAAGCACTGACACAAATTTGATTGAGTGTTTGATTTGAATGCTTAGCAAAATATTGACTGGAAATTGTCAAGCTTTTGACCAGGACTGTTTGTTGAGTGTAACGCTGCATTAAATCTGTAGCATAATTAATAAACCGTGGACAAAAATTGATGTAAAACAAAATCATAGTAGCCTAACTCATTTCTGTTATTTATCATTCAGGTTCATCTGGTAAAGAACCTTCTTCTGATGTTTCAAAAGACAGTGGCTCCTGCTTCTTCAACATCACTTGCTGCTATGGCAACTGATAACAAAGTGCAGGCTACTCCAGCTGTATACAGAATGAACATATTATGAGGAAATGTGAGTTCATTAAACCTGTTTACTAGTATAAGGAAAAAGTAGGAATTTAAAGTTTGATTGGAGATCATAGAAATAAAAAGTAGGGAAACAAGGGAGGTCACCGTCACCTACACCTGCAGATATACTAGTGGGCTTTTAATCATTTAATCCCTACTCCCGTAACTGAATTAGGGATTAAATGTCCACTAGTGTATCTTCAGGTGTAGGCAACCTCCCTTGTTTTCTAACTTTTTTATCTCTATAATCCTTAGTGGAACTTGAAATTCCTAATTTTTACTTATACTTGTTTTTTTACTTTTTTGTAACATTATTTTGACTGATGAACTCATGCATACTTCATCAAAAGAAAGGATGGTGCCAGAGTTAATGTTTCGTCTGAACTTGCACCCTAGGTATCAATTACTGACTCAAAAGTAAAGTAGCTATTACACTTTGCTATCAACTACATTCACCCTGTTGTACAGCGCTATAAATGAAGAACAATAGGAAATGCACCACTGCAATCAATCTAGTCACTACAAAAAATATGGACAATTCACAAGCCCCTATCGTGGCCATCACACTTTGCATTCACCTATAATATTATTTCAATCCATTGCTACACAGCATTACAAATAAAGAACAGTACAAGAAGCATCTCTGCAATCAATCCAGTTGCTATGGAAAATACCGGTGAGATCAAGAGTGAGATACCAACACAGCCACAGGGAAGTTGCATCGCACTATAATGAATCGACACCTTGTCAGTATCATTAGTCAGTGAAAAGAACTGGAACACAAAGGAGGACAAAAACAAGTTTATGATGTGTGTATTGGACCTACTGTAGTAGGCAAAAGGGCACATGTCGGGATGAAGTGACATCGAACAGTGAAGAAATCAAGCCTGTAACTATATCCATTGTTGAAATATGCTTGGCTGAAGGCATCAGTTAAAATAAAATACTATGAATTAGAAAACTTTTTAGAAGGGTTTGGGGGTTGGTCTGAAGACATTTTTGGGCTTGACTATGCCTAACCAATACTGCAAAGTTGTCATGAAGGGAAATTGAGACTGGTTTTAGAGTGATGTTTTTAGTTTGAAAAAGTCCAGTTCTTCATGATCCCTAGTATCTTACCAGGTCTGGTAAAATAGAGCATGTGGGCACATAAACGTTCCCTACTTTTTCAAACTTTGATGTGTCATAACTTGTGTTCCATTATTGCTTTGCCATGAAATTTTCAGCAGTTATTAAATATTTAGTTGGCTTTAAAATACAAGTCACAAAATAAAAATATTCTATCCTGGTACTGAGATATGAGAGACTATGTAGCGGGATGTAGTTTGTGACCGCTTGTCCTATTTCTGCAGGCCTGGTCACATATACAGTACTACTGTAGAGTCGAGTTGTTAAGCACATGTGTCTATTAAGCGCATATCATTTGTTAAACACTTAGTGACTAACCATGGCTGATAAGCACACACGGCCCAATGTGAAGCTTACATGCCATGAAGCTATGAACAGGAAGAAAAGCTGGAAATAATGGAAAATCATTGTCTCCTTGAGTGCTTACATCTCCCTTGAAGTCTCCCTTCGCTATGTATACAGCAAACCAGCCTTCTAGATTGCAATATTCTTTCATCATGAGAAGGATTTAATCCAGTCAAATTTCCTTATACATCGGCGTGGTGACCACGACCTACTCAATTACAACCTATCGATTCAGTGTTAAACACACCATAATTGTTAATTAGGCATATGTGCTTAACAGATAGTATTATTTTTACTGAAACTGTTCTCTGAAAATTATAAGCGCATGTGCTTAACAACTTGACTCTGCGGTACTGTACTGTATGATACACTAAAATGTGCTCTGACCTGGGAAGCTATGATTATTATACATGCATAAGCCACACTTTTCTGGCCTTATACTGAGCAGGTAACTACATTATGATGTCACTTTGTATCAAATGAGACATTTTAGTTGCTGGCTTAGAAAAATGACCTCACTCATATGTATAACACGGTGACCTTATTAAGACCTTGTTGTACAGTTTGTATATTTGCAACAGTGGATTTGGTGACACTCACCTTCAGAACACTTGTCATGTTTTAGTATACACAGATTTTGACTCCTGAAATCAGGTCACCTTATGGACACCTTGATAATTAAGGCACTTGTCCATGATCCCATCTGTATTATACATATACACAGGAACATTTGGAATTTTCAACTAGAGTAGGGACCATAGCACATCGATAGAAAGTACTGAAACAAGCTGGAGTAGCTATAGTGCACAATATTAAATCACAGTAAAACATTAAGAAGTGTTATATCCCTACTGTGCATTTCCATTATGGTATCTTGAACACTGTAGGGATATAACACTTCTTATTGTTTTATTGTGATTTAATACAAGTAGAATGAAAATTAGGAATTTTAAGCTGGATTAGGGATCATAAAAAACAAAAAAGCAGAGAAACAAGGGAACAGTCAAAAAGTTGTGAAACAAGGGAGGTTGCCTTACCTGCAGATATACTAGTGGACATCTAATCCCTACTCTTCAGTCTATAACCATGACTGAATTAGGGATTAGATGTCCACTAGTATATCTGCAAGTATAGGCAACCTCCCTTGTTTCACAACTTTTTAGCTGTTCCCTTGTTTCCCTGTTTTTTTTTTGTTATTTTCCTTCTACTTGTTTGTTTACTTTTTAAATAACACAATTATGACTACTGAGTCCACTTGTACCACATTAAAAGAAAGGATGGCACCAGGCGAGGTGCCAGGCATTCCATAAAATAAAATTGTATCTGAATGCGCTCCCCAATAATCAATTACTCACTGAAAAGTGAGGTGGCCATCACGCTTCTTTTGTAGCTATACTCCACTCATTACACAGCATTACAAATGAAGAACAGTACAAGAAACTTCTCTGCTATGAATCCAGTCGCTATGGAAAATGTGGGTGAAAAGTATGACACAGACAGAGGGAAGCCGTATTGCACTATTGCAAATTGACACTTTGCGTTATCAGCAAAAAGAACTGGAACACAAAGGAGGACAAAGGTAGGTCCATGATACATGCATTGTACATACTGCAGTTTACGAAAAGGCACATCTCAGGATGAAGTGACATTGAACAGTGAAAAAAAACATGCCCGTAGCCTTATCTATTGTTGAGTTATGCTTGGCTGAAGGAATCAGTTAGTTAGTCATGCAGCAGAAAATTCAGTTAAATAGGAAATTTTATTAAATTCCATAGAAACAGGTTTAGGGTCACTCTGTAGGCACTTTTGGGCTTGGCCATGCCTAACCAATACCGCCAAGCTGTTATGGAGGAAATTTGAGGCAGGGGTGATATTTTTGGTAAGAAAGCCTAAAACTACATGATCCCTAATATACAGTACTACTGTACTGTATGATTGTGCACTACTCCAGCTTGTTTCAGTATTTTCTATTGATGTGTTATGGTCCCTATTCTAGTTGAAATTTCCAAATTTTTGTGTACTTGTTTGTTTACTTTTTTGTAAATAATTTTTATGACTGGTGAACCCATGCATACCATATCTGAAATGGCGCCACACACCAGCATTGAAACCGGGTCACTGCTGCTGACCTGGATGACCCACTGACCCAGATGTGATCCGGATTGACCCGGATTAATTAAAGCCGAGGCGTGCGATAAGAGCTATGTTTCGGGTAGTCTCGAGCGAGCGAGACTATGTTTTGAGCGTTCGATTTGTGTTGAGTAAACGAGTAGTTATGTGATAACTAAGCCGGTAAGTTTATAATTTAAAATCAGTCAGTGGGTTTGGTTCCACGTAAGTACTGCGAGTTTACAGACAGCAATTGGGTATGGCTTCGTGCATACCTAGTATTGCAATTTCCTGGTATATTAAAGTGGGTGTGGCTCACAAAACTACTTATCCTGCTGCAAGACTTGACTATACACAACTCTTACAATAATTGATTGGTGGGCGTGGCTCCATGTAAGCTTGCAGACAACCAATGGAGTTTTGTGCTACAGACTACACTTACAAATAAATGGGCGTGGCTGAGCGTATGTTTGCAACGTGATAAGTGGGCATGGCTCACGAAAGAGCTGTGCGATAGCGTTTATGAGTTTCCACGTCGTCAAACAAACAATTTCGTTTCTCACGTGATCCAATCTGGGTCAGACCTGGATAATTTGTAAACCGGGTCGGACCCGGATGACCCGGAGAAAATGCGACCTGGTTGACCCAGATGACCCGACCCGGTTTCAACGCTGCCACACGCCCCAGCTATATCAATTATTGTCTAAAAGTGAAGTATTCATTATGCTTCGTTGTCAGCTATGTTCAACCCGTTACACTGCATTTCAGATCAAGAACTATTCGAAAAACACCTCTACAGTCCATGCATACTGAAAAAGAAATGGTGCCGCACACCCCAGTTATATCAATTATTGTCTGAAAAGTGAAGTATCCATTACGCTTCATTGTCAGCTATGTTCAACCCATTACACAGCAGTAGGAATCAAGAACTGTTCAAAAAGCACCTCTTTGTAATCAAAATAGCCACTATGAAAAATGTGCACGATTTCCATTACGAAGGGAAGCCATCATGTGTTACCGCCAAATTGACACTACATTGTCAGCAAAGATGAATGGGACACAAAGGAGGACACTTGTAAGTCCATGAAGAATGCATTGCACGTACTGCAGTATGCCAAAAGGCACCTGTCAGGCCAAAGCGATGTTGAACAGGGAAAAATTAAGCCCGTACGTAACCTTAGCCATTATTGAGTTACGCTTGTCTGAAGGCATCAGTCAGTTACTCAGTTAATAGAAAATTCCATTAAATAATTTTTTGTAAAATTCCGTAGCGACTTGTTGAAAGAGTTTTGGGTTATCTAAAGGCTTGTTTGGGTTTAGTTTACCTAACCAATACTACCTCACCATCATCAGGAAGAATTGAAGCTGGTTTTTGGGTGATATTATTTCGTGGGCCATGCCTACTCCTTTGTGGTCCCTACTATACAGTTACTATCGTACTGTATGATTAGTGTTGCCAAACTGCACATACAGTACTTAGTAACAGCGAGACACTGATGATATGGAGGTGTCTTCAAAGATCAATAATTATCAAGGCACAATGGCGTCCAAGTTAGTTAGTCTCATAGACATCAAGGGTATTATATGGTAAGTTCCTATAGCTACCTCAAAGATTAAAATGGTCATGGCAACTCATGGAGCTGAAGTGATAATGGTTTGTAAACTTGATAAATAATTGAGGCTAACAAGTATGTGAGAATGGGAGTGAATGTGAAGAGCCAATACCAACATGACTGTCTAAGTCTACAGAATGATGTTATGATGAATACTAGGAAGAAATTAATAGCTTCAAGTATTAGCCAGCTACCAGCAATGATGATTTGTAGAGTGCATTCCAGCTACACAAGAAACCAGCTACACAGCTACCCAAAGGATTTCTTAGATGCAATCACTTTTTTATTAACATTATATATAGGTGTCACATTCCTTGGTGTTTAAGAAGTTGTGGGACTCATTGTGGTTGCATGTAAACAATTGTTTTATTGAATCAGATGTCTTGTGTACATGTAATAAGACACCTGCTATCAGGCTCCTTCATAAATGAGACATGGACATTGTCTAATGTTGTGTTGATATAACAATGACTGTTGAAATTACCTCCTTCCTGTCACTGTGGCATTTTGCTAAGAGTTTGTGAAAGAGAATACCACCAGATGCTCCTAACATGCCATGTAATTATAATAATGTCTTCTTTAATAGTGGAGAAGAGGTTGAAGTTTATGGATAATGTACCATGGGATATGTGTATTGTTTTGGTAGTCAGTACAACATGTTAGTTCCTTTGAATTAATGTCAGTGTTAAGAATCAGCCAATTTTGTTGAAAAATATGCTGATAACGGCAGTGAGCACAATGTTCGTATTTTTCACACTGCAGAACAGCAACAAAGCACATTTTGTATGAAAGAGATCAAGATATTCTAATAGAGCAGTCACACATGCTTGTAAGCTTAAGGTACTGCAGTGCACTTCTATTGATTCGGAGCATTATAGATATGTTTTGAGCAAATTAAATTATGGAAGGAAAATAGGTAGAAATAGGCTCCTCCTTAGTCAGTATTATGAATTCCTCACACTGTTGAAGTACTTCCTAAACACATTAAAGGAATGTTACAGCCATTTACACTAGTATGTATCCTCTCACGCTATGTGTTCTCCACCTATGAAGTGTTAACTTCTGTTACACCTGTAGTATTCAATAGCTATTTGTAGGCACCGGCCGATTATGCCAGCATAATTTAAAGCATAATAGGTGACCAAAAAGCATCAAGAATAATGTCAGCATAATAGGGACGATATTTGAAAATTTAACATTAAAATGCACAATATACGCATGCCTAATATTCACTGCCAATAGTGAATATTTAGTGCATTTCATATTTAAAAACAGATAATATAGCTTATTAAACTGTTTCTTTGTTGGTTATTCACACTTTTCAGAAATAAGATCGAGATACTCTAATAGAGCAGTCACTTACTCTAATACAGCAGTCAGGAAAGGTTGATATACTCTAATAAAATAGTCAGTTCTAGAGTATAATCTTAAGCATAATAGGCTTAATTTTGAGCAATGCTCAAAAGCATAATAGGTAAAATTTTGGGCATAATAAACTGGAACTTAGCTATTTGAAGGACAATATTATTGGCCTGTTATCTATGCTTCATGACACATGGTGGTGTGCCGTGCAGTCAAGAAAGCCAGCGCACCTCACCATGAGTATATTGACATCAAGAAAGAAAACAGCATTTTCACGCATGCATGGCTTCAATTCCCTTCTCCAAAACACACCACTTTTGCATTAAAGCTCTCTGCCAGGTAGGGTAAACCATACTACAAATTTGATTAAATTATTACCGGTTATTTGAAAAATATGGATGTTCAAAGTTTTGACTTAATTTCTTCATTTTTTCCCTTTATTTTCGTAAGCCATAGAGGGCTATGGGGGCTATGATTTATTTTCAAACATTTTGCAAATCTTGCTATAAAATGTAAACACGTAACTCCATTTTCTCAAATTTTGGCACAAATGAAGAGCATATAAAGATGACTTCGTATGCCAAATGTGCTGTGAATCTGATATGTATCCAAGAAGTTAAGAGCATTTATTCATGTAAAGGAAGATCAACTTTTGTCACAGCTACGGGGTAAACCAAGTATGGAAAATTGATGTGTACATAGGCTGATCATTGTAGCAGTGGTTTGTGGTGGTTTGAAAGGCAATAGAGTTACAGATGAAACAAAATCCAAACAAGTGTACAATCACCAGATTGAGATACTCTAATAGAGCAGTCACCATGGGGGAATAGGTGCACAAAAATGTATAAAAACTACTTACCAGATTTCAAACTAGGGACCTCTATACCTACCACCAGCGTCATTAACCACTGAACTGCTGCTACAGTATCTTGGCTGATCACCTCACTTAATTTCTTTATAAATGACAATTCTAGTTTAGAATCTGCTGATAATTTGTAATTTCGTACATAGATCTACCAATAGAAATTCTAGTTTGCTCTAGAACATCCATATATGTTTTGTATGTTTTGCTAGAAGTCCTCAAAAGATATACACCCTATTTTTACAGCTTGGCTGATTTTTCACTTCTTTTTGCACAGTCATTATTAAATTTTATTAGCATCAACATCATTATAGCCATTAATTTCTTGGCCACCACCTTTGATTTCACAACTTTTTCACCCAGCCTTTCTTCTTTTTTGTGAGGCTGCACCATTTTTTCACAGCTTGGCTGTTTGTGTTGTCACATTTCCACCTTACTATCTCATAATTAACACAAAGATACACAAGGAACATGCATGGATAGTAGTGTTGCACCGATATGGGATTTTTCCGATATTCCGATAACCGATATTGGATAATATTTTCAAGCCGATAAACGTAACCGATCCGATATAGCACAGCATGTCTATCTTTTAGCAATTTTTACTAGAAGTTTGATTATGAAGGGTCAATTTAGCTTTTTTATAGCAGCAGTATTGCTATAACAGCAACTGACAGTAAAATGAAGCAGTAATAACAACGTTTTAATGCGGGAAAATACGACTCAATGCATTTGTAAACATGACGAGCATTTATTTCTAAATACATACACAATATCCGTATCTGCTGCTTTTTTCATCATGGCGCCAATCCGATACCGATATCCAAAAAAAACAGCCGATACATGGCTTTTCCGACAAGCGATCCGATTATCGGTGCAACACTAATGGATAGTAATACAACACATATAATTCAGTAATGTCAACTGTTCTTGTCTCTTGTGGTTTTCATTTTGTATTTGTAATCTAACCAGTAAAGATCACTTTTGATTTTGGGTTTAGAAATTTCATGTTATTACTGATGCCTACAGTGTAACATGTTCCAGGTTGATGTCATCTCACTAGTCACTATAATATGAGTATCACACACAAACACACACACACACATCTTTTGTGGCTATGCAAGCATGAGATACATCAGCTGCAGCGGTATCATACAGTACGATAGTAACTGTATAGTAGGGACCACAAAGGGGTAGGTGGCCCACGAAATAATATCACTCAAAACCCAGCCTCGATTTTCCCTTATGACGATGAAGCAGTATTGGTGAGGTAAAACTAAGCCCAAACAAGCTTTCAGGTCAACCCAAAATGCTTTCAACAAGTTGCTACAGAATTTAAAAAAAAAATTATTCAATAGAATTTTCTATTTACTGACTGAGTAAGTAACTGACTGATGCCTTCAGACAAGCATAACTCGATAACAACTAAGGCTACAGGCTTGATTTTTTCACTGTTCAACATCGCTTCGGCCCAACAGGTGCCTTTTGGCATACCGCAGTATGTACAATGCATTCTTCATGGACTTACCAGTGTCCTTCTTTGTGTCCCATTCATCTTTGCTGATAGGGAAAGGTGTCGATTTGGCGTGAGCACATGATGGCTTCCCTTCAAAACGAAAATCGTCTGTATTTTTCATCGTGGCTATTTCGATTGCAGAGGTACTTTTCAAACAGTTCTTGATTTGTACTGCTGTGTAACGGGTTGAACATAGCCTACAGCGAAGCGTAATGGATACTTCACTTTCAGACGATAATTAATATGATTGGGGCACGGCACAATTTCTTTCTTTTGATATGCGTGGATTGTAGAGGTGCTTTTCGAACAGTTCTTGATTCGAAATGATGTGTAATGGGTTGAACATAGCTGACAACGAAGCGTAATGGATACTTTACTTTTCAGACGCTAATTGATATAGCTGGGGCGCGCGGTGCCTTTTCAGATGCAGTATGCGTAGGTTCACCAGTCATAATAAAATTATTTACAAAAAAATTTAACAAACAAGTACACGAAAAAAATTGGAATTTTCAACTAGAGTAGGGACCATAGCACATCGATAAAAAGTACTGAAACAAGTTGGAGTAGTCCATGATATTAAATCACTGTAAAACAATAAGAAGCGTTATATCCCTACTGTGCACTTCTTATTGTTTTACTGTGATTTAATATCATGGACTACTCGAACTTGTTTCAGTACTTTTTATCGATGTGCTATGGTCCCTACTCTAGTTGAAAATTCCAAATTTTTTCGTGTACTTGTATCCATATTATGCATGGTGAGGTCTTTGGTATTGCATAAAATTATATTGTATAAATTTTTGTAACAATTCCAGTCTACTATGCACATGTAGATTATTCTACATGACTATAGTCAGTACACGTTCACTTGAGCCCCGCCAAATATAGTAATATCAAAGAAGTGAACATGTGTTCACTCCCAATGGTTTTGTGCTGGAACAAGCATGTTTTCATGTTGTAAACATGTTTGCACACCTGAATTGTCCATACTAAATGTATGGGATATTTTTAAAGCCTCATGACTCACTTGTTCTTGCCCATATCAAAGTGCTTTTTTGATTAACAGTTCTGGCATTAAAAGGGCTTCACAGCGCTACTAAATGTTTGGGCAGCTGGCCCATGTAACCAGAGTTATTAACAAGAAACGAGGGTGAATGAAACAGACTACAGATGATGAATAATCAAAGAAATATGTTGATATACTAAACCAGGTGTTCACTACAATGTAAACACCCTAGCTATAAAGTGTTTGTGCTTTACCATTGCAAAATTGAGGATTTGTGTAATACCACTACATGTGTGTGCCAGTAGCTACACTCTACTTCTATAATTATATACTTCAGTATGAATATTATTATACATGTTATACTACACTACAGGCAGCTGTGGAGATCACCAGTCACTATGATAGTGTTGTATGTAAGATCCATTATGAGGTTGATGATATAGCCAAGGTGGGGAACCCCCTAGTGGATATTGAGCCGGAAGATGATGATGTTAACATAACTGGTGAGTTTGTGTATGTTTTGCTCATTAGTGCTGTGAACCTGCAGAGTTTACTAAAACCAGTTATTGGAAGGTGAATAACTGGATATTGACTGGTTAAACATTATGGCACTAAACATGCCTGTTGGAAACCTTAGGGTGGTACCAAAGTGACCATCAACACCCTGTGTTACAATAACAGTTATTACAATCACATATTTACACATGCTTTGAGATTATGTTATGATGTTAACACTTGTCAGCAGGGGTAATTTATGGTTTACCAAGTGGGTGGGCTAAACCAGTTTAAAGGCTTCTTAGCCAATAATAATTAGTATATAAGGGAGTTAGTAAAACGCGGAATACGGAATAAGCAAATCTTATCTTTTGCAGATTGTACAAATAGTTACATGCTCTATAGCAATCATACTTTATTTACACCTTGCAAAAGCTCTGCATGGCATGCCACAGCGATAGATAAACAGCAGCTGGGCGAGCATTAAATGGGATGAGCACACAACCATTCACCCTAGAACGATCTACCTTCGTTAAACTTACTTATCTATACTCCTTAGTTGATATAGCTACCAAACGCCAAGACCTAGTTCTATTGTTAGGTTAAACTAGCCACCCTTCATGTGCATACGACCGAATTTATTAGAGTCACACTAAAGTTCAGCAGGGAAGTCCAGTGGTTGTGTCTTTAAATGGATTTCAAAACTCTTCAGGTTTGAATCAAGAGTATAGGTAAGTACAGTTAGTGAAGGTAGATCATTCTAGGGTGATTGGTTGTGTGCTCGTCCCATTTAATGATCGCCAGTTGCTGATCTATCCGTCACTGTGGTGCGCCATGCAGAGCTGTTATAAGGTAAATAAAGTATAATTGCTATAGAGCATATGACTATTTGTACAATCTGCAAAAGTTAAGTTTTGCTTATTTTGTTATTCCGCAATTCCGTATTCTACTAATTTCCAGTTAATAACAGGTTTTTCCATACTGGTTCACAACACTACTGTTCATTAAACTATCTCTAAGTTGTGTATATCAAACACAATAATTAAATTTTGTTATCTTGTGAAATATAATTGTAGTCCCTCTTGATCATGATTATCCCAAAATGTATATTGTTTTATAATTACAAATTGATTAATCAAAATGCAAAATGAGGTGTGTGGTAAAGTGATAACATAACAATGTTACTATGGTAACTAGTACATACTTACAGATAATTAACACAACACAATAAAATATTCAATTACACTCTACTAATTCTCCAATCATCACACTGGTGAGGGTGGTAGTATTAATAGTCTCTCTAGTCCTATCATCACTAACCCCACCAGCCATGATGATGGATTGGGATAATGTAATAATAGTTGACCAGCAACATTTGATTGGTAAAGATGATACTGTCCTCCAACTGTTAGTACTGTCATCATAAGTCATGATGTCATCAGTGGTGTTATCTTGTTGATCAACTCCCCCTACAATAACAGGAGGTGTGGTGTGGGGGACAATTGTAGTCCTCCAATATGGTGTCTCAGCTAGTATTGTCCACTTGTTATCATCATCAGAGCTAGTGGTGGTGGAGTGGTCTATTATATTGTCCATTGTAGTAGTGAATACTGCATTGATATGTTTATTATCTTTGTCATTATATCCTGTGATGACAAGAGAGTTGTTACAATTTATAGCACTAATGGCCCACATTGGTTGGGGTAGACATGTTTTACTGATTGTCCATTGGTTAGTACTAATATTTAATATTTCAATAGTGTCTAACACTACACCATCATGACCCTTACCACCAGCTACAATAGTGTAGTGCTGGTGTGATGATACTGCTGGTCTACACCTAGCACTGTTCATGTCACTGTATAGTGAGGTCCAGTGATGATCTTGTAGTGTCAGTATTTTATTAGTTATCCTGTTAGTAGTAGAGTCATATCCACCTATTATTGTCAAGTTGTTGTTAATGTTAACTACAACACCATAATACTGTGGTAGACGAGTTGGTAGTCTAGTCCACTTGTTCTCTTTCAGATGATACATGAAGATGTACCATATGTCATTATAATCTGGACACACCCCTCCACCAATATAGATGACATCATCAATTAATGTGGCATATGCTAAATACATTCCAACTGGTAGATCATGACATTTGGTCCACTTGATCTTGTATTTGCCACTTGCTAGGGAAAGTCCCAACTCTGGAGAATCCTATAGAAATGAATTATACAGTGTACAATGATGTAAGTTACTGTACCTCCAGTTGTTATGGTAGCATTAAATTACTATTATCACATAATTAACAATTGTGATACAATGTCAGAAATTTATTGTATCCATTACAACTAACATTTACCACTACTCTGTGTATACTGTATCCACCCCAAAAACACCTTCGCTGTAAAAAAGGCGCACCCAAGAAACTACAAGTACCTGGAACCCAATGTAAAAAAAAACAAAAAGAAAACAGCTCAGCTGAAGTGAAAAGTAACTGGTAACTTAAAGAGCTGATATCTGAAGCGGCCAAGAATACAATTACTTAAAGTTTAATCCATGCAAGAACACCTTGGCTATAAAACAGGTGTGTACATGAAAGTAACTGGCAACTGAAATGGCTGATATCTGAAGCGGCCAAGAATGAATGGTCATATACAACTAATTCAAAAATTTAACACTGAACCTTTATAATTCAGCTGTGTTCTATGTTCACTCTTGCTGCATCGTAAAGTAATTTCTTTTAACTCTAATTGGCTGGTAATTTGGCCGCCTTTTTTAATAGTCAGTATAATAGAGCAAAAAAAGGCGGCCAAATTACCAGCCAATTAGAGTTAAAAGAAATTACTTTACGATGCAGCAAGAGTGAATATAGAACACAGCTGAATTATAAAGGTTCAGTGTTAAATTTTTGAATTAGTTGTATATGACCATTCATTCTTGGCCGCTTCAGATATCAGCCATTTCAGTTGCCAGTTACTTTCATGTACACACCTGTTTTATAGCCAAGGTGTTCTTGCATGGATTAAACTTTAGTAATTGTATTCTTGGCCGCTTCAGATATCAGCTCTTTAAGTTACCAGTTACTTTTCACTTCAGCTGAGCTGTTTTCTTTTTGTTTTTTTTACATTGGGTTCCAGGTACTTGTAGTTTCTTGGGCGCGCCTTTTTTACAGCGAAGGTGTTTTCGGGGTGGATATCACTCATTTTTGTCAGTGATAGACTCTACATTTGGTTTAAAAGGTAATTTTGGAAATGAGCAATTAACATTAATGCAGAATATTATCTTGGAGAGTCAGTAAAATCCATACATAATAATGATTGTTTCATAACACCGTAAATTCGGAAGTATGAATTTACAGTGTAGTATGACTGTTCTATTAGAGTAAATCTATCTTTACTGCCTGCATGTGACGAATATATCTCATATCTGTGCATGTTAAATGCTTCAGACACCTAATTAAACTTGCAAGTGACTAATTAGTTTACAGTTGCTACACAGCTATAAATACATTTGTAATTGTTATCACCATAATCATTTATCATGTTATAACCATTTTTTATTATTTTGGTCACAACTTCAGGATTAGAGCAGCAGAGAAAGGAATAGAGGACTCAACCATCAAGACTTGTATATGGGAGATGGAACAGTATTGCGATGGACAATGCCAGTACTAACCCCTCAAGGGTGTTGCAGTACAGTATAGATGCAAGACCAGAGCCTCGATCGTCACCTTTTGACTGTGGTCACAACTTCAGGATTGGAGCAGCAGAGAAAGG
Source organism: Dysidea avara (assembly GCF_963678975.1). Classification (NCBI taxonomy): domain Eukaryota; kingdom Metazoa; phylum Porifera; class Demospongiae; order Dictyoceratida; family Dysideidae; genus Dysidea; species Dysidea avara. The sequence continues at coordinate 36,884,972 of NC_089276.1, forward strand.
AATGGAGGACTCAATCATCAAGACTCGGGGAGATGGAATAGTATTGCCAAGGATAATGCCAGCACTAACCCCTCAAGGTTGCCACAGTGCAGTATCGATACAACCACTCCAACCAGTGCATAAGACCAGAGCCTCGATCATCACCTTTTGACTGAAATTTTTATACTTGATGAAGCAATTAAAACAAAAAAGTTGTACTTATACTTTCCTGAGGGAGCATGCCCCCAGAGTCCCAGACTCCCTTGCCTGTTCAGCAGAATAATAGGATTGAGCCTCACTACCACTTTCACCTTTATTCTTGGCCCGGATGTACATATCGGCAACATAATATAGTAGCTGTAGATAATGCCCCTAGGCAGAGCTATAGGGGTGGGAATTTTTCCCTACTATCACACTATCACAGTAGTTCTTCTGGCAGTTCTTTGCCTGGCCATCATCAACTGCTGTCAAAACATTAGTGTCGTCCCCCAGACCCTTCCTCAAGCATGCTTATCACACAAAAATAACTTAGTTTAGCAGTGTGACAGCATATGTACACTTACCGCATTGTTGAACCATGTATACCACCAGAATCCACCGGATTGACAACTAACACGTGATCTATTTAGGGGAAATCTCGTGGAAAGTCCCTAATTACCTTAAGCGGACACTCGTGATACGTGGTTTTAAATTGAATGGTTTAAGAATGTAACTAGATGGTGAGGCGTACTTTAATCGGCTCGACTTTAATGAGAAACTCGAGCCCCTCGTGAGAAACTACATCGCTTGAGCAACGCTTGAAGAAGTAAGAGTCAAGAATACTGATTGAGGTACTCTATGATATATGCCGGTCTTGAATGCTAACGAAACGAGGAGTGAAGTTTGTGTAACATGTCACATCGCCACACACTGATTCACCGTGTTTGTGCGATAGGGTTTATGGACCTGTCCACCAGATGCTGAAAGGAAATTCATTCCACCACATGTTGAAAGGAAATTCATTCCAACTTGTGAAGTTATTGATATACTCATTGTTGGGGTCCACGGGGACATCGATGATCATTTACCAGTCAGCTGTAAGTAATGTCACAACAGAAGGAAAGGAACCATTTCCATACCCCAGCTATGGCATACTGATTTTCCAGGTCAGTTTATGTACACCCAACCACAGAAATGTAGAACTTTGGTTGCAGGTGGAAAATAAACACCTTTTTACTCAGTTACAAGAGATTCACCCAGCTGGGATAAAATGTTGAAGTGAATGTCATTAGTACTAACTTGTTCATCAGGTATTGGACAATTCCAAGTGTCCAGATTATGCAGTTGTCCTCATGTTCAAGTTTACACGTTTAGGCAAGTTCCACAACGTCCTATAATCTATTACTATATCAGTGTGGAATAATGCTTATGTAATATTTTTCATATTCCAGGCTTTAGGTGTATTGTATTTAACACCTGCTTGTTGGTTTTTGCAGGCCATCTGGTCATACTGGTTTATCCACTAGCAGTTGAATGTGATCATGGTACATATGTAAGTTGAGACCATGCAAGAACAAAGATACAGGTGTCATGAATTTCAGGTCAGTTAACGTTCAGAGGAATTGTATTATTGCAATTGTTGTTTTTGTAGTTATCAATTATCAGTGACCAGTTTGTGATAGCGTACTTTTGTTTGACTAATGACCAAATGTTCTGGTTTACATGCTTACCCAACAGTTATGTTACTCACTTAACCTGCATATGGGATATATATATTTTTTAGTTCATTTTGATTATCCATCCTTTATTGGCACAGCCTGGCATATTGATTTTTTGCACATTCTCTTTTTAATTCAGTGCCTGCTGGATTGTTTCGTCAGATATCGAAACAGGTGTCTTTGGTGTTGCGACCGATGTTCCAGGTCAGTTTGCATGTGTGTTTAATTTAAGGTTGACTTCAGTGCCTGCTTATTCTTTTACAGGTCTCGGTATCGAGTGTCATGAATTTCAGGTCAGTTGACGTACAGAAGAATTGTATTATTGCAATTGTTGTTTTTGTAGTTATCAATTGTCACTGTATACTAGTGATGTGAATTTGCAGGTCAGTCTACTCAGATGTATCGGGTATAGTGTTGATGGGTTCAAACAAATATCCAGTGTAGACTGTAGTGGCATCAAGGGTGTTAATTTCTAGGTCAGTTTACATGTTGTGATGTTAGTGATTTTTTCCTAGTACCCAGATGTTAAGTGTATTGTATTTAATGCCTACCTGTTATGTTTTTAAATTATGGTATATCAGTGTAGACAGTACAACAGTAAGCCTTCTGTGTTGTAGTAACTATTTGTTTCATAATTATGCTGTTGTCCTGGAATGGCACAATTTTTGGGCAACCAGTGTGAAGTCCAGTGGTACAAACATTGTATTATGACCAAGTTGTGATAGCGTACTTTTGTTTGACTAATGTCCTAATGTTCAGGTTTGACATGCTTACCCAACAGTTATGTTATTCATTCACTTAGCCTGGGATATAATTTTTGTTCATTTTGATTATCCATGCTATTATTGATACAGCCCGGCATATAGATTTTTTGTACATTCTCTTTTAATTCAGTGCCTGCTGGATTGTGTCATCAGATATCGAAACAAGTGTTTTTTGGTGTTGCGACCAATGTTCCAGGTCAGTTGCATGAGTGTTTAATTTAAGGTTAACTTCAGTGCCTGCTTATTCTTTTACAGGTCTCGGTATCGTCGTGCTGACATACAAAAAATCATCACTATTGTTGGAACTATTTTTAGTCAAGTCTTGATGTGATGTTGATTAACGTTGTTACACATTGTTGTATGTTTACCATATGGCAAGAAATTTTCATGGCCATCATGAAATTTGAATATTGTGTAAGTTGTGTGGAACGACCCCAACTCATACATGGTCACTGGCAAACCACGAACCACATTCGAGCCACAACACCACCAACCACATTCGAGCAATCCATTACAAAATTTTGTTGCACCATTTGTGTGTGCATAATACTTAATGAAAGCCACAACACAAGCTACATGGTAAACACTACATAGAGGTGGTAACCCCTAAAGGCTTGTTACCTTTTGTATTCACCTTATCGGCCTTTGTGGTTAATCTATTAAAAATTACATGTAAATAGAGAATTGAAGAGTATGCTTAAAGCACCTTCGCTAGTGATTTTGTTCTTCATACCATAAGACAACTGGCGATTTATAAACGCTCGCGTGGGGTGTGGCACTAAATGGAATTTAAAAGATTTCTGCTTAAAACGCCATCCCTAGGGAACTTACGGTTCAGCACGTTGTCACAACTTGTTTATCAGGCATTAGAGTTTGTGTCCACGTCGTGCCTTTAAAAGTTATTGTAGGGATTAGAGGTTTGATTGAAGAAAATACGCATATAGGCAAACCAGGATTGGATAATGTCAGTGCTAGATGGACTATACAAACACGACTGTTGACTGGTATAACGTGACAGTAGTTGTAACGTAAGGTAGAGAAATAAAGTGAAATACGCCTATTTTTTATTTTGCGATGGTTACTTTTTTATTTTAGCGAGGTCGCAAGAAAACTATGATGACGACTCCTAAAGATTTTTTTATCACGTAACGCAATACAAATCTATTGAGAGATGTTGCGTAATCTAGGACTAATATTGTGAAACCGGCCCTACACGTAAATAACTCACAGTAGTGGCCGCGCGTCTTTTAATTGGGCGTGCGCTTTGTAGTTTCTTGGCAGCGCGACTCACTACCGTGAGTCTTGATATATAGTACTGGGACAATGGTGTACATTTGAAGGGTACACAAATTTTAGGAAATGATGTAATAATTGTAAGGAAAAAATTACAAGCTAGTAGTGATCAGTAGAATAAAATGTGTTTAAACATCACCTGAAGTGGAAATGAATTTCTAGCCCATATAATAAGCCATCATGGATAAAGCAGACAATTCAAGTGATGATCCTCCTTGTATTGCAATGATCACTAATGACTTGTAATATTTGTATACTTGTTTGGTAACATAATTCTTACTACTGAACTACAACACATCAAAGGAAAGAATGACACCAGATGGATGAGACTATACATGTATGACAAAAGACATGCCCCCAATACTAATTAATAAGCAATGAAATCGTTTATGAGTCTTACACACAGAAAAATGGTATGTAACATTTGTCCAGAACCTGCTTATGTATATATTACAACTGTTGGAGGGATGGTACAAAAGTCATCAATAATTCCATGTATGTGAAGCCATTATTGCACTACCATAAATTTATGGTCAGCTAACTTAAAACGTGGTTCTTGTAATGTTTCATCATATAACGGAAACCCACAATCACATCTAGTCCACCATGACCAGGTTTTAAGTACAATTTGAATATCATTGTATAGTAAATGTGTTCAATGTTAGTAGGTCTGTAACTAAGTTACTTGTCACGATGTGTCATTGTCACTGTATGTCTCGTTGTGTCATTGTTGCTGTATGTCCCATTGTGTTATTGTCACTGTATGTCCCATTGTGTCGTCACTGTACGTCCCATTGTGTCGTCACTGTATGCATAGCCTATAGAATTTGGATAGGAGCTTATTGGATAGGCATTTCATAGGAACTTTTTGAAAGTATTTAAGGTTGATCTGAATACTTGTATGGGCTTAGTTTTACCTAACCAATACTGCTTCATCGTCATCAAGGAAAAATGAAGATGGTTTTGGGTCATGTTTGTCATAATCCATGCCCACACTTTTGTCGTCCCTACTGTATTGTACTATTGTACTGTAAGATAAGGAAAAACAGACAAAAGGATATTACAAGAACAAACTTCTCCAACTAAAAGCAAACCACTATAGTATGTACAAGTTGAATTGGATCCTAAAAAAAAAACAGCTAAAAATGAAAAGTGGATTTTTTCTCAAGAAAATTGATATTTCAGTCAACCAGTGCGTTGTTTGGCTCCACTGCAATTTCAGGAAAGGTTGTAATGGATACAACATCCCCACAGGAAACGTACAGTGGAAAGTTTGATTGACCATGAATATTGTGACACTAGGCATTTGAATGAAAAGATTTTGAGAAATACTTTTAGCAGGTCAAGCAGTGTTACAAATGAGGCAAATTCAAGATTACATCCCAAATGTTTCTGTGGATCCAGCTAATACATGCTATAACTGATAATCTTATAGCTAGCTAGGTAACAGCTTTAGCATGCAAAGCATGCCAACCTAGAGGGGTCTTGGAGCATGTCCCAGGGGCGGATCTAGGATTTATAAAAGGGGGGGCTAACTCAAGGTACTAATCTATTAGGTAGAGGTGTGCAAAGCACACTTCCCAGCATGCTTTGCATGCTGGAACTAGGGGGGTCTGGGGGCATGCTCCCCAAGAAAATTTTTGAAAAGTAGATGCTAAAATACTGCAATTTGGAGACATTTCCACATAAAATTCATAATATTTTCTGCCTGTAGATATTTTATATACTGCCTTTAGATTATAGGTATGGATGGCTCTCTGAAGCATTTTGTTAATGGAAAAGTTTGGGTAGGTACGGACAACCAAATACATGATGCACCCCTCTCACAATTACACAACACTGAATAGGTGCATGTTAGAATAATAATGTTGAAAGTGGAAAATTTTGAAATTTGAACAATACTAGATTGAATCTGAGAGCATTTTCAATGGACACTGTGCACCTGAATTAAGTATTGCCATACATATTAACTACACAAGTGGATGAATGAAGCCCTTTAAACAGACCAATGCACTTCATTGTATGTATAGGTGCAGGCAGATTTGGAAAGATTCCATAACAGAACCAACTATATGCTTTCAGTGAATGTTCTATTAGAGTAGTTAGCTGACTGCTCTATTAGAGTATCTCGATCTTGTACACCTCCAATGCTGATCCGGGTCCTTGTTGCATAAATTGTAGCATAAATCCACTGATAATACCTTGGAAAGATGTTTATAAGGTGGTTTTATGAGTATTTGTATTATTAGTGATCATATAATTATGCTAAGACAAAATTTCGTTATAATACTCAGCATATTGATCAAGTAAAGCCTAAAAGTGAAGGGGGGGGCTTCAGCCCCCAAAGTCCCCCCTCCTCCGAATCCACCCCTGTGTCCCCCAGGAAATTAAAGATTAGACCCTCTGACATTGAATATGAGAGTAATTTGAATAGTTTATTGCAGTATAATTATTAATGTTTATTTGACTGTTATATTAGGTTGACTGTTATATTAGGTTGACTGCTCTATTAGGGTATCTCAAGCTTGAAATAAACTGTTAAAAATCAGTCTGGTATAGCAATCAGTCTGGCATAGGGTATAAAATTTCCTAGGTGGTATATATTTTTGGCAGAAAGCTTGCTATAATTTTTTTTGTTAGATTATCTACTACAACTGAATATGTGCCTGACAGTTGTATTAGGGTGACTGTTCTATTAGAGTATATATCAATCTTATGTAAAAGTCACAGTGTCTATATAATATAAATGGTTTGCTGCCACTGGAAATATACTCGTTGCTAGATCGAATTGAGCTTGCTGGCTAATAGATGGTATGCCTTACTGAGGCTTCCTGTGTCTTGTACGTTTGTTGTTTGTATGTTTGTTTTGTTGTATGTGTGGATACTATAGCTGTGAGGCAGCTACAACTGTATGAGGCTTCTTACAAAGTGGCACCCAGGGTCAAAATACTCCAGTTGCTGACTGTATATGTCTGTGTCATTGCCACTGTATGTCCTATTGTGTGTCATTGCCACTGTATGTCCTATTGTGTGTCATTGCCACTGTATGTCCTATTGTGTGTCATTGCCACTGTATGTCCTATTGTGTGTCATTGTCACTGCATGTCCTATTGTGTGTCATTGCCACTGTATGTCCTATTGTGTGTCATTGTCATGTTATGTAATATACAGTATGTGTTTTTAATGACATGTCCTGTTGTCATGGTAGACTCCATTTGTCTTGGTATGGTGAAAGTGTTAGGAGAGAGAAACCACAAACCTGAGACTATATTGTACTACTTAATTTGGACTATTTATGCAAGCACATAGTAAAGAATTTAGCCGTCTTATCTGCCTTTGGCTATGAGTGAGTTTGGATATACAGTGCACAGTAGTTATAGCTGTATTGTAATTGGATCTGTGAAAACCTGATATATTGCATAATGATGCACTTTTCGAATTCTTTATTCTAAGTGTATGCTCGGGTGAGGTTTCAGCCTCGTATGTCAATAACTTTGGAATCACAGCCCTACAAAGTAGCTAGTAACAACAAAAAAATGAAATTACAAAAACAGTTGTAACTTATGAATGCAATGATGTACAATCCATTCCTGGGTAGATTTTTCTTGTATCACCTTCTTCACGACATACAGAGACACATTCATTTAGGAAATATTGATTGCATACCATCACTTTGATGTAATGCATGTATCCGTTGATCTATTACAAGAAAACAAAGATTATTTATTATCTTTTGAGTGGGCGAATAAGATGATATCCAGATTTTTACCGTTAGTCCCTTTCTTTACCAAGAACAAAGTGTTTAACTGAATACACAAGTGACCCATTGAATCAATGTAAAATATTGGCTTGTGCCACTATGTCAGGTTTTTTTACAGATCTGGTTGATGCAATTTCATAATTTTGAATGCCATTTAGTTAGGCCTGAGTCAAATATGCTTAAAATTTTGCCCAAAATGCTTTCAAGAGTTTCCCAAAATTTTCACCCTTACTATGCTCTTTAATGTTTCCATTATGCTTGTATTGTGCTCCAAGGTTAGCAACATTTCCTACAATTATCTTGGAATATTTTAATCAGTGAATGCTCTATTAGAGTATTTAGCTACAAAGTGACTGTTCTATTAGAGAGTATTGATCTAAGGTGTACAATGCATTTGATTCTATTGCAGTTTTCCGCTGATTGCTTTATTAGGGAGTATCAATCTATTTGTGACCGGATCTGCAAATTTAGCCCCACTGACTCATGTTTGTTCCTTTGTATACAGTTTCATTTCAGTGACAGCACAATAATGTCGATTTAGGTAGTCAATTAAGTGCCATGTCCAGTGTCACTATGCAGGTGTGACATTGCAGCAGGTGTTAAAACAACAATATATAAAGTACCTACTTTACTAGCCATGAAGTAGTGAATATGTTTGCAGTAATGGCCAAATCAATTAAGCGCTACACAGAGTGTGTGGACATCTCCACATCATTAGAATGCAATCACAATAGCAATATAACCTAACCTGTGACCCTCTTCATTCAGTAAAACGATGAACTATCTTCTTCTCCAATATCTATGCTTTGGCTCACTTTACAAAACTAAAACCCACTATCGATCCTGTGAAGTGTCACTATATTAAAGCAGAGGAGATCACACAGTTTCATCAAAGAAATCGGATGATTTCTGTGAATGCTTGGAATGCATCTCCTAGGACGAATATGAGGGATATAACTTGTATATACTACCTCAATTTCCTGGTAATGCATTCCTGAGCACTGATAGCAGTGCTATTTTATCACTTATACGCTTTCCCTTCCCTTTGAAGTGAAGTATGAAAGTGGTATATATGTACTAGATAAAGCACTGCTGTGAGTGCTGTACGGGAAAAAATAGCTATAATTTTATTCAATGCCAAAGTACGCAACTTTCCCACCGAGCTATGCTGTAATACCGTCATTCATCTCTTGTTTCACTACTTTTTATTGCATAGATCCCTACTTCATTTTTAAATTAACAATTTTTTAAAATACTAGTTTGTTTAGTTTTTTTGTTGTAGCACAGCTAATTACACTGTATGTGCACCTATCAACGTCAAGCCCCATCTACCCCAGGTCAGGCAGAGGTGGAGATTGGTGGGGATTTACAAATGTTAGATGACAAATTCCCGACCCCTGGGGACAACTTCGAGTTACAAATCCCCTACTAATTCGAATTATTTATCCCGGGAATCACTAACAATATGACCAAGTGTGGCTATTTGTGTTACAAATGTCCCTACCATGGGGATGAGTTTGGGTGACGAATCCCCTACAAATCCCCACCCACTGCCTGACCTGGAGTAGGTGGGGCGTGACATTGATAGGCACATTAAGTTCCTGTACAGCTTATTAAAGTATGTACTGTGCCAAAATTGGAAGCACATAGGCCCATATTAGCATGTATAGCTTACCTTTGATTGTAGTAGCAGTGGCACTCAGATCTATGACCTGTCTCACTGGTATGATGGTCCGCATTCTATTCACTGGGTCCAGAAGTTGATCGAATGAACAGACACTTTTGGTTATCTAGAGCTTAGTATCGACTAACATGATGATGAAGTAATAAAATTTTCACTCAAGTACTATCCAATCACTCGCTGATCTCGCTGTCAGTGTGTTCAAAGGAACAAGCCATCGAGTCTCAATCCATCTACAAACCTCTTTGTCAATTGCAGTCCAGACGTTGGCAAAAGTCTAAGTGACAACTCAGCAGCCTTAATGTTTCACCATAGATTTCACGTGCAGCCCTTGAAATTATAAGCGCCCTGCTATTTCAGCAGCATAAGCGCTTTCTGAAATAATTTTGTGGTGTCTACAGAAAAGTGTTGATACAGAAAATTAACGCCTCGGTATGGTTTTGATGCTTGAAGAAGACAACCAACCTGACTGAAGATAAAAGGAAGACAAAGAGCACAGGGTGTACACTCGTTGGAACCCCAAAAAGCACATCCCACTGGTGAGTTTGTTGTTGTGGCGTAAAATGGTGACTGTGCACTGCTTCATTTGGGCTCTAGGCTTGTGACTGTGGTCAGGTAGTGAGTGAGTGAGACGAAATTTCAATTTTTGGAGGTTTTTAAAAAATTCTCTATCCAATCACCGGTAAGTGTTTTCTTGTTTTTAATGCTGTATTTCATGTTAGATAGACTAATATTATTCCATAAAGATGAATTTCATGGCGTAAGATGTCTCTAAGATGATTTTTAAAGGCGGCATTTTAGGTGGCATGCTTCACTTTTGATGCAATCCCTACTACTACCGTACTGTTTGACTGAGTAGTGTTATCATTGATAGAATAGACATTGCACCTGTGTTTCGCCTGTGTTGCACTGTGCTGTGCCTGCATTAGTCATTTTGTGAGTCTAGTCTGTCTTCTCAACAACTAAAACTTTTTGATTGTGGTACTTTATTAAGCATATTTCCATGATATTCCTAGGACTCATCTGTTTATGTGAACAAAACATAGTAAGAATGTTCACTGTTGCTGACCACAAGCAACCATCATCGAAATCTTCAAGTGTGTCTATAAATTAAATCCAGTATTTCTCATCTTACTGGTTTGGCTGACTGGTCTGCCAGCGCAGTAGCTCCTGAAGGATTTAATGATCAACTAAAATTAATGTTTTACACTTTCAAAATTGGCTGGGCAAACCTTTACATGGCTAATATGTGTCTAACTTAAATGATAACAATTGTGCCCACTCTTTTGTATGGCTTGTCTATACCGATATGAAGATTGTGAAACTGAAAGTTTAATTTTAGCTGCTCAAGATCAGGTACTAAACACTAAGTATTACAATGCATCAATCTTAGGTGGATCTGATCCAGCATGTCGCCTGTGTGGGTCAGAGATTGAGACTGTGGCTCAATTGTCTCAGGGTGCACTACTTTGGCTGGCACATTGTATAAGAAGCGTCATAATGAAGTGAAGTGGTGCTTACACTGGTGTTTGTGCTCACATATTGGTTTCTTAGTTGCGATATTGGTGGAAACATAATCCAAGACCTGTTGAAGAATCTGACTGTGTGAAAATTTAATGGGACTTCACTGTTATAAATGACAGAACTATCCATGCCAATCATCCTGATTTAATCTTATTGTTGAAAAAAAAAAAAGACATGCTTTTTTGGTAGACTTTTCTTGTACTTTTGACTCTAATGTTATTAGTAAACAAGTTGAAAAGATTGACAAATATCAGGACTCACTAATTACTCTGGCATGTTAAAGCAGATGTAATTACAATAGTGGTGCCCTTGGTGCTCTGAGCCCCAGGTTTAATGACTGGTTAAAGAGACTTACTATTACTTTGAAGCCCTGTGTCTTACAGAAATCTGTTTTACTGCAAACTGCTGGACTGTTGCGTCAAATACTGAACATTCATCTTTGAACCTTAGTTAGGTTTCGATAATTGTTGTAGTTAACTGTGTACCAGAATTAATTATTTTGTTCTCTGTGTATTTCAATAACAATAATGATAATTCTAAAGTTTATGTGCACCCATCATCATCGGAGCTTTAGGGTTTATCCCTAAGAATTTGGCAAACGTATTAGAGAAACTTAATAATAGTTCAACATCACTTATTTCAACTTTTCAAAGATCTGTGTTGTACATCACTGCAGTGATCATTAGAAGACGTATGAACATTTGACTATCATAGCAATCTAAGCTCTTGGCTAGAGTTAGGTTTATTTTCCAGTAACTATACTGTGTATATTACTGTGCTAGAATTTTAAATAATAATTATAATGTCTGTGTAAAAGAAAAAATCTAGCTTGCATCAACTCAGGATTTGAATCTTTGAGCATCATGAAAGATCCGCATAATATTTTATTGTCAAGGTTTATTGTTTACGTTTATTAGAACTTTACAGCACTTCACCTCGTCCTACATTTTTACACAAAGTGCTGGAGATAGAACAAGAATGGGCAATATAGCACTTAAGTACAACTTACTGTATCTGATAAAAAAACTCAACTTTTTACCAATTAACAATTTCTTGATATCAGTACCGATACTAATATTTTGTCAGTGCACCTCTATAGTTGTAGTATAAGTTTCAACTACTGCAATTATATATTGTACAGTAAGTGTTATTATACACTTGTGATACTGATATTTTTAGACTCATAATGCTTTCAAATTTATTAAACTGCCTCGATATTCCTAAGTTGTTGCAGTATTTTTGGATCCACTACATTGATAACATTTCAGTTAGTTTACTATATACCGTAAATATTGTTCAATAATGTAGGGTGACATGGTCTCACCTTGACATGATGTAAAGCACCAGACATCACATTCTGGGGACTGTGTTTAGCAATGTTGATACGACTACACAATTGACCAATAGAGGGCCTGGCTGGTAGGATGTTAAGACATTGTATTATCACTGGTAGTAGAGGATTGCTGATAATGTCATCTAGTTGTGGTTTGTACCGCTGCACTTCAGTTAGTTCATCATCCTCTATCGGAGCAGGAGAAGTTTGAGTGGCCACTTGTAGAAAGAGTATTCCTAAGGAATATATGTCAGAAGGTCTGGAACATAGTGAAATGTTCTTTGTTGTTTCAAGTGACATATAAGCTTTAAATAATGTAGTAGTTTTCTCGTTCAATTCAGTAATTTGTGGACAGACATAATCAGATATCTTGGGTTGTCCATCTGTTGTGATCAGCACATTTCCCCCATGGAGATTGTTGTGTATCACTCCATCATCATGTAAGAACTGCACACCTCTAGTCATACCATAACAGAGATCAAGTTGTACATGAATGGGTAGCTTTCCTTTCATCTTTGCAGTAAAACTGTTGAGGTTATCAGGTAGCAGTTCAGTTAACAATATGGGAGGTCCATCATTGGTTCGTTGAGCTACTGTGAAGAATTTCTCTATATGAGGATGTTCATGAGAACTAAATGTGGCAGAGACACTCTCAATGTCAGCTACAAACTGGTTTATCTGGTCTACACTCGTATCAGGATATCCTGGTAGGAGGGTCTTGTGGATGATCTTACCAGCATATGTCTTGTCACCATAACTCATCCTCCACACCTCCCCATATCTACCACTTCCTAGTAACTCCTGCTGGACCAGCTGGTCCTGTAATTTATATTTTAATACATTAAACAGTATCATATTATAGGAACACACCTGAGGTATTGTTTCTCTCCTCTTCCTATCTTTCCTCTCCCTAAACTGCTTAACTAACAATTTGTTGTCCGCTTTTTGTTTTGCTAGTTCCTTATCCTTCATCATCAGTTGTGAGGTCATCTCTTCTTGTTGACTCTGTAAAAAAATTTAAAAGTTTGTTCATTTTGCATGGTAAGTGATAATCATATTACCTGTTGTAATTTGATTGTTTCTTGCAATTTACAAACTGTTTCTTGTGTCTGAGTAAGCTCTTGTTTACTCTCAGATAACTCAGTGTGTATCCAGTTGACAAATCCTGACCATTCCTGTAACATTAGTGTAGAGTGAGTAAATGTTTATAAAACTAGCCTTCTGAGATAAGATTTGGTAACAATTTTGATTGAAAAATTGAATTAATGCATGTTAAAAGAAATGGTAAAGTAGTATAGTGCAAAATTGCATTTTGTACACTTTGTGATACAGCTATGAAACTTTTAACACAAATAACACTTCTTATGAGATTTTTGCAGTGTTCAATATTTTGTCTCTTACATGATCTGTCAAAATGACAGATCAACATGTAACATGGTCAGTCATTGGTACATAATATTATAAGCAGTTTCATACAAAATGCCATTTAGAAGCTTTTTGATAGTTTATGTCAGAGTATTCTCAATTTAATCAGTGATTGTGGCTACAGATGATAGGCTGTCATTTTTGTTTTTAATATAGCGCCAACCTTTGATGACCTACATATACAGCCATATTTATTTTTGACATCATTTTGTTATCTTCCTGAGGCATTACCTTACATCGCTAAAGCACGGTTGCAAATGACTAACTTGGATTCTACTCCAAAGTTTTGATCATTTTATCAGTCACAAATTTCTTTGAGATCATGTGCCCTTGGGGTGTAAATTCCAGGTAACCTTTTCTAGTTTCTTGGCTGATATAACTTTGTAATGAAATAAGTTATTGACTTTAAATAAAAGCAAAATTGTTTCATACTACAAGACCTTTCATCTGAAATCATGTTCTATGTCTGAGACAAAAATAATGAATTTTCAATGCAAAAAATGGCTACTAAGATCACCTAAATTTATGTCAAATCTACAACGGAACTCAAGGTTGTAGCGGCTGTAGCCAGAAAGTGTTTTGTGTTATTATGGTACTTATAGAGGTCCCAACGGTGTGTAGATATCAGCCTGGAGCTCACAATTACAACACTTGTCCATTGTGAACCCCAAGTGTTGTCCATCCCACCACCACCTACTCTATAATAGCCCTCTGTGAGGACTCGTGATACAGCGAAACTTGTTTTATCAAAAATGGTGAAAATTTTACATGCTACTTCTTGTAGTTCTAAAAGGCCATCTTTAGGGCAGGGGCGTAGCCAGCCAATATTTGATGGTTGGGCATAATATCAACTTAACTACACACACAAGAAACACGCTCACTTTCATGTGAGACTTTATCAAATAAAAATATGAAAAGTGTATGCACACAAGGCCTACAGCTACCTATGCTATAGTGTAAACAAATGTTGCTTGCATGCATGCAAACATTTTACTAGCTATAGCTATGCTATTACTTGTAGGGTATGCATCCACTGACGATCGTCGTAGCTGAGCATCACGTGACATCAAACTGCTGAACCTACAAGAACCAACAACGTAAATAATCAACTGGCAGTATAGCTTACAGACCAACCACCACAGCGATATGCAATGCTTTTCAAGTAAACGCCACATGGCCCCAAATGAAGGCCGGGGGCGCTAATTTATGAATTATAATGACTCCATAGATAATCACAAATATCAGCATGCCAAGAAAGCTTCGTCCCAGACTTATAGCAGCCAATGTACATTTTGCATGTATCTGGTGTAAACCACAACTCGGTTAATCAGTACAAATTGTGCACGTGACACTTTATAATGACTTGACCTTTTCTCCATTTCCAGCTCCATTTGCATATGCTATTATTGTTATCTAGAAGAATACGTTTTCCTGTTTTCTTTCATCAGCAGTAAGTTAGGCTATATGGTGTTTTCCTTATCAAAAAATACGCTTGACAAGTTGGGTTCACCAGTCATATATAATTTTATTTTACAAAAAAAAGTTAACAAGCAAGTACACAAGAAATATGGAATTTTCAACTAGAGTCAGTGGCAGATACGGGAAGGTTGTAATGGTTTCAGCTGAAACCTCCTCTGTTAATAGGACACGAGCCCCATGCAGTTTATTTACAATTCGTGTGGGTGATAAAATCACCAAGAGTTATACATAGTGTATTATATTTGGAACTATTTCTACTGGCTAAATTTCATACTATTGCCTTTGAAATCACTGAAAATGCCATTACAACGTTTAAGCATGTTAAGCTCTTCTAAAATAACTATTGTTTTAATAAATGCAAATGCTGTTTTGCTTCAAAACATTCTGCAAAGGCTTGGATTGGTAAGATTCATTGGTAAGGTTCAACTGTGGAACAATGTTGTGGAGTGATTTTTTTTACTGATTCACTGCAAGCTAGTTTACTAGATCTATGTAGCTAGTTGTAGGCCACTGAGCTATCAAGTAAACCAGCTGGACAGTCTGGTAGGGATCACAGTTATTGTGAACCTGAAACCCCCCTGAAAATTTCTAGATCTGGCACTGAGAGTAGTGACCATAGCACATCGATAAAAAGTACTGAAACAAGTGCACAATATTAAATCACAGTAAAACAATAAGAAGTGTTATATCCCTACTGTACATTTCCATATCTTGAGCACAGTAGGTCCTGGAATATATCACTTCTTATTGTTTTACTGTGATTTAATATCGTGCACTACTCCAGCTTGTTTCAGTTCTTTTTATCGATGTGCTATGGTCCCTACTCTAGTTGAAAATTCCAAATTTTTGTGTGCTTGTAAAGCATTTATGCTCTCGCTATAAGGAATTGAAAAGTACTGACCCACAGGAAACTTTAAACTTTTAGCCTTTGGAGATTGTATTGGGTAACAACTTAGGCTTATTGAATAAACATTTTGAATAATTACATGTTGATTCTGCAGCTGAGTCCTAGTGTTGCACCAATATCCAAATTAGCCGATCATTCCGATAACTGATCGTAAGCAACAGAATTAGCCGATACCAATAACCGATCCAATATACACTAATAACACTAACACTCATCTTCATCATTATTATGTAAATATAGTAGTGATATAAGTATTGATATACAGGCTAAAATGTAAAGCTAGATGTATACCACAAGTAAACGTTACTCATGGTAAACAGGTTTTAAGTGCATTTTACTACTGCTATACAGTTGAGACAAATGGCTGGTACTACATCATACAGTACGATAGTTACTGTATAGTAGGGACCACAATGGAGTAGGCGTGGCCCATGGAATAATATCACCCAAAACAGCCTCAATTTTCCCTGACGATGATGAGGCAGTAGGTAAAACTAAGCCCAAACAAACTTTCAGATCGACCCGAAACACTTTCAGCAAGTTGCTACGGAATTTTAAAAATAATTTATTTAATGGAATTTTCTACTGACTGACCGACTGCCTGATGCCTTCAGACAAGCGTAACTCGATAATGGCTAAGGCTACGGGCTTGATTTTTTCACTGTTTGATGTCGCTTCAGCCCGACTGGTGCCTTTTGGCATACCGCAGTACGTACAATGCATTCTTCATGGACTTACCAGTGTCCTCCTTTGTGTCCCATTCATCTTTGCTGACAGTGAAAAGTGTCGATTTTGTGGTAGCACGTGATGGCTTCCCTTCATAACGGAAATTGTCTGTATTTTTCGTAGTGGCTATTTTGATTGCAGAGGTGCTTTTCGAACAGTTCTTGATCCGAAATGCTGTGTAACAGGTTGAACATAGCTGACAGCAAAGCATAATGGATACTTCACTTTTTAGACGATAATTGATATAGCTGGGGCATGCTGCGCCATTTCAGATGTGGTATGTGTGGGTTCACCAATCATAATAATTATTTACATAAAAAGTTAACAAACAAGTACACAGTAAATTTGGAATTTTCATTTAGAGTAGGGACCATAGCACATTGATAAAAAGTACTGAAACAAGTACAATATTAAATCACAGTAAAACAATAAGAAGTGTTATATCCCTACTGTGCTCAAGATACCATAGTGATAATGCACAGTAGGGATATAACACTTCTTATTGTTTTACTGTGATTTAATATTGTGCCTACTCCAACTTGTTTCAGGACTTCTTATCGATGTGCTATGGTCCCTACTCTAGTTGAAAATTCCAAATTTTTCTGTGTACTTGTAGAAACCTAAAACCTCAGTTTACTGTTGGGCATGGCCTAAAACCTGATAGTTTACTATGGGCATGGCTTGTAGTCACTGCTAAACCATCAACACATAACTTAATTAAAATGCCAAATAACTTATGTCTAACCTCCCCCACATCATTATACTACACAGCGTAGCGGAAATTAATATCAGCTTTGATTTCATCAAAACCGATTAATCGGCTAGTAGCCAATATCAGCTCGATACCGATTACTGAACCGATTATTGAACTGATTATCGGTGCAACACTACTGAATCCTACTACCACTGGAAACCCCCTGTTAGAAATCGTAGATCCACAAATCGTAAAAGGTTGCATTGTACCTCACTTTCCTATCCTTCAACAATGTTGAATGATAGGAGTCTGAGGTGCAACCCCCCCAAATACTGTAAGTTATTTGTATAGTTAAAAACTGGAGCTAACTATAGCACAAAGCTAGCTACTTATTTTGTAGCATTTCCTGGTCTATAACACTCAGTCATGCTGTGTATATTGATTATATTCCATAATATTTGTAGAAGGAAATCCCAGCATTTGAAGGATCCATGGTACATTTTTGTTGTTCATAATGATAAAGCATTCGGCTATGCTCTCTAGTGCATGTGATCTTTTTATTACAAGCACATGATTGCAGTATTTGAATAGCTGACTTCTGTATTAAGAGTATCTTGATCTACTCATTGATAGTCTCATGCCACCACCAATGCTGCTTAGGGGCGGATCTATGGTGGCGTTTCCAGTGGTACATAGTAGGACTCAGCTGCAGATGCAGGGATCTTGTGAGCATGGCAAGGTTTTAGTTTTATAATGCTTGAATTTTAATAAAACTTGCTCTACTATTCCTCACTACTATCATCTCATGCCATCAGCTTCTGAGTGTTTACCAGAACTTCTGCAATGCACAAATACTATGGTGTCTTGATTATAGCTTATCAATTTACCAGAATCTTAGAAAGGGTGCAATATTTACAGTACTTACACTCTATCTAGTCACATGTGGTAAGTATGCAATCCATTCACACTCATTAAACCAGTTCAGTTAAAAGATCAATGCCTTCCATATTCTACATAACTAATCTTGCATGAAACTTAAAAGCACAATACAATGGGACTTAGTTTAGTGCTTAAAACTTCTTTTCATCTGAGTTACAGCCTTCTTCCAATAAAAGTACTGATGGAAGTCATTTGCTGCCATTGTAGCTACTCACTGTACTTGCAAAATAAATTGCAGCCAGGCTACTATAGCTAGTGCTAGCTGACCAATAGTTATAGCTGTGCAGTTGGATATCAATATCTGGGATAGATAATAGATAGGTCTATCTATCTACTGAATTCTTACTGTATAGTTATAGCTTATCTAACCCAAAACAGCCAAGCTGTAAAAAAAGTGTGCATCCCTCAAAAAGGCTATGGTGAAAAAAGATGTGAAATCCAAGGTGGCGGCCAAGAAATGGCTGTGATGGTAGGTTAATGGTAAAAATTTTAATAATGACAATTCAGGTGAATTTTTGTGCCGCTTGGTCTTGGCAAAAAATTCACCTAAATTGCCGTTATTAAAATTTTGACCATTAACCTACCATCACAGCCATTTCTTGGCCGCCACCTTGGATTTCACATCTTTTTTCACCATAGCCTTTTTGAGGGCTGCACACTTTTTTTACAGCTTGGCTGTTTTGGGTTAGATTTCACTTCTTTTTGTATTTGTATACCTCAAAGCCAGCCATAGGCCGACTTTGGGACTTCTTAAACCTGTCTTTTTTTCTTTACCACAGGAAGAAGAAAAGATGAAGCAGATGTACTTTAAATATTTCTGATTTTATCAGTAAATGTACAAATTATATATCTAATACATATATTTATTACAGAACTCTCCATGGTGGTTTCTTTGTAACTGAACACTCTACAAAGTGACTTCTTCTTGCTGCTCTCTCTACAGGGTGAATTGTTTGTAGCTGAACAATCTACAAGGTAACTTCACCTAGCTGATCTCTCTACAGGGTGATTTGTTTGTAGCTGAATTCTGTGCAGGTGATTTGTTTGCAGCTGAGCTCTTTACAGAATGGTTTCTTTGTAGCTGAACTCTCTACAAGGTAACTTCTTCTAACTGATCTTTCTACAGGACAATTTGTTTGTGGCTGAATTTTCTACAGGGTTATTTCTTTGCAGCTGAACTCTCTACATGGTGGTTTCTTTGTAACTGAACTCTCTACAAGGTAATTTCTTCTAGCTGATCTCTCTACAGGAAGATTTGTTTGTAGCTGAACTCTCTACAGGTGATTTGTTTGCAGCTGAACTCTCTACATGATGGTTTCTTTGTAGCTGAACTCTCCACAAGGTAACTTCTTCTAGCTGATCTTTCTACAGGGTGATTTGTTTGTAGCTGAACTCTCTACAAGGAAACTTCTTCTAGCTGATCTCTCTACAGGGAAATTTGTTTGTAGCTGAACTCTATACAGGTGATTTGTTTGCAGCTGAACTCTCTACATGATGGTTCTTTGTAGCTGAACTCTCTACAAGGTGACTGCTTCTAGCTGACCTTTCTACAGGGAGATTTGTTTGTAGCTGAACTCTCTACAGGTGATTTGTTTGCAGCTGAACTCTCTACATGATGGTTTCTTTGTAGCTGAACTCTCTACAAGGTAACTTCTTCTAGCTGATCTCTCTACAGAGAGATTTGTTTGTAGCTGAACTCTCTACATGATGGTTTCTTTGTAGCTGAACTCTCTACAAGGTAATTTCTTCTACCCTATAGCTGATCTCTCTACAGAGAGATTTTTTTGTAGCTGAACTCCCTACAGGTGATTTGTTTGCAGCTGAACTCTCTACATGATGGTTTCTTTGTAGCTGAACTCTCCACAAGGTAACTTCTTCTAGCTGATCTCTCTACAGGGAGATTTGTTTGTAGCTGACCTCTCTACAGGGTGATTTTTTTTTGTAGCTGAACTTTCTACATACAAAGTGATTTGTTCTAGCTGGTCTCTCTACAGGATGACTTGTTTCTAGCTGAACTCTATACAAGGTGATCCTTTCGTAGCTGAACTCACTACAGGGTGATTTGTTTGCAGCTGAACTCTCTACATGATGGTTTGTTTGTAGCTGAACTCTCTACAAGGTAACTTCTTCTAGTTGATCTCTCTACAGGGTGATTTGTTTGTAGCTGAACTCTGTACAGTTTGATTTGTTTGCAGCTGAACTTTCTACATGGTAACTTCTTTTAGTTGATCTCTCTACAGGATGACTTGTTTCTAGCTGAACTCTCGACAGGATGATCTGTTCATAGCTGAATTCTCTACATGGTAGTTTCTTTGTAGCTAAACTCTTTACAAGGTGACTTCTTCTAACTGATCTTTCTACAGGACAATTTGTTTGTAGCTGAATTTTCTACAGGGTGATTTCTTTGCAGCTGAACTCTCTACATGGTGGTTTCTTTGTAACTGAACTCTCTACAAGGTAATTTCTTCTAGCTGATCTCTCTACAGGAAGATTTGTTTCTAGCTGAACTCTCTACAGGTGATTTGTTTGCAGCTGAACTTTCTACATGGTTGTTTCTTTGTAGCTGAACTCTCTACAAGGTAACTTCTTTTAGTTGATCTCTCTACAGGATGACTTGTTTCTAGCTGAACTCTCGACAGGATGATCTGTTCATAGCTGAATTCTCTACATGGTAGTTTCTTTGTAGCTAAACTCTTTACAAGGTGACTTCTTCTAGTTGATCTCTCTATAGGGTGATTTGTTTGTAGCTGAACTATCTGCAGGGTGATTTGAACTCTCTACAAGGTGATGTTTTCTAGTTGATCTCTCTACTCAGTCTGGATGACTTGTTTCTAGCTGAACTCTCTACAGTGTGATCTGTTAAGTTTCTACCTGATCTTTCTATAGAGTTATATCTTGTTTGTATAGCTGAACTCTTTTACTTGGTGGTTTTTTGATTGGTTGCTGAACTCTCTCTCCACGGTGACTTGTTTGTAGCTGAACTCTCTACAGAGTGACTTACTTGTAGCTGAACATTGCATAAAGTAACTTGTTTGTAGCTGATATAGATGAACTCTCTACTAGGTAGCTTTTTGGAGCTGAACCCTTTATGCAGTGACTTGTTTGTAGCTGAATTCTCTACAGAGTGACTTGTTGTAGCTGAACTCTCTACAAGGTGACTTGTTTATAGTTGAATTCTCTTCAGTGTGACTTATAATGTTCTGAATCTCTACAGCAACACATTTGTAGCTGAACTCTCTACAGGATGACTTGCTTGTAGCTGAATTGTCTATAAGATTAACTGTTTGTAGCTGAACTCCCTACAGAATAACTTGCAATGCCATATAATTCTATAATGGAGTAAGTTATAAACGTAGCTGAATGCTTTATTAGGATGACTGTTCTATTAGAGTATCTCGATCTCGCATATGCTACACGTAGTTGGCTTTGGAATCATAACTCAGTGGTTTGTAATCCGATTCTTCTGCACTACTGCAAGGACTTTCTATGATAATTATTCCAGCTATACACCGATTTTCAGCTCACTGTTCTAAGCGGTGTGCCTGGTAGGCGTGAAAACTAATAGTTTTTTTATTCATAAAAGTCGATCACGTAATTGTGACATAGGTTGGGTCTTGTGTCATATCTCGATGGCCTTTAACTGGATTCCTTTCAAACCACAAAAAGGCACTCCTACGATAGTTACTCCATCTACATAGCAATTTCAGCTCATTCCTTCAAGCGGTTTACCCTGTGGGCGTGACAGACCTTCGACCTTATTTTACGCAAATAATTGGTCATAACTCCGTGAATGTTCATCGGATTCCTACCAAACTTGGTACTGAGATTCGCCTTAATGAGCCCTTTAAGTGTGCCAAATTTCAGCCCGATCCAAGCACGCATTCGTGTTTTATTGCGGATTTTGCAAAGTGTGCGAAAAGAAGTAGAAGAAAAAAACGAAGAAAAACCCCAAACTTTGGCTGCTCGTATCTCGGAAATGGCTGGAGCGATTTTCTTCAAATTTGGTATGTGGACTCCCCTACCTAGCCGGCATTTCTGTAGCAACTTTGGTTTCAATAGGATAAGGAATCACGGAGCTACAAAGGTGTGAAAATCGTGTTTACCTTCTTCCTGTAAATATACTCACGGTGTGGCACGCCGGCTTCTTGGGCCGCACGACACACTATCGTGTGTCTTGATCTGGCTAACTTTACACTAGCTATAGCTCACTAGGCTAGCAACATATTTTACGAACATTAATCAGTGGGTGCTCTATTAGAGTATTTCACTACAAAGTGACTATTTTTTTGGAGAGTATTGATCTAAGGAGCAAATCAACCCTTTGCCTCTTCATCTTGAAATTTGTTCTTTGTTATCACTACTACATCACCTCTTTTGTTTGTTTGAATTCTGCATGTAGTCTTGGAAGGTTTGCTACTAATAATGGACAATGATTAAATAATGGTTAAACTTGAGGTGCAATCCTTGTATTTTGCTGCAAGGAAAAGTAATAGTATCAGCTGTCTGATGAATATTGGTGAGTATGATTTGTGTGTTATGGCCTATGGGATAGTTTGGTTGTATATAGTTAGGAAGAATCAGTATAATACTAGCTAGCTATTAGCTAGTTGCCTAGTGGCTGGACAGCTGTTCTGAGGCAAGCCAAACCCAAATGAATTTCCAGAAACCTTGGAAATCCCCTAAAAGCACCCCTGCCATTGTACCAATAAGGTACCTGAGTGGCAGTAAAGGTTAACCATGTTATTATACACAATTATTGTGAATATATTTTTATTATCATTCAGTACTTTGCTACTAGTTTGCCAACTACATAAATTCGCCTTCTCCGTTAACTAATTTCACACATGTGCACCATTTTCAGATGGCGGCTTCAGTCAAAAGTAATGTAACCCCCTGTACCCACCACAACATTATTTGTGGTATATTTGGTCAAAGAACAATTTGCTACAGGTAGTAAACATTACTCTATTTGTGTTTACCTCCACATCCAATAGGTTTAAATTTAATTTCTGAAGTTTAGTCAGTAATGTATTTTCTTTGTCTTCTAATTGTACTGCTGATGATTCACCGGAATCCTTCACCTCTTCATGATCCTTCACTAGTAGCTGTAGACCTTTAGTAGCCTGCAATGAGTATATATTGCAATTTATAATGGATGGATCTATATAATGTTACTAGTATTTAAAAAAAATTGTTCATTTAAAAATGAAGTAGGGATCTATACAACAAAAAGTAGCAAAACAAGAGATGAATGATGGTATTGCAGCATAGCTCAGTGGGAAAGTCCCTACTTTGCCATTGAGCAAAATAATTGTTATTAGTTATTGTGCCAAAGTAGAGACTTTCCCACTGAGTTATGCTGTAATACCATCATTCATCTCTTGTTTTACTATTTACTACTTTTTGTTGCATAAATCCCCACTTCATTTTTAAACTAACAATTTTTATTTGTTTAGATTTTTGCTGTAGCACAGCTAGCTACAATGTATGTAACTTGTAACTGTTCTATTAGAATATCTTACACAACTGTTGTATTAGAGTGACTGTTGTATTAGGGTATATCTCAAGTCAGTCAAGGGGTGTGCAGCTAGCTAGATAAGGGCTGGGGTGAGGTAATCTTGTTAACTTCCGGATAAGTAAATATCTAGATTGTTAGGAGATGCATGTGGTCTCTGTACTCTATTGCTATTAGTCCATCTAGATCTTTAATTGATGGGCATGGTCACAAACCTATTGCGAAAGGGATACCATTCGTGAACTTGTAAATATCTAGCTAGTATATCTCTTATAGTAGCACCGGAACTGAAGCGCATCTGAAATCCAGCTCTAAAATAATTCTGTGGCGTCTATATTATGTTGCTGAAAGAAAGTGTTGATACAGAAAATTAACACTTCGATATGGTTTCGTTGGATGAAGAAGACAACAAGCAGCCTGATTGGAGATAAAAGAAAAGGCAAGGTGCAGAAGGTCTATACTCATCGGAACCCCAAAAGGCATATCCCACTGATGAATTTGTTATTGTGGAGTAAAGTGGTAGCTGTGCACTGCTTTGTTTGGCCTCTAGCCTTGCAATTGTGGTCAGTGAGTGAGGCAGTGATGCAGTGAGACTAAAATTTGAGTTTTGGCAATTTTTTAATATCCTGCCTCCTGTAAGTGTTTTATTGTATTTAATGCTGTTTTATGTATTATATGGAGTAGCACTATTCTGTAAAAGTGATTTTTGTCACATAAAATGTCTCTAGGATGATTTTTATAGGCGGAATTTTGGGCAGAGCCAAAATTTTCAGGGCAAGCCCTACTTAAACGGTACTACCGTACCATTTGATACTGTATACGTATGTGTGCTGTGGTGATACATTTGATTGCAACCTAAAAAAATTTGTACACATTAGAATTATTTACTAGTACCTGCAGACGTTTTGAAGCCTACCATAAATCAGGAGAACTCTACCATCAAAATATTTTCATTGACTGTATTGACAAAAATTAAAACAACAAATTTTTACCAACATTCCAAACACAAAAATGTTGGTTAGGCCGTGATACAGTTATGATTAAAATCCATCACACTTCAGCACAGTGGATCCACACTGAGGAGCTTCATATCATCAGGTTGAGCAGTGGACTTACAGGCATAGATAGTTACTCTGACGTGGTACTCTCTCTACTAGCTATCTATGCTACCAGAAAAGCGGTATAGCTAGCTATCACTTTACACTATTGATCCAGCAGAGCTGCTATAGAAGGTGTGGATGTAGCGGCTATCTCTTTTCAAACATACAAATGTACATGACCTTTGACACTGATATGGTGTTTCTGTGACATGGTTTTGCTTCTAGTTGCACCATGTTTTTCATTTGCTGTAATAAATGGTAAATGACGAAAAAATACATTGCACTGAACTTTTATTTTAAAGACGAAATTTTTAACATTGAAATTTCCCGATTTGTGGTACATAGTATTGATACATACTATAAGTACATGCGTGCGTGCGTGCGTGCGTGCGTGCGTGCGTGTGTGCCATGATGGAACACATACTCAATACAAATAGATCTTACAAGCTTGTAGATAGCAATTATTAACAATACACATGCATGTACCTGTTCCCAATATTTCTTTATAGTGTTAACCTTCTCCAAACTAACAGACACATCTTCCATTTTCAACTCTAGTTTGGTCAGTTCAGTGATAGTGTCTTCATCAAGTGACCTTGTTGAGGTTTGTAGCTCTTCACTCTTGTCATGATCCTCTTGTTGTGATGTGTCCAGTAGTAATTGTGATGACTTGTCTGTTGACTGAGAACTTTGTAACTTCACATACTTATCCAAGAGCGTAGAGTATTGTCGTTTTTCTCTAGAAATCTTCTTCTGTAGGAGCTGCAGATCAGTTTGTAGTCTGTTCAGTGCTTTAGGAATCTCCTACGTATGTACATATGGACATATGTGACAGTAAGACAATGACCAGAGTGGTGACTGTGTTACAGGCACTAGAGCTGTACCGATATGAGATTTTGGCATGTACCGATATCTGATATGGATACCACCAAAAGAAGCCGATAACCGATAGTCGATCCGATATTTGCATTACAAACAAAAGTCATAGTTAATCTATGCAAAAGTGTACAGTTACCTACTCCACAACAACATGTGGATATATTCATTGCTCACTCTATGCCTGTGGTAATAGTGGCTTGAGTTTCTATTGTGCAATCCAAACAATTAGGCACCCACAAACATTTTTATGCATACTCCCATGGAGCCTTAAACGGATATTTCTGCATTATTCCACATTTTATTGGCTTGTGTGAAGGGTGGTACAGCAGTACAGTATAGGTTTTCTTGGTTATATCCTGTGACTGTTCTTTTATATTACAACTGAAGGTACTATATATATAAGACTGATAAGCTTTCCAGCAACAAACACTAGAATCATGTGTATTTGTATGGCTTCTCGTAGCGTAGCGCTTGCTGTACAGTGAACAATAAGCCACTGCTACTGAACAGCCGCATGGATAACGTAGAAAACCAATATTATAATCCGTTTATGTACAAACTATTGCTGTATAAATATCGGTAACGATATCGGTCCTCGCACTGTTCTGTACCGATGCCGATATTGGTAAAAAAGCCATATCGGTGGCCGATATTTTGGCCGATCCGATTATCGGTACAGCTCTAACAGGCACCACCCCGACAATGACAGGGGCAGTTTGTGTGGCAGTAAATGTTAAATATGTCATTATATATATTGTGAATGTATTATTATTTAACACTTTTCTACCAGCCTGCAAACTGCAGTCTTATTTGGTTGAAAGCAATGCACCCCCTGTATCTGCCACTGCATTATATTTTTGGTGCAAGGACAATTTGATAACAATAAACATTACTCAACTTGACATGTACGTATTTACCTCCAGGTTTAAATTTAAGTTCTTAAGTTTAGTCAGTAATGGATTTTCTTTGTCATCTGATTGTGCTACTGGTGATTCACTGGAATCCTTCACTTCTTTGTGATCTGTCACTAGTAGCTGTAGACCTTTAGTAGCCTGTAATTAAAATCCTTTATGATTTAGATTGGATGGTATATGTAATAGTTGTAATATGGACACAAGTGATTTGCTAGAAATATACGCACAAGCACAAAGGCTGCAGGCCAGAGTGTACTTACGTATATTTCAGGCAAATCACAAGTGTCCATGTTACACCTAATATAATTCACTTGTGTGATGCACCTGCAAGTGTGGTAAACTGCAGGCATGCTTGCAAGCGTACTGTACTGTTTAAGTAGGGATCCCCAAAAAGCCACATGAGCCACTTGAAATGTCACCCTTTATATACCATCCTAGAGACATCCTACTGACAAAAATCACCTTTATGAAATAATATCAGTCCATCTAACATTGAATACAGCATTAAAAAAAGAAAACAATTGTAGGTAGCCTAATTTTTAATCACTAAAAATCAAATTTCTGCCTACCCTGCCTGCCTGCCTGCCTGCCTGCCTGCCTGCCTGCCTACCCTGCCTGCCTACCCTGCCTGCCTGCCTGCCTGCCTGCCTACCCTGCCTGCCTGCCTGCCTGCCTGCCCAGTGTCATGTCCCTTTTGGGGTTCCGACAAGTGTAACCCTGCCTGGCAGACAGCTATGCTGCAAAAGTAGTGAGCTTTGGAGATGGGACCATGGAGTTATTCATGCATGAAAACGCCTGTTTTCTTTCTTCCTGTCAATATACTAATGGTGAGGCACACCAGCTTTCTTGGCCACATGTCACAGTACCATGTGTCTTGATATGACTAATTCAGTAATTAAATACTGTATCTAGTTACCAGTATCTGTTTGTACAGCATTTTGATAAGACTCTGGTCTGAATTGGTTATACAACCAACTGTACAAAAAAGATGTTACAAAAAGGTAGCGCCAAAAACCCATAGTAAAGAAAAATATCACTGCCTATACTGGGAATCAAACCCACACACCTCAGCCATAGTAGAATCCCCACCCACACACAGCATTTCAGCTACCACTGCACCATGAATTCACTTGTACACTTGTTTGGCTTATAATAGTACTTATGTATACAACATAAACGGAAGGAAAGTAAAGGAAATACAAAGCACAGAGAGTAGGACCACACAGCAAATTTGGTTTTAAATTTGCAACAGCCATTTGTGAGATATGGGAGTTCAAAGTTTCATTTCATTTTTTTCTTATACTGTGGGGGGTACAGGGCTTAGACTTATTTTGGCACACTTTACAAAATTGCTATAAAACACAAATGTGTAACTCAATTGCCTTGATCTTTGGTAGAAATGAAGAGCATTATAACGGTGGATTGATGTGCCAAGTTTGCTGTGAATCTGAGGGATATAGTTATAAGTGTTTATTCATGTAAAAAAGGTCTTTTGTCACAGCTACAGGCAAAACCGAGCATGAGAATAACTTGAAAATTGGGTGTGTAGATAGACTGATTATCGTAGCAGTGCCTTTTGATAGTTTGAATAGCAATAGAGCTACAGCTGCAAAGTTATAAAGCAAAACCAAGTTGGTGCAATTAAAAGTCCTTAAAAATGTGCACTGTATTAGAGTATAACAATAATATTATCAAACATTAATAGTGAAATCCACACAAAAGAGCTAAACTGTGAAAATGGTGCAGCCTTAAAAAGCCCATGTGAAAAAAGTTGTAAAATCAAAGTTGGTGTCAAAGAAATGGCTGCAATGATGTTAAACTTTATTCACATTACATAGGTATAGGAAGTGGGGGAGTTGGGAGGAGGGGGGGACAATAAATTGACTACCTATTTCAAGTCATCTCTTAAGTACTCAAATGTCTACTTACCACAAACATTTCAGATTGCTCTATAATTCACCTTTCTATTCAATCAGAAAGAATTTATGAAACTATTAGCTGGCACAGTGACTCCTCAGTAACACTTCAGATCGACAAATGTGACAAGTACCTCTAAAATTTGTATGAGTAATGTTGTTTGTGGCTGACACAGAAGTAAATTACACAAGTAAGAATACACTGCTGGAATGTTCAATGAAAATACTCTGAAATTAAATTTCAGAACATTTAGTATTTAAAATTTTCTTGAGGGGGAGGCATGCCCCAGACCCCCTAGCTCTGCCCCCCAAACCATGAGGTGCTTGCTACACCTATGCATTATTATCATTGCAGCCATTTCTTGGCCACCAGTTGATTTCACAACTTTTTTTATTCAGACTTTTTTAAGGCTGCACCATTTTTTCACAGCTTAGCTGCTTTTGTGTGGTATTATATTAGCATAACACTTGTATCTCAAAATAAAGGATATCCGCTACACTTTCAAAGTATCAGCTGTTTCTGTAATATCAATTCATCAGTATTGGTATTTGATAGTAGAGATCGGATATCAGATCGAATGTAAAATATGTAGTATTAGTACAACCCTAACAATTATGTTTTAAGTGTACTAAACTTACAGCACTTTACTAGTCATGAATAAGCTGAAATATAAACACTAATGGCAAAAGTACCATGCCCAGATCTATATGTATTCAATAAACATTGCTTTCTCAAGTTCCTAGGTTAACTCAGGCTCACCTCTGAAAGATCCTGTGAATCCAGAAGAGTAATTATATTAAAGCAAAGGAGGTAACACAGTTTCATCAAAGAAATCTAGTGATTTCTGAGAATGCCTGGAGTGCATTAACAAGAAATGGAGGTACACTGTAGTATAATAATTATTAATATCAAAAATGTACTTTCTCTTAGGAGGGCTATACTTTTGACAAATAAAAGAAAAAAAATTATTAGAGATTGTAGCTGTAAAAAGTAGTGAAACAAAGGAGGTCACCTACACCTGCAGTTATACTATAACATAATGATGACTAATGAATCTGCACATACCACATCAAAAGAAAGAATGATGCCAGTTATACCATTATAAAATAATTTTGCATCTAAACATGCATCCCAACTATCTATTATTATTACTAAAATGTGAAGTGTCACTGTGTTTCATTTTAAGCTATTTTATGAAGCGGTACAAACAAGGAACACCACATGAAGAACCTCTGCAATCAATCCAGTCACAATGGGAAAACTTGAACAATTCCCATTACGTAGGGAGCCATTACGCTGCACTACCACTAACTGACATTTTTGCTGTTGGCAAAGATAACTGGAACACAAAGGAGGATGTATAAAGTGTGTATTAGACGTACTGCAGTATACCAAAAAGCACTGGTTGGGCTGAAGCAACGTCTAACAGTGAAAATCAGGCCTGTAGACTTACAAGTTAAGCTGTCTGAAGGCATCAGCCATCCGGCAGGCAGTTAGTTAGTCAGTCGTAGAAAATTCTGTAAAACATTTATTTTAATTTTGTAGCTTGTTCATCAATCGTTTCCGCACATTTTTTAATATGGACATGCCCCATCATGAAGCTACCACTCTGCACAGAGTAATAACCACTCTACAAGTAAGCTTATCTGTCTAAGCATTTAGTGAACTGCATCCTTTTTCCATAAGCAATTCAATAACACTGATTAAAACAATAAACTCGCGTAACTGATATTCTCCGTGATATCTCTAGGATATGTCTGTTTATCATAACCAAACATAATGAGAACGTACTAGCTGTTAACCCATAATAAAAAAACTTTAGGTATGCATATAATTACATCCAGTGGCTGCACTCGTATTGGCTTGGGTGATTGATCGCCCAGTACAGGCTATCAGTCTATTACATATTAGCTGTAACATGGGGTATTTGGGCTTTACCTGATATGTATATATCCCCATGTTACAACTATTACATATATACAAATATGTGCTGTGTTGATACACATTAGATTACAGCTATGGTACTGCTCAAACGTAACGTCGCACTCACTCGCACCGTTCAATTGTGAGTGATTAAAAAACTTGCTAATTATAGGGTGTGGCACCCATTTCCTTCATGAGTATTCATCCAATACGACACGGGATGAATACTCGTGAAGGAAACGAGTGCCACACCCTTTAATTAGGAAGTTTTTTAATCACTCATAATCGAGCAGTGCAAGCAAGTGCGATGTTATGTTTGCGATGTTATGTTTGAGCGGTACCATAAATAATTATTTTATACACATCAGAATCCTTCACCATTACCTGCAGACCTTTTGAAGCCTACATAGAATATGTGTGTGGGTATGTGTAGTGTGTGTGTGTGTGTGTTTGTTCTGTGGTGGTACACATGCACCAGATCATAAAAGTTTTAGATAGCAATTATTCAGTGTACTGTGTGACAGGAAATTTTGACAAAAGAGAAATTAATTTTGATGAATTTGATGAATCAGTTATGATCATCAAATTCTAATTCGATAAGCACCCCAAAAGTCAGTGTTTAGATTTGTGATATTTTGTTTTTCATAAAAGTTTAATTTGTCAAATCTAAATTAATTGTGAATTCATAAAATTTTACTTTCGTCAATATTTCCTGTTGTACAGTACCTGTTCCCAATATTTCATTACAGTGTTAACCTTCTCCAAACTAACAGACACATCTTCCATTTTTGACTCTAGTTTGGTTAGTTCAGTTACAGTGTCTTCATCAAGTGACCTTGTTGAGGTTTGTAGCTCTTCACTCTTGTCATGATCTTCTTGTTGTGATGTGTCCAGTAGTAATTGTGATGGCTTGTCTGTTGACTGGGAACTTTGTAACTTCTCAAACTTATCCGAGAGCATAGAGTATCGCTGTTTCTCTCTAGAAATCTTCTTCTGTAGGAGCTGCAAATCAGTTTGTAGTCTGTTCATTGTTTTAGGAATCTCCTATGTGTACAAGGTATATATGTCACTGCTTACAATACAGAAATTGAGAATACCAATATGTAGAATCCTATGCTAACTCATACAGTATGTCCAATGTTATTAGTTACATACCTCCAACTGGCACAACTGTGTATTAAAATGGTCACTTGTGTCACTGTGTACCTGTAGTGGATGATAATTTGTAAAATACAGTAAGCGTGAACAACTCAGTTACAAGGGGTAGGAATTCTTTGGCAAATGAACAAATGTAATCATGATCAGCTGAGCAAAAACCTGCCATATTTATACATTCTTTGAATTACTTTCTATTACTTTTATAGTACGTAACTGAGAAGTGAACTACTGAAGTTTAAGCCACTTATGTTAAGAAGTTATATGTAGTTTGACAGTTGACAGCAATAATTTTGATTTGTATAACAACTATATATATTATACCAAATATACTTGTAGAGGCTTTGGTTCTTAAAATGAAACTTATTATGTAAAATACTCATTTTCTTAGATTCCTGTTAATTGGTGTATGGACCACCTATTCCCCTGTAGTTAGCATTAAACTGCTTACAATGAATAGATGTATGATATCAAACGGTACAATCGTACCGTTTAAGTAGGAATCCAGGTGAAATTTTTGTGCACCGCCAAAACTTCCGCCTTTAAAAATCATCCTAGAGATATCTTACAAGACGAAAATCACCTTTGTGGAATAGTACTAGTCCATATAATACATAAAACAGCATTAAATACAACAAAACACTTACGAGTGGCCGGATATAATTTTTTTTTAAATCGCCAAAACTCGAATTTTAGCCTCACTGCCTCACTCACTGACCACAGTTGCAAGCCTAGAGCCCAAACGAAGCAGCGCACGGCCACCATTTTACGCCACAATAACAAACTCACCAGTGGGATGTGCTTTTTGGGGTTCCGACGAGTGTGTGCTCTCTGCGCCTTGTCTTTTCTTTTATCTTCAATCAGGCTGCTTGTCTTCTTCTTCATCCAATGAAACCATATCGATGCATTAATTTTCCATATCAACACTTTCTTTAAACAGCATAATAGATGCCACAAGATTATTTAAGACGCTTAGACTACGCTACTGTACGGAGGAATAGATTATATTCCTTACTGATATAATCTATGACGGAGGGTACTGTATGGAGGTACTGATACTAGATAGCTTCATGATAGGTCACAAGATCACGCCCATTCTTCATTCTACGCATTATTGATCTATCGATTGAAACCATGATGACACACCCCTTTTGCACTAGCTGTATTTCAGTGACCACACACCTTCAATTTGGAAGGCTGACTCGACATACTCTATAACTGATCAAAACTACTCCCCTTTTTTGGCAAGAGCATATCTTACAGGCTGCCTCAAGATACTCTAACACAGCAGTCACCCTAATAGAACAGTCACATGTAGCTGTATGCCTTAACAAAAAACTAAACAAACTAGTATATATATTTAAAAATAAAGTAGGAATCCAAACGATAAAAAGTAGTGAAATAAGAGAAGAACAATGGTAGCTATTACAGCATAGCTCGGTGGAAATTCCTACTTTGGCATTGAACACAAAATAATGGCTATATCATGCCAAAGTAGGGATTTCCGACCGAGCTATGCTGTAATAGCTACCATTGTTCTTCTTTTGTTTCACTACTTTTTATCGTTTGGATTCCTACTTTATTTTTAAATTTATAATTTTTAATATACTAATCATATAACTTTTACAAACTCTTCTTTATTTCTTTATCTGTTGTGACGAGTAGTATGATCACTATTAAATGTGGCATCCAAGAAATGGCTGCAATGATGTTAATGCTAATAAATATCATTGCAGCCATTTCTTGGCTGCCACATTTAATTTCACAACTTTTTTCACCCAAGCTTTTTAAGGCCGCACCATTTTTTCACAGCTTGGCTCTTTTTGTGTGGATATAGTATACAGTCTCTAAATGTAGTTTTACAAAGATAGAGTTAGGAATGCATATCACTAGGAGAAATGTATGTAGACACAATTGCATGCTTGTGGTACCAGATTTATTGCACACAAAATGTCATCCTTTAATATACATTATATTTACTGAGGGATCTATGTAAGTATCACATTTACTGACTGTGATAACAGGACTAATATGGTGTACTTATGTAGCAGGTGCCTACTTTGATTCTAAACCAGCACTGAGAGCAACACACTTAAAAAACCTTTTTGTACTTTATAAGGCCCCAAAACCAGCCTATGGCTGACTTTGAGGGTTGTTTTTACTCACATTTCTTCTTTTCTATGTAAATACAATGATGATTATTGAAGACAGACTTATAAATGTATTTTATTGCATGATTTTATTCGGTAATATTATTGTAATTCTCTAATAGAGTGCACATTTTTTTGAGGATTTCTAATAGAACATACATAGAATGTTCTAGAACAATCTAGTACTTCTATTGGTAGATCTGTGAAATTACAAACGTTTGATTATAAGCAGTATTCAACTACAAATTTCATTTATAAAGCAGAAATTAAGTGCAGTGATCAGGCATGGAGGTCCCTGGTTTGAACTCTGGTAAGTTTTTTTTCGACATTTTTGCACACCTTTTTACCCCGCAGTGACTGCTCCATTAGAGTATATCGATCCCGCAATTTTACACTTGCTTGGTTTTTGCTTTATAACTTTGTCACTGTAACTCTATTGCTATTCAAACTATCAAAAGGCACTGCTACAATGATCAGCCTATTTACACACCAATTTTCAAGTCATTTCTATACTTAGTTTACCCTGTAGCCGTGACAGAAGTTTGATCTTTTTTACATGAATAAGCGCTCATAACTCCTTGAATATTCCTCAGATTCACAGCAAACTTGGTACAGGAATCCACCGTTACACGCTCTTCATTTGTGCCCAAGATCGAGACAATTGAGTTACATGTTTGCATTTTATAGCAATTTTTGCAAAGTGTGTGAAAAGAAATCGAAGCCCCCGTAGCCCTTGTATGGCATAAGAAGAAGAAAACGAAGAAAATAAAATAAAATTGTGAATGCCCATATCTCGCAAATGGCTGTTGTGAATTTAATCAAATTTGCTGTGGGGCGTACCCTACCTGGGGGACAGCTATAATGCAAAAATGGTGTGCTTTGGAGAAGGGGCCATGGAGCTATGCATGCATGAAAAAGCTGTTTTCTTTCTTCCTGTTAATATACTCACGGTGTGGTTGCCGGCTTTCTTGGCCACACGACACACTACCGTGTGTCTTGATACTTTATGACATTTCTTAGCAGAGTTTTTGTGCATGTGGCAAAATAGTAGTGAAGTAAATGCTTTTCACAGAATCTTTAATAGATAATTACAAGTGATGCATAAGGCACCAAATAGTCACAATCCAAGGAAAATATCTTTTAAGAAGGCTCTCCATTCATTACCAGCAATATTAGACCAGTGCCATTGAAATCAAATGCAATTCATTTGCTTTCCATATTTGTAATTCCGATTTGATCATAATTATGCCCAGGAAAATAAATCGTACAAGCCAGCTGCTGTTCCATCCTTTGGTTGATGAATAGCAAAAAAACTAATCCAAATGTGCACTTCACCCTTGTCTGTCTAAACATGTAACAGTTCCTCTTCTTTGTTGGCACAATCTGCACTACCAACTGCCTGTGCACTATAATTATTATAAAGGAAATTTTGTTCCTGAAGCACAAAGACATTGCTTTGTGGCAGTAATGATATTCAATTAATAGAAAACAGGCTTAGTTATTCTAATACCCTGTCCCCAGCTGTACATCATGTTTTGCTTGCAGTTCACATAATGGGGGTCATTTTGATGAAAGCTATACAGATTCTCCTTGCAAATAAAGTAAGCTACATACGTAGGCCAAACTTTTCTTCTAAAGCATATTAATTTTAAAGTTGGCATCCAAAGTTCAAAGAGCTCTATAGGTAATGGAGAACATTTTCCACTAGTGTTCCACCGATAATCAGATCAGTATCGTATCGGAGCCGATATTGGGCTTTTGGTATCAATCGGTATTGGTTATTTAGTTATTCCGATACCGATTAATAGCCACTCGCACCAATCGTCATCATCATAACTATCACCATAAATGCTATGCTAGCAAAACGTGAGGTATAACAGGCTGGAAATAGTGTTGAGCATTATTCAGCATAAAAGGTTTAGGAATTGCTTTGTTAACTTGCTACTTACTACGTTTACATGGAAAAGATCGAAATACTTTAATAGAACAGTCACTGCACAATAAAAATTATAATAGAGCAGTCACACATAGCTAACTTGAGAGGTGTGTAAATTGTATGGCAATTATCGGTATCGGTATCTGTATTGGTGAAATTTTACTGCTAGGTATCGGTATTGGATCAGTAGGTATTTTGATGTATCGGTGGAACCCTATTTTCCACCTGATATTATTGTACAAGCACATTTTCATCTGGTGCATTGGCTGAAGAACAAACTATTTACAGGTTAAACTTTTTAGACCTCTGTGTCTTATCACTAAACTTACAGCATATCTTTATACTGAAATATACCACTTTCACACCTCAAATCAAAGGAAAGCCAGTGCATAATAATTATATCACACAAGTACACAAAAAGATTTTGGAATTTTCAACTAGAGTAGGGACCATACCACATCAATAAAAAGTACTGAAACAATCTGGAGTAGTGCACAATATTAAATCACAATAAAACAATAAGAAGTACATATTATATTCCTACTGTGCATTTCCACTATCAAATGGTACGGTCGTACCGTTTAAGTTGGGATCGTGGTGAATGTTTCGCGCACCGCCCAAAATTCCGCCTTTAAAAATCATCCTATACAGACTTTATATGCAGCGAAAACCACCTTTACGGAATAGTACTAGTCCATACATAAAACAGCAATAAATACAACAAAACACTCACAGGTTACCGGATATACAATTTTTAAAAATCGCCAAAA
The DNA here is from genome assembly GCF_963678975.1 of Dysidea avara. NCBI lineage: Eukaryota > Metazoa > Porifera > Demospongiae > Dictyoceratida > Dysideidae > Dysidea > Dysidea avara. The sequence goes on from NC_089276.1 coordinate 36,921,432, forward strand.
ACTCCAACTTTAGTATCACTGCCTCACTGCCTCACTCACTGACCACAGTCGCAAGCCTAGAGCCCAAACGAAGCAGCACACGGTCACCATTTTACGCTACAACAACAAACTCATCAGTGGGATGTGCCTTTTAGGGTTCTTTTATCTTCAATCAGGCTGCTTGTCTTCTTCTTCATCCAACGAAACCGTTAATTTTCCATATCAACACTTTCTTTAAGCAGCATAATAGATGCCACAAAATTATTTAAGGTGCTTAGAGTACGCTACTGTATGGAGGAAGATCACGCCCATTCTTTATTCTACGTATATCGATCTATCGATCAAGACCACGCCCCTTTTACACTAGCTGTATTTGTGACCACACACCTTCAAGTTGGTAGGCTGATTCGAGATACTCTAGTCTAATAATCGCTCGAAACCACGATGAATTCACCCTTTTTGAGCAAGCACACATCTTTTGCAGGCTGACTCGAGATACTCTAATACAGCAGTCACCCTAATAGAACAGTCACACGTTTATAGATAGCTGTATGCTTTAACAAAATACTAAACAAACTAATATATTAAAAATTATGAATTTGAAAATGAAGTAGGGATCCAAGCGATAAAAAGTAGTGAAACAAGAGATGAACAATGGTAGTTATATATTACAGCATAACTCAGTGGGAAATCCCTACTTTGGCATGGTATAACAATTATTTTGTGTTCAGTGCCAAAGTAGGGATTTCCCACTGAGCTACGCTGTAATAACTACCATTGTTCATCTCTTGTTTCACTACTTTTTATCGCTTGGATCCCTACATCATTTTTAAATTCATAATTTTTAATATATGGTATCTTGAGCACGGTAGGGATATAACATGTCTTATTGTTTTATTGTGATTTAATATTGTGTACTACTCCAGCTTGTTTCAGTACTTTTTATTAGTGTGTTATGTCCATACTCCAGTTGAAAATTCCAAATTTTTGTGTACTTGTTTGTTAACTTTTTTTTGTAAAACTGGTGAGTCCATGCATACTGCATCAAAAGAAAGAAATGAGTGCACCCCAGCTATCAATTATTATCTGAAAAGTTAAAATATCCATTATGCTTCATTGTCAGCTATGTTCAACCTGTTACATAGCACATTACAAATCAATAACTGTTTGAAAAGCACTTCTGCAATCAAAGTAGCCACTATAAAAAACACAGATGATTTCCATTACAAAGGGAAGCCATACGTGCTACCACCAAATTGACATTGTGCACTGTCAGCAAAGATAAATGGAACACAAAGGAGGACACTAGTAAGTCCATGAGGAATGCATTGTACGTACTGCAGTATGCCAAAAGGCACTTCTCAGGCCAAAGCGATGTCAAACAGTGAAAAAGTCAAGCCCATAGCCTTAGCCATTATCTAGTTACACACACCAGTCAGTCAGTCACTAGAAAATTTGTTTAATATATATTTTTTAAATTTATAGCAACTTGAAAGTGTTTCAGATTGATTTGAAGGCTTGTTTGGGCTTAGTTTTGCCTAACCAATACTGCTTCATTGTCGTTAGGGAAAAGTGAGGCTGGTTTTTAGGCGATACTTTTTCATGGGCCACACCCACACCTTTGTGGTCCCTACTATTAATAATACAGTACTACTATACAGTACTATCATACTGTATGATATTGCACTGGTTTAGGAAAGTTAACAAGATATACACATAATAAACAATGTGTATATCTTATTGACTCAAGATATATTGCACAATTAGGTGTCCATATGTATATGTTAAAGCATAGCTGCGGGTGCTGTATGAAAAATAAAGCATGAGGCATGCAGCTGAGATGCTTTATTAGCATTGAGGCCAAACGCCGAGTGCTTTATTTTTCATATAGCACAAGCAAGGCTATGCTTTAAATGATTTATGGAACTTTCTAGTCATGTAGCTTCACCATACACTAGGACTCGTAATTAACACATGTTGCATGAATTATTGGCAGCCTGAAGTCACACAAACTAGTTTAACAAAGTACCTCATGCATATTTCACCATAGTTTGGCATGATAGACGTTCATCACGTATTTTGGCAGGATTGGGTTGTAACCCACAATCAATTCTATTGTGACACATGGGGAAGTATTTCCATGATATTTCCAGGACTTGTTCATTTACATTAACAAACGTAACAGCAATGTTACCTTTTCCCACCCATCATCAAAGCATTTAGGTATGTCTATAAAAGCAATCCAGTGGTAGTATTTGTATTGGCTGTGGTGATTGATCACTCAGCGCAGCAAGGCTATCAGCCTTCACTGGCTTGGGTGATTAGTCAAACTGGCATGAGCCTTGCTGGCTATTAGCCTGCACTAGAGCACGTAGACAACTGTGCTTTATTGCCCACAAAGAGTGCTTTATTGCACCACAATGAGTGCTTTATTCGTTCAATAAAGCACTCTTTGTGGTCGATGAAGTACTGTTGGCCAACTGAGAGTGTACTTTATGACATTTAAAGTACACTTTTTCCTTTGATCTCGCCCACGCAAAGTTCTATAAATCACGTTAACTCATTCTAAGAAATTCTCAGATTGCTTTGATCTCCTTTGCTATCTTTTTGTACCAGTATTATAGTCACACAACTTGAGATCGATTGTAGGAATAAACTTTCTTAGTGCTATTCTCAAAGCATGTTGAGGAGTTCTTTTGACTGAAATGGAGCTTTTTTTAATACAGTTGAGTTCTATAATACTGTTTTGATAAGTTCTAGACACCTGTCTCAACATTACTTAAGTACAGTTCCATATGGCTTCACCATGGAATTTTCAGGGCCTGAAACAAGCATATTACTAAGCTTACAGTGTATAATATGTGTATTGCCTAAATTTCACTGCCACAAAATAATGGATTTGCAAAAAGGTACCTTTTACATGTCAGCAAATAAAATGATGTAATATTCAATTCCTTACATGTGTATTGCTAATATGTAACCAGATTTGCGAAAAGGTACCTTTCCACACATTTTACATGTCAGCAAATAAAATGATGTAATACTCAATGCCTTACACTGATTAATGTGCTCTTAGTATCAAACTGCAGCCGATACTCTCATGAAAAAATTCAGGCAATATTTTAATGATAAAAAAGTTATGAAGATCCAAATTTCAAAAATGGGTCAATTTTTGTGTATGAAAAAGGTACCTTTTTGCAAATCTGGTCACCTATATAGATGGAACTTCCAAATAATTTCCTAATGGTTCGAGACTAGGTAATATTATGTACAATACTATCATGCATCCATTAAATGCTGTGTTTACTACTATATGTGTTAATACTCACTTTAGTAAAGAATGAAAATGGTCCAACAGTCAGAGCACTGCCAATAACAAATGCTGTACCAGGGTAGACTGATATTTGTTGTATACCATTCTGGTGAAGGTCACTCTGGTATTGTTGAACTTTTGATGTTATCAGAGAAGCCACATGTTTAGGAATAGTCCAGTAGATGATGGTGTGGCTAGTCTTTGCTACTGCCAGTAGTTGTAAACAGTGAGAAGTGACCTCACATTTCTCTTGTATCAGTGATCTTGTATCAATTACACTCTGCAGGGTTGAGTGGTGCAATTGCAAGTTAAGCTGAACAGCCAGTACTGTGTGTGTACTAGTATCATATGGTACCATGTGATGAGATGGTGCTGGTATGGGGTACTTCATGAGTGGCTGGGATGGATCAATCTCAGCATCAAATTGTGTGATGAGTGCTACAGCTTCAGGAACATTGAAAACTTCAACAATTGTGTTCAGAATAGAGTGATCACTCCAGTTTGTAAACAGAGCTATTTTGTGCATAAAGCCTACAGTATTTTTGCTTTGTTTAAGACCTTCCACAATCTCCGTAGTAAACAGGGGAATATTAGCTTCATCACTAGCTCTCAATGACCCACACTGGTCAGCAATCATCCTGGAATCATATGACTGAAGCAACTCTGTTAGCTGGAGCTTGATATCTGAGAACTTCACAACAAGAGAAGATGGATCAAAAATGTTACTGGTAGTGTCAGTATCTTCTTTGTCATCAGTGGTAGTCACTGAATCATCAATTTTAGTGTGGTCACCAATGTGTGTGGTATTTGTCAAACCTGAGCTTTGCATTGCTGAAAATACGTAAATAATTAGCTATGTAACTTCACTAGTCATTAACTAACCATTTAACAACATCTCTCCAATCTTTCTCTGGTTGTCATTAGCTTTCAAAACTCCACAAAACGATACCAGTGTCTGCACATCCATGAGTCGAACTTGTTCCAGGATGAGACAGTTCTTGTTGTAAAGAGTTTGAGCTGTCATAACAATGTCATCACTGAGTAGCTGCTGAGATATCATCAACGGTACAACCACCTCAGCATCCATGTTGACTGACAAGTAGTCATAGTAGTAGTCGATGAAACTTTTCACTGCAGAAAAACATAAATATCATTATATAGCTACAACATATCTAGTCTTTTTTGTAATTGTGACTTACCAGTATCAACTTGAGGAACTGATTCAGCTACAACAACATCATGTGATGTTAATGGGTCATAGATTACTGGATGGTTTCCTATCTGAAGGTGCTGTAAGCCAATGCTCTGAAACTGGTTGCAGTTTCGTAGAGCTGACTGATATGCATGATCAACACAACAGGAAGGAATATACCAGTAGACCTCTATGCAACCTTTCTCAAAGTGTTCTAAGATGCAAATTCCATTTTTTATATCCATGATCACTGTCTCTAGTTGTTGACGAAAGTTTAGCAAATCTTGTACAGTTACCTCATTGGGATCTTTATTCAATTTCGACACCACTTTAATGTAGTACCTATCTTTGACCTCTTTGCTTGGAGAATTGGGTAGCACATCCTTCAGCTTCTTTGTGAATATGGCACTTTTGTAATTTTCAAGCAGGATATCAGCTTGTTTGATATCTGAAGATACAGCCATAGCTTCTAACAGTCGAATGTCAATCCAACTCCAGTATGGGGACCTTGCAAGGATATCCAACAGCACATCAATATTGTGTGATTCATTTATATCGTCAACAACTTTTTGAGTAAGCTGAGCACCATCAGGTGTATTTATTTGCTCTATACAAGCTCTACGTACTATTAAAAAGTCAGCAGCTCGCAACAACTTGGCCATTTTTGAAGTGAGACATATGAATGCCCTTGAAACACTTGAAAATTGATGAAAATCTACTTCTTGAATGTCTTTGGCTACATAGGGATACATGTAGCTATTGATTCATTGTTAGTTCCTGCACCATAAGTATACATTTGTGACCCGCTGAGCAAAAAATGACTGTTTTTGCACATTCCTCGAATTCAAGTTTATTGCATCTCTGTTATCTAAATCAAAGGAGTGGACAGCCAAAGTTTTAGTCTTTTGTGATGGAGTTATAGTGCCAGACAGTTGGAACAGGAATAAACTTGATTTGTACAGCAACAATATGGCAAATAAATTACAGGTGCTTATTTAACCCTTAAACCTGCAGAGAACTTTTCAGAAATGCGTGTTTACACAATATGGGCACACTTGGCGACACTAGGTGGGGTAACTTAATTCTTACAACCTACAAATACACATAGATTAAAAGTGTGTTTACTGGGCTACTTGGAGAAGGTTAAATGAACACTGTAACTACAGTGGCTTACCTGTTATGAAGCAGTCAACAGCAATGAGTTGCGTCTCCGTGCTTCTAAATTCTTGCCACGTGTTTATTTTTGATTGTGGGTTTACTCATGTCAGTCATATATGGCCTAACGCAAACTTTCACAATGAACTGAATGGAAGTTGTTGCAAGGTGATAGGATCAACTACTATCAAGTTATCGACCATTTTATAAAGTAATGCAAAGGGTTTGCATGTTTTCTTACCAAAAAAGTTGTTTTCATGGCTAGTTTTGACCTCACCATTTAGCATTAGGGTAAAACCCTAGGTATCATTTTAATCCTTACAGTACTTTGTGCAAAACATGCATATTTATTAAGTTTAAATCCAGTTTTCTGGATTATGCGGGTTTAAGGGTTAATCAATCATAACTCACCACTGAAACAAGCTACAAAAATGGGGTTTGGCTCAGTCTGTTTACTATGACTGGCACATTGATCTAGGTATAGTGTTTTCCCTGTACATCTCTATGTGGATAAAGAATCATTCCAACAATGAAATGACGATGGCAAATTTAGAATCTGGTGGCGTATTGGTTTTATCGATCCGAGCTTTGTTTCAGTACAGTGATTAAACATGTGTAATTTTTTATGTAGCACACGCATTTTTACCCAGTAGATTTCAATACCTTTTATAGTAAAATTTTGCAAAAACAGCTGGTTTTCACTCAATGGGTCACATTTGTTTCATTGCATGTTCAATATGCATTGTGCAATTGACCAGCTAAAATTGGTAGTACAGCTGTAGGTATAAGTCTTTTTACTTTGTTGTATATCAAGACACACAGTAGCATGTTATGTCTCATTTCGTAAAGCATCATGGTACTACATATGTGTGAAAATTGCATCATTGCTTCTTCCTGTCAATAAAATGCGGTGTGGCATGCTTGCTTATGAGGAAATACTCTCCACCTTCAGTAGCTTACATGCTAAAATTTAGCACAATCCCTCTAGGTACAACATATAAACTTTCAAACATCAATTTAGTTTCTCTCTTATTAATTTCTTTTATCTTTATTAATAAACTTACAAAAGTTGCAATAAAATACCAAACGCGTTTTGTGATTTCATTGAAATTAGGAACACTTAAGTCATAGGCGTAGCAACCGGGGGGGGAATGTTCTGATTGTAGATTTTTAAACAATCAAGATACTCTAATAGAGCACTCAGTTATTCTAATAAAGCAGTTACAGTATTCAGAGAAGTGTAGCAAACTATGAAGTTGTGAATAAGGATTTTTGTGTGCTTTATCAGTGATATATACAATCTATATTATTTTGAAGGGCTTAGTAGCTAGGTGTTGACCTTTTTTTTTTTTTTTTGCTCTTCAACACCAAACTGGAGCCCCCCTATCTAAAAATATCTTGCTACGCCTATAACTTAAGTAGGGTTGAAATGAAAATCTTGGTACCAATTTTGGTTAGAATATGAAACAAAATTACAGAGTTATTAACAATTATTCATGAAAATGACACCAGTATGTTGTCATGCCTACAGGAAGATACAGCCCGAAAACCAACAATAGGTAGTGAATACTTGATTGAGTTAAAAAAAATTAGTTGCCATGCCTATCAGGCAAACTGCTTAAAGGAATGATACAATAGCCAATATATAGATGGGTTAATCATAGAAAAGTGGGTTGGACAAATGGATTTAAACCACTGAATGATAATGTAACTCAAGACACACATTAATGCATCACATGACCAAGAAATTTGGAACGGCACACTGAGTACACTGACTGGAAGAAAAAAGAACACTTGCATACCTGTATATAGCCTCATGGTACCTCCTCCAAAGCACATTATTTTTTGCATTATAGCTCTCCTCCAGGTGGAGTAGGCCACATGGCAAGTTTGCTTTGCTTGCATTTACTAGTATAAGTTTATAATTTCATGGATCTACAATACCAATGGAAATTCTAGAACATTTAATGTTTGTTCTATTAGAATTCCTTTAAAATATGCTTTTTTAGAGTATTGAAATAATATTATCAAAAAGTCAACACAATTATATTAACTTCTGTCTTCAATAATATTATCATTGTGTCTGTAGGTACAGTTAGCATTAACATGATTGCACCTTTGATTTCACAACTTTTTCACCAAGGTTATTAAAAGTAGGGCTGGGACGAATATTGAAATTTACCTTCGAATATTTGCTAAGAAATGTTCGAATATTCGAAGCTTCAGTGTTAGCTTTCAAGTTACAGGTTTTCTTGTATTTATGCACATCCTTCTTAAGTTTTACCTTTCTAAACCTATTTAATAAGTTTGCAAGCATTTGGAAAGTGCATAGTAGTAGTACTAAATGACGCAATCGATCAATTGCAAATGGGCATGTCTGCTACTGCAATCATGCACAGGTAAACACCAACTAATGGCTAAAAGCAGGGGCGGATACAGGGGGGTCAAAGGGGGCTCTTGACCCCCCCTCCAAAAATTTTTAGCATACCAAGATCGAGATACTCTAATAGAGCAGTCACTCTAATAAAGCACTCACAGTATTAGAACAGTGTGTAGTGAGCTATTTAAGGATTTTTATGTACTTTATCAGCTATAAATGCGTGGTTGGTGAGGTGGGAAGCTATTGTCAGCTGGCTGTGACCTTTTTTTTTTTTTTTGGTCTCACCTTATCAAACCAGAGACAATGTAGTGCCTCAGTTCATTTTTGACCCCCCTTTTCTATAAGTCTGGATCTGCCCCTGGCTAAAAGTACATTTTCCATCCCTCCCTAGTCTTGTACCCAGACCGCCTTTCCCCTTTTGTATTTGGGTGGGGTTTTCCCCCACCAAAATACAAAAGGGAAAAAAGCAGTCTGGATATGAGACTAATCCCTCCCTTTATGGAGGAGCCATGCTTCCTATGATTAAAATACTAAGCCTTGTCAGTCCATAATCAATTATATAGCATACACATACTACCATTTACCAAAAATAATTTGCCAAAAGTCTAAGCAGCTGTCAAACTGTCACCCCGGCAGCACCTTCATGTGTACTAAGTGCCTCTAAAAGTACTTATCGTGTTGCTGGTGTTTAAGACATTCTAGCCTTTAAAACAACTTTTTATGACTTCACAAAGGCCTATAGTATAATAAAATAGGAAGTAAGAAGTGATTATTTTCTGCTTCAAAAATACAAGAGAGTTTGCTCCTACAACTTAGCCTGTTTGTGCCTCTCCCCTTGCTAGCTCTTGGATTTGCCCTCATACAGGGTGAATTGTTTGTGGAAGAACACTCTATAGCTAGCTACGTCTCTGTAGAAAGATCAGCTCCATACATAACAAGTCACCCTACATAGAGTATACGTACATGTCAAACTACAAGGTGATTTGTTTGTTGTTGAACTCTCTACCAGGTACCTGTTATGTAACCAAACTTTCTACAAGCTGACTTACAACCTATCTGAATTCTCTACAGGGTGACCTGTTTGTAGTTGAGCTTTCTACATGTTACTAAGCTAAACTCTCTCCAGGGTGATTTGTTTGTAGCTCACTTTTCTCCAAGATGACTCGTAACACAACTGAACTCTCTACAGAAAGACTTGTAACTAGTGCTGGGCGGTATTGAAAAATAGCAAACGGTATACGTTCCATAAAAAGTATCATGGTATTACTAAATATCACGGTATTAATGTAAAAGCCATTGGTATTAAAGTAACTGCTCAACAAAAACACCAAATACCCATGGTAGCTCAGCAAACCTCAGGTAGACAGGTCACCCTCTAGAAACTTTATCTGTACAAAAAAGTCACCCTCTAGCATGTTCAACTATGTTACAAGTAGAGCTAAGCGATATACCGGTATTGTTAGCAATCTGTGATATTTGTCATACTGGTTTTGATACCGCCTGTTTATTTTTTAATACTGCCATACCGTCTGGGCACTATGGCCTCCCTGTGGGCTTGTTTCATCCCATATTTAGAAGGTAACCAGACATGTGACAATGTTTGTAGGCAGGTGCTGGTGTAGACAGCTAACCAAACTATGTAAACAAGTTTGTTTGTGGTAATTTGTTGGGGGGGAGGGCATTTATCCCAAATGCCTCATGCTGGATCCGCCATTGCTGTACAGAGTTCAGCTACAACCAAGTCACCCTGTAGAGAGTTCATCCTCAAATAAGTCACCCTGTGGGTAAAAGTGTAGCCTAAAGCCAGCCTATGGCCAGCTTTGATGTGAAGTGATATCGATACCAAAACAGCCTAGCTACAAAAAATGGTACAGCCCCCAAAAGCGCCAGGGTTATAAAGATGTAAAATCCAAGGTGGTGGCTAACAAAATTAATTGTGGTGATGGTTGGTTAATGGTAATAATTTTAATAATAGAATTTGAGATGGATTTGGTGCCAACATGGAGAAGGCAATGCAAATTCACTTCACCTGAATTGTCAATTGTCATTAATTTACAATTACAGCCATTACGTACCTTGAATTTCACATAATTTCCATTAGGGATTGCATCTTTTTTTACAGCTGGCTGTTTGGTATAGATATAGTACTAGCATTACACATACCAGGCCACTTATATTGAGTGGTTTATTAATAGCTATATACCTATATAGGCAAAAAGAAGACTTGCCACTTGCAACATTTCTGACATAGACAAACGTGACCAGCTCAGTGAAAGCTGGCCGTTTTCACAAAATTCAATTTTACTATAGAAACATATCCAGCTACACAAAGCAAAGCAAAAATCAATAAAACCTAGAGCAGAACCCAACTCCCCAAATTAAGGACAACTCTACATATCAAGGACAATTATTTTGGTCCCAACAGGTCCAACTAATACACTATTTACATTTGAAAGAGAAAAACTTCTATATTGCAGTAAACATTGACAAAAATTCTTGGTCCAGGGGCGTACCGAGGGGTGTTTCCAGGGGTTTCAGGAAACCCCTTTGGATTTTACATACTAGTTACTTGAAACATTAAGAAATTGAAACTTCAAGTTTCCAGAATCTATCATGGAACAGGACACATTTTAAACTTTTATCTTAGTTACATAATAGTGTCTAACATGATAGCAACACTTATAGCATTGTTCTGAATTATGATTTTGGTGAAAAGATTGAGATACTCCAATAAAGCAGTCGGGCAATACTCTAATATAACAGTCACTTAGCTGTAGTGGAACCCATTTTCAAATTCCTGCATATGCCCCTTATTCTCAGTCCCAAAATGTCCGTAACAGGGGGTTCCACTGTATGCACCACCAGATTTGCCTGTTCATGGGAAGTAAGAAAATCTTTGTTTCATGTTTGTGCAGTATACGGAAGGTATATATATATCACATTCACACCTCAGATCAAAGGTGCCACCTGGGCTTCATTCGCAATGTGACGACTTTGCCCAAGCTACATCTGAATGTAGCCCAGGACAGCGGTTATATACAGTACAGATATGGCCAAAACAGATTGTGGAGATCAATTAATACTCATGCCGTTTGTATACACAACTTGGATTTAGCCAAGAAAACTACTCAGATGGAAAGCATTTTGACACTGTATGTTTGCTAAAATAGTCCTATATACATTGAAGGCACACAATTTACATAATATCTATTAACTCACAGTTTGCAGTAAACTCTCGTCTACCTTCAGGGTTGTGCCTAACAACTTCTCCACCACCAGTTAGTCTATCCACTTCACTTGATGCTGTAAGTTTGCCATGATAATGTTATACACAACAGTACAGTAGCAAGAGTTTCATACAGTATGATAGTAGGGGTCATGAAGATTTGTACATTATTACATGAACGGCCTTTATTTTCATCAATAATAATGATGGCTTTCTTCTCTTTAGCTCCAGAATGAATTGGGTCCATTTGCTGTGCAGCTACATTAAATTTTTAAAGGTTGCTAAATAACAGATTAATTTGCATAATACCATGATGTTATGTTACTTATATCCACACAAAAACAGCCAAGCTGTGAAAAAGTGGTGCGGCCTTAAAAAGCCTGAGTGAAAAAAGTTGTGAAATCAAAGGTGGCGGCCTGGAAATGGCTGCAATGATGTTAATGCTAATAAATTTTAACAATTAATGCACAGCCATTATTAAATTTTTTAGCACTAACATCATTGCAGCCATTTCTTGGCCGCCACCTTTGATTTCACAACTTTTTTCACCCAGGCTTTTTAAGGCCGCACCACTTTTTCACAGCTTGGCTGTTTTTGTGTGGATTTCACTTCTTTTTGTACTTTATAAGGCCCCAAAACCAGCCTATGGCTGACTTTGAGGTTTGTCTTTACTCACATTTCTTCTATTCTATGTAGATACAATGATGATTATTGAAGACAGACTTATAAATGTATTTCATTGTATGATTTAATTCAATATTTGATAATATTATTGTAATACTCTAATAGAGTGCACATTTTTTTGAGGACTTCCAACAGAATATACATAGAATGTTCTAGAACAATCTAGTACTTTACAAACGTTTGATTATAAGCAGATTTCAACTAGAAATTTCATTTATAAAGCAGAAATTAAGTGAGGTGATCAGCCAAGGTAGCAGTGGTTCAGTGGTTAAGGATGCAGGCGTTAGGTATGGAGGTCCCTGGTTCGAACTCTGGTAAATTTTTTTTCAACATTTTTTGCACACCTTTTTAACCCTGCGGTGACTGCTCTATTAGAGTATCTTGATCCTGCAATTTTACACTTGCTTGGTTTTTGCTTTATAACTTTGTCGCTGTAACTCTATTGTTATTCAAACTATCAAAAGGCACTGCTACAATGATCAGCCTATCTACACACCAATTGTCAAGTTATTTCTATACTTGGTTTACCTTGTAGCCGTGACAGAAGTTTGATCTTTTTTACGTGAATAAATGCTCATAACTCCTTGAATATTCCTCAGATTCACAACAAACGTGGTACGTGAATCCACCGTTACACGCTCTTCATCTGTGCCAATGATCAAGGCAATCGAGTTGCACGTTTGCATTTTATAGCAATTTTTGCAAAGTGTGCGAAAAGAAGTCAAAGCCCCCGTAGCCCCCGTAGCTCCGTATGGCATAAGAAGAAAAAAACGAAGAAATTAAAATGAAATTTTGAATGCCCATATCTCGCAAATGACTGTTGTAAATTTAATCAAATTTGTTGTGTGGCGTACCCTACCTGGGGGACAGCTATAATGCAAAAATGAAGTGCTTTGGAGAAGGAGCCATGAAGCTATGCACGCATGAAAAGGCTGTTTTCTTTCTTCCTGTAAATATACTCACGATGTGGTCGCCGGCTTTCTTGGCCGCATGACACACTACCGTGTGTCTTGATACTACAGTTTGCCATGGTATATCATGTTTTACAGTAATTGCTTCAGTTTAATTAAAACAAGACTCAAATTGAATACCATATTCCAGGGGCGGATCCAGGGGGGGGTTCCAAGGGTTCCATGGAACCCCCCTTTTGAAAGAGCCTCTCTTACTCGAGATACTCTAATAGAGCAGTCAAATCGATATACTCTAATAGTGCAGTCACAGTAGTCTTTTGAGGAGCAGTGTAGCAAGTTATTTATCTAGATATAAATAAGGAAATATAGTTGGTAAGGGTATCTATGGTGAGGGTATCTATGGTGAGGGCAGCTGTTGTCAGCAGGTGATGACCTTTTTTTTTTTCTTCTTTTTTTTTTGGTCTTCAACTTACAGCTAGGCTGAAGTTGCAATTCCAAAAATGGAACCCTTCTTTTAATAGTCTGGATCCGCCCCTGTATTCCCCTTTACATGGAGGTTAGAAGTGAGTTGCATGTGTTTAATTACATAAAAACAAAATCATTGCCTCCTTAGCCTGAATAGATTTTTGTGTGTAAGCATGGATGGCTTACACAGTACGTAGAGAGATCAGATATAGAATCAAGTAACTCTGTAGAGAGTTCAGCTAGAAACATGTCACTTTGTAGAGAGTGCACCTAGAAGAAAACTATCTTGTTGAAAGTTCAGCTATCTTGCAATTCTCTCTGTTAAGTTATGAGTCACTCTGTAGTGAGTTCAACTACAAACTATTCACCATGTAGTCAAAGAGTACAGCTACATTGCGAGTTTCCCTGTAGAAATTTCAGCTACATACACATTTTCCTGTAGAGTATTCAGCTGCAAAAATTCAGCCTGTATTGAGTTAATGATTAATCAACACAATTGTAATAATTACTGAATAACATTGTTAAATGCATATATACATGTATAGCTAAATAAACAATTAAAAATTTCTCTGTCATATCCATAGTTAATACTCATTCCTATACAATAGAAAAAGGCAAGTTAAAAGTAATACCCAAAGCTGGCTATAGGCTGGCTTTAGATATGAAATACAAAAAGAAGTGATATCTTATCAAAAAACAGCCAAGCTGTAAAAAAGGGTGTGGCCTCCAAAAAAGTCAGGGTGAAAAAGATGTGGAATTTAATGTGGTGGCCAAGAAATAGCTGTGATGGTAGGTTAATGGCAATAAAGCTAATAATGACAATTCAGGTGAATTTCATGCCGAATCCTAGTGAAACTTGGAGGAGGCAATGCAAATTCACCTGAATTGTTGTTATAAAATTTTTTCCATTAACCTACTACCATCACAGCCATTTCTTGGACGCCACCTTGGATTTCACATCTTTTTTCACCCTGACTTTTTAAGAGGCCGCACCCTTTTTTTACAGCTTGGCTGATTTTGATTAGATAGAGATATCATGTAAATTCTGCTTAGTGTGCACCTACTTTCTAGAGTATGTCAAGCCTCTTTCGTGTTCTACTAAACAATTTGAGGACTTTACCAAGGACCCAAGTCGGTAAGCTTTTTTGTAGAATCATTATTTCGCATTATCTGTAGTGTGGGTTTGTCCATGGTCAGCATCATATCTGGTCTTCAGATATACTGTTGTGGCACCATAAGCACTATAAATCAACCAATCAATCAATAATCAATCTATTAAATTATTGGTGCAATCGTAGTCAACTCAAGCTGGATTTTTAAACTGTTTTATACTTCTGATCTTCACACTGTTGATGCGATACCAAAGGCACTGACAATGACTTGCTAATTTCCTTGTCGACTCATGACATTATCTGCACTATCACTGCAATCCAAGTCTTTATTGAGCAAGGAAGCAGCAATAAGGTGCATGCTTTGATTGCTCCAACTTTTAACAAAAACATGTTCAATCTTCTGCACTTATTTTAAGATTGTGTGATGACTTTAAAATGACACATAATCCAATCCCACAAAGACTCCACCTTTTTACCCATATAAAAAACCTAAGTCAGTTAGAGGCCATGCCCTCAGATTATTGTGCTTCAAAATTTCATCAGTTCTTAAATTTAAAATCCACAAAGATTTTCATGCCATATAGATCTCTAACCTACAATTTTTGAAAGACAAAATCTGAGGACATGGTCTCTAACCAATTAAAGTGTTTTATATGGGTTTAAAGGTGGAGTCTTTGTGGGATTAGATTATGTGTCATTTTAACTCTTCACACAATCTAAGTGCAGAAGACTGAACATGTTTTGTTG